>NC_132800.1:15463809-16070476 GCF_048594095.1 Paramormyrops kingsleyae | reverse complement strand
CAGAGGTTCATTGGCTGTAACGTGAAAAAGTTCTGACCCAGTTTTTCGAGCTGCGCAACAAGCTTAAGCTATTCATGCATCAGACTGATGAACTCTGTGACAGAATGTATGACTTTCAATGGCTTGCGAAGTTGCCATACCTTGCTGATATTTTCAGTTTCCACAACACATTGAATTTGGCACTTCAAGGGGAAACAGTCACAGTCTTTACTGTACAGGACAAAATTAACGCAGCACGCATGAAGACGGAATTGTGGTGCACTCGCCTCGATCGCTTACAATTCGACAATTTCCCTACTTTGGCAGACTTTCTCCTCACAGCTGAGGAGGTCCTGGACAGCGATACCATTGCAGCTTTTAAGGAGCACCTGCGTGGCCTTCACACGCATTTGGGAAGATACTTCCCAGAATTAGACATGGACTTTGAGTGGATCAGAAATCCATTTGGAGACCAAACCCACATTTAGCGTGTCAGTTCTAAGTTTTCTGCAAGAGAGGAAGACAGCCTTGTGGACATTGCATCTGATGGATCACTGAAGATGGCATTTCCAGAAAAATCCTTGACTGACTTCTGGATCGACATCCAGCCTGAGCACCCTGAGCTCGCGGAGTCTGCTTTGAAAATATCAATGCCGTTTTCAAACACCTACAACTGTGAACTTGGATTTTCAACACTGGTTGGTTTGAAAACAAAACAGCGCAACCAGATCAATGTGGCCCCCAGTATGAGATTAAGACTGTCCAGTTTAGAGACAGACATTCTGTCAGTGATGCGTAATATGCAGCAGCATTATTAGAGCTGTTGTGGATAGGCCTACCTAATTCCTCACAACCATAGGTTTTACCTGGATCTTTCAAAAAAAATTTAGTTCCAAACAAATTGACCTCTTTTGAAGTATGTTCCTGTATATATGAGATCATGTGTGTGTGTATGTGGGTTTTCTGGGTGGGGTGGGGGTCGGAGGGTAGCAGTACGTGGCTCTGGGAGGGAGCGCCGTGGCAGGTGGTCTCTGAAAAATTTTTTTTGGACAAAGTGGTCCTTGGTCTGAAAAAGTTGGAGAATCAGTGATCTAGGAGGTACATGTAAGTACTGAAAGACCTTTTTTAATACGTACATTTGTACTGTGTTGAGGTAGGTATGGTAAGGTAAGGTAGGTAAGATAAGGAGCACACGCTGATTACAGTGCCTTACCACACCCACCACACGACCAACCACCTCAGGGAGGAGATCCTGAGTGCAGCCGTGCAGTGGGTGACGCCTCAGCACCACACCAGTCTGAATGGACCAGTGTGAGTTTTTTCAAGAGGCTGGAGTGTCAATCCTGAAAAAAAACTGTGTTGATATAGTTTCACAAGAAATATAATTATTTAAGTAATCACATTTACATGACATGAAATTATATTTTATAATAATGACTGTCTAATAAAAATCGGAGCATTATTATGAAATACAATTTAAAAATTATACAAAGAAGACAAGCATTATTATGAAATATATCTTTTATGGAATTATTTAAAAATAAAAGGACACATTATTGAAATATTTATTTATTATTTTATTTATCTTTTAATATAATTTATTCCTTTATTTATTTTTTGATATACTTATTTATTTTATTTGAGTATCATGGCGTTCCATACAAACATCTTAGATATTTTTGTTACCCTAAAATGTGCTAATAGCTTCTGATTCCTTCTTGTCCTTCTTTTAATGTTCGGCAGATTCTGCATACGGAAGTTATTTACGTGCTTATTTTAATTACTGCAGAAAGTGAGATCCAATTACAAACGGTCAGTCGAGATGCGTGTGGAGATGCTTGTTAATACCAGGTGTGAACAGAGCCTTTGACTCACCACTGTTGTATTGAGCTCATAGTTTTGTGTTTGTGGGTTTCCTGTCAGCTTAAACAGGGCTGGTCATTCTCATCGGACCTCTCTAATTAACAAGGTGTTTCAATAATAACAATAATTGATACCTTCACTGATCCCTGTGGGGAAATTCTCTTAACACCCCCCCTTGCTCTCTGTAGGTGAGAGTAAGCTGGCTGCAAAGGGCAGCCACCCATAGCAGCACCCAGGGAGCTGGGGGTTAAGGGCCTTGCTCAGGGACCCCCAGATGTACCAAGGCCAGGCTTGAACTGGCAATCTTCTGATCATAGGCAGAGAGGCTTAGCCCACTCAGCCACAGGCTGCCCCAGAACTATCACACTCTGGCTGTTTCATGTTTACTGCACCATTCTCAGTAAACTCTACACACTGGAGTGTGTGAAATTTAAATCCCAGGACGGTGGCTGTTTCTGAGATGATGGAGCCGCTACTCTTATGCTGAGCTCCATTTACCTCGGAGGTCGGATCTCAGAGCTGGGAATGACGTCACAGACGAGTTAAACGTGTTCCAGTGCAGCCATTTAGAAAAACCACGGACCAGTTTCAAAAAGAAAAATTTCTTGTTTACCCAGATAGCTTGTTATAACTTGTTAGATTTAATGTGCCATATTTAAAACACCTTAGCTCACACATCTTAGCCATTCAGATGCTCAGTAAGTGAACCTCTTCACCCTGTTTGCTTGCTGTATATATTCAGCTGTAGCCACATGATTCGATGTTTGTAGGAGTTTCAGTAGGAATTCAAGCAGAACTTTTTAAACTTGCATTTTCAATTAATTTTTCTTTCATTTTACCAAACCAGACGTGTTCTGAGTGTTTTGTAGCAATTACACTAACATCTCTTAAGACAAAATCCATTTATTTAAAATGAACTTTATATTTATATTAGAAAACTTCTGGCCTGACCTGTATCTCCTCCCTTTGTGCAGCAGCTGAGACTGTATCATGGCCTCTGTGTTTATCCATCGTACAGAGATAACAGATACACTGCTGGTCGGTACGGCAGTAGACCTCCAGGGGTTTGTCATGGTGGGAACAGACCTTGTCCTGCAGATGTCCAGTGGCATCAGTCAGCTTATGCTTCTTAAAAGCTGGAGACTCATAGTGAGGCTGGAGGTGAGTTTCACAGTAAGAGGCCAGACACACCAGGCAGGACTTGACAGCTTTGTGTTTTCTCCCAGTACAGACGTCACACTCCACATCTCCAGGTCCAGCATAATGGGCAGCAGGAGTAGCTGCTTGTAGTCCAGTCTTCTTCAGTGTCTCCACCACTTCAACCAACATGGTGTTTCTGCCCAGAACAGGTCTGGATGTGAAGGTCTGTCTGCACTGGGGGCAGCTGTAAACTCCAGCATGATCCTCCTGATCCCAGCAGCTCTTAATGCAGCTCATACAGTAACTGTGTCCACAGTTGATAGTCACTGGATCCTTCAGTAGATCCAGACATATTGGACAGCTGAACTGGTTCTGATCCACTGCGACACTGGCTTCTGCCATTTTACCACGAACACTGATATGATTCGATCAGTTTTGTTTTCTCTCACTTCCTGCTTCTCAGGCTGCAGCAGGTGTGGTTTTGGACTGAGGCCAGACTGAGAAGAGCAGACTGAGCAAGGACTGGAGTTGGAGTTTATAACTAAAATAGTACATTATGCAAACTATACACACTACAGACATTTATTTAGCTTTTATGAGAATATCTGTTACTGACATTGTTTTTCCGTAAACAAGCTATAATCCGACTCTTTGATTTTGTGCAGTAGATAGAAATTAGGTAGAAAGGTATGAGAGCAGTTCTAATGAGAATGAATTTCTGTGTCTGTTTAGAAACATGTTTGGGATCATGTGGTTTCAGGTAAAACATGCAGTTATATGCAATTATAGACAGACTGTCAGGTATAGACAGAACAAGCTTTGACAAATACTGTCAATCCACAGATTTGTTTTTTATATTATTCTATATATAATATTCATGTAAATAAAGGGTGTAGCACATAAATGTCATATATCTTCATTTTCTTTCTGTGTGTTTGTGCTGGGAGTGTATTTGTGTTAGGAAGGAGAGTCAGGTGACCAGGTTCAGATTGATAATTTTTCCCACCCAAAATTTTTCCATAATCTAATAATGAAAATTTATTCTAGATATTCATTAAACACTATTAAGTTAAAGTCTCACATTTAAGCCAAAAGTTTCAGCTTCAGCCATCCTCAGGAACAGAAAGATAAAATATCAAAATAGTATCCAACAAATTCCAATAACCACGTATCCAGTACAGGGTTATGGGACACACACATCACAGGAAGCACAGAGCACAAGGCAGAGACACCCTGGATGGGAAGCCAGTCCATCACAGGGCAAACACTCACTCACACGCTGAGGACAATCAAGAGGCACTAATTCACCAAATTGCATGATCTTGGACAGCAGGAGGAAACCTGAGGAAACCCACAGGAACACGGGGAGAACATGCAAGCTGTACATGCAGAACCAGGAGTGGGAACCAGACCCACAAGCCTGGAGGCGTGAAGTGAGAGCAGCTGGTCTGAAGTCCTGAAGGGAGCTGGAACCCTTTCTTTGGAACAGTGTGGATCCGTCCTCCATTACTGCTTATCCTGTACAGGGGGGTGGGAGCCTGGAGCCTGTCCCAGGGGGCACAGGGCAGGGGACACAATGGATAGGATACTAATTTATAGCAGAGCACACACTCACACACACAATCACACACTAAGGACAGGGGACACAATGGATAGGATACTAGTTTATAGCAGAGCACACACTCACACACACAATCACACACTAAGGACAGGGGACACAATGGATAGGATACTAGTTTATAGCAGAGCACACACTCACACACACAGTCACACACTAAGGACAGGGGACACAATGGATAGGATACTAGTTTATAGCAGAGCACACACTCACACACACAATCACACACTAAGGACAGGGGACACGATGGATAGGATACTAGTTTATAGCAGAGCACACACTCACACACACAATCACACACTAAGGACAGGGGACACGATGGATAGGATACTAGTTTATAGCAGAGCACACACTCACACACACAGTCACACACTAAGGACAGGGGACACGATGGATAGGATACTAGTTTATAGCAGAGCACAAACTCACACACACAATCACACACTAAGGACAGCTTAGAGACCCCAATCGGCTGATCGCAGTTTCATGGTCTCCAAAGTAGGAGGAGAAAGTTCACATTGGAAGAACATGCAAACTTCACACATACAGCAGGAGGGACAGGAAACAAGCCCAGAGCCAGAGGTTACACCCTGAGACCCCACACCTCCCCCCTCCACAATCACACATACTGTTAGGATCTATTTAAAAGTTTCATTTTAATACTACAAAATTATGACTGACTATGAACTTCATATTCTAGAACTGTGTTGGAATGTAAGCTGACTTTAAGCATGTTGCCTTACAGGATTTAGCGGTTTCCCCACCCTGTACCTAAGCAGGTGTGATCTTTGTTCCTTCAAAGCAGACACACTCATTGCGTGACATTGCGGCCTTAGAAAAGGTGCAGCGTAGGGCCACAAGAATGATTCCTGGTCTTAGAGGAATGTCATACGAGGAAAGGTTAGTTGAGCTAAATCTGTTCAGCCTCAAGCAAAGGAGACTGAGGGGGGACATGATCCAGGTCTATAAGATTCTAACAGGTTTGGATGCTGTTCAACCGAATAGTTACTTCAGCATTAGTTCAAATACAAGAACTCGTGGCCATAGGTGGAAATTAGCGGGAGAACATTTCAAACTGGATTTAAGGAAGCACTTCTTTACACAGCATGTAGTCAGAGTATGGAATAGTCTTCCTGATAACGTAGTGCAAGCTGAATCCTTGGGTTCCTTTAATCACACTATATAGCCAAATTAAATGCATGCTTTAAATTTCCGCATCTTTACTTATTTTACTATTATTATTATGAGGAAATAATAACAAGGAAGTTGTTAGCGATCACAATACAAATTACATTGAATTCCAAATGAATTACACGAACTAGTTCGTTTACATTAATAAATGAGGCATACAGAAACAGCAGAAAAAAAATCAAAATTATTTTAATTAAATTAGATTAAATAAACTAAACCAAATATGCCTTTTTCATGGTTTTACCATAACGAACAGAACGTCTGCGCATCTTTTGCGCGGATAACTTGACCGCAAATCCTACACACCACTTCAGACGTATCTCGTGGCTGTCCTGTTTCATTCGGTCTAAAGCCAAAGTATTGCCAGAAAGGTGAATTTGCACCTTTTTTACCAACCAAGTTTGTCGACGCCATTATAACGACACAGATCACTGTGCCTATTCATGCCAGAGTCCCGCGGAAAAAGTGATTGACAGGTGGTAATTTGTGTGTAACTTATCTTTATTTATTTATGGTTTGGTTATGGGTAAAACAAAGACCATGCGGGTCAGGTAGTGGAAACGGTAGGCTACAATTAATTAATTCGTTATGAGTTAATTATTTAACAACAACCATCCCTCCCCTCCCCAAAAACGTTGCATTCTGACACGGATGACCCTTGCTATCCATGCTTTTTTTCGATGCCATTGTTGTCATGAATAATTCCGTGGAGCGTTGAGTGGTCACGTGACAAATTATGAGGCGCGTACAATTTAATTCTTTTTTATTGATAGGCGCGCATTTTTTTGCACAGCTCTTCACCATTTTAGGCGCGTGATGGCGTGCACGCGCAATTGCGCATCTTAAAGGACAAGCCCTGCAAAACTGTGTAATAAGACTAACACAGGACAGGTGAGACTAATTAACAGACCAGGGAAACAGGGCACAGGTGAAACTAATAACTCAAAGGAACTAAAAACAGGGAAACTAAGAACTAACCAAGGAAACATAAACCAACACTAGGGAATTAAACAGGTAAAGACACAAGCAGGGGCACAAGGAACAAAACCAAAACCAACTACAAAATCAGACACAAGAACTAAAGAAACTCAAATGAAACACTAGGGAGCAAAATACAAAAACAGAGGAGGCGGGATTCAAACACAAGACAGAAGGGTACACAGACAACCACATGCTCAACACATAGAGCCACATGACCAGACAAGTAACAGGGGAGAACAAAGACTAACATGAAGGACGGGATGACCAGCGACACCTGCTGGCCAAACGGGGAAGGACCACAGCAGGGGCTGACCCTGACAGGCTGCGTTCTGTGCATTTACCTCAACCGGCTTCATTTTAATGGTACTGTGGCAGGTGTTATTATAAGCACTCGCTAGATCTTGTACAATGTCCACATACCTTGTTGTATTATAAGCCGTAAAATAGCACCACATTCGTGTCTTTAATGTGTGGTTAAACCTTTCCACTACAGATGCCTTGACATCGTTACCAGTGGCGAAATGTATTATCCCATGTTTCTCCGTAAGCTCCTGAAACGACGTGTTAAAAAACTTTCTTTACCTCTGCACCAGTCTTGCTTTTAAGGCAGCGCACCCATGCGTATTTTGATAGAATATCTATGCACGTCAACATGTATTTAAAATCATCATTCTGGTCCGCGTAAGCCGACATATCCACCAAGTCAGCTTGCCCTTGAGAATCGATATTAGTCACAAAGACTCTATTGCTTTTAAAGTTAAATCTGATCGGCTTATGTAATATGTATGCATCTTCACCAGAGAGCCATGTCGCAACTTGCTTCTTATTTATATTATACACCCCTTCTTCATCTATCAGTGATCTGTATAATTTATTGGGACCTCCAAAAGACCCAGAGTTTGATGGCGTATAATAGACATGTTTCAGTGCTTGTTATCCATCGTGAACCTCTAGTAATAATGACAGTGTTTTCTTGACTCAACTCATTTTATTTAGAAAGCATGTAAAAATTGCCAGCCACACATTTTGACAGACATAGTTCAGCGTTTACACACCAACCAGATGCGGTTTGCGCGTGCGCAAATTACAGAATTCATGAATTGCGTCATCTACAGCACACTCATAATCTTTCCCTTCAACTTTGCGTTTCAGCTCGCACAATTTCTCCCGTACATTTATTTCAACTTTAAGCTCATATATGACACCATCGACAGCACCCTGTACATTCACGGGCGAGGGTTATAGATTAAAGGTCTTCCCCCAACAAAGACAGCGCCGCAAAACGAGCGCAAAGCTCATCAAGGTACGGCTCCGTTTTCAGGATGGGGTCCTGGGATGCATCCATTAGGTCGGAGGCCTTGTGCGGTGGTTGTTATGACCCCGGCCACACAGCCCAGGTAGGACTCGGTGGGGGTGTTGGTGGCAGGCAAGGAGCACCATACGGGCTCCATGATGCGGCCTGCCGTGGGGCGAGTTGAACTTTGACCGCTGAGCGCTGTGACGCATTGTCGTGCGATCAATAGAAACAAGGCACCGAAATCGAAATAGAGGGAAAACTTATAGCTCTGGGAACTCAGACACGGACAGTATATCACATAAGCGTAGAATCTTTTTGAATGCAAAATATAAATCGTCGCTACTGACTGCGAGCCGAAATGACAGGAGAGTTTCGAAAACCACGCCTACTCTTTGCGCAGAAGCCCCGCACAAGCGCAGCGTGTTGAGTGGACACTGCTGTTTTTTTGAATGAGGCGCGCACAGCGCATGCCATGTTTTTTCTGTAACCAGCTTTAGCCTATTAAGGTAGGGTTGGAACAAAAACATTCTGGCAGGGGGGGCGCCAGGAATGGAACTGAGAACTACTGGGTTAGGCCAAGGCTCCATCTCTGGATCGAACACCCTCCTTGCAGTATCTTGTTTTATGAAATCTGCAAAACTTTGTCAGTTACCAGTCATAGTGGCCTCTTGAAGCAAAATTTATTTTACGCAATGTCTCTCGCGCCCCTTAATTAATAAGCCCCAGCTTGTTGGGGGTATGCTTGTAACAGCCGTTTTACCAATCATTATTCTTTGGTTTGATGCTTGGTTTCGGTAAACATCGGCGACGGTTTATGACATTACAGCAAATGGACAATAGCTTAGGAACAAAGGGACCTCGACCCATATTTGGGGTTTCCGAAAACAGGTGCGTATAATGGCCATGATACCCCGCTGAAAAGAGTCGGTGGTGCCATTTTGAAATGGGGTGCATGGGCTCATCCAGAACTCTGACCACAGGGGGCGATAGTGGGCACAGAGATGTGGTTTGACTAAGAGCGCAATCTTAATAAAAGCTAGAAGAGGTGAAGCATACAAAAAAAAAAGATAAAGGGTGCAACCACAAAAAATGCGACTGTATAAATTAAACTGACAATCTGTCAAAACCACATGCCAAGGGCTCTGACTGCTCAGGGGTTTATCAATCTACCGCTTTTTTAGTTTTGATACAACATTTTGTATCAATTAGAGCTGCATTGTGTGCAATTTTAATATCGACATCAATGTTATGCAGATGCAACTGTTACATTGCAAGGACTGTGATAGTCAGCTGTGATGAGACAATCAATAAATTATGCTAAAACATTTTTACTGTCATAAAAAACAAGCAAGCTTTGCAATTTTAAGGATTGTTCCATTTCAAGATTATGTAGCATATCTTAATAAATCGGTCTGAAGGTTGCTTCCGCTGCTTTTGCATAAGCTCTGCATATGCTCTCTGAGCCAATCATAATAATTTTTGTCCTTGTGGTCAGACTCACTCACAGACAGTGGCACATGTGAGAAATGTAACAAAATTAGTGAGGAACAAGCGAACAAGGACTGGTCACTGAAAGACATTCGTCTTCCGCTGCAGGGAAATATTTTGGATTCAAACGAAAATCTCACACAAAAGCAAATGATTTGCCAGCACTGCTTTGTGGCTGTTGGCACAACGAGTGACTTATCTGACAGACTATCGGTATATAATAAGGTCTATTTCACTAAAGTTTATTTCTGGTCAATTTTCAGCTCCTTTTGTTTTATAAATATTACAGTATCACAAAAATGTATTGGAAATGTGTTTTTTTCCATTATCATGCAGCCTCAGCTGGAGGATGATGAAGATGATGACAAAGTGATAGAAGCAGAGATACCATCCCATACCATACCATCCTATACCATAACATACAATTCCATATTCTACCATCCCATCCCATACTACACTATACCATACCATACCATATTATACTATCCCATCCCATACAATTCCATATTATACCACCCTCCAAACAAAACAAAAAAAATATGAAATGGGGTGTCTGCATGAGTGTGCCTGTGCAAGCTTCGGATTTCCTAGGTCGTCATTTTGCCCGCATTGTTCAAACGGAGCGCACGCACATGGCTGAGCTGCGGGGCTATTCCTCCTAAAGGTTTGCTGGTTAAATGTTTTCTTCAACCTAACACTGGTAAATACCGCTAAAAGTTTTTCTTCTTTAACCATGTTGGTTAAATGTAATGAGTTTAAGTGCTTTCTTCTTTTAAAACGACGTGCTGTATGTTAATTGGTTCCGCTTGTGCTTGTTTAAACTCAGCATTTGCTCTTCTGACAGTGCTTCATTCGGGCATGTTTGTACTTGTTTAAATTCCGCCTGCTTTTCTTTCTTTTAAAAAATAACACAAAAGTTTTTCTTCTTTAAACATTTCGGTGTTTTCTTATTTTAAAATACACTGGGGTGTGGGTGTCTACACTGTGTATGCGCTAGCTTACATTCAGCCTACTATACGCCTTTATCATTCCTTAAAACGTAATTAATAAATGTAACCATTGTTTTAATACAAGCTTTAAATTACTATTAACTAATTTAAATTTTAGCTAGTGGGGGAACGGGGGGCAGCTGGCCATGTCAGTCATCGGGGGGGAGGGGGGGTAGCAGCTGGATCTGTCAGTCATTGCTGATGACATCATGGGACAGGCTCCGCCCGTCGTACCAGGTAATATCTCTCTGCCGATTCTTAGGCCCCGTTTACACTGCAGGTCTTGATGCCTAATTCCGATTTGTTGCCTATATCCGATTTTTTGGACCGTCTGTTTACACGGTCTTTTTAATTGTGACCCATATCCGATTCGTGTGTTTACACTTGCTATAATTTCAGCATGCTCAATGGGGGTTTTTGCACGACACCGTAGCCAAGACGGACGAACGCGAAATTTGTTTTATGATAGCTTTGCGATGTATGCGAAGTTCGCCGAACAACATCACGATTTTGAGGCGAAGGAGGAGGAAAAGGGCCATCATTGCAGCCGAAATATCCTCGAAAACAGATTTGTTTCTGTAGGAACCTTTAATTTTATCCTGAACGGATTCTTCTCCCCACAGGGTGAGAAGGTAGGCTATTTCAGGCGCCGACCACTGCCCTACACTTTCCTCCTCCATGTTTCGTGTGTTTCTTGAATGTTACGCTTCCACACGTACTTCCCACGTACTTTTCACGTACGCTTCACGTACGCAGTTCAATGACGTACAGAACGCAATGCCTCAGAAAATCCGATCTGCCTGTTTACATTACAGTCGCATTGGCCCATATCTGATTTATATCGGATTTATTTCCACATATGAATGAGGCCTGAAACCGATCTCGAAATATCCGAATGCATGCGTTTTTTCCCGTTTACACTGTCACAGAACAGATCCGATCTGTGTCACATATGAGCAAAAAATCGGAATTAGGTCGCATTTAACAGACAGTGTAAACGGGGCCTTAGATGTGATCCTTAGGAATCCTTAACGACATACAGGGGACACGCCTTGGGCAACTGTGGCAATTTCTTTGTTTTAGCAACACTTAGATTCAGAATGAATAATCTGTAACTTATTAAAGAACGGATAACTCACAAGTAATGATATTCTCTTAATAATATTTAAATTTAAATGCCAATTTTAATATTTTAATTTAAATTGAATCTATTTTTTGATTTTAAGATTCTTTTACATTTTATACATGTTCTAGAATATGAAAATATTTGGCAATACTGACTCATTCCTAGTTGCAGTGCAAACTGGCCTAAAAACAGTTAAGATCAGAGAGCGTAAACCAGCTTCACAAGGCACTATCTGATGAACACCCTGCAAGCTGGGAGATATGGAGCCAGAAACAGGATTTTGCATACTGGTCCAATTAAGAGCTTTCCAGTTCTGAGACAAGGTGTGGTTCCTTCCTCTTCAGGGCTTCAAAAAAAAGCATTTTTAGCTTTTTGCAGTTCAAGACCTTATACAGCCTCCTAAACTTGTTCTGTCTTGTTTTGGCAGCACATATGTAATCATACTTCTCTTCTGAGATGTGTTTGTGCAGTTCATCCAGTATGGGTTCGATCAGTGACACTCTCTGGACGATGGCTTCCCTGTGTTGGTCTACAAACGCCACAACTGAATGATAAGAGGCCATTGGAGAATGAGCTGAAATGAGAATGATGGGAACAAATAGTTTGTAAATATGATACAATTATCATGTAATTAGCATTGACAGTACGCCTTTTGATAAAGAAACTAAACATTGCTGAAGTGAATCATTTGCTCTAAATAGATTTATAGGTGATGATAAGTATTTATTATGGAAAGGCTTGTGCAGGCTGACCATTGAGGGACAGCCAGAGAAAGGAACCTGTCAATGTTCCCCCTTATCTGTTTGGGTTCTAGTTAAAACCATTAACTTATGTAAAGAATCTTCTGTACATTCAGTGAGTTATGGGATGGTTAAATCCATCTTTTGACCTCATGAAAATGTATTTGGTTGCAGTGTGCATGTTTTTATGACATCAGAAAAGGTATACCAGGCTGAGCAGGAGAACCTCGAAATGCTACCAAAGCAGGAAATAACACCAATGCCTGTATCAGAGATGCTTCCAATCAGCAACATCTGTGCGTGTCCAAACAATAACTCAGTTTGGGTTCTTTGTCCCAGTGTTCATGAAGCAGGCGGCAAGAAATCCCACCTACCTGTGGGCTGAACTTCCCCTTCTGTAATAGATGATGGAAGAACAGCATCTAAGGGAAGAGGCACCATGTTGGTTAAGGATTTCTTTGACGGCTTTTTGGTCAGTAACTCTGAATTGACATTAGGTATTACTTCAGCTAATTGGATGGGCTTGTGAAAATTCCTGTTAAATGAGGCCTTTGCCACTTGAAAATTACATTAAGCAAACAGCAGAACGCTGCCTTTCACAGTGCATTGAACAGTGAAACATTTTCTCTGTTAAGTTAGATCTGCATGAAGCATTAAGCAGTTAGAATCAGGGGTGCACACTGCCCACACTGGAATCTCTGCCCAATGGTTAATCATTTTTGCTTGTCCTCATGATCTCACACAGCCTCTTCTGATTATTTCCATATAGAAATAGCACGTTATCACCTGTGAGGTTGATGATGCGCCGCCACACGACTTTACTGCTCCTGTTTTCCAGGACACTAAGCTCCACTTCCACCATGTCACGGTTCAGAAATACCTCAAAAGTTGGGTGGATTGTTTGGTCAAAACTGTATTTGAACTTTTCAATCTAGAGGTGAAGAGGGGAAATTGCTGGTGATGTTCTGAACCCTGTTTAAAAGTGGGAATTGTTCCTCACAAAGAGCCGAGGTGACCCGCACCCGCACAGTACAGCACCACACCCGCCCGTGCACCCGTGATTATTTCAAAGTTAAATCCGTTTTTGTACCATGTGACATGGTTACGCGTGACAACGTTCTGCAGCGCCAGGCAAAAAAATCTAACCATATCATGAAAAACAAGATTTAAAATTGTGCAGGGAAACTTTGGGTGGGGCCTATTTTTCTATGACGTCATAAGCGGAGGTGGGTGTATCCTTTGATCTGATTGGTTGGGGGGGGTTTGGCCAAATGGTACCATACATGCTTATGCCACGTGTTGCCCATAGGGGGACATATTGGGTGTGTCCGAAATCGCGCACTTGCGCACTTTTAGTGCGCGATTTTAGGGCGTAGGGCGTTCACACTGACAACTAATCCAAAATTCAGTGCACTGAAAGTACCCGGATGGTGCACTGAAAACGGCCAGAAAACACAGTGCAGAATGATGGGGTGTGTCCGAAATCGCGCACTTGCGCACTTTTAGTGCGCGATTTTAGGGCGTAGTGCGTTCACACTGACAACTAAGCCAAAATTCAGTGCACTGAAAGTACCCGGATGGTGCACTGAAAACGGCCAGAAAACGCAGTGCAGAACGATGGACACTACTCGCACTAAACGGACGCCATTTTGACTACGTAGCGGAAGGGGAGGGACTTTCGGCAAGTTTGAATAATGGCGGACAACGCAGTCACGCTAAACCAAGCGGCAACTGCGTCATATAAATGTAAGTAACATTAATTAATAAAATTATTTTACTGATGTATACTGCAATGTGTAGCCTGTCACACTCTGACGACAGTTATAGATAATTTGTTTGAGTTTGCGATTATGTCGCACACGTAAATGTTAGTTTTTTAGCCGGTTAGGCGGTCCTAGATAGGTTATAAATGTTCTATGTTGAAGTTTGTAAATGTTACTTACTCGTTGTTATTGAACCTCCAGATTAAGCATTGCAGTAACGTAACGTTACCTTGAACGACTGTCACAACGAAATCACAATTAGGTTATGTGCTGGCAAATCCCTGTTTTATGTCTTTGTAGGTGTATAATTAATCTTTTACTTGGCTTCGCCAGCTCAATTTTTTTTTTAACTGAAGTCGAGGTATTTTGGATTTTGCAGGGACAGACGAGGACACCCAGGCCCTTATCTTGTGGCGAGCGGTAAATCGGCCTTTGTTTACGGGCAAAAGGCATGCCAGCGTGGAAGCATACAAGTAAGTATAATTGTATGCGTAGTTGTTCACAGTAGGTGCTGAATTATTTTAAATTAATGTGGGCAGATCATAGTTATTTATAGGTTGAACTCAATTATGAAATAGTGTAATCCACTCTAAACTGCATTTTTTTGTTCTTGGTAACTCCAACCAAACAATTTTTTTAATGTAGTATTTGTATTGTACATCACTTTGGACAAGAGTCTGCAAAGTACCCATAAACATAAATTATGTCTCTATTTATATAAATTGCCAATGTGTGTTCACCAGTGTCTTCTTAAAAGAAAGAGGCCTCGAGGGGAGGGTAGATGCAAAGGCCCTGAAGAAAAGGTGGGAGAACCTTACCTCCAAATATAAGGTGAGATATGCACTATACTTGCCCTGGTACAGTAAAATAGTCTAAATATGTCACAGCGATATGTAGGTATGATCTAAATATGTAGTGCATGTTTTCTTTGGCTGTCTTATCTACAGGACCTTAAGCGTCCCCGTACTGGGGTAAGCACAGAGGGGGGTGGGGTGACTGCCGCTTCTTGGAAGTGGTATACCCATATGGATGAGGCAATAGGGAGCAGGCCATCGGTGACACCGCCTGCCCTCTTTGCCTCATCCAGCCGGGAGGTGGCAGTGACCCCACCCCCTCCTGTGGAGAGGGGCACTACCTCCACCTTCTCTACCCCAAAAAGACAGCGGGTAGACAGGGTGGAGGAACTCCTTAATGCCTTGAGGGAAAGTGATGGGCAGCATGAGGAGGCCATGCAGGAGATGGAGAGGGAGCAGCAGAGGAGAGATGAGGCTAGGGAGAGAGAGGCAAGAGAGGCAGTGGAACGGGAGGAGTGGAGATTCCAGAAGCTTGTAGAGAGGGATGAGAGGCGACACAGAGAGGCGGTGGAAAGGGAGGAAAGGTTTCATAGAGAGATGAGGGAGAGGGAAGAGAGGAGGGAGAGGGAGGCAGCAGGAAGAGAGGAGCGCCTCATGGCCATCCTGGAAAAATTGTGTAAATAGTTTTATGTTCGGTGTTTTGTGTCAGATGTGTTCAGTATTACATATTTAAAAATATTACATTACAAATAAAGAATTGTTAAATATATAAATCCATTTGCATTGTGTATCTTTATTCTGTTTACTTACTCAATCTGTTTTTTAAATGGAGCTTAGTTACATCAGACTCTTTTATCGAAAGTGACTTACATTTTTATCAAATTGTTGACAAATGTAACAAAACACACACACACAAATTTGCCAATTAGCCAAATTGTTTATTGTTTGCATTTTAAAGCATATTCTAAGGTAGGAATGATCTGGGGTACATTTAAATGTAGTCATGATCTGGGGTGTAACAGGTCATTGCCATCCTCTGTCTCTCATCGGCCCCAGAGACAGTTCCTGGAGGTGCTGGTCCTGGTGCTGGTTGGTCCACTGCCCTCCCGACATCAGCATCAGTATCTGGCTCCAGCAGGTCCCCGTTGCTCATACAGATGTTGTGGAGCACAGTGCAGCAGACGATGACCTCTGGCACATACTTCACATCCACCTCCAGGGCCTTGAGGAAGATGGACCTCCATCTGGTCTTCAGGACCCCAAATGACCTCTCTACAACACACCTTGCCTTTGAAAGGTGGCAGTTGAATCGTGCTTGGAGGTGGTTGCGGACAGGCTGCCTGTAGGGTGTCATGAGGCAGATGGGCTGGGACAAGCAGGGGTAGCCACCATCTCCAAGGATGCAGTAACCTGGTGGGGGGTAAGACTGCTGGTAGTAGATGGGGCTGTTCTGCAGGACTCGGGCATCATGAACTGACCCACAGTATCCCACGAAGACGTCCAGAAGCCGTCCAGTGTTGTCACAGATGGCCTGCAGCTGGACTGAGTGGAACAACTTCCTGTTAAAATAACAGGCAGCGTCCTCTGCAGGGGGCTTCACCCGAATGTGGCAACCATCAATGGCTCCTACCACTCTGTTGAAGGCTGCAGATCCTGCTAGACGGGCGAAGCGGGACCCCAAGCGAGGGAGTTCCTCTGCAGTGGGATGGCGGACCACTTGGGAGAGGAGAGCAGCAATCTTTGCACTCACCCTGTGCACTGCCTGGTGAACGGTTGACCGGGGCATATCGAAGGCCCTGGCAACCACACGGTAAGAGGTGGCGCTGGCCAGCCAGAAAAGAAACACCAAGGTGTTGATCTCAGGGCCCCAACCATGGTCACATTCCGTTCCCAGTACAGCCATTAAAGAATTGAAGGACTCCCTTGCTAGCCGGAAGTCAACACGCAGGTCACTGTGGCCATCAAAGTACCGTGCCAGCAGTGGCACTGACACATTAATTTGGCTGTACCGCCTGGGGTTGAGATGCTGCTGTGGAGTTGAGGGGGAGGCAAGAGAGGAATTTTGTCAATAAAAGTTTGCTGCATCCCTGTGTTTTAGCATCTTCCTTACTTCATGGCACTTTTTCATTGCATAAATCATTCTAACTATGATTTCTAACTATAATTGGTTTTATCTTGCCAGTTGTGTAATGTATCAGTGTAAACATCAATTTAGAATAAGTATAATTAAGTATATTAATTTAAAGAACATTAATTCAGCAAAGAATTGCACTTTATACTAATAGGTATGGGGAAGACATGCACAGACATGAATTTGTATGCTGATGGGCTTTTAATTATCGACTATAACGTGAGGTAATACACTGTAGTCCACTGTACTGTGTTACACAAATGCAGGCCATGACATGCAAAAAACGTATATGAACTTTATTTTGATTTGGGCATTTATACAACTGTGCAAAGAACTTCGTTGGACAGACATCTGAAAAGGTAAGCCTAATACCCGCGCGGCGCTGTCGTCAGGCGCGCATACAAAAAAGAACATTACGTACCATCTCATGTTCAGCCAATTGGAGGAGGATCCTACGTCGACGCTGAATACGACGCAGTTTACAGGTGGGGTGTAATAGGGGATAAACAAAAGCGAATAAAACCACAAGGAAATTCATTTTGGACAAAACACGGCAGATGTTTTGGCGCGCTGGAGAATCGCGACTAAATGCTAGTCCGTCACTTCCGGTAAGTGCAAAACCATTTAGGACAGCACTTATCCATGGTAGTGTGCACTACAGGAGGAAGTGCGCAGTGCGCACTACGCACTACATCTCAGTGCACTGAGGCAAGTGCGCGATTTCGGACACACCCATTGTTTGGGGGTGTTAATGGCTGCCGTTTAAACTTTAATAGAATAAAAATACATTACACTGTATTTTATTAATGTGTAATTTTTAATTACGTTTTAAGTAATAATAAAGTGTATAGCCGGATGAACGTGAGCTAGCGCATACACGTCCTGCGGGGATCCGTCAGTCCACAGTAGACACGAGCGCCCGGCGTATTTTAAAAGAAAATGCACGTAAGCTCATTATATTTAACAGAAATGTTTAAAGAATTTAACTTTTAAACAATTTAAAGAATACGGCGTATCTTAAGCACAAACTTTTAACCAAGTAGAGACATGCCAGAGCGAAGCCAGCACAAACATTTCATTTATTTCAATGTAAAATAGAAAAAGTATTTTCAACAAACGCGAAGATCCATCGATAGCGGCTCCGGGTTCCGTCAGTGTAGCAAGGCAGCCATTATCCAAGCAGCTCGGCCGTGTGCTACCGCTCCATTCAAAACTTGCGCGTCAAATGAACAACGGTGGGGGGGAGGGGGCGTGCTCACGCTGACACACGTTCAAATGGCGATCGGCAGAAATTGTTAGCCTGAGGCTAGCCATGGCCCTTAATCGTGAAAGCACGCCGCAATCATGGCAGAATGCGCATTAACTATATTTGTTAATCTGAGTTATTTGTAAATAGTATAAAATAACATATTTCTAATTTAAATAAAAGTCGATCTCTAACACCACACCTCGGGTTGTTTAGCGACATTTGGTTAGTCATCTACGTTTGGTTAATCAAATGAATAAAACATTATAACTTACAAAAGATGTATTTACTTGTATTTTGTTAGTTTTATTTTAAGCAAGATGCCCCGATTTTATTTAAATACATTTAATAGCTGTAGGAACTGGTCAGCTGTATTTAGCAACATACTATGTTAGAATAATGCCATGGGAATATTATTTTTAAGGGCTAAAGACATCAAACGTGTCTGCTAAGCATCTCACAGCGGACATGCACGGAAGTTCGCACCTGCCGGAGGAAACATGGGGGTAGATTCAAACAGGCCACTGGCTTTGAGATAGACTGGTCATCCGTTCACAAGTTATTAAACATGGGGTAGAATCATCCGCTCCCAGGCTATTAGACATATGGTGTAGTCATAAACCGTCGCCGATGTTTACACGAAACCATGCATTAAACAAAGAATAATGATTCGTAAGACACCCCATTTCAAAATGGTAGCAACAAACGGAGCGCACGCTATTTCAAATAAGTCCCCTTAAGCATGATGTTTTTTAAAGCAATGAAGCACTTATCTGCCAATTTGAATAATAAAGTGCCCTAAACATTTTCGACAACAAGAATCACGGAATAACGCCGGTAATCCTTGTTAAAATGAGCGTACGACATTAACCCAGAAGCGGGAATGGTTAAAAGCCGCCATGCCACTAGTTTTAAACTAGAAATAATTCTCTTTAACATGAACGTGCTGTCGCTGACTCAGGGGAGTATGTCCATATATGAACTATAGTAAGCAGCATCAAAAACATATTTTAAAACTTTGACAGAATAAAGCATGAGTTATTTTAATAAACACGGGTTTTCAGTAAATATTTGTTCACGCGCACGCGTACAATCAAATGTACGGGGGTCAGGGCTTTAGAGTTTAACTTCCGATCTGTGAAATCAGGCGTAATTATTTGTCAGGAGAACGACGTGTATGCAGACCCAAAGCACACTAACTTAGGTGTTCACGCAACTTATCTCGAAAAACCAGATAGAAATAGACTTGTAAAATTTAAAGAAAAGATATTAACTGATTTTAAATTTGTTAATGTTTAAAGGTATAAAAAACTTTAGCTGTCATTCATAAATGGGGACAAATTGGCTCACCACATGTACATTTTGAAGGAGGCACCAAAGCGGGTCAATAGTCTTTAAAAGAATAAAATACATTACAGGTGTTTATTAACGAATCATTTAAAATGCATTTTAAGGGTAATAGCATTTATCAGCATGCTTGTAACGGTGCTCTGGGCGCATCGATCTTTTCTAGCTAGAGACGAAAGAGGGTCTGGCGGTTTAAAATGGTAAAAAATAGTTGTTTGTTAACGTGTCATTTTAAGCAAATGTGCAATTTTGTGCCAGTAAAACCACAGCCAACATGTTTAGACATGTCAGGGACGAATGGCCGGAAGCCCTCTATTATGCCGTGAGTGATGTTTTCGGAGGGGACGCGTGATGAAGCAACATGGCCGACCGTATAGCCATAGCACTTTTTTTCATTGGGTCTCAAGAGGATATACGGTACAGTACATGCCAGCAAAACGGTGGTCATTAGTCTTTTAAAGAATAAAATACATTACAGATGTTTATTAATGTACTGGTTTAAATGCGTTTTAAGGATAATAAAACTTTTAGCAGCGTAATTTTAACCGTGCTCTGGGGCAATCTTTTCTAACTAGAGATGAAAGAGGGTATTGCATTTTTAAATGGTTAAAAACAATAGCTGTGTTTTGTTATTTTAAGCAAATGCGCTATTTTATGTCAGTAAAAGCGTAGCCAGTATGTTTTTATGGTGAAATTATACGGTCTAGCATTGTTTCACTTGTTTTGATATGCCAGACAGCTAATGGTCGCAGTGGGTGGAACGGGGTTCAGCTACTTAAGACATTAACTGTTTAAAAGGTATAAAAAACTTTAGCTGTATTTGTTAAATCGGTATAAAAATTCAGCCTTAACTACAGAAATAAGGCGAACACACCACAAGCGCCACAAAACCACGGGTACATGCACAAGCGCGCACTCAAGGGTAGCCTGGCGAAACAGTTGTAATTTTCTCAAGCTGACAGTATAGGCGCACCCTAACAAAATGGGTATTACAGGGCTCCCTAACAGCCACAACTTCACACGCCTTATAAAAAAACAACAGACATACAGGACTGTCACAGAAAATTAGAATATTGTGATAAAGTTCTTTATTGTCTGTAATGCAATTAAAAAAACAAAAATGTCATACATTCTGGATTCATTACACATCAACTGAAATATTGCAAGCCTTTTATTGTTTTAATAGTGCTGATTATGCCATACAGCTTAGGAAAACTCAAAAATCCCATCTCAGAAAATTAGAATATTTCCTCAGTCCAAGTAAAAAAATAAGATTTGTAACAGCAAAACAAAATCAAACATTTGAAAATGTCAATTAATGCACTCAGTACTTGGTTGGGAATCCTTTTGCACGGATTACTGCATCAATTCGGCGTGGCATGGAGGCAATCAACCTGTGGCATTGCTGATGTGTTATGGATGCCCAGGATGCTTCAATAGCGGCCTTTAGCTCAACTGCATTATTGGGTCTGGTGTGTTTCAGCTTCCTCTTCACAATACCCCACAAATTCTCTATAGGGTTCAGGTCAGGGGAGTTGGCAGGCCAATCGAGGACAGTGATGCCATGGTCAATACACCAGTTACTGGTGGTTTTGGCACTGTGGGCAGGTGCCAGATCATGCTGGAAAATGAAATCATTATCTCCATAGAGCTGTTCAACAGATGGAAGCATGTAGTGCTCCAAAATCTCTTGGTACACAGCTGCATTGACTCTGGACTTGATGAAACACAACGGACCAACACCAGCAGCTGACACAGCTCCCCAAACCATTGCTGACTGTGGGAACTTCACACTGGATTTCAAGCAACTTGGATTTTGCTCCTCTCCAGCCTTCCTCCAGACTCTAGCGCCTTGACTTCCAAATGAAATACAAAACTTGCTTTCATCTGAAAACAGGACTCTGGACCACTCTGCAACTGTCCAGTGCTTCTTTTCCATAGCCCAGGTCAGACGCTTCTTCCGTTGTCTTGAGTTCAGGAGTGGCTTGACCATGGGAATACGGCTATTGTAGCCCATTTCCCGGACACGTCTGTGAACAGTGGCTTTTGATACCTGAACTCCGGCTTCAGTCCACTGTCTTTGAAGCTCACCCAAATTCTGGAAGCGGCTCTTCTTCACAATGCTGTTAAGTCTGCGGTCCTCTCTCTTGGTTGTGCAGCGTTTCCTGCCACATTTCTTCCTTCCAACAGACTTTTTGTGAATGTGCTTTGAAACTGCACTCTGTGAACAGCCTGCTCTTTTGGAGATTTCTTTTTGTGTCTTACCCTCCTGATGGAGAGTGTCAATGATGGTCCTCTGGACAGCAGTCAGGTCAGCAGTCTTCCCCATACTTGTGATTTAGTTTACTGAACCAAGCTGACTGTTTCTAAAGGCTCAGGGAAACCCTTGCAGGTGTTTCGAGTTAATTAGACGATTCAAGTGATTAGTTAAATAGCCTGCTAGTATAGTTTTTCATGATATTCTAATTTTTTGACATAGGATTTTTGAGTTTTCCTAAGCTGTATGGCATAATCAGCACTATTAAAACAATAAAAGGCTTGCAATATTTCAGTTGATGTGTAATGAATCCAGAATGTATGACATTTTTGTTTTTTTAATTGCATTACGGACAATAAAGAACTTTATCACAATATTCTAATTTTCTGTGACAGTCCTGTATATAGTTCACGCTTTTCTTAAAATTTCAAATTAGGATGAGTGTGATATAAATCAATTAGGCAAAAAGAACGGTAGGAACTAGTGAGCGGAATATATCAACATACATCGAAACATTTTAAAATCTTTGGTAGAATAATGCCTTAGTTATCTTAATTTAAGGGATAAAAACATTAGTTGTGCTTGTGAACGTGCTATTTAATATAATAATGCATTATTTTCTAATGGTAAAAACACTGTCATCATGTTTTACAGTGAAATTATATGGGCTAGTTTTGTTTTACAACACATTACAGGATACTGATTCACACTATAGCCGTTACAAGGCATGCATAAGTGTGAAGTTTTAGCACGAGTCAAGGATGGGTTGAGGGGGAGATACGGGGTTAAAAGTTTGTGCTTAAGATACGCCGTATTCTTTAAATTGTTTAAAAGTTAAATTCTTTAAACATTTCTGTTATATAATGAGCTTACGTGCATTTTCTTTTAAAATACGGATGGATCCCCGCAGGACGTGTATGCGCTAGCTCACGTTCATCCGGCTATACGCTTTATTATTACTTAAAACGTAATAAAAAATAACACATTAATAAAATACAATGTAATGTATTTTTATTCTATTAAAGTTTAAACAGCAACCATTAACACCCCCAAACCATATGTCCCCCTATGGGCAACACGTGGCATAAGCATGTATGGTACCATTTGGCCAAAACCCCCCCGACCAATCAGATCAAAGGATACGTCATAGATGGGGGACAGCTTTAAGCTCTGCCCACAAAAATAGGCCCTGCCCAAAGTGCCCCCTATCCTCTCTACCCTCTTACTTGACAGGAGTAACTGCAAATACAGAACACATGCACTCACCCCTCTATGTCTTACAAATGCATAGTAGTTGGACCCAATTTTGACACATTTGCCCATAAAAACAGACCTCCACCCCTCTTAATTGACAAGGGTATACACTTTAAAGCACAGATAATTATGGTTTAAAACTGGTGTACTCAAACTTTTGATTAGGAACTGTATGGCACTTGGATATATTAACATGTGTTCTTCGGTCGTTGTTTGGGTTGTTACCTCTGGCTGGATCGTCCTTATTGCCTCGTGGTTACAGGATATCCTGTATCGCCGTTCATGAATGAGCTTGCACATGGAGCTGGTAGGAATTAAGATGTTTTGTCTGTGTTGCATCTGCTGGTGCACCTGCGTTGGGTAACATTGACGATGAGCATCATAACCTGTCAACTGTCTTATTCATCTCGTTAAGCTGCCCCCTGTCGATAATGATAGTGCCCTAACTCTTATTTCTACAAAGGAATATAATGTATTTTATAACCTTGACCAATTTTCACTTGGAAGACCAGCCATTAAGGTATATTTTGTGTAGGGTACCTGCGGTCATGGAAAAACTGGAAAAGTTTTGGAATTTTAAAATAATTTTTCCAGGCCCTGAATAAGTATTGTAATTCTTAGATAGAAAGGAAAAGTAATGGAAAAGTTTTGGAAACTAGCCTTGTTCATTTTAGTTTCCTGCTTCATTCCACAACGCGCTAACAAATGTAGGAGTGGAAGTCAATAGTTAACTACCTTGGTAAACATCCGTTTACGCGCAGATTTCGCGTATTTGAGATCGCGGCTTTTTTGCTCGCCATTACAGTTTTTATGGTTTTATTTATTTTTTTGCACGTACAGTGGTACCTTGGTTCTCGAACTTAATCGTTTTTTTTTTTAGCACATTCATAGCGACATTCTTTTTTCGAACGGCAAACAAACTACAAACAAACCAAAGACACTAACAAGCCTGGTAAAAATCTAATATTGCATGCTAAGATACTGTTTACGGTCATGATATTGTATTCTCTAAATCGAGCACGTGCGATTACATTTATAACTATTAATACTTTTAACAAAATAAACATTTTTAAAGATTTATAAAATAGAATTACTGTTGAGTGTGTAAGCCGCCATGTTGAAATTACGTCACAGGGGCAACTTGGACAACAAAATCTTGTCCAACATCAACGTCATAAAAGAGGCGTGTTTCCGACGGGAAGTGACATTTTTCGTGACGTTTTCATCCGAGTTCCGACTTGGAGAGAAATAATCGAACGAACATATTTAGTGATATTGAGTGGGAAGAGTTTTGGCTTCTTCGACAGAAACTCTTCCTGTCTAATAAAGTTGTTGAGGTATCTATTAAAATGGTCCATAATTGCTACCCGGTAAATTACAGACTTGCTAAATTTAATAATAGTATTTCCCCCAATTGCTCTTTTTGTCTTAAATATTGAAGAAACAATCAATCATCTATTTTGGGATTGTGTTTATTGTAAAGTATTTTGGGTTGATTTTTCTAATTTTGTTAATTTACTTCCAAACTTCTGTGTAACTCCCAAATTTGTGTTTTTTGGTTACTCTTTGAGTATAGGCTCTTCTCGCTGTAATTATATTATTAATCTACTGTTATTTCTTGCAAAATTTTAAATTCATAAATGTAAATGGTCAAAGAAAACCCTTTCCTTTTTTATTTTCAAAAAAGATTTTGATGTGTATGTGAACTCTATAAGAAATTCTAATAACCCCATCGCAATCAAGACTTTTTTTTGGTGTAAATCCTGTAAGTTAATATAATACGCTTTGGTTTATTGTATATAACCCTCATTGTTGTTTGTTGTTTGCTGTTTTTTTTCTCTTTATTGTTGTAGATGTGATTGTTGAATGCATAATAAAAAAAAAAATAATAAAAATAATTGAACACACCATAATGACAACAATCAGAAACAGCTGATCACACAGGGATTCCACACGGGGTTAACGAGAGGGCGTGGCACACAGAAGGAGAGGACAATCGGGGCAGGACAATTACTATCTGAAACTGCATGATCATCAAATCAAAGCAAGCTTGTGGGTTTTGGAAAATTTTCTTGTGCTACTGGAAAAGTTTTGGAAAGTCATGGAAATTTATTCTGCCAGAACTGGGGGAACCCTGTTTGTGACAATCCGAAATTCTGTGTTGAATAGAAGGTGTGACCAGGTTCGAATTACAGGGGGTATTGGGGGGTACTGTACCCCCCGATCAAGACCCATGCTACCCCAAAGAGACAAAAATAGCAGTTTTTGGGGGGGTCTTTACCTTTTTCTAGTGTTGTTAAAAAAAGAAGAAGATAACCTCAACTTGTAGGAAAATTTAATGTAAAACGATTTTAGACACCCCTAATGTGGACTGTACCATTTTAACCACCCCGGTGCTAGAAGCAGCTTAGCCAGTCGGTTGCGTCATTCATTCTCATTGAGTGACCTGTTCATTGTGTTCGTCTGTCATAGTACTATTTGTCGTGCATTGGTAAATGTAAGTAGCCAGCAGAAGTCTAGCCTGTTGAAAATGTGTTATTTTACAACCTTCATTTATTCGTTTAAGTGTTTCATCTACTAATGCAAGCTGACGTCTTTATAAGTTGAATTACTTACCATTGTCCTTCTGAGGCCGGTACTGTCAACGTTAGTTGCGTTAACTAGCAAGATAAGCTAAGTTCTCTATTTTAACTAGGTTTATTTGGTGAGGTAAAATCGATCATGGTCATTTTCCAAGGAGATGAACTCCCTATGTTTTCATTCTCATTTTATCATGAATAAATTGTGCCATTCTGAAATTAATTTGCAACTTAACCTGTGTGGTTTGTTATTAGGCTAATGTTAATGCATAAGAAGGTCTAACGTTATGCTCTGAAAAAACATTACTATAAGTGAAACCTATAGGGGCAACGTAAAAAAAAAACTAGCTAGAAAATAATAATCCCTATTATTTGAATTTTATTGGTATCACAAAAAGGCCTACGATGTGATCTACTTAGATTTCCAGAAGGCCTTTCATGTTGCCCCCCATAAACGGCTCTTGCTAAAGCTCAAAGCTGCAGGGGTTTTAGGAACTGTGGCAGCTTGGATCGAAAACTGGTTAACTGACAGGAAGCAGCGAGTAGTTATTAGAGGCACAATCTCACAGTGGGCCTACATTCATAGTGGGGTACTGCTGGGTTCAATTTTAGGACCACTATTGTTCCTAATTTACATTAATGATATTGACACCAATACATACAGTAAAATGATTAAATTTACAGGCGACACCAAGGTGGGTGGTGTAGCAGATACTGATCTAGCAGCACTGAGGCTACAATGGGATCTTGATTTAATTAGCGACTGGGCTGATACTTGGCAGATGAAATTTAACATAGATAAATGTAAGGTAATCCATGCAGGGAGCAGAAATTTAAAGTATAAATATTTTATGGGTTCCACTGAAATAAAGGTAGCTGATTACGAGAAAGATCTCGGTATGTATGTTGATGCTTCCATGTCCCACTCTCGCCAATGTGGGGAAGCAATAAAAAAGGCGAACAGAATGTTGGGTTATATCTCTAGATGTGTGGAGTTTAAGTCAAGGGAGGTGATGTTACATTTATATAATTCCTTGGTAAGACCCCACCTAGAATATTGTGTGCAGGTTTGGTCACCATACCTTAAGAAGGACATTGCTGCCTTAGAAAAGCTGCAATGGAGGGCTACGAGAATGATTCCTGGTCTTAGAGGAATGTCTTATGAGGAGAGGTTAGCGGAACTGAATCTGTTTAGCCTCAAGCAAAGGAGACTAAGGGGGGACATGATGCAGGTATATAAGATTTGAACAGGTCTGGATACTGTTCAGCCAAATGGCTATTTCAATATTAGTTTAAATACTAGAACTCGTGGCCATAAGTGGAAATTAGCGGGAGAACATTTTAAAACAAATTTGAGGAAGCACTTCTTTACACAGCGTGTAGTTAGAGTATGGAATAGTCTTCCTGCTAGTGTAGTGGAAGCTAAAACCCTGGGATCCTTTAAATCAGAGCTACAGTAGATAAGATTTTAACAACTCTGAGCTATTAGTTAAGTTCTCCCCAAACGAGCTTGATGGGCCGAATGACCTCCTCTCATTTGTAAATTTCTTATGTTCTTATGTATTGATTCTGCATTCCACAATTTCATATTTATGGACATTTTTAGAAGCTTCATTTGGTAGCCCAGATGATATTTTGTTAAACATAGATTAGATTTTATTCACAGACAGTAAAAGTAAAAGGAAAGATGGAGACATCAGACACTTTTTTGGTGGTAAAAGAAGAGTAAGTAGGAAATATTAGTGTTAAGAGCTACAGAACATTACACTAAAAGTATAGGTGCAGTTTTGCAAACTGTTAATGTGGATGAAGGAAAGTGGTGGTCAGCAGAAGGCAGGAGAGGCACAGGAGCAGGAAGTAGGGAGATGGCAGGATGAGGACAGTGAGCAGGCAGCAGGTAGATGGCAGGATGAGGACAGTGTGCAGGCAGCAGGAAGATGGCAGGATGAGGACAGTGAGCAGGCAGCAGGGAGATGGCAGGATGAGGACAGTGTGCAGGCAGCAGGAAGATGGCAGGATGAGGACAGTGAGCAGGCAGCAGGGAGATGGCAGGATGAGGACAGTGTGCAGGCAGCAGGGAAATGGCAGGATGAGGACAGTGTGCAGGCAGCAGGGAGATGGCAGGATGAGGACAGTGTGCAGGCAGCAGGAAGATGGCAGGATGAGGACAGTGTGCAGGCAGCAGGGAGATGGCAGGATGAGGACAGTGAGCAGGCAGCAGGAAGATGGCAGGATGAGGACAGTGAGCAGGCAGCAGGGAGATGGCAGGATGAGGACAGTGTGCAGGCAGCAGGGAAATGGCAGGATGTGGACAGTGTGCAGGCAGCAGGGAGATGGCAGGATCAGGACAGTGAGCAGGCAGCAGGGAGATGGCAGGATGAGGACAGTGAGCAGGCAGCAGGGAGATGGCAGGATGAGGACAGTGTGCAGGACAGTGTGCAGGCAGCAGGGAGATGGCAGGATGAGGACAGTGAGCAGGCAGCAGGAAGATGGCAGGATGAGGACAGTGAGCAGGCAGCAGGGAGATGGCAGGATGAGGACAGTGAGCAGGCAGCAGGGAGATGGCAGGATGAGGACAGTGAGCAGGCAGCAGGGAGATGGCAGGATGAGGACAGTGTGCAGGCAGCAGGGAGATGGCAGGATGAGGACAGTGTGCAGGCAGCAGGGAGATGGCAGGATGAGGACAGTGTGCAGGCAGCAGGGAGATGGCAGGATGAGGACAGTGTGCAGGCAGCAGGGAAATGGCAGGATGAGGACAGTGTGCAGGCAGCAGGGAGATGGCAGGATGAGGACAGTGTGCAGGCAGCAGGAAGATGGCAGGATGAGGACAGTGTGCGGGCAGCAGGAAGATGGCAGGATGAGGACAGTGTGCGGGCAGCAGGGAGATGGCAGGATGAGGACAGTGAGCAGGCAGCAGGAAGATGGCAGGATGAGGACAGTGTGCAGGCAGCAGGGAGATGGCAGGATGAGGACAGTGAGCAGGCAGCAGGGAGATGGCAGGATGAGGACAGTGTGCAGGCAGCAGGGAGATGGCAGGATGGGGACAGTGTGCAGGCAGCAGGGAGATGGCAGGATGAGGACAGTGTGCAGGCAGCAAGGAGATGGCAGGATGAGGACAGTGTGGAGGACAGTGAGCAGGCAGCAGGAAGATGGCAGGATCAGGACAGTGTGCAGGCAGCAGGGAGATGGCAGGATGAGGACAGTGTGGAGGACAGTGAGCAGGCAGCAGGAAGATGGCAGGATCAGGACAGTGTGCAGGCAGCAGGGAGATGGCAGGATGAGGACAGTGTGGAGGACAGTGAGCAGGCAGCAGGAAGATGGCAGGATCAGGACAGTGTGGAGGACAGTGAGCAGGCAGCAGGAAGATGGCAGGATCAGGACAGTGTGCAGGCAGCAGGGAGATGGCAGGATGAGGACAGTGTGCAGGCAGCAGGGAGATGGCAGGATGAGGACAGTGTGCAGGCAGCAGGGAGATGGCAGGATGAGGACAGTGTGCAGGCAGCAGGAAGATGGCAGGATGAGGACAGTGTGCAGGCAGCAGGGAGATGGCAGGATGAGGACAGTGTGCAGGCAGCAGGGAGATGGCAGGATGAGGACAGTGTGCAGGCAGCAGGGAGATGGCAGGATGAGGACAGTGTGCAGGCAGCAAGGAGATGGCAGGATGAGGACAGTGTGGAGGACAGTGAGCAGGCAGCAGGAAGATGGCAGGATGAGGACAGTGTGCAGGCAGCAGGAAGATGGCAGGATGAGGACAGTGTGCAGGCAGCAGGAAGATGGCAGGATGGGGACAGTGTGCAGGCAGCAGGGAGATGGCAGGATGAGGACAGTGTGGAGGACAGTGAGCAGGCAGCAGGAAGATGGCAGGATGAGGACAGTGTGCAGGCAGCAGGAAGATGGCAGGATGAGGACAGTGTGCAGGCAGCAGGAAGATGGCAGGATGGGGACAGTGTGCAGGCAGCAGGGAGATGGCAGGATGAGGACAGTGTGCAGGCAGCAGGGAGATGGCAGGATGAGGACAGTGTGCAGGCAGCAAGGAGATGGCAGGATGAGGACAGTGTGCAGGCAGCAGGAAGATGGCAGGATGAGGACAGTGAGCAGGCAGCAGGGAGATGGCAGGATGAGGACAGTGTGCAGGCAGCAGGGAGATGGCAGGATGAGGACAGTGTGCAGGCAGCAGGGAAATGGCAGGATGAGGACAGTGTGCAGGCAGCAGGGAGATGGCAGGATGAGGACAGTGTGCAGGCAGCAGGGAGATGGCAGGATGAGGACAGTGAGCAGGCAGCAGGAAGATGGCAGGATGAGGACAGTGTGCAGGCAGCAGGGAGATGGCAGGATGAGGACAGTGAGCAGGCAGCAGGGAGATGGCAGGATGAGGACAGTGTGCAGGCAGCAGGGAGATGGCAGGATGGGGACAGTGTGCAGGCAGCAGGGAGATGGCAGGATGAGGACAGTGTGCAGGCAGCAAGGAGATGGCAGGATGAGGACAGTGTGGAGGACAGTGAGCAGGCAGCAGGAAGATGGCAGGATCAGGACAGTGTGCAGGCAGCAGGGAGATGGCAGGATGAGGACAGTGTGGAGGACAGTGAGCAGGCAGCAGGAAGATGGCAGGATCAGGACAGTGTGCAGGCAGCAGGGAGATGGCAGGATGAGGACAGTGTGGAGGACAGTGAGCAGGCAGCAGGAAGATGGCAGGATCAGGACAGTGTGGAGGACAGTGAGCAGGCAGCAGGAAGATGGCAGGATCAGGACAGTGTGCAGGCAGCAGGGAGATGGCAGGATGAGGACAGTGTGCAGGCAGCAGGGAGATGGCAGGATGAGGACAGTGTGCAGGCAGCAGGGAGATGGCAGGATGAGGACAGTGTGCAGGCAGCAGGGAGATGGCAGGATGAGGACAGTGTGCAGGCAGCAGGGAGATGGTAGGATGAGGACAGTGAGCAGGCAGCAGGGAGATGGTAGGATGAGGACAGTGTGCAGGCAGCAGGGAGATGGCAGGATGAGGACAGTGTGCAGGAAGCAGGGAGATGGCAGGATGAGGACAGTGTGCAGGCAGCAGGGAGATGGCAGGATGAGGACAGTGTGCAGGCAGCAGGGAAATGGTAGGATGAGGACAGTGTGCAGGCAGCAGGAAGATGGCAGGATGGGGACAGTGTGCAGGACAGTGAGCAGGCAGCAGGGAGATGGTAGGATGAGGACAGTGTGCAGGCAGCAAGGAGATGGCAGGATGAGGACAGTGTGCAGGCAGCAGGGAGATGGCAGGATGAGGACAGTGTGCAGGCAGCAGGGAGATGGCAGGATGAGGACAGTGTGCAGGCAGCAGGGAGATGGCAGGATGAGGACAGTGTGCAGGCAGCAGGGAGATGGCAGGATGAGGACAGTGTGCAGGCAGCAGGGAGATGGCAGGATGAGGACAGTGTGCAGACAGCAGGGAGATGGCAGGATGAGGACAGTGTGCAGGCAGCAGGGAGATGGCAGGATGAGGACAGTGTGCAGGGAGATGGCAGGATGAGGACAGTGTGCAGGCAGCAGGGAGATGGTAGGATGAGGACAGTGTGCAGGAAGCAGGGAGATGGCAGGATGAGGACAGTGTGCAGGCAGCAGGGAGATGGTAGGATGAGGACAGTGTGCAGGCAGCAGGGAGATGGCAGGATGAGGACAGTGTGCAGGAAGCAGGGAGATGGTAGGATGAGGACAGTGTGCAGGCAGCAGGGAGATGGTAGGATGAGGACAGTGTGCAGGAAGCAGGGAGATGGCAGGATGAGGACAGTGTGCAGGCAGCAGGGAGATGGTAGGATGAGGACAGTGTGCAGGCAGCAGGGAGATGGCAGGATGAGGACAGTGTGCAGGAAGCAGGGAGATGGCAGGATGAGGACAGTGTGCAGGCAGCAGGGAGATGGCAGGATGAGGACAGTGTGCAGGGAGATGGCAGGATGAGGACAGTGTGCAGGCAGCAGGGAGATGGTAGGATGAGGACAGTGTGCAGGCAGCAGGGAGATGGCAGGATGAGGACAGTGAGCAGGCAGCAGGGAGATGGCAGGATGAGGACAGTGTGCAGGCAGCAGGGAGATGGCAGGATGAGGACAGTGTGCAGGCAGCAGGGAGATGGCAGGATGAGGACAGTGTGCAGGGAGATGGCAGGATGAGGACAGTGTGCAGGCAGCAGGGAGATGGCAGGATGAGGACAGTGTGCAGGCAGCAGGGAGATGGCAGGATGAGGACAGTGTGCAGGCAGCAGGGAGATGGCAGGATGAGGACAGTGTGCAGGCAGCAGGGAGATGGCAGGATGAGGACAGTGTGCAGGGAGATGGCAGGATGAGGACAGTGTGCAGGCAGCAGGGAGATGGTAGGATGAGGACAGTGTGCAGGCAGCAGGGAGATGGCAGGATGAGGACAGTGAGCAGGGAGATGGCAGGATGAGGACAGTGAGCAGGCAGCAGGGAGATGGTAGGATGAGGACAGTGTGCAGGCAGCAGGGAGATGGTAGGATGAGGACAGTGTGCAGGCAGCAGGGAGATGGCAGGATGAGGACAGTGTGCAGGCAGCAGGGAGATGGCAGGATGAGGACAGTGTGCAGGCAGCAGGGAGATGGCAGGATGAGGACAGTGTGCAGGCAGCAGGGAGATGGCAGGATGAGGACAGTGTGCAGGCAGCAGGGAGATGGCAGGATGAGGACAGTGTGCGGGCAGCAGGGAGATGGCAGGATGAGGACAGTGTGCGGGCAGCAGGGAGATGGCAGGATGAGGACAGTGTGCAGGCAGCAGGGAGATGGCAGGATGAGGACAGTGTGCAGGCAGCAGGAAGATGGCAGGATGAGGACAGTGTGCAGGCAGCAGGGAGATGGCAGGATGAGGACAGTGTGCAGGCAGCAGGGAGATGGCAGGATGAGGACAGTGAGCAGGCAGCAGGGAGATGGCAGGATAAGGACAGTGAGCAGGCAGCAGGAAGATGGCAGGATGAGGACAGTGTGCAGGAAGATGGCAGGATGAGGACAGTGTGCAGGCAGCAGGGAGATGGCAGGATGAGGACAGTGTGCGGGCAGCAGGGAGATGGCAGGATGAGGACAGTGTGCAGGCAGCAGGGAGATGGCAGGATGAGGACAGTGTGCAGGCAGCAGGGAGATGGCAGGATCAGGACAGTGAGCAGGCAGCAGGGAGATGGCAGGATGAGGACAGTGAGCAGGCAGCAGGGAGATGGCAGGATGAGGACAGTGTGCAGGCAGCAGGGAGATGGCAGGATGAGGACAGTGTGCAGGCAGCAGGGAGATGGCAGGATCAGGACAGTGAGCAGGCAGCAGGGAGATGGCAGGATGAGGACAGTGAGCAGGCAGCAGGGAGATGGCAGGATGAGGACAGTGTGCAGGCAGCAGGGAGATGGCAGGATGAGGACAGTGTGCAGGACAGTGAGCAGGCAGCAGGGAGATGGCAGGATGAGGACAGTGAGCAGGCAGCAGGGAGATGGCAGGATGAGGACAGTGAGCAGGCAGTAGGAAGATGGCAGGATGAGGACAGTGTGCGGGCAGCAGGGAGATGGCAGGATGAGGACAGTGTGCAGGCAGCAGGGAGATGGCAGGATGAGGACAGTGAGCAGGCAGCAGGGAGATGGCAGGATGAGGACAGTGTGCAGGCAGCAGGGAGATGGCAGGATGAGGACAGTGTGCAGGCAGCAGGGAGATGGCAGGATGAGGACAGTGTGCGGGCAGCAGGGAGATGGCAGGATGAGGACAGTGTGCAGGCAGCAGGGAGATGGCAGGATGAGGACAGTGTGCGGGCAGCAGGGAGATGGTAGGATGAGGACAGTGTGCAGGCAGCAGGAAGATGGCAGGATGAGGACAGTGTGCAGGCAGCAGGGAGATGGCAGGATGAGGACAGTGAGCAGGCAGCAGGGAGATGGCAGGATGAGGACAGTGTGCAGGGAGATGGCAGGATGAGGACAGTGTGCAGGCAGCAGGAAGATGGCAGGATGAGGACAGTGTGCGGGCAGCAGGGAGATGGCAGGATGAGGACAGTGTGCAGGCAGCAGGGAGATGGTAGGATGAGGACAGTGTGCAGGCAGCAGGAAGATGGCAGGATGAGGACAGTGAGCAGGCAGCAGGGAGATGGCAGGATGAGGACAGTGTGCAGGGAGATGGCAGGATGAGGACAGTGTGCAGGCAGCAGGAAGATGGCAGGATGAGGACAGTGTGCGGGCAGCAGGGAGATGGCAGGATGAGGACAGTGTGCAGGCAGCAGGGAGATGGCAGGATGAGGACAGTGTGCAGGCAGCAGGGAGATGGCAGGATGAGGACAGTGAGCAGGCAGCAGGAAGATGGAAGATCTACATTCCAATTAATAATACAGGTGGGCACCATCAACCAAGGAACACACTAGCATTTATCTACAGATCATAGCTCAAACCAACAACAAAAATACAATCAGCAATATACCACACCACGTAATAACAAGGAGATAAGTAAATAAAAATAAGGAGAAAAAAATTCCTTCTTCAGTTAACTCATATTTCTTTCAAATTCTTCATATTGATTTATCGTTTTAAACATATAGCACTTTTTAAAACAATGTATATTTGTACAACTCCTAAGATTATAATGTTCCACAATCGTATACCCATAACTGTTGGACTCATTAGTCTTTGTGAAGTCCTAGCAAACTGATGCTTAAAATAATATTTCCTTCTGCTATCCTCACCTCCTAAACACATTGAATATAATCTTTGTAACTTGAGAGGCAATATATTATTTTCAGCCATAAACATAATTAGTAATGTCCGTAATTTCACTAAATCTTCTAATTTCAATAGTTTCGATTTTATAAACAATTTATTTGTATTTTCTCTATATTTAACATTATGAATCATTCGTATCACTTTCTTCTGTAATAAGTATAGAGGTTTTATAGTAGTCACATTTGTATTCCCCCAAACTTCCACACAATAACTGATACGAGAAAAACAATGAAAAGTATAAAATGCGCATTGCCTTGTAGTCTAATAAATGTCTAACATTTCCCAAAATATAAATGTTTTTGACCATCTTTTTTCTAATATACTCAATATGAGATTTCCACGTTAACTTTTCATCTACTATTACACCTAGAAAACGGAATTCATTAACTCTTTCAATCAATACTCCATTAATGAACAGTTACTTCTTCCTCCTTTACACGATTACCAAATATCATGAATTTCATTTTTGTCAGATTCAAAGATAATTTATTTACATCAAACCATTTTTTAAATATTTCCATCTCAGAAACCATAATTTCAACCAAATCTTTCAAATTCACCCCTGAGCAATAAAAATTTGTATCATCTGCAAATAGAATGAAATTAAACATTTTTGATACGTCACAAATATCATTAATATATAAATTAAACAGTTTAGGTCCCAAAATAGAACCTTCAATCTTTCCCAGGAGTTACCTAAGTAATATACATATTGCGACCTATTTTCTAGATAACTCCTTAACCAATTCAGTGCAACTCCTCTCACATCATAATTATACAATTTAGAAATCAAAATAGGATGTTTCAGCGTATCAAAAGCTTTTTTAAAATCAACGAATACCAAAACAGTGTATTTATTATTATGTGTTGTAGATGAAATATCTTCAATAAAAGTCATCAATGCTAATGCCGTCGATCTATTTCTACGAAATCCATATTGATTTTCACTTAATAGTTGTTTTTTTCAATAAAACTATCAAGTCTTTGCGCAAAAAGTGTTTCAAGCACTTTTGAGAATTGTGACAAAAGTGACACTGGCCTATAGTTATTAAAACTATGTTTATCTCCCAATTTATAAAGGGGTATCACTTTTGCCACTTTCATTCGATCGGGAAATACACCCGTATGGAACGAAAGATTAAAAATATAACAAAGAGGAATACTTATGCAATCTAATGTCTTTTTAATTATGACCATATCTAAAGTATCACAATCAGTAGATGTCTTTTTTTTTAACTTTTCTACAATTGCTACTATTTCGTTTACAGTAATATCCGCTAAGAATATACACTGCTCAAAAAAATTAAAGGAACGCTTTGAAAACACATCAGATCTCAATGGGCAAAAAAATCATGCTGTATATCTATACTGATATGGACTAGGTAATGTGTTAGGAACGAATGGATGCCACATCATTTGATGGAAATAAAAATTATCAGCCTACAGAGGGCTGAATTGAAAGACACCCCGCAAATCAAAGTGAAAAAATGATGCGGTAGGCTGGTCCATTTTGCCGAAATTTCATTGCAGCAACTCAAAATCGTACTCAGTAGTTTGTATGGCCCCCACGTGCTTGTATGCATGCCTAACAATGTCAGGGCATCCTCCTAATGAGATGATGGATGGTGTCCTGGGGGATCTCCTCCCAGATCTGGACCAGGGCATCACTGAGCTCCTGGACAGTCTGAGGTGGTTGCGTCGGCTGGACCAAAACATAATGTCCCAGATGGGTTCTATTGGATTTAGATCATGTGAATGTGGGGGCCAGTAAATGGTATCAATTCCTTCATCCTCCAGGAACTGCCTGGCATTGCCGTGCACCAGGAGGAACCCAGGACCCACTGCACCAGAGTAGGGTCTGACAATAGGTCCAAGGATTTCATCCCAATACCTAATGGCAGTCAAGGTGCCGTTGTCTAGCCTGTAGAGGTCTGTGCGTCCCTCCATGGATATGCCTCCCCAGACCATCACTGACCCCCCATCAAACCGGTCATGCTGAACAATGTTACAGGCAGCATAATGTTCTTCGCAGCTTCTCCAGACCCTTTCACGTCTGTCACATGTGCTCAGGGTGAACCTGCTCTCATCTGTGAAAAGCAAAGGGTGCCAGTGACGGACCTGCCAATTCTGGTTCTCTATGGCAAATGCCAATCGAGCTCCACGGTGCCGGGCAGTGAACACAGGGCCCACTAGAGGACGTCGGGCCCTCAGGCCACCTTCATGAAGTCTGTTTCTGATTGTTTCGTCAGAGACATGCACACCAGTGGCCTGCTGGAGATCATTTTGTAGGGCTCTGGCAGTGCTCATCCTGTTCCTCCTTGCACAAAGGAGCAGATACCAATCCTGCTGATGGGTTAAGGACCTTCTATGGCCCTGTCCATCTCTCCTAAAGTAACTGCCTGTCTCATGGAATCTCTTCCATGCCTTTGAGACTGTGCTGGGAGACACAGAAAACCTTCTGGCAATGACACATCAATATGCGCCATCCAGGAGTCGTCGGACTGCCTGTGCAACCTCTGTAGGGTCCAGGTATCGCTTCATGCTACCAGTAGTGACACTGACTGTAGCCAAATGCAAAACTAGTGAAAAAACAGTCAGAAGAGATTAGGACGGAAAAATGTCAGTGGCCCCCACCTGTTAAACCATTCCTGTTTTGGGGGTTGTCTCATTGTTGCCCCTCTAGTGCACCTGTTGTTAATTTCATTAACACCAAAGTAGCTGAAACTGATTAACAACCCCCTCTGCTACTTAAGTGATGAGATGAATATCCAAGAAGTTTAGTTTACTTGATGCTATACTCTGATTAATAAGTGTTCCTTTAATTTTTTTGAGCAGTGTACATTTAACCACTCTACTTCCACCTTTCCAGACTTCCTTATATCCTGGCTCATCATGTTTTCTAATTAAATTTGCTAAATTAGGTCCAATGTTTACAAAAAAGGAATTAAATTCATTTACCACTTCGTTCATGTCATCAACCACTGATTTTTCTTTAAATACTTCTTTAAAAATATTCCAAATACCCTTAATATTATTTTTATTTTCTTGAAAAAGTTTATTATAATACTACGGAAGAGGATTAGGGCCACCATGAAAATATTATTTGAATTCTGACTTTAATCTCAGAATTCTGACTTTAATCTCAGAATTCTGGTTTTTTTTTCTAAACTCAGAATTCTGAGATTAAAGTCAGAATTCAAATAATATTTTCATGGTGGCCCTAATCCTCTTCCGTATAATACTGTTTCTTGACCTTCCTCAAAATTAATACCAACTTATTTTTATAAACTTTATATTTCATTTCAGCATTCTTTGTTCTATGTTTTATATAATCACTATATAATTTATTTTTCTTTTTACACACATTTGCTAACCCCTTAGTTATCCAAGGTTTCAAATTCGTTTTCTTTTTCTTATACTTAAATGGTACCAGTACACAATGTTTACCATACAAGGCCAAGTAAGTATTTAAAAACGCAACATTGACCTCATTAACATAAACCTCCTTCCAGTCCACTTCCTCTCAATAGGCTGGACTGCCTCAATAAATCAACTTTGTATTTTCGGTTTACAAATCTCACTACAATTACTGGCGGTGCCTTAGTATGCTTTCTGGGAAGGGTATAGCATGCAGATACAGTATATTATTACTATGCAGGGGTAGTTTTTTACTCAAAAAGAATTCCACAACCTGCCGTTCCAATGATTGTAGCTCCTCCATCGGGGGCTCATCTTCAACACTTTTTGCACCGATCCCAGTCTCAATGACTCTAGCATAGCTCCTGTGTTTGGTTTCCAAACCCGTAATAATCACACCCTCAAGTCGTTTCTCGGCTCCCTAAAAAGATTACAAATCCATACGGCCATTTCCACAAAGTGACATCATTTGTTTTTGGGGGGAAATTCAACTGGAAGACTAAGGTAAGCTTTAACTGTCACTCTCTCCTGTATTTTTCTCAATTTTATATTACATACCGGTTTGAGGCACCCTTAAAGTTCCACCCTGTTAGTATATATTATGGGAAATGTTTATTAGAAAAAATATTTTTTAAAACATGTTAAAAATAGCTATTTAAATGCTGATCAGCTGTAGAGTGTGTGCTAGCTAAATGTTGCTCACTCAAAGAGCTAGAGCTAAATTAGCTAGAAATATTCCACCCTGTTAGGTTCCACCCTGTTAGGCTATGTATGGGATATGCAGCCTACTGAGTAGAAATTGTACAAGAATATTTATTATTTTCATTAAAATGACTTGTAAATTTATTATTTGAGTGTATTTCTTGTGTATGATAATGAATAATAATGGTATAATCAAAAAGTATTATTATTATTAGATGAGTGTATTTCTTAATTATTTATGTTACTACAGTGGTATTATTATTATTATTATTATTATTATTATTATTAGTTGTAGTAGTAGTATTGTTGTTGTGAATCTGAATCTACTTGTTAAGAGGCCTACTCAGTTCCACCCTGTTATATTCTAGTCTACCCTGTTATTCAATGATTTAAAAAAATATTCTAATCACAACAGTAAGTGTTTGGTATATTTGTATATTGTTTTGTTAAATGAGGTACATATAATGCATCTACATATACTTTTATTTCTAATTAATAAAATTCCTCATACAAGACAACAAAATGGGGACAAAAAACGCACAGATTCCATTATTCTGACATTGTACTCTTCATAAAATTAAAACTGTTAATGCTACAAGAATGAAACTTTTATCATAGCAAAAGGGACACATTGTATCACAGAAAAGTTCAGTATTGTTTGACTTGTACATTATTTAAACTCTGTGATTTCCACGTACATGTCCCTAACAGGGTGGAAAACGTCTGGAAAAATATATAAAAAAACATCCCATAATTATAATATTTTCAACCCCAGAGCTTGGCAAACATGCATTCCTCATAGCTAAGTATGGTACAGTCCTGACAAAATGTTTATACCATAAAATACAATCATTCCAATTTTAAGAAAACAGACAGCCAAATATGTGGTCCAAAACAGGAATCACCCATTGACACGGTAGCGGACCATAATGGTCATAGAAGTGTTATGAAGGCAGTACCCCCCAATTATGGAGGGGTAATTCGCACTCTGGGTTCAGGGTGTGACTTAGTGTGTGTGGCTGAGCACCGGTGAAACAATCAGGCATTGAAATGCTCACCTGGTCAGGAGGCACATTCAGGGGCAGCAAGAACACATTCAAGATTTGTGGTTTGGGCCGGAGCAGCAGTAGCACTTGCCCACGGACTTTGCTGGATTCTTTGCTCTTTATGACACCCAAACCAGAGAGGCCGGTGATGCTGATGACCACATGCTTGACCGTCACCTCCTGTGGTTTCAGAATCTCCACGTTGACGTTGGTTACATGTGCTACAGCCAGGTCTTCATCTGGAAGAAAAATCGATTGACTCTTATGGGAAGAAGAAGCCTTCAGTTTGATTCCTAAGTCTCTCCTCAATACATTAAGCATATGTGATATCTGAGAAAGCTGGAAAATTCATTTTCATTTTGCTTTTATTTCTGCATTATGTGTCCTGCTGGTGAGCACATGCCACACCCCAGGTATTGTTGTTTGTGTGACACTGTGCCCCCTCCTCCCCTCCCCAGCAATGTCAAACCACCACTCAGTCTCCTTACTGGTTTTAAGACTCCAGGGTGAATGATTGGCGATTTATATTTTTTTCAGAGTTACGTTTCACCTTATATACATCTGTATTAAACACAGTAGGTCAGAGTCCTTCACACAACTTCTTAGCGTAACACAAACTGTCTAAACCATCCTCGGTAAGTATGATAGGAAGTATCTGAACTTTCACATTAGCCTGTATAATTTACCTGCAGAAATCTCACAATGAGGGAGGTGCAGCTCCTTCAGGGTCCCTTGGGGACACTTGATGTCAAAAAGGGGCCCCGCTGGACTCCAGCTGCCGGGAGGCTTGGGGGCTTTTTGCCAGGAGCAGAAGCTGTAGGTTACCTCCCCGCTGGACTCCACCACAAACCCCAAGCCTGTGACACGGCAGAAGAACCTTCCAGGATGTTTTGCCTCAAACCTGTATCACAGAGCCAAGGTTGGGGGAGAGACTGTGCCAGTCAAACCAAGATGGTAACATACCGATTGTGTCCTTCACACTGGAGAGTGTGATTCGTATTTAATGCAATTAAAAGTCACTGGATTAGACCGTTGATGGATGGATGTCTTCATTATCCACTTGCAGGCTTCACACAGTGATGTGGAAGTTCAGTTACATAAGACACAGCAGAATTACCTGTATTCTCTCATGTTACTTGTTTCCTCCACATCTGGTGTAAATAAGTGCTCATTTCTTAACACCTGAGGGAAAAAATTGCAATCATGACTCTGAATTATCTGAATTAAGGTATGGTACCTTCTGATTGGAAGCATGCCAACATAACGCCCATTTTCAAAAAAGGGGATAGAAGTAATTTGTCAAACTATAGGCCAATCAGTCTAACTTGTATAACTGGTAAAGTTATGGAGGCTATAATCAAAGAGAAAATGGTAGATTACCTGGACTCAAATAACATTTTGAGGGATAGCCAGGATGGATTTAGGACAGGTAGATCCTGTTTAACAAATCTGTTGGAGTTTTTTGAGGAAGCTACTCAGGAAGTTGATGATAAGAAGGCCTATGATGTCATCTACTTAGATTTCCAAAAGGCTTTTGATGTTGTCCCCCACAAGAGGCTCTTACTTAAACTCAAAGCGACAGGTATTTTAGGGACTGTAGCGACCTGGATTGATAACTGGTTAACAGATAGGAAGCAGCGAGTAGTTATAAGAGGCACAATGTCACAGTGGGCCTGCATTCATAGTGGGGTACCGCAGGGTTCAATTTTAGGACCACTATTGTTCCTAATTTATATAAATTATATAGACAACAAGATATATATGGTGAAATTTGCAGATGACACCAAGGTGGGTGGTGTAGCAGATACTGAACTAGCGGCTCAGCAGCTACAGCAGAATCTTGATTTAATTAGTGACTGGGCCGATATCTGGCAAATGAAATTTAACATAGACAAATGTAAGGTACTCCATGTAGGGAGCAGAAATATAAAGTACAGGTATTTTATGGGACCTACTGAAATAAAGGTAGCTGATTATGAGAAAGACCTTGGTGTGTATGTATGTTGATGCTTCCATGTCTCATTCTCGCCAGTGCGGGAAAGCAATAAAAAAGGCCAATAGGATGTTGGGGTATATCTCCAGGTGTATGGAGTTTAAGTCAAGGGAGGTAATTCTAAGATTATACAATTCCTTGGTGAGACCTCACCTAGAATATTGTGTGCAGGTTTGGTCACCATATCTTAAAAAGGACATTGCGGCCTTAGAAAAGGTGCAGCTTAGGGCCACAAGAATGATTCCTGGTCTTAGAGGAATGTCATACGAGGAAAGGTTATTTGAGCTAAATCTATTCAGCCTCAAGCAAAGGAGACTAAAGGGGGACATGATCCAGGTCTATAAGATTCTAACAGGTTTGGATGCTGTTCAACCGAATAGTTACTTCAGCATTAGTTCAAATACAAGAACTCGTGGCCATAGGTGGAAATTAGCGGGAGAACATTTCAAACTGGATTTAAGGAAGCACTTCTTTACACAGCGTGTAGTCAGAGTATGGGATAGTCTTCCTGATAACGTAGTGCAAGCTGAATCCTTGGGTTCCTTTAAATCAGAGCTAGATAAGATTTTAACAACTCTGAGCTATTAGTTAAGTTCTCCCCAAGCGAGCTCGATGGGCCGAATGGCCTCCTCTTGTTTGTATAGTTCTTATGTTCTTAACACTTCGAAGTAATCATTTAAAAAGATGGTGCTGTCATCTCCTTGATTGGCTGGCTTATGTTATCAATCTTAACATATAACCTGGTATAACCTTGATTTAATCCTGTTTGCACAGTGATTCTGAAATTATATCCAATATTCAGTGTCAGTACAATAGCCCTGTTAAAAATAACATTAGAATGTCCAAGAGGGATGTGAAAAGAAAAATTACTTATATACTTACCACCATTTAGTATGAATACAGCGTCGTCTATGACCATGTAGAAATTATTAGTTCAGGTAAATTTTAATATCTCCACCAATATGTTTTAAATTAATTAAATTTTACTTAATTATTAATGAATGCTAATTATTAACCAATTGTTATGCCGAATGGTCGGCTCCTCCAAACTCAATTGAGGTATCCCCGTGAGTCTGTTAATGTGAGACATAAATGGGATTCACTAATTACCAATATCGCTTAGTAACCTGGGTTAGAAGGCTCGTCCAGCGAGCTGCATCACTAGGTAATATAAACGATTGGTAGCGAAGCTCCTCTCACGGCCGATGAGAGAAAGTCTTGTGATATTTCAGGCGAGTTTGAGGTTTCAGAGCGTGTAGCAAAATCGCACAGAGGCAGGAACTTAGTGTGAGTACTCAATGACGGAGGCTGAAGTTGTGTAAAAGACATGCATTTATTCCTAACTAACACTACAACTAACAGAAGACAGACATTACACTTAAGACAAACAACAAACACGAAATAACGGAATAGAAACAAACAATGTCCACAGGCAACTTGGGATCTTGTCCGAACATAAGAAAGTATGGCGTCTCACCTGTAGATTGATGTGGTGTGGTATTATAACAGAATATCACCTGAGGTAGACATGCTGACCAATCCCTCTTCTGGGAGACAGGGAGCGCCCGCAGAAGATTGTGCAAGGTCCGATTAAAATGCTCACATTGGCCGTTACCCGCTGGATGATAAAGGGTCGTACGGGACTTGACAACACCATACAAAATGCAAAGTTGATGCATCAACGCACTCTCAAAATTACGACCCTGGTCAGAATGAATGCAACCAGGGACTCCAAATTTGTAAAACCATTCTGTAACCAAAACATGGGCCACAGTCGCAGCACTTGGTCCCGTGTGGGTATGGCCAGGGTATATTTACTGAAAACGTCAGTCATTATCAACACATTTTCCACCCCATTACGTGCAGGCTATAAAATGGTGAAATCTAGGGCTACGATTTCATTAGGTCGTGAAGCCAATAAGTGTCTCATATAACTATGGGGAACAGGCTGAGTGTCTTTACTGACCTGGCAACGTTCACACTCCTGGCACCAGCGTGCGATATCAGATGCCATTCCCGGCCAGTAACACCGCTGCCACACCAACTGACTTGTTCTCTCAATGCCTTGATGGTCATGATCTTGATGAAGCTGAGTCAACATCACAGGCCTCAAGGATGTAGGCAAGACTAACTGGAACACCTCTTCACCCCCATCAGAACGAAAAATCCTCCGATGCTGCACACCATCCTTGTCCACTAAACGGTCCCACTGATGTAACAGCAACAAGGTTGGGGATGATAGCTGGCCCTGTTCAGCAGCAGTAGGATGCTCCCTCCTCTTCCAAAAGGCCAGGATACCACAAATATCGGGATAAGCTTCTTGCAAAGATTGCAAATCAGAGGAAGAATGTTGCGGAAGAACAGAAATAACTGCCTGTGATACTGGAATGAAGTTATCAGGTGCTGGGATCTGCTGCAAGACTGCTAGAACAACAGTCTCCGGCCGAGCTGTGGTAGAAGAGCCCGACTGTAAATGTTGTCATGACAAGGCATCGGCATTTCTGTTACTGGTGCCAGACCAATACTTCAGTTTATAATCAAACACTGCAAGCTGAGCCACCCACAGCTGTTCGGTGGCACCCAACTTAGCGGTAGAGAGATGGGCAAGGGGGTTATTATCCGTAAACACAATACACTTGGAACCCAGCAGGTACTCCCGAAATTTCTCTGTCATGGCCCACTTCAGCACAAGAAACTCCAACTTCATGGAGCTATAATTTGACATATTACGCTCTGTGGGCCTCAAACGCCGACTAGCATAAGCAATAGGGCGAATAAGGCCACCCTGTTCCTGAAAGAGGACAGCACCCAAGCCCCCATAGCTTGCATCTATTTCCAATCAGAATGGCAGGGAGAAGTCGGCAGAGGCCAGCACCGGGGAGCCCACTAATTTACTCTTCAGACACTCAAAGCTGAGCTTGCAATGTGCAGTCCATCCAGAAGCCAGTGTACGGCCTGAAGCTCTTCGGGACTTTGTCCCAGCCAGCTCGGCAATTAACTTGTGCAAAGGGGCTGCCAACTGTGCAAACCCCTCCACAAAACGACGATAGTAACTGGTAAACCCCAAAAAGGAAATAAGTTCGGAGACATTAGAAGGTCTCTTCCACTTAGCCACTGCTTCAACCTTTTTGGGGTCTGTTGAGACACCCTGGCTTGAAATCACATGACCCAGATAACCAACTTCCTTCTGGAAGAAAGCACATTTCTCCAATTTAGCTTTAAGACTCTCCTGCTGCAAACATCCTAGTACTACTTCCAGTCGTTGCTGGTGCTGCAGAATAGAGGATGAGAAGACAACCACATTGTCCAAGTAGAGCAATAATGACTTACTATGCTGATCCCCAAAGATTCTCTGCATCAGCCGCTGAAAGATACTAGGAGCATTACAAAGCCCAAATGGCATTCTATTCCACTCAAAAAGCCCAAAAGGAGTGCAAAAAGCAGTTTTGGCTCTATCGGACACAACAGGTACTTGGTTGTAACCACTAGCCAGATCCAGGGTAGAGAACCAGCAAGCACCGAGAGAGCATCCAAGGATTCCTCAATACGAGGCAGCGAGAAGGCATCTTTACGGGTTTTACCATTTAGCTGCCGATAATCCACACACAACCGAGGGCTGCCATCCTTTTTCCTGACAAGAACAATGGGGGATGTATAAGGACTGCAACTCTCTCGAATGACCTGTGACTCAAGCAGCTACTGAATATGAGCCTTCACTACCTCATACTCAGAGGGAGGCAACCGCCGATAACGCTGACAAACTGGGATATTATCCAGTAACGTAATCTCATGAGAAATGAGATTAGTGCAACCCAAGTCCCCATCATGAGCAGCAAACACAGAACTATACTTCAGCAATACTGCTTGTACCTGGTCCTGCTCCAAACTAGACAATGATGACAAGTCAAGTTCCTGGATCCTGGTTTTAATAGGATCAGGGGAAACTTGATCAGTGACCGAGGCAGCCCCCGCCCTCACTTCTGCGACCCCGGTGGGTAGACTAGTTATGAAAACATCACTTAGCGTACCCAGAATAGTACGAGGATATAACACCACCTCCTCCTCACCTACATTGACCACTGGAACATAAGCAGTTCCCCGGTCCACCTGGACCATAGCTGAAGGGGCCAAAAGACCACCCGGCAACCCCGCAACAGGTGGCTCAAACAAAACAGGCCAAGAGTGTTACACTACCAGAACAGGTAGTAGGTACAAATGTGAGTACACCCCCAGGGACACAACAAGCTCTCCCCTCCCATACGCGCACAGTCCTACAGACCTTAGTAGAGGTCATGTCAGCCTGGTGACACTGTTGCAAAGCTTGCCGAACTGAACTTGGGGCCTGCACCACTGGGGGATGCTCAAACAAAAGGGTCCCATGTTGACTAAACAGTTCACGGTAACACTTACTAATGATGTTCAGCCCCAAAACACCAGGCGCTTGGGAAATTGCACCCCACAGCCCGGTATCTCTCTACCACAAAGTGTCACATCCATTTCCAGATACCCAACATATGGGATGGCCAAGCCGTTGGCAGCACAAACCTGCAACCACTGGCACAGCTTCAGTCGATCGGGACCCTATGGTTCAAAATGGCACCTAAAACAGCTTTCAGTAATCGTGGACACCATGTATCCAATATCTAACAAACAGGTTACATCCACCCCACCCATACTGACACTAATATGAGGACAAGATGACATTAATTGGGGCACCATTCCCGACACCATTCTCAGCCATAGAGCCACTAGAAACCCCCTCCGAGCTGTGGCTCAACAACGCGGTGGGTGCTCATTTCCCGACTGATGGCCAGACTGAGCAGTGCTTAGAGTTACTGTGCCAGAGGACGATGAATCCCTAGGAGGAGCAGGAACTCTCAGTCCCTCGCAGTTCCGAGCAAAGTGACTAGGTTGCTGACACCGACGACAAATTACAGGGCCATAAGGTGGATGGAGTAATGGCTTAGAGGACTGCAGAAGTGATACTTAAACATGCCCCAACTACCCAAATTTCCCATTAAAAAGGAAGGCCACATACCTGATTGATTGCAAGCGGTACTAAAGAGAAAATCTTACAACAGGAGTGACTGCAAGCAGCGGGATATACCGCGCCCTTGCAAACTGCAAAGTATACCAACAAAAAGCGCATTACAACCTCCTAAGAACATGAAACACCAGCTACCTGTACCCTACCTGCTGCGGTGGAAATGCACACACTTCGGGAAAGGAGAACTGCCACATTATACAGAAAAAAATATGCCGGTAAGTGAACTCATTAAAAGTTAGCCTGAAATCCACAAAGCTACCGGTCACACAGGAAGCCATGGGCTGAGGGGTGGTAATACGCACGACCACAAATGGATCTTATATGCTCACGCTGGCCGCAACATTTAATTGAGGTAGCGAAATCAACCGTACCTGGAAAGATCGCTAATATCAGATTTAAATCTCACTACACTAATATAACACCCATATTCAAAAAAGGGAATAGAAGTAATCCAGCAAACTATAGGCCAATCAGTTTAACTAGCATTACTGGAAAAATAATAGATGCTATAATCCAAGTGAAAATGGTAGATTACCTGGATGCAAATAACATTCTGAGTGTTAGCCAACATGGATTTAGGAGAGGTAGATCCTGTTTAACGAATCTACTTGAGTTCTTTGAGGAAGCTGAAAGGGAAATTGATCACAAAAAGGCCTACGATGTGATCTACTTAGATTTCCAGAAGGCCTTTGATGTTGTCCCCCATAAACGGCTCTTGCTAAAGCTCAAAGCTGCAGGGATTTTAGGAACTGTGGTAGCTTGGATCGAAAAACTGGCTAACTGACAGGAAGCAGCGAGTAGTTATTAGAGGCACAATGTCACAGTGGGCCTGCGTTCAGTTTTAGGACCACTATTGTTCCTAATTACATTAATGATATTGACACCAATACATATAGTAAAATGGTTAAATTTACAGGTGACACCAAGCTGGGTGGTGTAGCAGATACTGATCTAGCAGCAGAGAGGCTTCAACGGGATCTGGATTTAATTAGCGACTGGGCTGATACTTGGCAGATGAAATTTAACACAGATAAATGTAAGGTAATCCATGCAGGGAGCAGAAATATAAAGTACAGATATTTTATGGGTTCCACTGAAATAAAGGTAGCTGATTACGAGAAAGATCTCGGTATGTATGTTGATGCTTCCATGTCCCCCTCTCGCCAGTGTGGGGAAGCAATAAAAAAGGCCAACAGAATGTTGGGTTATATCTCTAGGTGTGTGGAGTTTAAGTCAAGGGAGGTGATGTTACACTTATATAATTCCTTGGTAAGACCCCACCTAGAATACTGTGTGCAGGTTTGGTCACCATACCTCAAGAAGGACATTGCTGCCTTAGAAAAAGTGCAACGAAGAGCTACGAGAATGATTCCTGGTCTTAGAGGAATGTCTTATGAGGAGAGGTTAGCGGAACTAAATCTGTTTAGCCTTGAGCAAAGGAGACTAAGGGGGGATATGATTCAGGTCTAGGGCTGCACCGATCGATCGGCGCACCGATCTATCGGCCTCGATCACGTTAATTTGAGGGGATCAGAAATCGACCATATTCCCATGAGATCCACCGATCTTAGTTATATGCTTTTAAATCAGCCTTTTCTCCCATTCCCGAGAGAGGTGCAGTGCAGGCTGCCTCCCTCCCTATTTTTTGGACAAGTGTGTCATAACAGCTATATATATATTTTTTTTTACAAAATTAGAGAAATTAAAGTCTGGAAGAAAAAATATGATTTTGTAGTTCAAACAGCAATGCTCATTTATATGTTCATTTATATTTGAGGACACTACCTCATGTTTTGTGAGTATTCATATCAATTTACTCAATAAAAATGGAAACATTGAAGTAATTGTCTTTTAGTTATGAAAGAAACAAGATCGGCAAAAAAAAAATCGAGATCGGCAGGTAAGGTTGTCTATGGATCGGTGATCGTTGATCGGCCAGAAAACTGCAATCGGTGCACCCCTATTCAGGTCTATAAGATTCTAACGAGTTTGGATGCTGTTCAGCCATATGACTATTTCAATATTAGTCTAAATACTAGAACTCGTGGCCATAAGTGGAAATTAGCGGGAGAACATTTTAAAACAAATTTGAGGAAGCACTTCTTTACACAGCGTGTAGTTAGAGTATGGAATAGTTTTCCTGCTAGTGTAGCGGAAGCTAAAACCATGGGTTCCTTTAAATCAGAGCTAGATAAGATTTTAACAACTCTGAGCTATTAGTTAAGTTCTCCCCAAACGAGCTTGATGGGCCGAATGGCCTCCTCTCGTTTGTAAATTTCTTATGTTCTTATGAAACTAAATGACTCACCAGCTGAAAAATCCAATCCATGTCCATCATTGCAGATGTGGAGGCTCTGTGATGTTGAGGAGATGAGGGTTCCTCAAAGATGTTTACAGATGTAGCCACTTGAATTTTCCCCTGTTTCCATGATGGGGCCTTGGCTGGTCCTTGGCTGGTCCATGACTGGTGCCTGTTGGGTCCTGGGTCGGACCTTGACTGTAATGAGATCCCCCACGATGATGTAATGAACAAGGGGGCTGGCATGATCCACCCCTTAACTCTATGTGTGTAAAGTACTTGCAATGATTTATCCATCCGCCAGAGAGAGCAGTGATTATGAAAGCTGAAGTGACTTACCTGAAATCAGGCATTGTAACTCAGTGTGTTCTTTCTTTCTGTCTGACTAACAGTCTGAAAGGCTGCTGATGGCGCATTCACGGCGGGGGGAGGGCACTCACAATAATGTGTGAATGTGTGATTAACTTCTCTGCTTGGCCACAATGAAAAGAGATACAGTGGTACCTCAGTTCTCAAACTCATTAGAACTCAAATTTCTTAAAAGTCGAACGAACCAATTCAAAACAAAATTACCTAGAGCTCGATCTGAATCTCAGAAGTCAAACCGTGAACGCCGACCTAACATAACTTGTACGTGCAGGGAAATGAGTCACGCGGTATGGGCTGATATTTGTGCCACTAGAAACTGAATATGAATTTTGTATATTTGAATCTGCAGTTAAAAACTGAACCTGAATCTAATAGTTTGAATCTGAATTCCAATAACTTGAAACAGCATTTATCCTACCTCGAAAGTTTTCAGTTCGCAAATTCAATTTCAATCTATTGTGACACACATCCCGGTCCTTGAGGAAAAGTAATCAACCGCAGATTCACAACGTAACTAATTTCCACGTTTACGACAGTTCTGCAGGTCGTGGTAAAGAGGAGGTGTGTGCCGGGGTGTCGCAAGCGCAAATGCGGGATCATATACGTATATAAATAGGATGTTGGGGTATATCTCCAGGTGTGTGGAGTTTAAGTCAAGGGAGGTAATGCTAAGATTATACAATTCCTTCGTGAGACCTCACCTAGAATATTGTGTGCAGGTTTGGTCACCATATCTTAAAAAGGACATTGCGGCCTTAGAAAAGGTGCAGCGTAGGGCCACAAGAATGATTCCTGGTCTTAGAGGAATGTCATACGAGGAAAGGTTAGTTGAGCTAAATCTGTTTAGCCTCAAGCAAAGGAGACTGAGGGGGGGCATGATCCAAGTCTATAAGATTCTAACAGGTTTGGATGCTGTTCAACCGAATAGTTACTTCAGCATTAGTTCAAATACAAGAACTCGTGGCTGTAGGATCACACATGCACATATCACAGGGCTTAAATTCCAGGTGGCCGAGCCTGGTGCGAGAGGTACCAAAGGGGGGTTAGTGACCCCACACACATAAACACACACACACACACACAGAGATAACAAGGGAGGCCAGCACTCCAACTTTTATGGCCAAAGATTTAGGGACCTACAGACAGCAGAGTGGACCTCAAGGACAGGGGTCCCTTCACTTGGTACACAACCCCCTCCTCAGACATCCTGCCTTACATACCACTCACCCAACAGACCAACATGCTAAAAGAAAGTTTCATTTAAGTTTGGCTTTTGTATACCCGGTATATTGATTTACTCACAACTACTAGCCTCAATATACAGATAGGTTATGTTTGTATGTGTCCTTAGACAATCTTAGTGTTTTGTGTGCCACCCTTATAACCATGTTCACGGAGTATCACCTATTTTATCCCTTTGCACTTGAACACATATAAATTTGAATAAATAAATAGGTATAGCTACCATTGTATATACACTCACCTAAAGGATTATTAGGAACACCATTCTAATACGGTGTTTTACCCCCTTTCGCCTTCAGAACTGCCTTAAGTCTACGTGGCATTGATTCAACAAGGTGCTGAAAGCATTCTTTAGAAATGTTGGCCCATATTGATAGGATAGCATCTTGCAGTTGATGGAGATTTGTGGGATGCACATCCAGGGCACGAAGCTCCCGTTCCACCACATCCCAAAGATGCTCTTTTGGGTTGAGATCTGGTGACTGTGGGACCATTTTAGTACAGTGAACTCATTGTCATGGTCAAGAAACCAATTTGAAATGATTCGAGCTTTGTGACATGGTGCATTATCCTGCTGGAAGTAGCCATCAGAGGATGGGTACATGGTGGTCATAAAGGGATGGACATGGTCAGAAACAATGCTCAGGTAGGCCGTGGCATTTAAACGATGCCCAATTGGCACTAAGGGGCCTAAAGTGTGCCAAGAAAACATCCCCCACACCATTACACCACCACCACCAGCCTGCACAGTGGTAACAAGGCATGATGGATCCATGTTCTCATTCTGTTTACGCCAAATTCTGACTCTACCATTTGAATGTCTCAACAGAAATCGAGACTCATCAGACCAGGCAACATTTTTCCAGTCTTCAACTGTCCAATTTTGGGGAGCTCGTGCAAATTGTAGCCTCTTTTTCCTATTTGTAGTGGAGATGAGTGGTACCCGGTGGGGTCTTCTGCTGTTGTAGCCCATCCGCCTCAAGGTTGTGCGTGTTGTGGCTTCACAAATGCTTTGCTGCATACCTCGGTTGTAACGAATGGTTATTCAAACCATTGGTCAGTCAAAGTTCCTCTTCTATCAGCTTGAATCAGTCGGCCCATTCTCCTCTGACCTCTAGCATCAACAAGGCATTTTCGCCCACAGGACTGCCGCATACTGGATGTTTTTCCCTTTGCACACCATTCTTTGTAAACCCTAGAAATGGTTGTGCGTGAAAATCCCAGTAACTGAGCAGATTGTGAAATACTCAGACCGGCCCGTCTGGCACCAACAACCATGCCACGCTCAAAATTGCTTAAATCACCTTTCTTTCCCATTCTGACATTCAGTTTGGAGTTCAGGAGATTGTCTTGACCAGGACCACACCCCTAAATGCATTGAAGCAACTGCCATGTGATTGGTTGATTAGATAATTGCATTAATGAGAAATTGAACAGGTGTTCCTAATAATCCTTTAGGTGAGTGTATGTGTATATATATGTGTGTGTGCGTGTGTATGTGTGTGTCTGTGTGTGTGTGTGTGTGTATATGTACAGTATATGTTCTCATGGTATACCAGAAGAATCTGGAAAATTAGTGTAACCAGTGTGTCCTAACTTTCAGAGATTCTTCTTTCTTTGTTTAACAACCCCCCCCCCCCTTTCTTCCAACATTCCTTTGTGGTCCTTATCTGATCTTGGTGGTCCGTTAGCAAGCTTTCTGTGTTCTACCATACTATATTAAAAGAACTGAATTAAGGTATACATTATCCATTTTGGAGAAGATCAATTGGGATAAGCCACACCAACCAAGATATGTGGTGTCCAGATGTGCAACTTATATTGATATTACCACAAACTAACGGCCACGCCTATCTAAGGATAGGTGTGCTGCTTTTAATGTGAATATGTGATGTAATGTCTGCACAAAGTGTAACATCTGTTGAGGTGCAACCCAAAACACCTGTATCATATACTGATGTGAGTCAGTCACATACACAATATAAATTATTGTTAATTAATTAATTAATATAGATGGTATGAGGTGTGAACCTGTGAAGCTGGTATGGCATGTTTGGTGTCAAACTGATGGACAATCACTCCCAATTCCAAATCTGGTCAGTGGTTACCATGAAAGTGGATGTATCAAAAGTTATACTAGCTTAATGAAAATCATCAGTAAATGGATAATCAGTCGGGTCATAAATCCCAAAAGGACTGATACAGACCCCCATCCAAATGCCCACCAAATGGATGGCCAGCCATTGGGCCAGGAGTCGAATTCCTGGTCATCCCTATTCATGAACTTTAGACCATAAAAACCTGGCACCTCAGAACAAAGGGGAAGAAAGATCATCGGGCGCAAGAAAGACCATCAGCTGAAGGAGCAGAAAAAGATCATCAAGCAGCAGAGAAAAGCCCATCAGCCCGAAGAGGCGCTGAAAGAGAACATCAGCCCACAAGAAGCCCTCCGGTGAAGGCCCAGCTGAACAGAGAACTGCAACCAAGACAAAGCTTCACCAGGATAGAGAATCCAAGGGGCTCCACTCCACTGCTCCAAACGCCGCGCCTTCCTGAGTTCCATCATCCCATCAGCTCTGCAACCAACTACTAAAGACCTCCCCACTCTCAAACCAAGTAAACCAACTTCTTTTCCTTCTAACAACCTAAGCTGTTCTGTTAACCTGCTATATGACTTTAGGGTCGTGTTTCCACAAACGGGGCTTGCTTTGCAGAACAGTATTTCCCTTTTAAGGTTACTCATTTAAATCCGGTCATCGCATTTCCATAATTACATTGTTTGTTTCTATTCCGTTATTTCGTGTTTGTTGTTTGTCTTAAGTGTAATGTCTGTCTTATGTTAGTTGTAGTGTTAGTTAGGAATAAATGCATGTCTTTTACACAACTTCAGCCTCCGTTCATTGAGTGCTCACAATAGTCCCTGCCTCTGTGCGATCTTGCTACACGCTCTGAAACCTCAAACTCGCCTGAATTATCGCGAGACTTTCTCTCATCGGCCGTGAGGGGAGCTTTGCTACTGATTGTTTACACTACCTCGTGATGCAGCTCGCTGGACGAGCCTTCTAACCCAGGTTACTAAGCAGTATTGGTAATTAGTGAATCCCATTTAAGTCTCACATTAACAGACTCACTGGGATACCGCAATTAAGTTTGGAGGAGCCGACCATTCGGCATAACAATTGGTTAATAATTAGCATTAAATAATAACTAAATAATAATTTAATTAATTTAAAACATATTGGTGGAGAAAATAAAATTTACCTGAGCTAATAATTCCTACATGGCCATAGGTGGAAATTAGCGGGAGAACATTTCAAACTGGATTTAAGGAAGCACTTCTTTACACAGCGTGTAGTCAGAGTATGGAATAGTCTTCCTGATAACTTAGTGCAAGCTGAATCCTTGGGTTCCTTTAAATCAGAGCTAGACAAAATTTTAACAACTCTGAGCTATTAGTTAAGTTCTCCCCAAGCGAGCTCGATGGGCCGAATGGCCTCCTTTCGTTTGTATAGTTCTTATGTTCTTATATTATATCTAGTACTGTTTTGCACTCATTTTTATACATTTTCTTATCGTGTAACAAAATTAGTGCAAAACAGTATTGGACACACTCCTGCAGGGTGTCCAGCCTTGGCTGTAACCTCACTTGTGCAGATCTGCACACGCCTCCTCTTTACCCTGACCTGCAGAACTGTCGTAAACGTGGAAATGAGGCTACTTTCCCACTGCCATGCTGAAGTGACTCAAATCGGATTTTTTGCCTTAATGGCCCCGTTTACACTGCAGGTCTTGATGCCTAATTCCGATTTGTTGCCTATATCCGATTTTTTGGACCGTCTGTTTACACGGTCTTTTTAATTGTGACCCATATCCGATTCGTGTGTTTACACTTGCTATAATTTCACGCATGCTCAACGGGGGTTTTTGCACGACACCGTAGCCAAGACGGACGAACGCGAAATTTGTTTTATGATAGCTTTGCGATGTATGCGAAGTTCGCCGAACAACATCACGATTTTGAGGCGAAGGAGGAGGAAAAGGGCCATCATTGCAGCCGAAATATCCTCGAAAACAGATTTGTTTCTGTAGGAACCTTTCATTTTATCCTGAACGGATTCTTCTCCCCACAGGGTGAGAAAGTAGGCTAAAATGGAGGAGAGCTGCGATAACAAAAAACAGGAAAAACTAGCCGCCTGACTTTTTTCTCCTTTTCGACCTGTTCATGTACAGCTGAATCACTACTTGTCGTCCTCCAGAGCAAAGTGCAAATTGTGCAATACATGCGTGAGCTACTAACGCCTCCATTTATAATGCCATGAGTCGTCCCACAGATACGACGTTTTTTGTTGTTGGTGACACAATTGACCCGTGTAAAAACGTATCAATGTGCGCATGCGTGACATTTCGGAGGACCGATGCGTTCACATTACAGTCAGATACAGGTCACTTGTAGTTATGAATGTGAACCGTCAAGATAGTCAAATCCGATCTGAGCAAAAAATTGGAATTGAACGATGTGGCTGGCAGTGTGAACGTAGCCTGAGTTGCGTTGTGAATCTGCGGTCGATTACTTTTCCTCAAAGACCCGGATGTGTGTCACAATAGATTGAAATTGACTTTGCGAAATGAAAACTTTCGAGGTAGGATAAATGCTGTTTCAAGTTATTGGAATTCAGATTCAAACTATTAGATTGAGATTCAGTTTTTAACTGCAGATTCAAATATACAAAATTCATATTCAGTTTTTAGTGGCACAAATATCAGCCCATACACACGGCATGTCTCTCAGCGGAAACAAAGAGTAAAGCTTCAGTCTCAGCCTGGCATTCGCTGTGATAGTATCGTGCATGTTTTCACTAGCTGAATACATATACAGTGGTACCTCAGAACTCGAATTTAATCCGTTCAGAACTCTGGATCGAATCCTAAGTATTTATTTTCTTACTTTACAAATTACTGTTTTGATAAATGTACTTAAATGTGTTTAGTACAGTATATGCTCTTCTTGATTTATCCGGTTCATTTTGTGTTTAAATGCTAAAAAAACATATTTAGGTGTAATTTTTTGGGGCCGGGAACCAATTCCTTGGTTTTCCATTATTTCTTAAATAATCTGCATGCCTAGCATGCAGAACTCGAACGTTTTAGGATTCGATCCGGAGTTCTTAACGGATTAAGTTCAAGTTCTGAGGTACCACTGTATGTTTGCATGGGTCAAGGTGAGGTTGTTTTCTTAACCTAAGAACACTGAACCAAAGGTCAAGCATGGTGGTGGTAGTATCATGCTGTTTTGCTGACAGTACTGTACATCAGTACATTTTCAATTAAATAAGACAATTAACCAATAACAACGGCGCAGGGAAAACAGGCAACAGATGCAGTAACTTATACAGTGGTACCTCGGCTCTCGAACTTAATCCGTTCCGGACTCCGGATCGAATCCTAAAAAGTTCGAGTTCTGAGCTAATTTTTCCCATAAGAAATAATGGAAAACCAATTAATTGGTTTCCGGCCCCCCAAAATTACACCTAAATATGTTTATTTATTTATTTATTTATTTAGCATTTAAACACAAAATGAACAGGATAAAACAAGAAGAGCATTTTTTTCTTAATGACTTCCAAAACGATAAAGATCTTATCCCAACATTACCCCTGTCCTGCCCCGATTGTCCGCTCCTTCCGTGTGCCACGCCCCCTCGTTAACCTCGTGTGGGATCCCCATGTGATCAGCTGTTTCTGGTTGTTGTCATTAGTCCTCTGTATTAAGTCCGCGTTTCAGTTTGTTTCCCCGGTCAGGTCATTGGGTGCATTCGACTTGCTTACAGCGCTGGCTTAAAGCAACGCATTCTGATCCTGACGCAGTGCATTACGGTTAGATGCATTGCGACCTCTCACCCGGCTGCACAAACTGGAACCGCCTCCGTGACGACACACCTTTGCCCTAATTGGCTGAAGAGTTTAGTTACACGCATGACGTTTGTATCCCAGGCAGTTCCGATGCGTAATCTGCTATTTCTCCCGAATATCATGTAAAGCAGTGAGAAGTGGTTTTCAGTTAATTTACCTGGTAAAATAAAGTTTAAATAAATGACATAAATGCTCTAATAGTACACGTAAGTTAGTGTTTTTTTATTGTTAGTTACTGTAATGTTGCGCTGCTTTATTTGGTTAATCGTCCAGTCTGTGAAGAAGGCATTCAATTAAGAATTGCATTTCCTGGCGCGTACAATTTATATTAGGTCAGCATTCACAGTTCGACTTCTGATATTCAGATCGAGCTCCAGGTCAAACTGGTTTGTTCGACTTTCAAGAAATTCGAGTCCTAGTGAGTTCGAGAACTGAGGTACCACTGTACTAATGAACACAAGACTAGGAAAACTCCAACAAACACTGAAAGTAAGAAATGCTAATCACACACTAGGAATTCGACACGTAGAAAATACAGAAACATGTGGAACATAATAAAACAAGGCACAAGCTTCGCAAGGAGAACACAGAACTAATAAACACTAGGAAGAATAGAAAACCAATAATTAAATGAAAGAGGTGAGGTTGGTTCCTGACCAGCCTCAAACCCATGACCAGCTGGTCCCAGCCTCAGTGCTACACACTCAACCCACTGAGACAAATGCAGCCATAAGGGGAAAAGGAAGAACATACTAGGGCCAAAGACAATGAGACGACAAAGGGGATGGACAGCGATGGCTGCTGGCCACACGGGGAAGAGACACAAGGACAGCGATGGCTGCTGGCCACACGGGGAAGAGACACAAGGACAGCGATGGCTGCTGGCCACACGGGGAAGAGACACAAGGACAGCGATGGCTGCTGGCCACACGGGGAAGAGACACAAGGACAGCGATGGCTGCTGGCCACACGGGGAAGAGACACAAGGACAGCGATGGCTGCTGGCCACACGGGGAAGAGACACAAGGACAGCGATGGCTGCTGGCCACACGGGGAAGAGACGCAAGGACAGCGATGGCTGCTGGCCACACGGGGAAGAGACACAAGGACAGCGATGGCTGCTGGCCACACGGGGAAGAGACACAAGGACAGCGCACTGTGACGAAGCTTCATTATTTATGTCAAAGCTGCTCCACACTTTATTAATATTAGTGAAATGTGCCGGTAAAAATTACATGAAGGTAAAATTAAAGCGTGTAGGTAAGAATGTATGTTCAGTAGCCTAGAAAATGGATGTGTGAATAGAAACATATAATAACAGTGTAATTGTTTATATAGTTTTATATTGGGCTGTCTGGGGCTTGAATTCCTGGTCAGAAATTCAGTCCCACTCCAGCCCTGACTACTTTGCTCACTTCACTTGTTCCAAGTCAGACATATAATTCAGCATATCAGACAAAACAATTAACCTCTTTGTTAATATTTTAACAAATTTTGAGCTTCATTGGTTATGATTAAAAGCCAAAATATTATCCTGTGGCAATCAACACAATGCATTACAGGCTGAACCCTTTAACCTTGAATAGAAAAGTATTAATCTAGGTGTACCTTAGTACTGAAAGACTTTTTTAACATGTACATTTGTACTGTGTTCAGTTAGGTAAGGTGAGGTAAGGAGCACACACTGATTACAGTGCCTTACCACACTGTAGGATCACACATGCACATATCACAGGGCCTAAATTCCAGGTGGCCTGAGACAAGGCTGAGCCTGGTACGAGAGCCACCAAAGGGAGGTTTCACACACAAACACACACACACAGATAACCAGGGAGGCTAGCACTCCAACTTTTATTGCCCAAAGATTTAGGGACCTACAGACAAGCAGAGTGGACTTCACGGACAGGGGTCCCTCGACTTGGCACACAACCCCCTCCCCATACACTCTGCCTTACATATCACTCACCCAACAGACAAACACCCTAAAGGAAGTTTCATTTAAGTTTGGCTTTTGTATGCCCTGTATATTGATTTACTCACGACTACTAGTCTCAATATACAGATAGGTTATGTTTGTATGTGTCCTTAGTGTTTTGTGTGCCACCCTTATAACCATGTTCACGGAGTATCACCTATTTTACCCCTTTGCACTTGAACACATATAAATTTAAATAAATAGATAGGTATAGCTACCATTGTATGTATGTTCTCATGGTATACCAGAAGAATCTGGAAAATTAGTGTAACCAATGTGTCCTAACTTTTAGAGAGTCTTCTGTGTTAAAACCCCCCCTTCTCTTCCAACATTCCTTTGTGGTCCTTATCTGATCTTGGTGGACGGTTACCAAGTTTCTTTGTTTCTACCATGCTATGTTAAAAGAACTGAATTAAGGTGTATTTTATCCATTCTGGAGAAGATGAATTGGCATAAGCCACACCAAACAAAATATGTTGTTTCCAGATGTGCAACTTATATTGATATTACCACAAACTAACGGCCACGCCTATCTATGGATAAGATGTGCTGTTTGTAATATGAATATTTGATGTAATATCCGCACAAAGTGTAACATCTGTTGAGGTGCAACCCAAAACACCTGTATCCTATACTGATGTGAATCAGTCACATAGATAAAATAATTAATTGTTTAATCAATTAATACAGATGGTATGAGGTATGTACCTGTGAAGCTGGTATGGCATGTTTGGTGTCAAACTGATTGTTAACTCTATGGAGTGCACCAGGGGCCCCTTGCATGGGGGGGGCATTTCTTCCCTCTTTGGAATAATTACCTTATAACTTCAGATATAAAAGTCACAGACACATGCCTGATACCTAAAATCAAAGTTGACCCCTTTACAATTGATTGTAGGAAGTTCAATAACGAAATGAATAACCTGTGTATAATTTATGGACATGCGAATATAACAAAAACAGCTGGAAAAATACAAAATCTGTCTTTGTGTCTTGGATTTTTGCAAATATTTCAAAAACTACATGATGGAATAGGTCCAATTTTAAAAATCTGGTTCCCAAACTTGTTTTCTACATGTGTGCCCAATTTCATATCATTTGATGCAGCCCAACAGGTTTTACGGAGGAAAGAGCAAATGGTGCAACTGGGAGCTTTTCATATCCAAAACCTAACCTAAACTAATCTGAAACTTATCCAAAATGGCAATAGTGTAACTAGCAGTGTTTTTTGGGGTAGCAACTTTCTTTCTAAATGCATTACCACTTATAGGTCATAAGTAACAATTTGTCACACATCATCACCACACATTTGTAGGAAAATCTATATTTTATTCACACGACTTGTGCCAAACTTATCCAAAACCTATCCAAACTGGCCACAGTGTAACTAGCAGTGTTTTTTGGGGTAGCGTCTTTCTTTCTAAATGCATTACCACTTATGGGTCATAAGTAACATTTTGTCACACAAAATCACCACACATTTGTAGGAAAATCTATATTTTATTCACACGACTTGTGCCAAACCTATCCAAAACCTATCCAAAATGGCCGCAGTGTAACTAGCAGTGTTTTGGGATAGCGTCTTTCTTTCTAAATGCATTACCACTTATGGGTCATAAGAAACATTTTGTTTCTAACCCTAACCCTGCATAACTGTGCCCAAACAAAGCCCGACAAGTGCCCCACATAACTGTGCCCAAACAAAGCCGACAAGTGCCCCGCATAACTTTGCCCAAACAAAGCCGACAAGTACCGTACATAATGTTGCCCAAACAAAGCCGACAAGTACTGTACATAACTTTGCTCAAACAAGGCCGACAAGTGCCCCGCATAACTTTGCCCAAACAGAGCCCCGCGTAACTTTGCCCAAGTGAAAGCCAAAAGCGCTGCATTACTTTGAACACTTCAAAGCTTGACAAAGGCAATGCGGAACTTTTCCCAATGTAACACAATACAATGTTACCAAAGCAAATGTTAATTGTAATTTGCTGAATCACGGAATTATAAAAATCTATAGAATAAAAGAGTAAAATGTAAACTGTAAATAAATGTACTTATGTCGAGCGTTGCATCCTCTCCGCGCAAAAAAGCGTCCTCCTCCATCGAATCAATGGATAAAAGCGACACTTTCTTCCCCCGAACCACTCTTCAAAATCATCTTCTGTGCTTTCTCAACAGTGAAAGTCATCCGAGCCATTTTTCTTCAGTCAAAAAAGTTGTTGTCCGAAAATAACTGGGTAAACTCACGGAGACTACGTGCGTAATGCGTACTCGAGACACTCCCACAAATACTGCACCTGCAGATAATAAGTTGCGCATTCATGTCCCCAGCGCGAAAAACAATGCCCAATCAGCACATCCCATACCATTTTGCAAACCTTAGACACACCTCTATTGGATGAAGCAAATGACACTGTAATTTGATGTTCATGTAAAAAGTTTATTATGGTGAAACATAACCATGGGCAAAGGTTCAGTGCGTAAAAAATAATGTGCTAGCAGGGAAGCAGAGCATATATCTGAAAAAATACTTGACAATGAAGGATTACAGTGATTGATTTATGTACATAAGAGATCAAGCTTTCAAACGAGGGTAACTTTGTCATTTTATTCATTGGTTTTCTTCTAAAACTCCGAAGATAATAAACATTGCACGAATGTACAGAATGCCGACTGACATTTTTCCGCGATGAGTGAGCAAGCTATTTGAGAGCATTACAGTCATATTTATGGAAAAATGCGTGTTTTGTCTTAATACTGTGACGGTTTATGAATTATTGGCCGTGAAAGAAATAGTTTGAAGTGCTTAGTTTTCATTTTATTAACACTTATATTTTACTTCCTGACACTCGACCCGTTTAAAGATGGCTACCATGGTCATTTTATTTTTACTTGTTACAAAAAAACCATGGCACAAAAATTGCGCAACTTTCTACAGATATTATCTGAAAGGTTTTTTGTAGTGTAACAAGCCGTTTTTGGTTGATTTGATACATTTGTTTCTTTTATTGAACGTCATTTTTTTCTGTTATTGAAAATTCGGACGTATGCGTCCGAACCACTAGGCGGCGACAATGAAAGAGTTAATCACCCCTGATTCCAAATCTGGTCAGTGATTACCATAAAAATGGATGTATCAAAAGTTATAACAGCTTAATGAAAATCATCAGTAAAGCGAGAATCAGTCGGGCCATAAATCCCAAAAGGACTGATACAGACCCCCTTCCGAAAGCCCGCCAAATGGATGGCCAGCCATTGGGCCAGGATTCGAATTCCTGGTCATCCCTATTCATGAACTTTAGACCATAAAATCTAGCACCTCAGAACAAAGGGGCGCAGAGAATAACCGCCAGCCCAAAGAAGAACATCAACCCGGGAGACGAGAAGCCCACAAGAACCCTCCGGTGAAGGCCCAGCTGAACAGAGAACAGCACCCAAGACAAAGCTTCACCAGGAGAGAGAATCTAAAGGGACTCCACTCCACTGCTCCCAACGCCGCGCCTTCCTGAGTGCCATCTGCTCAGCAGCGCTGCCATCAACTGCCAAGACCCCTTCCCCCCACCACACACACTCTTCAACCAAGTAAACCAACTTCCTTTCATTCTAACAACTTAAGCTGTTCTGTTAACCTGCTATAAGACTTTAGGGTCGTGTTTCCACAAACTGTGCTTGCTTTGCAGAACAGTATTTCCCATTTAAGGTTACTCATTTAAATCCGGTCATTGCATTTTCATAATTACATCGTTTGTTTTATTCCGTTATTTCGTGTTTGTTGTTTGTGTTAGGTGTAATGTCTGTCTTATGTTAGTTGTAGTGTTAGCTAGGAATAAATGCATGTCTTTTACACAACTTTAGCCTCCGTCATTGAGTACTCACACTAAGTTCCTGCCTCTGTGCGATCTTGCTATACGCTCTGAACCTCAAACTCGCCTGAAACATCGCGAGACTCTCTCTCATTGGCCGTGAGGGGGGGCTCCGCTACCAATTGTTTACAGTACCTGGTGACGCAGCTCGGTGGACGAGCCTTCTAACCCAGGTTACTAAGTGATATTGGTAATTAGTGAATCCCATTTAAGTCTCACATTAACAGACTCACGGGGATAACGCAATCGAGTTTGGAGGAGTCGACCATTCGGCATAACAATTGATTATTAATCAGCATTAAATAATAATTAATTAAACTTTAATTAATTCAAACACATTGGTGGAGATATTAAAATTTACCTGAGCTAATAATTCCTACACACACCCACCACACGACGAACCACCTCAGGGATGAGATCCTGAGTGCAGCCGTGCAGTGGGTGACGCCTCAGCACCACACCAGTGTGAATGGACCAGTGTGAGTTTTTTGCAGAAGCTGTAGTGTCAATCCTGCAAAAAAACTGTGTTGACACAGTATAAAAATGCATGTCTATAACGTGAAAAGATTAACTTTATTGTGAAATATAGTTTCACAAGAAATATAATTACTTATGTGTTCACATTTGCATTATGTGAAATAATATTTTATAATAATGATGTTATGAATCTGATGAAAATCGTAACATTATTGCAAAATACAATTTAAAAATTATGCATAGAAGACAAGTGTTATTATGAAATAAAATACCTTTTATGGAATTATTTAAAAATAAATAATTTGAAAATTTGAAATATTTATTATTTAATTTATTTTTTATATACTTATTTTATTTGAGTATCATGGCATTCCATACAAACATCTTAGGCGGTTTGGTTACCCTAAAATGTGCTAATAATTTCTGATTCCTTGTTGTCCTTCTTCTAATATTCGGCAGATTCTGCACATGGAAGTTATTTGAGTCCTTATTTTAATTACTGCGGAAAGTGAGATCCAATTACAAACGGTCAGTCGAGATGCGTGTGGAGACGCTTGTTAATACCAGGTGTGAACAGAGCCTTTGACTCACCACTGTTGTACTGAGCTCATAGTTTTGTGTCTGTGGGTTTCCTGTCAGCTTAAACAGGGCTGGTCATTCTCATCGGACCTCTCTAATTAACAAGGTGTTTCAATAATAACAATAATTGATACCTTCATTGATCCCTGTGAGGAAATTCTCTCAACACCCCCCTTGCTCTCTGTAGGTGAGAGTAAACTGGCTGCAAAGGGCAGCCACCCATAGCAGCACCCAGGGAGCTGGGGGTTAAGGGCCTTGCTCAGGGACCCCCAGATGTACCAAGGCCAGGCTTGAACTGGCAATCTTCTGATCATAGGCAGAGAGGCTTAGCCCACTCAGCCACAGGCTGCCCCAGAACTATCACACTCTGGCTGTTTCATGTTTACTGCACCATTCTCAGGAAACTCTACACTCTGCGTGTGATAGTTTGCACCTCAGGGAGGCGCTACAGGTGCATCACAGCAAGGACAAACAGACTCAAGAACAGTTTTTTCCCAAAAGCCATAACCACTCTAAACTCACACATGCACCGACTACACAGTCTAACCCCCCAAACCTGGGACTTCCTTCTATCCATCAACTGTGCAATATCCAGTATTTAAATGGTATTGATAACAACTGTGCAATATCTGTATACTGTACAATATCATCTCTCTGTGTCCAACATCCACTACTCACTGCACATGATCATCATTACTGTGTAATATTTAAATAATGTGCAATGACCTACACTGCATATCACACTGTATATATAAAAAAACCCTATTTAGTTATTTATTCCTGCCATATGTATATAGCAACGCAGAACTTTTTGCACTATTTGTTTATTGTTTGTTGCGTGCTCTACATACATGTTTGCACTGGAGGAGCTGCTTTTAATCTCATTGTAAATGTGTATATAGCGACAATAAAAGGCATTCATTCTTTAATCCATTCATTCATGTTTACTGCACCATTCTCAGTAAACTCTACACACTGGAGTTTGTGAAATTAAAATCCCAGGATGGTGGCTGAGATGATGGAGCCGCTACTCTTATGCTGAGCTCCATTTACCTCAGAGGCCGGAACTCTGAGCTGGGAATGACGTCACAGACGAGTTAAACACATTCCCGTGCAGCAAGTCGGAAAGTCATTTAGCAAAACCAGGGACTGGTTTACAAAAGCAAATTTTCTTGCTTAGCCAGATAACTCCTTGTATTTAATGTGCCCAGTTTAAATGGCCCTTTTCTTCATTCACTTGTATTTAGCTCAGACTACCTTAAATATGTCTGGCTAAGCAAGACATCCTGCTTTCTGAAACGGGCCCCAGTTCCAGCCCAGTTAATTGTTAGCCACTGTATGTGTGATCACACCATATTTAAACCCTCTTAGCTCACACATCTCAGCCATTCAGATGCTCAGCCAAACAGTAAGTGAACCTCTTGACCCTGTTTGCTTGCTGTATATATTCAGCTGCAGCCACATGATTTGATGTTTGAAGGAGTTTCAGTAGGAATTCAATCAGAACTTTTTAAACTTGCACTTTCAGTTAGTTTTTCTTTCATCTTACCAAACCACACTTGTTTTGCGTGTTTTTTTTAGCAATAACACTAACATGTGTTAAGACACAATCTGTTTTTTTAAAATTAACTTTATATTTATATAAGAGTACTTCTGGCCTGACCTGTATCTCGTTCCTTCTTACAGCAGCTGAGACTGTATCATGGCCTCTGTGTTCATCCATCGTACAGAGATAACAGATACACTGCTGGTCGGTACGGCAGTAGACCTCCAGGGGTTTGTCATGGTGGGAACAGACCTTGTCCTCCAGATGTCTAGTAGCATCAATCAGCTTGTGCTTCTTAAAAGCTGGAGACTCATAGTGAGGCTGGAGGTGAGTTTCACAGTAAGAGGCCAGACACACCAGGCAGGACTTGACAGCTTTGTGTTTTCTCCCAGTACAGAAATCACACTCCACATCTCCAGGTCCAGTATAATGGTCAGCAGGAGTAGCTGCTTGTAGTCCAGTCTTCTTCACTTTCTCCACCACTTCATTTACCTCGGAGGCCGGAACTCTGAGCTGGGAATGACGTCACAGACGAATTAAACACATTCCCGTGCAGCAAGTCGGAAAGTCATTTAGCAAAACCAGGGACTGGTTTACAAAAGCAAAATTTCTTGCTTAGCCGGATAACTTGTTGGATTTAATGTGTCCCAGTTTAAATGGCCTTTTTCTTCATCCACTTATGTTTAGCCCAGACTACATTAAATACGTCTGGCTGAGCAAGACATCCTGCTTTCTGAAATGGGCCCCAGTTCCAGCCCAGTTAATTGTTAGCCACTGTATGTGTGATCACACCATATTTAAACCCTCTTAGCTCACACATCTTAGCCATTCAGATGCTCAGCCAAACAGTAAGTGAACCTCTTCATCCTGTTTGCTTGCTGTATATATTCAGCTGCAGCCACATGATTCGATGTTTGAAGGAATTTCAGTAGGAATTCAATCAGAACTTTTTAAACTTGCACTTTCAGTTAGTTTTTCTTTCATCTTACCAAACCACACTTGTTTTGCGTGTTTTTTTTAGCAATAACACTAACATGTGTTAACACAATCTATTTATTTAAAATTAACTTTATATTTATATGAGTACTTCTGGCCTGACCTGTATCTCTTTCCTTCTTACAGCAGCTGAGACTGTATCATGGCCTCTGTGTTCATCCATCGTACAGAGACAACAGATACACTGCTGGTCGGTACGGCAGTAGACCTCCAAGGGTTTGTCATGGTGGGAACAGACCTTGTCCTGCAGATGTCCAGTGGTATCAGTCAGCTTGTGCTTCTTAAAAGCTGGAGACTCATAGTGAGGCTGGAGGTGAGTTTCACAGTAAGAGGCCAGACACACCAGGCAGTACTTGACAGCTTTGTGTTTTCTCCCAGTACAGACGTCACACTCCATACAAGTAGCTGCTTGTAGTCTAGTCTTCTTCAGTTTCTCCACCACTTCAGCCAGTATGGTGTTTCTGCCCAGAACAGGTCTGGGTGTGAAGGTCTGTCTGCACTGGGGGCAGCTGTAAACTCCAAGATAATCCTCCTGATCCCAGTAGCTCTTAATGCAGCTCATACAGTAACTGTGTCCACAGGGAACAGCCACTGGATCCTTCAGAAGATACAGACAAATTGGGCAACTGAACTGGTTCAGATCCAGTGCGGAACAGGCTTTCGCCATTTTACCACGAACACTGATAGGATTCAGTTTCGTTTTCTCTGACAGTCGTTTGTGTGTGAGAATGAGAGGAACTTCCTGTTTCTCGGGCTGCAGTAGATGTGGTTTTTGACTGAGGCCAGACTGAGAAGAACAGACTGGGCAAACACTGGAGTTTGAGTGTATAAATGAACTAATACTATAGACCAGGGGTCGGCAACCCTAGGCACGCGTGCCACGACTGGCACGCGGAGGAATTTCGGGTGGCACACTGACGATAATCACAATAGAGACCTGCACTACCGCGGGACTCGCGGGACCCAACGCACCGAGTGCGGCGCGGGACAGGATTTGATGGGTGAATGCGGGTGCGGGCGGTAAGGTCGTCATGTATGTGCGGGTTGCGGGAGAATAGAATTAATCGCGGGACTCCCGCAAAATGGAATATCTTAAAATTAATTTATGAAAAACAAGTACTCTATTATTTATCTACTGCACAAAAGCAATGAGAACGACTAAATTAAAGGCTAATGCTCTGAAGCAGTATTAGGCCAAATGCTTTTCTGTTTGACCACTTGAGAAATCAACGTTTATTATTATTTTGTTTCATTGCAATATTATTAGCCTATTTCTGACTGTTCTGAGTGTATTTCTATGTTCTGAAAAGCTCCTCGTTCGTGTCCATGTACATCATTCCATTTAATTAAACTCAAAAAAACGAAACATATTTGTTTATTTTTCGTTTCTTTTTTATATACACTCAAAAGGGAAGCAAAGTGAAACAAATAACAGAGTAGCGGGAAGAAGCGGTAAAAATAAAACTACTTATATGTTTACCTGCGGGAGTTTGCGGGCGGGAGCGGGACAAAACTTGAATACTGCAGGCGGAAGCTGGAGAAAATTATAATATATATTTTTTTTGTGGGAGCGGGACAGAATCTTGCGGGAGCGGGCAGGAGTGGGACTGAAAAATTCGTCCCGCGCAGGTCTCTAGATCACAACCCTAATTATTAAACACATAAAAAATTTTCAGACGTCCTCTATGATGTTGAAATGTCATTGTCTGTTGCTTGGCGCGCCTGCTGCTTTGGTTTGATTACTCGATGGTTGCCCCCCCCCCCCACACACACACACACACACTCTCACACTCACTCACTCCCACGACATTAGCCTACGTTACTTGATGCAGCAGCAGCTGTGCTAAGATGGCAAAGAAGCCAACAGTTCGGGGTTTCCAGCCCTCGTGGACCGAATATGGGTTTGTTTATCAAACGGACCGTGCTGTGTGCACGTTGTGTTTTGAAAGTGTTGTGTGTCGACCATCAAGTGTTAGACATCATTTCGAGACAAAGCACGAAAAGACTTTCAAGGATCAGGCAGACAGGGATGAATCAATCAGACGCGCAGTGTGCAGATATGGGAAGCAAGCCCACACTCTAAAAGTCTTTGCCTCTGCTAAACACCATGCCACTGAAGCTAGCTATATGATTTCTCACTGCATAGCTAAACATGGAAAGCCATTCACAGATGGTGAATACATTAAGGAGGCCTTTCTCTCCTACTCAGATAGCCTTTTTGAGGGGCTACCAAATAAAGAGACAATTAAATCAAAAATAAAAGACATCCCCATATCAGGCAGAAGTGTTGAGCGACGAATTGGCGAGATGGCAGAAAACGTAAGGGCGCAGCAAACAACTGGCATAAAACATGCAGTGGTATTTAGCATTGCACTTGATGAAACCATAGATGTGAATGATGTGGCACGTTTGGCAGTGTTTGCAAGATATTGTGATTCGACTGTGAGAGAGGAGCTCTGCTGTTTAAAGCCAATGACCAACACAACTAAGGGCGAGGATATAGTCAAGGTGTTGGTGGAGTATTTTGAAGAGCGAGGGATTGACTTGGGCAGGATTTTTGCGGTGACAACCGATGGTGCTCCCGCTATGGTCGGGAAACGAAAGGGAGCAGTCAGATTAATAGAAGATAAAGTCGGTCACCCCATCATGAAACTTCACTGCATAATACACCAAGAAAATGTCTAATTCTGATCTTAACAGCGTCATGGACACAGTGGTGAAGATCATAAACTTTATAATCAAACGCTCCTCTTTGACACACCGGCAGTTTCAGTCTCTGTTAGACGAAATGGACTGTGTGTATAAAGATATCCCTCTCCACTCTGCAGTAAGGTGGCTGAGTGGCGGAAAAGTTTTGGAGCGATTTGTCAGCTGTTTGGATGCAATCAAAGCCTTCCTACTTGAGAGGGATCAAGACTACCCTGAACTAGAAGATGAGAAGTGGATCACGAAACTTCTGTTTCTCACTGATATTTCAGGACATCTCAACGAGCTAAATCTTCAACTGCAAGGTGCGGGGCAAACGGTGTTGGAGATGTACGATGCATGGGTGGCCTTTGTCAGCAAGCTGGCAATATTTCAAAGGGATGTTGATACCACCACTTTTCGTTATTTCAGACACATAAGGGAGTTTACATCCAACCACACCATCGACGCAGCTGATATCTGCAAATACATGCGCGAGCTCCAGTCAGAGTTCGGAGTGCATTTTGGAGACTTTCAGAAGTATAGCCCAATGTTCTCTTTCTTGATCAAGCCTGACAGCTTTGACGGACATGAACTGGATTTGTCTCTGATAGAGTGGTTGGACACACAGGACATGGAAATGCAGCTGATTGAATTGAAGAGTTCACATTGTGGGTGAACAAGTTTGCAGAGCTGTGGATAACACTAGAAAACACAGCGCAGGGTCACGGAGACATCATTCACGCCTGCTGGGCATCTTTACCTGAAAAGTTCAACTGTCTTTGCAACATTGCACTGGCTTTATTGTCAGTATTTGGATCAATGTATCTGTGTGAACAGATATTTTCGCACATGAAGAATGTGCTTAGCCCCTCCCGAAGTCGTCTGACAACGGGCCATTCAGAAGCATGCGTCCAACTCAAAGTGACCAATTACCATCCCCACATCTCAGAGCTTTGTAAGGGGAAGCAGGGTCAGGGATCCCATTGACTGGTAGGCAAAACATTTATTTTGTAACAGGCTACTACAAACTTGCAGCTTATCGTTAAGTCAGTGTATGTAGGTTACTTGTTAATGTTCTCTGACACTTTTATTATTTATTTTTTTTATTGATGACTGATATTAATGCAGTTTTATTATTTGTCAGTTCAATTTGTTCAATGCAGTAGCCTAGGTCTGTTGTATTGTACTTAGGTCTGTAGCCTACTGAAAGGTTTTGGATGTCATTGAATTGGTGTATGTAGGCTACTTGTTAATCTTCTCTGACACTTTTATTATTATTTTTTACTGATACTGCAAGTTTTATTATTTCTCAATTCCATTTGTCCAATGCAGTACGTCTGTTGTATTGTACATAGGTCTGTAGCCTAGTGAAAGGTTTTGGTTAATCAATGGCATAAAACAGTGCAATGTTGTTGTTTTTTTACATTTGCTCAATACAATAAATATCCATATCTGTTCGAAATCTGTGGTGTCTTGCACGTAGTTAACATGGCACACTAACTAACAAGAAAATATGTAGCCCCCCCCACCTCGCTCGCTAAATACGCCCCATCGTCGTTAACATGGCACGCGGACTAACAAGAAAATATATAATTGGCACTCCATGTCAAAAAGGTTGCCGACCCCTGCTATAGACAAACTATACAGACACACAGTTCAGACTAAATAATCCATCTGAAGCTAATCAGGTTAGAGTCTGGCCAGTACTTGGATAGGAGACCAACTAGGAAAGCTAGGTTGCTGCTGAAGAGGTGTTAATGTGGCCAACAGGTTAACATCCTGTGGTCTGTGTGGATCCCAGTGCAGTGATGGGGACACTGTGCTGTAAAAAGTGTGCGTCCTTTAAATGAGATGTTATTCAATATAATATTGTAAGGCCACAGGCCCCGCCGGTCTGAGCTCTGACAAGCTTGCAATTTTCAACCCAGTGTCCTAAGGCAAAGGTCCACCGGCTCTGACAAGACTGAACCCAAATCACCCGATCACTACATCAAAAGGGACACTTCACCCCCACTGGGCAGCCAGAACCCTGCAGCCAAATTCCAGCGAAAAGATCTGGCTGCGTTAAGACACAGATGCATCCTACACTCGCTAACTAACACCAACACAGGAGCATGCAAGGCGAGCAGGGAAACAAGCGAGCGAAGCCGTAAATATGAATAAACAGGGTTTATTCCGGGCAAACATGAACGAACATTACGGCACGACAATGACGGATCTGGGCAACAACGGAAGACGTGGACTAATATACACAGGATACGCTGAACAGAACAGGCAACAGGTGAATACAATCGGGAATTAACACGAGGTAATGAGGGGGGCGTGGCACACACGAGGATCGGACGAGCTGGGCGTCACAGTTACTCTGTGTCCACTCAGCTGAGGTATGGAATCGTTGTATTGTTTTTGATTGGATGGTATAATTTAGGAATTGTGGCCACATGTTAAACTTACATTGATGTTATATTTGGTTAAATTGATGTGTCTTGTATTAATTGTGAATAAACTGTGTTTTGAGTACTCCTTGGCTGTCTGACTTTGTTAACCTCTGCATGTTTCCCGTAGACTGGGTTTATTTCCAACACTGTAGCAGACCCGCGGATCGCCCTCTCCCCCGAGGTGAATCCGGTGTACGCCATCGTCCGGGATTAATGGGAATTAAGCAATAGAAAGCACAGGCCAGGAGTAATCTGAAGAACAGAAATGTTATGACTAAAAAAAAGATCTTTAATTAAATTGGAGTCAGATATAATTCGGTTTTACCTAAAAGGGTAAGTAACTTTGCAGGAGCACTTGGAAGGACCTACCAGCATCCCAAGCCTTCGGCTGTCCAATTGGATTCCACCATTGGACCAGTGGACGGTTCCTACAATGTACATGAGAATAAAGGATGTAGCACACAAATGTCATATTTTTTCATTTTGTGTCTGTGTGTGTGCTGCCTGTGTGCCTGTAATCAGAAGGTTGCTGGTTTAAACCCAGCTTCAGGAACTCTGCAGGTCCTTGAGCATGGCCCTTAACCCCCAGCGAGCTGGGCGCCGCTGCGGGTGGCTGGCCTTTGCAGACAGCTTACTCTATAAAAAGACCAAGTTGAGGGAGACAATTACCCCAAGGGGATCAATAAAGTATTGATTATCTATCTATCTGGCTGAGTCCCCGTGTCCCTGAAGAAATGCTAAGTCACCATGTCCCTAATGAAACACTGTGTCACCGTGTCCTTCATGAAATGCTGAGTCAGCATGTCCCTAATTAAAGACAGGGACACTAAAATACTTGGAATTGCACATTGAAATGTCTTGTCCATATCTGTGCTATTCACTAAAACGGTCTTTTATGCACAAACCAAGACATTTTCCCCTTTTTTTCCTTCTTTTTTTTGGGATCTTAAAGCTCATAGACAGTTATCATCAGAACAAACATGGTCATGTGACACAGGCTGTTGCAATAGCCATAAGGAACTGCAGGAATGTAAACAGCTTGGAAAAGGCAGCTGGTGTTTTTCTCCTTTATTTCTGTGTGAGTCTATAGTGGGTCCCTTGTTGGATGGGATCCTGTTTCTACTGCGTGTCAGTCTTAAGCGGATCACACTTCTTCTCGTTACGGTGATGCCTGTGGTTTATGGCATTGGCCACAGTCACTCAGAGTTGGTGCAAATTTTGCTGCAGATACAAAACCCTGTAGTAGGAGTTGCAGTCTTTCAGGTTCTCGGCCCCAGATTTTTAAATATGTACATTGACTTTATATCTGAATCGTGCTTTTGTGTAAATGACCAATATGTTTCTTATTCATGACAATATTCAGTCGATGTTTTTGTCTGTGACAGACAAGTGAGGATCAGAGAGCAATAGCCTTGCTCAACAGCTCAATGGTGACATAACTCTACTAACCATGGGACAACCTCCCAGACATGGGCATGGACCCCTAACCTGCAATATTACACACCGCCCTGACTCATTCTTCGATATATTTTCTGGAAGAACACTCCTCCCCTACTGGAGCTTCAGGTACTTCTGGCCTGACAGTCCAGTGAGCTTTACAAACAGAAAAATTAGTATACGCATTGCAAGACAGACCTTTCTTTGAAGGAAACATCAGCTGTGACCTGCTTAATGTGAGGTTGTGGATGATGAAATGAACTTGGTCAGAAGGAAAGCTTTCATTGGCCATTTCTTCACGTGCAACTTCCCTGGCCAGTAGTGTTGTTTTCATCAACAAAATTTTTAACGAAATATCTTCGTCAACAAACCTTTTTGACGTGACCGAGACGAGACGCAACGTAAATGCTGGTCATGTGACAATAACTATAATGAAATATACCATGTAATATTGTTGACGAATAAAAACTAGATTAAATTTGGTTTAAAAAATAAAAACTATACTAAAATGTCTCTTCATTTTCTTTGAAGAAAACGAGACGAGACGTTATTTCCTCTTGTTTAATCGCGTTATTATTATTATGCAGTATTTCTGTTTCCTGTGTCTCCCATTCGGGCGCACAAATGGCGGAGAAATGCGGCCACAAAATATCGGGAAAAAACACCACAAACCTTAAAACCTTAAAAGACATCTCAAGGCATTCCACAATGACATTGAGGTAAGTACATTAATTTAACGTTACTTTCTATTTTAGAAAGCTATAGATGTTAGCCTGCTAGCTTTAGACATTTGGAGAAAATTATATTTCATAAGCATGGACACTTGGCAATCTGTACAAAACATCCTTTCTGATAAGATGTCTGATAAGAATACGTGAGTAAAGGGAACACTTTGAAGCTATGTAGTAAGTAAGTAAGTAAGTAATTTATTTAGCCTATAGAGTGCTTTTCACAGACAAATAGTCACAAAGCGCTGTACAATAATGAAACAAAGTAAAACAGAAAAAAAAAAGAAATACAAAACTTAAAACTCAGTAAAAAACATTACATAAACAACAAACAAATACATAAAACATGCCATGCTCAGCTATGAGTAAAGGCCTCGATAAAAAGAAAAGTTTTGAGTTGTTTTTTAAAAGAGTCCAATGTAGCAGCAGTGCGCAAATCACATGGCAAGCCATTCCAAAGCTTAGGTGCTACTGCCTGAAAAGCACAATCGCCACGGGTTTTCAATCTGGTACGAGGAATCACTAATAGCCCCTGCTGACCAGATGTGAGCTCCCAACAGGCTGTATAGCGATGAAGCAGGTGGGCAATGTATTCCGGTGCTTGACCATGCAAGGCTCTATAAGTGAGCACCAGGGGCCGGTTGCACAAAACACCTTAAGTTAAGATTTTCCTTAAAGTCCGAGTTAAGGTCTCCTTAAAATAAAGTCGGTTGCACAAAACGCCCTTAAGTCTCCCCCTTAAGGTTTCCTTAATTTTTTCTCTTAAGTATTTAAGTTTTTCTCCTTATCTTGGTCTTATATTTAAGGAATCCCTTAACGGTTGCACAAAACACCTTAGCAACCAAACTAAGGAAAAAAAATTAAGGTACCTCTAACCTTACCTTAACTGCGAGATGGCGGAGTTTATGCTAATAGATAGCCTAACGAAAATGAACGCATCCCAAAAAGAGTGTTCCGTGACCGGGAGAATCCCTTAGATACGCTCAATGATGAGCAATTGATTTTGCTGTATAAATTTGACCGGCAGTCAATTTATGATTTGTCCGACCGTCTACAGTTGGATCACTCCACAAACCGAAGCTGTGCTCTCCTGGCTGCGTTGCAATTAATGATCGCTCTGCGGTTTTATGCTACGGGCTCCTTCCAGGCTGTAATAGGCGATGTATTTCATGTTCACAAATCAACGGTGTGCCGCGTCATTCACCGAATTTCAAACGCCATTGCCGGTCTTTTGAATACCGTGGTGAAATTCCCCTCAAAACCTGAAGAGGATGAAATAGCAACAAACTTTTTTAATGTAGCCGGCTTCCCAAGAGTGTGCGGGGTGATTGATGGGACCCACATCAGGATTCAAGCTCCGGTACAACACGAAGATCAGTTTATTAACAGAAAAAATCAATATTCAATCAATGTACAGTTAGTCTGCAATCATGAAAATAAAATAACTAACGTTGTAGCACAATGGCCTGGCAGTACCCATGACGCTCGAATATTGGATGAGAGCATCCTTGCAAGGGAATTTGAGGAAGGGAGGCACAAAGGCATCCTCCTTGGGGACAGTGGTTATCCGTGTCGTTCATGGCTAATGACACCATTCAGAAATCCTGCCAACAGTTCTCAGGCAAGTATAGTCTAAGTATCCAAATTGTAAAATAGACCTACCTTGTTCAGCTGCATGTTTTACCTTAATTTACAATTTATTCAATGTGATTGATAATAATCGATAGTACCATGTGGTCCCCTCCCTCTTTCTAACAGGAGAGCTACAATTTTAGCTTGTGTAAAACACAGGCAATTATTGAGCGGGTCAACGGGCAGCTAAAACGACGCTTCCACTGCCTACATGGCGAGCTTCGTGTGGATCCAGGCAGAGCATGCAGGATTATTCTAGCATGTGTAGTTCTGTTCAATTTATCTAAGGGCAGTGAAGTAGAGGAGGATGAGCAGCAGGAGAACACTGAAGATGTGGAGGAGGATGGGGAGGAAGGAGTTGAAAACAGTGGATACACCGTGCGAGAGACCATAGTACAGAATTTCTTTAGCTAAAAAGAATAATAGCTAGGCTATAAATAAAGAATGATTTGACAAATTATCGTAATTAAATTATTTTATTTCTCATTGAAAGAGTATGAATAATTGTAAATAGTTATGTTATAGATGTATAAATATGATTTAGAAATAAGTACAGGTATTATATAAATTTTAATGACTTTTATTAAGTGTACACGTCGCTATAGCTATCTATTCTTCTAGGGATGTTACAGTAAATGTAATTGATTCTTCGGTTAGCTTGCTTATTTTGTGTTGCAATAAAATATTGTTCATTTGCAAATTGTTTTTTTCTACGAGCAAGTTTTCAATTTCAAGCTCTAATTTCTTTTTTTGGAGAAGCAAAATCTCCTTTTGGAGTGCCAGAACAGCTACACCGTCTTCTTTCCCGCTGTTTCTGTAATACAAAAAAGAGCAAAGTATTAATACAACTAGCGATGTGCAAAAATATTACACAGGAGTCATAATGTCACGCCCAGCTCCGTACGATCCTCGTGTGTGCCACGCCCACCTCGTTATCCCGTGTTTCTACCTGATTGTTCTCACCTGTCTCTTGTTAATACCAGCTAGTCTTCTGTATTTAGTCCTCGTCAGAGTCAGTCTTCCCCAGACTTGTCATTGATGTTTGCTGTCGTTCTACCCCGTGTTGTTGCCTGTTTCCCTATTAAATCCCCGTTTTACCCGACTTCCTGGCTCCACTCCCTTGCTTGCCCGTTCGCCTACCGACGATCGTGACACATAACTTGCAATTTTTTTTATTAAGTATAAACTTTAACTGCACTGCGATAAGAAATATAATTGAATACTGTGTGAGACTGAAAATGCTTATTATACAGTATGATTGGATCGAAATTTAGTGCTGTATTTTTTCTGTGTAATTGATCCGGGAAAAGGTAGCACGGCGTACCAAAAACTTACCTTGACACCCCCGGTGTCTTTGGAGGGTTAACAGGTGTTCTGTCATTTCATCCTACTTATCGAAACGTCCTACATAAGGCTACTACGCATGCGCACTGCCATATTTTTTTTCCGTGGCTACACGCCCATAAATGCATGCTACCATCGCGCACCTCTCGAAGTTTTGTGGAAGTAGTTGAAGGAAAACACGGTAACTACAGCACCAAATACTTTTTTTCATATTTGTGTAACTGTAATTGAAACATGTAAACGATTATATAATACTGTGTAGTGTTAATTTCGTCACCTATTTTTAATTTAGTCTTAGTCTTGTGCCAAATGTCCTTGGTGGACAGTCACAGTTAGGAGCAGCAAAATACGGAAAAAAAACAAAAAACTGTGCTCTGCATATTAGCAATTATGTAAGTTGCTAAACGACGGTAGCAAGGATGCTTTTGGGAAATGCACCAAATATACGCACAGTATAAACTACACGGTTTTTTTTTTTTTTTCCCCCCCCTGTCGTGTCGGCAGTTAAGCAAGCAGGATGTTAGTCTGGGTGCCTTATTGTGCCAACACTTTTATTTTAACAAGTGGAGCTTCGGATTTAAGCTCCTCTTGTTACTTGAGGTATACTCTTTATTAATCAGTTATATGTCAATGCGCCACAAAGCCGGAGCTGACAGGGGGGGTTAGTGGGAAAAAAAAATCGAGTGAGAAAGGAGAGAAAGGGGTGAGAGACAGTAAAATAAATAAATGCATAATAAAAATAAAATAAGGAGGGGGGTCAGAGAGAGAGAGAGAGACAGGGAAAGAGAAATAATACATAACAAACAATAGAACAAAAAAGGAAAGAGTGATGAGGACAGCTTCTGCATAAACTACACGCTTAAACCCAAACTAAGATACAATATACATGCACACTATGCAATTTAGAATGCACCAAAAAATTGCTCGTTTTCATAAAGTTGAAATGACATGAGTAACATTGCACATTATCACCTCATCAGATTATCCTACCACCAGTGTTTTGCCCTCCATCCATCCATCCATCCATCCATCCATTATCCAAACCGCTTATCCTTACTGGGTCGCGGGGGGTCTGGAGCCTATCCCGGAAGCAACGGGCACGAGGCAGGGAACAACCCTGGATGGGGGGCCAGCCCATCGCAGAGCATACTCATACACCAGTCACTCACACATGCACACCTAAGGGCAATTTAGCAATGCCAAGTAACCTCAGCATGTCTTTGGACTGTGGGGGGAAACCGGAGTACCCGGAGGAAACCCCACGACGACACGGGGAGAACATGCAAATTCCACACACATGTGACCACTGCACCACCATGCCACCCCGTGTTTTACCCTTTATATGATTATGACACTTTATTGTCCATAAATCACAGGTAGCATGTTCTGATAGCTCAGAAACACCCATCAGATTATCCTACCATCAGTGTATTACCCTTTATATGATTAATTATGACACTATATTGTCTATAAATCACTGGTAGCATGTTCTGATAGCTCAGAAACACCAATCAGATTATCCTACCACCAGTGTTTTACCCTTTATATGATTAATTATGACACTGTAGGAATTAATAGCTCAAATAAATTTTAATATTCTCCACCAATATGTTTAAATTAATTAAAGTTTAATTAATTATTATTTAATGCTGATTATTAATCAATTGTTATGCCGAATGGTCGGCTCCTCCAAACTCAATTGCGGTATCCCTGTGAGTCTGTTAATGTGAGACTTAAATGGGATTCACTAATTACCAGTATCGCTTAGTAACCTGGGTTAGAAGGCTCGTCCAGCGAGCTGCATCACCAGGTAATGTACACGATTGGTAGCGAAGCTCCCCTCACGGCCAATGAGAGAGAGTCTCGCGATGTTTCAGGCGAGTTTGAGGTTCAGAGCGTGTAGCAAGATCGCACAATGGCAGGAACTTATTATGAGACACACAATGACGGAGGCTAAAGTTGTGTAAAAGACATGCATTTATTCCTAACTAACACTACAACTAACATAAGACAGACATTACACCTAACACAAACAACAAACACGAAATAACGGAATACAGCAAACGATGTAATTATGAAAATGCAATGACCGGATTTAAATGAGTAACCTTAAATGGGAAATACTGTTCTGCAAAGCAAGCATAGTTTGTGGAAACACGACCCTAAAGTCTTATAGCAGGTTAAACAGAACAGCTTAAGTTGTTAGAATGAAAGGAAGTTGGTTTACTTGGTTGAAGAGTGGGGGGGGGGTCTTGGCAGTTGATGGCAGAGCTGCTGAGCTGATGGCACTCAGGAAGGCGCGGCGTTTGGAGCAGTGGAGTGGAGTCCCTTTAGATTCTCTCTCCTGGTGAAGCTTTGTCTTGGGTGCTGTTCTCTGTTCAGCTGGGCCTTCACCGGAGGGCTTCTTATGGGCTTCTCTTCTCCCGGGCTGATGTTCTCCTTCGGGCGGATGGTTTTCTCTGCGCCGGCTGGCGGTTGTTCTGCTCTGGTTGGCGGTTGTTCTGCGCGCCTTTGTTCTGAGGTGCCAGGATTTTTATGCTGTAAAGTCCATGAATAGGGATGACCAGGAATTCGACTCCTGGCCCAATGGCTGGCCATCCATTTGGCGGGCTTTCGGAAGGGGGTCTGTATCAGTCCTTTTGGGATTTATGGCCCGCAAGATTCTACCTTTACTGATGATTTTCATTAAGCTGTTATAACTTTTGATACATCCACTTTTATGGTAATCACTGACCAGATTTGGAATCAGGGGTGATTAACAATCAGTTTGATACCAAACATGCCATACCAGCTTCACAGGTACATACCTCATACCATCTGCATTAATTGATTAAACAATTAATTATTGTATCTATGTGACTGATTCATATCAGTATAGGATACAGGGGTTTTGGGTTGCACCTCAACAGATGTTACACTTTGTGCGGATATTACATCGAATATTCCTATTACAAACAGCACATCTTATCCATAGATAGGCGTGGCCGTTAGTTTGTGGTAATATCAATATAAGTTGCACATCTGGAAACAACATATTTTGTTTGGTGTAGCTTGTGCCAATTCATCTTCACCAGAATGGATAAGATACACCTTAATTCAGTTCTTTTAACATAGCATGGTAGAAACAAAGAAACTTGGTGACTGTCCACCAAGATCAGATAAGGACCACAAAGGAATGTTGGAAGAGAAGGGGGGGTTTCTAACACAGAAGACTCTCTAAAAGTTAGCACACATACAAACATAACGTATCTGTATATTGAGACTAGTAGTCGTGAGCAAATCAATATACAGGTATACAAAAGCCAAACTTAAATGAAATTTCCTTTAGGGTGTTCGTCTGTTGGGTGAGTGAGATGTAAGGCAGAGTGTATGTGGAGGGGGTTGGGTGCCAAGTCGAGGGACCCCTGTCCGTGAAGTCCACTCTGCTTGTCTGTAGGTCCCTAAATCTTTGGGCAATAAAAGTTGGAGTGCTAGCCTCCCTGGTTATCTGTGTGTGTGTGTTTGTGTGTGTAACCCCCCTTTGGTGCCTCTCGTACCAGGCTCGGCCTTGTCTCAGGCCACCTGGAATTTAGGCCCTGTGATATGTGCATGTGTGATCCTACATATCCCCCCTTTCGGCTGATGATGGCATTGCCATCATTCAGGCGACGGAAGTTGAAACAGGATCACCACCATGCAACGAGGCATTGTTGACATCCCATTGTTTGGCACTCTGGGTGGCACAGTGACAGGATGGACAGGGAGGAGGCGCAGGGGCTGACGCCTGGCTTCTGGGACCGCGAGGAGTGGTGAATCTTATGTCGAACAGGTTGCCAACGGCTGCTGCAGCTCCCAGCAGGGTGCTCAGGAGCCTCTTGGGCCATCGATTGGACTCAGCTTGGGTCACGGTCGTTGGGTTACTGCTCCAACCTGTGGGTAGTGTCAGCGGCAGCATGATGCAGGGCCTCCTGAGTCCATCTGACACCTTTCCCACTAGTTTGGGGTCTCTCGGGCAGGTAATGGCTCAGTTGACATCGTCCGACGAATACTCTTTCTGTGTGGGTACAACAGTTAGTAATCAAGAGACCGGGCTGTCCCCGGACGATGGTGCTAGGCGGAGGCCCAGGGAACGCCGTGTCAGACTGGAGCCTCAGCCTCCTAGCCAGAGTAACGCTAGTAGCGAGGGCACCATCATCCTAGTAATAGGGGGTAGAAAATAAAGACCAGATTAGGATTGAGGGGGTGAGTCGAGACTCTGAATGTTGTGCACACCGGTGCAAAAGGAACAGGGAGGAAGAAATAATGGGCAACAATTCTCGACCAGAGAACAATTGCAAAGAAACAAACAGGACAAAGAAAATTGCAAAACCGGATCCTCTTCAGTAATTTCCCGGGCACGCGTGAGCCACCCCAGGTCCTTACCAAAAACAACAACCAAAATAAAATGAAAAGCTATCAAAAGAAAGAAACAGATAAGTACAGCAAAACTGAAAAGGTCACCCAGATATCAGTAGTTAGGCCCACCACCTTAATCTACCCTATCTGTGACCATCCTTCCTCCCCTTTCTCTTTGGTCTTTCTTGTTGAGGTTTTGGAGGAGATTTCGGCTGGAAAAGTTGTCTTTCTTTTGGTTGGAATGTGGTTTATTCCAAGCTGCTGGCTTCGTCTTGAGAAGGCTGGTTGGTGGGTGTTTCAGGCTTTCTTTGGGCTTGGTATTTCTTGATTTGATTCCGATGAACCCACTTGAGGCATGTTTCTTGGGTGCCTTTGTTGGTTCGGATTCGGTAGGCCACAGGTGACAGTTTGTCCACGATCTCATGTGGTCCTGACCAGCGTGGTAGAAGCTTCCTGGAAAGTCTTTGTGCTGAGTTTGGTTGCACAAACCTATAGTACCAGATTTTGTCTCCCACTTGGAGTTCATCTTGTGAGGTTTTCTGGTCATAGTAGGCTTTCCTGCCCTCTGCGGTTCTTTGCAGGTTTTGTTGGGCGAATGCAAAGGAAGCTCTCAAATGCTGGTGCAGGCTGTCCAGATATTGTTGTGTGGTGTAGGCTGTGATGAGATTGTTGTCACCAGGTTGGTAGAGCAGGTGGAGAGGGAGTGTCATTTGTCGTCCTATCATCAGTTCGAAGGGGGACACTCCTGTGGACTTGTGGGGTGTGGCTCTGATTGCCATGAGCACCAGAGGCAATTTCACATCCCAATCTTTCTGATTGGATGCCACATATTTCTTGAGCATACCGACGGCGGTTCGGTTGGTCCGTTCTACTTGGCCGGATGCCATAGGATGGTGGCTGATGTGGAACTGGGCTTTGATCCCCAACAGTTTCCAAATGTCCTGCATCACTTCGGCTGTGAAGTGGGTGCCTCGGTCTGAGTTGACTTTCAGTGGGAGGCCAAACCTGGAGAACACATGGTTCGTGAGCAGATATGCCGTTGTCCGGGCTGTGTCGTTGGGTGCCGGGAGGCATTCTACCCACTTAGTGAACTGACAGGTGACTGTGAGGAAGTATTTGTTTCCGCGAGCTGATCTCGTCAGGGGTCCTACCCAGTCAATCTGTAGATCTGACCATGGGAAATTGATACCCCGTCGCTGCAGAGGTGCCTTGTGGTTTGGGTTTGCTGGTTGAAATTGGCAGCAGACCAGACATCCTTTCACATATTCTGTTACATCCTGTTGCATGTTAGGCCAGTAGGCTACTTGACTAAGTGCCTCGTAGGTTGTTTTGGCATTGCGGTGTCCTGCACAGGGTCTGTCGTGGGCGTACAGTAGCATGACCCCCCTTTGTGACTGAGGGACCATGAGCCGTGGTGAAGTGTGGGCATCAGGGACATCAAGAGGTACGCCCTCGGCAAGATGAAGAAAGGGTAAAGCCATGATCAGGTGATGGAGGTCAGGCAGGGATGCCTGATCAGTTGTGGAGATCGAGTTAGCAGAGAGGTCGCGGAGGTGATCGCAGACCTTGTTGAACACAGCATCAGTGGGCTGGAGAGAGTTGGAGACCTGAAGGGAAACTTCCAGCAGTGAAGTCGCTGGCGGCGAGGCAGGTGCTCGGCTGTGGCTGCAGGTGACGACCTGGACAGCATGGGTGGGTGGGAGGGAGCAAAACTCCCACGAGTCACCGTGCAGTGGTCCTGCTTTGGCGAGTGCATCCGTGTGGTCATCGTATGTCTTGTCCAGTCCTAGGAGTCTGGAATGACCGCTGACCTTCTTCCAATAGATCTGTGTGTTTCGTGCTGTAATCAGAGCATTGCACGTGTGCAGGAGGTCTTGGTGTTTGACTGGCTTGTTCCCTGATGTCTTGAAGCCATTCTGTGTCCAGTGAGGGAGATGGCACATGAAGTTGAGACGTGCATAGCTGAAGTCTTTGCAGATCAGCAGGTCCTTTACTTCACATTCGGAGGCCATCTCCAGGGTGATTGTGATTGAGCCACAGAATGCCAGCTCCAGCTTTCAGGGTCCCCTGATGTTTGAATGAGCACCCATCTACATAAATGGTGATCATGTCTTGACAGACATTTTCATCAAAGTAGTGGTGTTGCGACGGTTCCATTGGTGTGGGCGTGTCCAAAATGTTGGGTGCTGCTGGTCCCTCCTGAGAATAGCTGTGGCAGCTGGGTGCCTGTACTGCGTCAGGCTGGGCAGTTATGGCATGGATTGTCAGGTGTTGGTCGTCAGCAAGCTCCACGTGACATACAGTCTCTTTTTGTCACTGGTGACTCTTCTACTTCCATGGTCATTACCACATCTGTGACTTCCATGCCTTGGAGCCACATGCATTTCCCGATCTTGGGGCAGAAGGATCCCAGGGTAGGGTCCTGCCTGCACAGGAAGGAGTCATGATGCTGGTATGGGTTCTCTAACTTGAGCCCAAATTTTCTGACGTTGGAAGTCTAACAATGGCTCGAACTGGTTCAGCAAATCTTTCCCAATGAGGAATGGAATGGACTCAAGTTGGGAAATGTATACAGGGTGCATTACATTCATGGGGCCGATGGACAAATTGAGGGGGATCATGTGATCCATCCTGGTGCCCACTGGTGAATATGCCTGCACGTCCAAAGAGCATTTCCTCGGCTGGAGGGTTTTGTTCTTCTGGGCGGCTAGGTGCTGCACCTGGTAGAAGAGACTGGCTGACATGAGGGTGATGTCTGCTGCAGTGTCGATGAGGGCCTCGAGGGTGAGAACATCTTCCAGGGTGATTGAGAGGTAGAATTTCTTGGCTACCCCCCTTTCCATCAGGTCACCCAGAAGCTGTGGCACAGGGGCCTGGCCAGGAAATGGTGAGGCGTCGCCACAGTCAGATTGGTGCTCTGAGTCAAGGCGCACAACCAGGACAGTGCTGCCGGGCACCGGCGGGGGCTCATCCCCTTGATCAAGCTCTGTGTTGGTGACGGCAACATCAGGTGCTCTTACTGGGCATGAGTCAGTAGCACTTTCTAATTGAGGTGGGACTTCTTCAGTTGTTCCAATATCTCTGGTAGGGAAGGCCAATGACTGTTGAGTGTCATTTGGGGCTGACCTCTGAGGGAGTTTGTAGGCATTGTCTGGTGTGGGTTCAGGTGAGGGTTGTGGGGTCCTGCGTGATTTGTGCTTCCGTCCTAGTCATTTTGGATCTTTCTTCCGAAAGTCCTCTTGACCCTTGAGGGGATGCTGAGTAAAGAAATCACGCAGCAACTGTAGTAGATTAGCCTCTTCTTCTTCCTTGGTTCGTCCAGGCCTTGAGTCTGGATCATAACCTCTCCTTCTGTCTTGCCAGTTCCGTGGTGGATTCCATCGGGAACTTGGGGGAGAGCTTGGTTTAGGAAACTGGTTTCCCTGTCGGTCTCTCCACTTGTTCCATGGCTCCATTGGTCTTAGCTTACCCTTGTTTAGATAGCGCCGTGTCTCCCACCAGTCTGGCTGAGTCTTTGACTGCTGTGGGGGCACACCAGGGTAACGCTCACTGTGGCTTGCTGCTCTCCAACCTCGGTCATGAATTGGTGTTTGATGAGGAGGGTGGCCACCTTCCAACGCTAGGTTGGGATCTGTAGTGCTAAAGTTCAGCACTGCCGGAGCCTTGGTTGCCTTCTCAGCTGCTGTTCTTTGTTTGTGGTACGCCTTGATCGCCAGGTCTCGCAGTTGTTGACTTGTCATGGTGCGGGGACAAGCCATGAGCCCCAGGTAGTGGTTAATGGTTGGGTGGAGGTTCCGAAGGAAGAGAGCCTTGAAGTTCGCATCTTCTTCCATGTCTGGCTCATTTCTGGACCCAAAATATGCCCGACGAAGGCGATTGTAGTAGGCTTGGGGAGCTTCTTGTCTGCTCTGTTTAACATCGAAGGCGACGGCGATACCTTGTTCTGACTCAGGATCAGCAAACTCCCGAGTCAGTGCTTCGTGTAGCAGCATGGCATTGGCTTTGATTCGACTAGGTTGTCGATCCAAGAAGCTGCGGACCTCCAGGCTAGATGTGATCCTGATGAGGTAGACTCTGTCCTCATTGGTCACATTGTCCAGTCTTTGGAGGTGGAAGTCAATGTCTTGGAGGTAGGCATGAATGTTGTGGCCTCCTCTGGGATTCGGGGTAAATGTGTTGATATTCCGAGCTACTTTATCAAGCTCCTTTGTTGTAACCCGGTGCTGGTGTAGCGTTCGCTTTGGTAGGTCTGTTCCATCTGGGGTGTCTTCTCTGAGAGAGACCTTCTGGGTTCTTGGTTCCTCAAGGTTTGATGAGGGGCAGGGAGTCACCTCGTCCCGATGAGAGATCCCCGTGTGCCTTGGGAGCGACCGCACTGTTGGAGATGACGTCGGTCCCCTCGCTGATTCGTAGGGTGCCTCGAATTCCGACTTCACCTCATATGCTTGCTTCAGTCCCCGTCTCAGCTGGTCAATCTCTTCTGCGTCCGCCCGATGTTTCATTCTGGCATCGGTGAGCTGTTCCTGGGAGCTGATCAGTTGGTGATTCATCTTGTGCAGACGTCTCTGTGCCTCGGCCAGATGGTTTTCCAGGGCCTGGATCCGACCATCCTTTTTCTTGAGCTCCGCGTGGGCTCTGTCCAGCAGGGTGTCGGCCTGGTCCAGTCTGGCTTCGAGGTTTCCTCTGGTGGCTCTGGCTTGCTGTTTTTGCTGGTCAGCTTCAGCTCTGAGCTCTTCCAGGGCGTGTTGAAGCTTTTTGCTGGTGTGAGGCATCTCGCCTTCTTCCGTCTCCTCCTCCTCATGGGGTGGAGAGCTTCTCTTTTGGAGTTCTTGCTCCAGATTCCCAATGTGATGTTGGGCCTGGGCGGCATCTCTCTGTGCCTCTGCCAGTAGTCGTTGGGTGTTTTTCTCCTGCTGTTGGAGTGCTTGCACCCTTTGCTGGAGACGGGACGTTCCCTCTTCATTCATCTTCAGCCTGGCTAGTAGTTTGTGTGCAAGGGAGCCGAGTATTTTGGTTAGCTCTTTACTCCCGCATTTCTGAGTGGGTGGCATGTCCATAAGTTCGGCAATGTCGTCCTCAATTTGGTCAGCTTCTTTGGACCATGTGAGATCGACATGACCGGGCGGAAAGTTGGGAGTCACATCTTCAGACCAGATACCAAAATCTTTCCACTGGTCCAGTGGGCTTTCCATGTGGGTCATTGTGACTCGGTCAACAGGAGGGTGGCCGCAGAAATCTGTTACTCAGGTTGGGTGTTGCCTAGGTGGGAGGCCTAACACCTAAATCTGGGCGAACAAATAAAACCAACAAAATAAAATAAAGTAGAACTGGGGCCTGTCAATGGGTAACTGGAAGGGTGTAGTGAACCACGGGAATAGTTACCCACGACAAAATAAACAACAAAAATTGTTCCCTGGGAGAAGTTGTTGCAGGTTAGAACAGTGTGAGTTACTCTAGGGCCTGAGAGATGCCCTAGTGAGGGGGAAAGGATAAAGCCTTATCCTGGAAATTGCAGATCTGTGGCTATTGACAGTGTCAGAAGACCACAGGAGAAGTTGGGAACAGGAAATGAGAAATAACAGCTTCAAACCAATGGGACTGCATTCAAACGTAGCTTGCTGTTGCAGATCAGATTATCCCTGGGTTGGGCTCTGTTGTACAACTCCGCTTTGACCAGAAGGGGGACCACTAGCAGGTTCTGCTTTATGTGTCCCTATATGAGGTGTTGCGGTGTTAAGCTAGTCATGCAGTTAGAGAGGCTTGAACGCTGTCAGATGTCCCTCCTGAGTAGGGCACGTCCCACAAACTCAATCCCAGCCAAGCAGGCCCAAGTCCAGCTCCCACTCCCCCGATCCCCAGCAATGTCAACTTGGAAGGGGGTGTTCTGTACGCACAACTGAAACAACCCAGGTGGGGCTCAGCTTATCGGGCGCACTTTTGGCCCTGACTCGAACAAGAGACGGCGCAACGGCACTCGGGTGTCACCCAACCGATTGAGAGTCCAAGCTAGGGCTGTTCTCCTGAACTTCGCCCTAGACGAGGTCCTGCTCAAACTTGTAATGACCTCCCGAGATACCTGCCAACCTTGCCCTTAATGAGTCAGCGGGTGCATCCCAGCTGGCGCGCTTTTGGGCGTCCAATTGCTGAGAACTTCCCTTCGGTTCTGACAAACTGTACGATCGTAAGCAGTGACAGCAGAGCTACAGGTAAGCTCAACCAACAGAGAGCGAATGGTAAGCACTCAGCACAGGAAAAGCTCAACCGATCACGTCCAAAACCTCAATGCCTCCCTGATGTGTAACTGGTTTACTGTTATTAATAATGGTTGAACTTCTATGCAAGTCTCCTTGTTGGGGGAGAGAGAGTGAATGAAAGCATAAAATGAAATAAAACCTAAAATAAATCAAAAAGGTAAAACAGAAATCAAACCAAATTAATTGTTTCTTATTGTTTAATTGTAAACATCAATTAGTTATGCAGCAGTAACCTAATTAGATGTTAATGTGTTGTGATCTAATCGATTTGGTCTGTGAAGTTGATTCCTGCTTTCAGGCAAGAACCTGTGTGTCCAATTATGTGTGTTGGTATTACCGGTGTTGACCACTAGAGACCCAACTCAGATGTTGTTACACTACTATGGCTGACCACTAGAGACGCAATTTCGAAATGGAGTGGTAGTTCTATGCCTGACCACTAGAGGCGCAATTTCGAAATGGAGTGGTAGTCCAATGCCTGACCACTAGAGGCGCAATTTCGAAATGGAGTGGTAGTCCAATGCCTGACCACTAGAGGCGCAATTTCGAAATGGAGTGGTAGTTCAATGCCTGACCACTAGAAGCGCAATTTCGAAATGGAGTGGTAGTCCAATGCCTGACCACTAGAGGCGCAATTTCGAAATGGAGTGGTAGTTCAATGCCTGACCACTAGAGGCTCAATGGGACGTTGCTCCCTTTGTGGGGGGGGGGGGGGGTCCCAGGTACGTGAGCCTAAGGGGTGGGGTCACTGGTGACCCAGGAGAAAAAAACAAATGGCGTCAGGCAGGCCTTCAGGGCTCTGACCTTTAAGTGGTTAGAGTGGCGTTCGCTGACTGCCCTCGTCAGGAATATGTGTATTTTGTGAATAGTTTATAATATATGGCCTGATTCTTTGTTATTCTTTGTTTGAAAATTGTATTATGTTTATACTAACAAGCAAAAACTGTTTATATTTTAGTTATGGAAGACAAGTGGAATGCCGTATATGACTACCTTTCTTTGGGAAAATATCCTCTGGGATATGATAAAGCCCAAAGACAAAATCTGCGTAGATATGCATCGAAGTTCAAAATCAAAGGTTAGTCTCATTATGGTAACATTATAGTTTTTCTCTTAACATTGACATTAATTATGTTTGTCTTTTTATGTAGACGGAGAACTCCTCTATAGTAACAGAAGGGTGGTAAAGGAAAAACAAGAGGCAAGAAGGCTGTTTGAGGAGTTTCATTCTGCCCCAATTGGTGGACATACAGGCATTATAAAAACAAGAGTGGCCATGTGTTCGAGATTTTACTGGCAAGGCATGTCAGTAGACATAGAAAACTGGGTATGTTAAATGTACTCTACCCTGAAAATAATTACACGAGCAACATACTCATAATCATGTTTAAATACATTTGGTTTAAGGTTTTGGCATGTGACAGTTGTCAGAGAGTAGGAAAACCTCTGGCTGATGTGCAGCCACTGCAGTGTATCAAGGTAAACGCCTTCAAAACATCAAATTAATAGCAGCTAGCTAATGTATGATCTGTATGCGTTAATGCAAGTTATTGCTTTGATAGGTGTCTGAGGTTTGGGAGCTTATTGGGATTGATATTACTGGACCCCTTCCAAAAACAACAGATGGATTCCAGTACATATTAACGGCAACAGACTACTTTTCAAAATGGGTTGAGGCCTTTCCCTTAAAGACCAAGTCTGCTGCTGAAGTTACAAGACATCTGTGCACACTTATATACAGACATGGATGCCCTAAACGAATCCTTTCAGACCAGGGTAGAGAATTTGTAAATGAAGTAAGTTGGATGGTTAATGTAAATATATTTGTTCAGTTGCCTTAAAGTATATTTGTTCATATATTATATATATTGTTAATTACTTTTATCTTCATATAGCTCAACCAAAGGCTTTGTGAAATGCTTAGCATAGAAAGGAGCGTCACAGCAGCATACCATCCGCAGACAAACGGTTTGGATGAAAAAACCAATGACAACATCAAAAGGTATATAAAATAATTGTCACATACACACATATATGTATGTGTGTGTGTATATACACACACATACATATATATATATATATATATATATATATATATATATTTATATGTGCCAAATGTTGTGGTCACACCAGAGGAGCTGAATTAACCATGCTTGTGACAAAAAGAGAAGTGAAAGTGTAAGATTAAAAATCTTGCTATTCTTATTGATATTACTACAATTTTTATGTTTAATTCTTTCTCCTTTTTAATTCAGATTTTAGTTTTTTCTTTTTTTCCCCCTAAAGGTCTCTCTGGTATATCTTCTGAACTTGTCCTTTTTAATTTTGTATGACAAGTTTATTCTCTGACCTAGTGTACGATAAGGTAGCTTGAGAACAAAGATGGCGTGTTCTGTTTCTTTAATACTCGCCGTTGCTTATGCCCATAAATTACCTGTCATCCTAACTGTCATTGTCTTCCATTTTTTCCCTTTTTACATTTTAGAGCTCTGAAGAAAATTGTGAACAAGCAACAGAATGACTGGGACGTCTTTTTGGAGGCTACTCTATTTTCACTGAGGTCTAAGATGCACACCACCACAAAGGTCTCACCATTCCGATTGATGTACGGAAGAGAGGCTGTGTTCCCTTCGGAAGTCCCTCCTGAATTGCCAGTGAGTTCTTCCCATAAATTAGTTAGTTTTCTTTTTCATACATTTCTATTAAATTGTTTCATAATAAATAATGTTTTTATTTTAAACTTATAAAACCACTTTTTGAAAAGAGTATGTCACTACATCCATGTGGCCATCCAGCCACAAACATCTCAACAGATCATTTACTGGATGAAAAAAATAACATGTATAGAATTATTCTTATTACAGTGCATGCTCTTTTATTCTTTTTATATTTCTTTGTTTATGTTCTGTTAAACACTGAAGTTTTCATCTGTCTGCTTAATTTTGCTTACAATTGAAATGTTTTGTGTCTTTAATTGCAGCTGTCCAACATCATTCTCCCTGAGGAATCTAGTTATAATCAGTTTCTGGATTCCAAAGAAAAAGTGAGACAGGTCATTAAGAAAACAGCAGCTGAATCTATTGCAAAGTCTCAGGGAAAGCAGGAAGTGGCATATGCCAAAAGGGTGCAGAAAAGGCATAGAAATGTAGTTTATAAGAAAGGAGATGAGGTTCTATTGCTGAACATGAGAAAACAGACAAGGAAAGGAGGAAGGATAGAACCAGATTTCTATCGGCCCTACATTATTCATGATATTTCTGGGAAGCTTGTGACATTAGCAAATCTTGAGGGGTCTACTTTAAAAAATAAATATAATGTCACCCATATCAAGCCTTACAGAAGATCCGAAACAGACCAGAAAACTAACATGGTCTCTAGTCAGCCAAATGATTCCATCATGATGCCAGTTAACACTTCAACCCCATCCCTTAGCCCCCAGCAAAAAGAAGTAGCACAAAGAACATCGGTCATTAGGTTTGCTCAGAAATCGGTTGATGTTGTGGAAAAGGTAAAAGCGGTCACGCCTGAAAGTCCTGCACTAGAGAGTCCATCTGTTCAAAGCAGAGGCATGGAAGCTAAAGGTACCATAACAAACTGTTGGTTTTTTGGTTGACCAGTTGGTCATTTGTTCCAAGTTCCAAGCCTGCCCCACGTGTTCATCTTTTGAGTAGTGGCATTACAATAGGGAAAGAGGAGTTGACCCGGGACACTCTGGAGAGACTATGTCTCTCAGGTGGCCCGGGAACGATTCGGAATCCTCCCAGAAAAGCTAGAGGAAATGTCTAGGGAGCGGGAAGTCTGGGCATCTCTACTAAGGCTGCTGCCCCCTGATAAGCAGCAGAAGATGAATGAATGAATGGCTGTATGCAGAATAATAATGGTTAGTGTCGTGTGTAGTTACCTGGCAAAGGCTTATCTTGAGTCAGGACAAAAATTAGATTAAATTTTCTTTTCATTACACATCTTTAAATACAGGGTAACAAGATACATTTTAGCATCTATTCAGAAGTGCAAAGAGCATATATTCATTCATCTTCTACCCCTTAGTCCCTGTAGGGGTCGGGGGGCTGGAGCCTATCCCAGTTATGGGTGAAGGTGGGGTTCACCCAGGACAGTCGCCAGCACGTCACAAGGCCACACACATAGACAAGCAATCATACACACTCACACCTAGGGGCAATTAAGTGTGTTCAGTTAACCTATCCCCAATTAACACATGTCTTTGGCTTGTGGGAGGAAACCGGTGTACCCAGAGGAAACCCATGCAGGCACGGGGAGAACATGCAAACTCCACACAGGGTGAACCTGCACCCGACCTCCTTGCTGTGAGGTGGGGATAAATTAGCATTAATATACAATAAACCACTGCTTTTCTGGCTATACTGGCATCCCTGACAGTCAGTTAATTTCATACTGTCATGAATGTTGGTTAGCGAACAGCTTGGTAAGTTGTCACATCATGAACAAATTGTCTAAAAAAAAGAACTACAACTCCTTTTACAGTAAAGAAGCTTTGGGCTGCAGAGGATGATGGTCGAGTAGAAGCAGTTGTTGGTCCCTATAAGCTACATGATACCTCGATTCGAACACTGCAAGGCACTGAGTGGCTGGCTGATGAGGTAAGTGTGTTATACAGATCACAATTCATTTCACAATGACCGCACGAAGGGGTTCGCATGCTGTTATAAGCTGTCTAGTTTTGGAGAATCGGTGCCTCCTACTGCCTCATCTTGTCTTATGATATCATTGCCAAGCCTGCTCAAGCTACCATGTTTTAAATTCGGATATGCTTTCTGTCCACAATAATTGTGTATTTGCCATTTCTATAGGTTGCACCGATATGACAAAAGTTCTGCCCTCTCACCAACAAGGCTCTTTTTGTCTGCAGAACTGTCACTCACTCTATATTTTGTTTTTCACCGGTCTTCTGCTGCTGTGCATGAAAATCATAATTCGGTTGTTTGATGTGATCATTACCTGAATTTCATTCAAATTTTCTTTAATACAGGTTATCGATGCATATCTGTGCCACTTCTTGGAAAATGTACAGGTAAAAGTATATTTCATGCTTTGTTATTAAAATACTCTATATAATCTATAATACTCTGTATTATGAAGATCATTTCCCCAAGACACCTGTACACCAGCTTTGTGCAGTGATTGCATCATCATTGTTTGCTGGGCAGTTCCTTAGTCTCAAAAAGGTAATTTGGCTGAAGGCTTCTATTTTTTATCAAGATGTATGAATTATAATGATTGAGAACCATCACTAACTATTGCACTTGTTATGCAGATGAAATGGCCTGTTCAGGACATTTGGTTGTGCCCCGTGAATTTTCGAGCACATTGGATTCTTGTGGTGTGTGCCTTAATTACTAAACTATTATGAGAAAAAAAGTGTATATGATAGTTAAAATACAAGCATATATATTATTTATTGAAACACAAACTGTTCACTCTAACTGCCAAAGATTTATGTTTTGAAGATTGTGAGAATGTCCCAAAAAACCCTTCTGCTGATTGACCCTTTTGGTAATGAAGGCTATTACTGTATGAAAGGAAAGTTCTGCGGAACTGGAGGTACCATTTATAAATTCTGTACTCTTAATTATGTGATTTGTTAAAATCAGCTTTGGAGTGTCATATTCTTACTTCTTTTAATAATCTTTAGAAATTTTTTGAAGATGAGAGGATTTGATGCCCAAAAAGGACAGTGGTGTGTACAGACCTTGCAACACCAAAAGCAGCTTGATGGCAGCAGTTGTGGGGTTCTCATATTGCGGGTAATCATGTGGGTTTTTTTCCTTGTGGATCAATATAACTACAATTGCATTAACTAAAATTGATATTAATATTTGCAGTTTGCTGTGGATTACCTTTTGAGAGGGAACATTTCTGAGGTGCAAACAACTGAGGAAGCTGTGAGGTCTGCACGACTTGAAATAGCGTGTGAACTACTTGAATGTAAAGGTGAGGCAGACTGTAGTGTCCTGGAAAGTGAATGGTGATTTACCAATGTTTCACTGTCTGAGTGTGCAGATGTTTCTTACATTTCATTGCAAAGTACAAAAGCATTTTTATATTTCTAAACATTACATTTCTAGTGAAAGTTTTGTAGTTATGATTATGTGATTATGTAAGAGAGCAGTTTCCAGGCAAAAATACATTGAAGGTTCCTGGGTTTTGAAAAAATTACAACATTGTTAACAACGTGTGACAGCTAACGGTTCCAGAAGAACCCTGGCTCTTTCTGCAATATGCTGAGTAAAACCTACAAACTTCCTTTGAATTGTGAGGGAAATTTATCTAAGAATCATTCACTAAAGAAAAGAAGTCTATCTTTCAGAGATCATACTTTTGAGCATGTGTATGATTTTAGGATTCAGTGGCTTTGTATTATAATTTGATAATTATGGAATTTAATAAATTTATTACCTATGCATTCTCTCCTCTGAATCTGTTTTTAGGAAATGCAGCAGACTACTGTGTGATTTGTTCCATGCTGGACTCAGATCAAGATCACAGCTTCATTGAAATGGTAAAATTTTCACATTAAACTTGATAACTTTGGGCATTTGAGGACATATTGTTAAAATATTGGATTCGCTTTCAATATTTACATCTTATAACTCTAATTACACCTTTCCAGGTGCAGTGTGACGTGTGCCAGAGATGGGCACATTTTAAATGTGCTACATATGAACCAGAACTTGATGGCAACTATTCGTGCAAGAAATGTATGCACCATTGAACACCTTTTACAAGTGCACTTTTGTACTTAAAAAAAAAAAAACATTTTTATTGTTTTACTGGTTAACAACTTTGTTTGATATATTTAAATTTAACTTAAACTTGGGTTTTAATGCTTTTCATTTTGTTAACAATGTTGAATTTTTCTATTGAATAGTTTGTATTAAATGGTGAAAGTGCATCGAGTCTAAGCTTGTTCAAGTCTGAATTTATAACAATGCTTTTTTTAAGTTGTCAAGAAACACCATAATTCATGTTCTGGATTTTGATAATGTGTTAAGATTTTGAAAGATTGCCCACCCTTACTCAAAGACACCCGGAGCCATGAGAGCAAGTAGAGCTAGTGAATATGACCATATTTATCATTACTGTAATTTTCCTCAAATATATACTTTTCCCAATACATCATATCGTCATTACTTCAGGAACACAGAAGTTTATTGCATATTTTATTGCAAAGACAGCATAATTAGCCATAGTTCATTTACTGCTGTGCAGTAATTACATTGAATTAACAGCATTTGTAGTTGAATTGTGAAAATGTCACATGTATTTTCCTGTGGTGCCCACCCCTATTGAAAAATGGTTACATCCATCAGAACATCAGTGTTTTATCTTGAATTATGACTCTTTACTGTTCATGAAGCACAGGTACCATGTTCTGATGAGTGTTTCTGAGCTATCAGAACATGCTACCTGTGGTTTATGGACAATAAAGTGTCATAATTAATCATACAAAGGGTGAAACACTGATGGTAGGATAATCTGATGAGTGTTTCTGAGCTGTCAGAACATGCTACCTGTGATTTATAGACAATATAGTGTCATAATTAATCATATAAAGGGTAATACACTGATGGTAGGATGATCTGATGGGTGTTTCTGAGCTATCAGAACATGCTACCTGTGATTTATAGACAATAAAGTGCCATAATTAATCATATAAAGGGTAAAACACTGATGGTAGGATAATCTGATGGGTGTTTCTGAGCTATCAGAACATGCTACCTGTGATTTATAGACAATACAGTGTCACAATTAATCATATAAAGGGTAAAACACTGATGGTAGGATAATCTGATGGGTGTTTCTGAGCTATCAGAACATGCTACCTGTGATTTATAGACAATACAGTGTCACAATTAATCATATAAAGGGTAAAACACTGATGGTAGGATAATCTGATGGGTGTTTCTGAGCTATCAGAACATGCTGCCTGTGATTTATAGACAGTATAATAGTATAATTATGATATAAACAAGTTACGCATCGCATTTGTAGAGCTTGCTGAAACTAGGCAACACCCCCAGTAGGATTTTTTGATAGCGCAGCAAAAACCGATAGATATCACTATAAAAACATGCTGCGGTAGGAAAATCTGACAAGGTAGGACAATCTGACAGAACACCGGGCTGCGAGGCATGACGATCCATGTACTTGCAGCCGCAACGTCATATTCTTTCGTCATTAACTCATCTGGCTCACTGAACAAGGTTTTACTAGTTAAATATATAGTCATGACATTAACCCTAATGTCATTAATTAGGCTTAACCTGAAGAATGTTACCCTTCCAAATGACCACAGCTCTCCCCTCCGCCAGTTATTCCAACCACTGTAGGTGAGTCACGACCAATTATGTCCGCTACCATCGCTGCCTCATTTGAAAGGGGTTTTGGAGGTGGACCTCCACCTTCAAAATGACATTTTGTATAGAATAAATTCTGGTAATGATTTTTTTTTTTTCTAGCACAATAGGTTGCAGTCTAAACGCGAGTGTCAAAGAACGTTAAGCCTGTTTCACGTTCAGCCTAGCTTGCTAACATACCATAGCATATAACGTTATAGAACCATTACAGTCTACTTTATATCTATACCTTAAATACTTTAATGTGTAATAACTTGTTGAAAGAAGATGAGCAACTTATGTACAGCAATAAAGACTAACATTAACAGTTCCCTCAAGTCATGTTAGTCATTTAACCTATCCGAAGTTGTAAGTTAACGTCAACTAGTAAGATCGAGTTCTTACCAGTTTTGTTACATTCTCTCCTGTATTTAGTGATCTCTTTTTTGGCCAGAACAGATAAGTTGTCGTATTTTTTTTGCACCTCTTGTATGGACCTTTTCACCAGACTTCTTGAATTAATTTTCATTACAATTTCCTCCCACATTCTTTGTTTTCTGTTTGCTGTTATTTGCGGATCAAATTTACTTTTTAGTATGTTCTTTCTTTTATTGAATTCTTCCAAAAGTATTATCTTTTCCTCCTCTGACCAATTTGGCTGTCTTGTTTTCTTTTCTCCCATTTTTTTTCTTTGTGAGTAACTTTACTTTGTGAGGCGATAACAGGTATCACAAGTAAGCGCGAGTGCAAAGATATGAACGGTCTCCATGGAAACGGGACAATTTTACTGCTGTAAAACGTCTTTCAATGTTGTAAATCCCTTAATGTTTTTCCTTAACTAAGGAAACATTTTAAGGGGTTCTGTGCAACACCCTTAAATAAATCCCTTAGCTAAGGAGAAATGAAACCTTAAGTGTCATACTTTTTTTTTTTTTTTTAAATGTGTCCTGTCCGGCAGCTTTAGCAAGCAGAATAATGGTCTGAATGCACTGCTGTGTCAGACATATTTGCTTTGCCATGAGGGGCTCTATAAACTCTGTATAGGCCCTTCATGTTGGTCGATTTCTTTTTATTTGTATATTTATTGTATTTTATTTTTAACACATGTAAAATATTCCAGTTGCCGAGCTGTCCGGAAGGGAGTGATAGTGAAAAAAAGGGGTAGGAAGAGAGATTAAAAAGGAGGTGATAGAGGAGAAAAAAAAAACAAAACACGAACAAAGGGGGAGACAACAGTGGGAGAGAGGCTAAGAAAGACAAGAGTAACGTAAAAAGAACATATCAAGGCAAGGAAAAAAAAAAAAAAAAACAGCATTTGAAATACAACCAAAAATGGACAAATACAAAGACACAACCAGAATTAAAGAAAATAAAACAGATACACAGACATCCAAAATCGTTGCATGTGCTTGGAAGGGAGCGTGGAAGTGGGCTTGCATGTGTGTTCTTCTGTGTGGGGGTATACGTGTGTTGGGTGCGTGTGAATTTCTCCATGGAATGTACTTGATAGCAAGGGTGGGGGGCCGCAACCCCACCCCACAAGAGCCAGAGGCCAGCGGAGACAGGCCCAGGAGACCCAAGGCGTCCACAGCCCCCCAAGAGCACAGAAGAGCCAAGGCCCCACGTCCCCACGACAGCCGCGTCCCCACCCCAGCAGGAGGAGGAGGGAGGAGACCCCAGGCGCAGCCCCCCGCAGCCAAAAGGCCACGAGCCCCAGAGAACCAGAGGCAACAGGCAGCCGACCCCGCGAGGGGGACGGCCGCTCCCGCACAGGCCAGAGCCAAGTCCCCAGGACCCTAGGCGGCCGGGAGCCGACTAGCCCCCGGTAGAGAGCCCCACCCACGCCGGAGAGGCCCGAGCCCCCCCCAGGCCACCACCCGGGGAGGAGGGCCAGCAACCATGCCAAGGAGGCAGCCGCGCCCAGGAAGGAGCAGCTAGCCCCAAACCCAGGCCCACACTGCCCACACAGACACCTCGCAAACACACCTCTCAGCCATACACATAGACCATACATCCACTCACACAACATACACAGAGATAAAAAGACATAAGCCCATCCACTCCGGACCGCCCTCCGCCATGCGGGGGAACGGACGCCACCCCCCAGCGCCAGCCGCAACCCCAGGGCACCGCCAGCCGGACGACCGCCCGAGTGCCCCCCCACCATCGTGGGCAGGGAGCGGGGGTGTACGAAGACCCGCCCACTCTCCTCCCCCACGCACCTGTGTGAGAGGTGGAGTGTTGGATGCATGTGTTGGTGAGTGTATGTGGTGTAAGGGATGAGTATGACTGTTGAGAAACTTAAGATGGATTTAAAATTGACGGGGGAAGCGCGGAGGAGCACTGCTTGCAAACAGCTCTCCTCCTCATCACCCCCCCGCCAAGACCCTCAATGTATACGGTGTAAGTAAAATTGAGGGGCGGGTAGCAGTGAAGAGGTGAGTGAGACCACCTCAGTGGCTCCACCCACCAACCTCTAGGTAGTGCCCCCACCCCCCAAGGCCCTGTGTGTATACTGATATGTGGTGACTAAAGTGCCATTAAAACAAGGGGAGGCAGAGGGCCGCGCAGCACAGCGAGTAAGGCCATGTGAATGGCCCCCCTCACTGCAGCGTGCGCGGCACATTCCCACCCCAAGATCCTACATGTGTGCGTGGCATGTTATGTGAGTGAGGGGGGAGAGGGGCTGGGATTCATGATACCAGGGGGGGAGATCACTAGCTGGCTCATTAGGCACCCCAGCTCCCCACCGCGGCACGGGATGGAGCGGACCCGGGGGGCCCCCGGCGACATCACCCCGGAGCAGTGCCGACGCCAAAAGCTAGCCCCCACCCCCCCCCCACCCCGAAGGACAGCCCGCACTCATTCACCCACTCACGACAAAAAGTGGCAGACTAGCCCGGGCTCGAGACAGCCACCCCCCAAACAGCGCAGGCCGGCCCCCCAGACATGGACCGTCCAACCCCCCCCGGCGGCGCCCCAGAGGGAACACAGGCCACCCCCGCGCAGGAAGGCGCCCACCGAGGAAACGGCCAGGCCCCGGGCACCAGAGCCCCAGACCCCCACCCAGGCCCGCACCGAAGAGGCCAACCACCCATCCCAGGGCCAGCCCCCGCCACCACCGGCGCCCCAGACCCCACACCCCATGACCGCCAGGCGGCACCCGCCCAAGGCCCACCCCACCACCACCAGCCAGGGCAGACACCCAGACATCACAGGACGGCAGCCACAGCCCCCCCAGCTCCAAGAGGCCACCAGTCGCCCATAGCCCGGGGGCCCAACCCCGCCACCCGCCAGAACTACCGAGGGGACGAGACCACAGCCGACCACCCCCCCTACGTAATGGAATTGGCCAGAATGGACCAGAGAGGATCCAATCTGCCCAATTGATTTTTTTGGAGGGAATTAGACATTCTCTCCAGACTTATGTGGTCTAGAATTAAATTTCTATACTGAGTAATACATAAATTATTTTTTGATTTGAAGTTCATGAAGTGTCATACTTAAGGGGAAAACTTAAGGTGTTTTGTGCAACCGGCCCCAGAACTTTATACTGAACTCTGAACTGCACTGGAAGCCAATGCAGTGAGTACAGGATTGGAGTAATGTGGTCTTTTCTATTACAATGGGTTAAAAGCCTAGCAGCTGCATTTTTAACCAACTGAAGGCGTGAGAGGGCGGACTTACTCAGGGTCGTGTAAAGGGCATTACAGTAGTCGAGTCGTGATGAAATAAATGAATGAACCAGCATCTCCAATTCTGGTTTTGATACAACAGACCTTATTTTAGACAGGTTTCATAGATGAAAAAAGCATGAACGGCTAACCGATCTCACATGGGAGTCGAGACATAAAGACTGATCCAATGTAACCCCAAGATTACGAACACTTGACTTAGAGGCAGGAATGACAGATGATAGTTGTAGTCTAATCTCAGAGTGGAGGCTAGGGGGAGATACAATTAACATCTCGGTTTTTCCAGAGTTTAATTGTAAATAATTATTACTACACCAGTCCTTCACCTGAGACAAGCAGTCAACCAGAGTAGATAATTTGTTCAACTGATTGGGTTTAAATGAAAAATAAAGCTGTATATCATCTGCATAAAAGTGATATGTGATATCCTGAAATGATTTAAGGATTAATGATGTAGGTATTTTAGCAAGCTAAAGCTAAGTAGCAAACAGAACGACAGCTCAGTTGAATTGAATCCTGGCGATCTGAACTTTCAAGCTTTCATTATTGCGTGACTAGATATATGTCTAAAGGGTAATGTCCTGATCAACTGACACAGGTGATCACAATCAGGAATTAACACTTGGTAACGAGGGGGCGTGGCACACACGAGGATCGTACGGAGCTGGGCGTGACAAAAATGTCATCAGTTTTTGTTGACTAAAACTAGACTAAAATAGTCATGGATAATTCTGACTAAAATATGACTAAAATGCTCAGACTTTTAGTCGACTGAAACTTGACTAGACTAAAATCAGTATGGACGTGACTAAGGCTAATAATAACTAATAATAACTAATAACTAATATGACAGCTTGACGCAAAGACTAGACTAAAACTAAAATTAAGACAGGCTGCCAAAAACAACTATATGGGCCAGTATGTGTGGTCGTTCACCAGGGCAAGCATCATGACTGGAAAAGATTTCATCACTTTGCATCTGCCAAGGTAATGATGGAAAAATTCAAAGAGGAGATAGAATTCCACATATGTTTAACAGAAACTTCTATTCAAACTGACATACACATTTCCAAGATAGCAGAGTTAGCTAATCTCAGAAGCAGCTGGAGTTTAAGGGCCTTACCTAAGTCTACTCCATCAACCCTGGGACTTGAACCAATTACTTTCTGACCACAGACACAGCATCCTAACCCACTGAGCCACATATACAAAACTTTCATTGTCATTCAGGGTAGAGGAGTGAGGAGTGCAGGCAGGGGTGGTGGTTTGAATCCTTCCCCTGACTATGGGTGTGGAGTTTACATGCTCCTCTCACATTTCTGTAGGTTTACTCCAGGTAGTACAACTTCCTCTTGCAGTCCAAAAAAAAAAAAACCCAGGACAGACAATCCATGATTTACGTCAGTAACCGGATCCCATAAACCCTTACGTAAGTTATATTTTATTTAAGTTACATTTACCTTTGTCTACCGTTCAAGACGTCTTATAGGGAAAAGAATACATTAGCCAAAAATATATTAGCAATATATACTAAAAAACACATATTAAAGAAATTCAAAGCAAAAGTGTACAGTGCCTGACAAAAGTCTTGTCGCTTAACCAAGTTGTAGGAACAACAAATAATAACTTGACCTGTAGTGAATCAGTTGGAATCAGAAATGGCTTATAAGAAAAGGCAAAGCCCTCTAGATTATGCTTATTATACCAAAATAAAGTTTTGCATCATTCATTGAGTTTTGTCATGTAATTAGGACAGAAAGGTCAACTTTTGCCTGGACAAAAGTCTTGTCATATGCAAAAATAATGTAGAAATTATACATATATTTCATTTAGAATACACAAACATGCTACAATAACATCAGAACATAAAGTCATGGTGCCTTGGAAAAAAAAATTTATAATGTGTATGACTCCCATGAGCTTGGAGGACCACATCCATACGTCTTGGCAATGACTGAAATAACTTGTTGATGAAGTCATCAGGAATGGCAAAGAAAGCAGTTTTGCAGGACTCCCAGGGTTCGTCTAGATTCTTTGGTTTCGTCTTCCAAGCCTCCTCCTTCATCTTACCCCAGACATGCTCAATAATGTTCATGTCTGGTGACTGGGCTGGCCAATCCTGGAGCACCTTGATCCTCTTCAGTTTCAGGAACTTCAATGTGGAGGCTGAAGTATGAGAAGGAGCGCCATCCTTCTGCAGAATTTGCCCTCTCTTATGATTTGGAATGTAATGGGCAGCAAGAATATCTTGATACTTCAGGCTGTTGATGTTGCCATCCACTCTGCAGATCTCTCGAACACCCCCATGGATGTAACCCCAAACCATGATTTTTCCTCCACCAAACTTGACTGTTTTCTGGGTGAATTTTGAGTTCATGCGGGTTCCAACAGGTCTCCTGCAGTATTTGCGGCATTTGGTATGTAGTTCAATGGATGATTCGTCAGAAAAATCAACCTTCTGCCACTTTGCCTCTGTCCATCCTTGCTGCAAGCTGTGGGCCTTGGCAAATTCAACATGCTTTTTTGTTGTGTTCTTGTTAATGCTGGTTTCTGAGCACTAATTTGGCCATGGAGACCACTGCGTGCGAGAATTCGAGAAACTGTTCTTGTAGACACAGCGGTTTCTGGTGACCAGTTCTGATGTAGCTCTGCTGCAGTTGAAAAAGGGTTGGCCCTGGACTTTCGAAGCAACAAACGGTCCTCTCAAAGAGTTGTCTTACGGGGTCTGCCTGACCTGGGCTTGTCATGAACATCACCAGTTTCTTCATATCTTTTTTTAATCCTCTCCACTTGACGTTTGGATACATTAACGATGTCTGCCACCTCAGCAGCAGACTTGGTCTGTGGTTGAATCTTTGGCATGTTGTCAGAAGTTAGGTTGCACTTCAAGTGAAGGTCTGGTGTGCTGGGGTTCTTTTTATACACACCTGGGATTATGTTCATTACAATATTTGTCACAGGTGAACCTCTAATTTGTGATTGGTTGAATAATTAAAAGACATGACAAGACTTTTGTCCTTGCAAAAACAGGTGTTATGGACTTTAACAAGCTGTGAACATCAGGACACTTTTTGACTGTTTCATTTTGTACCCAGTTATTAATGTGAAAGCCCTTGGCATTAAATTGATCCATTCAATGTAACAATTGATTGATTAGAAATAAAGTTATATGCCTTTTTAAGTTACTATGTCCTTATGTGACAAGACTTTTGTCAATGACTGTACATTTCCTTACAGGCGTATGTTGCCTTTTTGCATTAGTGCTTCCATAAACTCTACGTATCTCGGATATTTTTTGTGTAACTTAAAAACTGTCTGTACTATCATCTCTAAATTATCATGGAATTATAATCTCAAAATTGTCCCCTACAAAGGCAAAACACTGTAACTGCAGATCTCATCAAAGCTGTGTGAGGACTTAGAGGACATCGGGATCCTTAGGCTCGGGTTTAACTTTTCACAGAACACTGTAACTGCAGATCCCATCAAAACTGACTGAGGACTTACAGGACATCGGGATCCTTAGGCTCGAGTTTAACTTTTCACAGAACACTGTAACTGCAGATCCCATCAAAACTGACTGAGGACTTAAAGGACATCGGGATCCTTAGGCTCGGGTTTAACTTTTCACAGAACACTGTAACTGCAGATCCCATCAAAACTGACTGAGGACTTACAGAACATCGGGATCCTTAGGCTCGGGTTTAACTTTTCACAAAATACTGTAGTTCAACTATGCTCAGTTTTGTAGAAAATTAGTGTGAAAATTAAATTAGCATGCCCTGTTTCTCAGTCTCAGTTTCACTGTAGTTACTGTGTTTTGCCTTTTTGGGGCAGTATTGCCCATTGTGTGTAAGCATGAGTCCTCTGATAGGCTGGTACCCCATCCTGTTGATTCTTGGGATAGTTTCCAGGATTGTAATGATGCTGTACTGGATGAGTATTCATGGAGGATGAACGGATTTACCTATAACCTCACTAAAAAAGCCACTCATTTGTGTCAACATCAGGCCTTTCATCATAGCAGTATGGATCCCAGCCACAGCAACAACACTGAGGAACCTGACCACACCTTCTGAATGACTTGCAGGGGGAGGCCTTGCTCTCGCTCATTACCCGCATGATGGAGAACCTGCAGTTGGTCATGTGCTCCTCCATCCCCAACACCAGGCCTGTGCACTGGAAGGTCAATGAGATCTTTGCCTTCTGCTACAAGGTCATGTTTGCGGCCAGCTACCTGACATTCTTTGGCATTGAGCTCAACAGTGACCAGAGACTCTGAGCACCACAGTCTTTGACCTGCTGAAGAACTTCAAGGAGTTCAACAAGATCTTCCCTGCATTACTTTTTGGCTTCCACATCCAGATCGTCAGAAAAGGCCACAGTGCCTGCAACAATCTAGCCAGGATTCTCTCGTATGAAAATTATGTTAAACACAGAAAAACAGAAGTACTGTCAGTTGGTCCTAAGGCTGCTCAAAATACGTTTACAACCTCAGCCTCGGTGGTTTTCCTACCCAACTTAACAGTGTTAAAGGTAGTTTCATTAACGGAGATAATTGTTCATCCGGTTTTTTTTTTTTACCTATTCACAGTAATACATGTTTGAAAAAGGCAGGTTCTGTTTACTATTTACGGTGTTAATTGTCATTCCAAATGTGCCAAGGGGGGGATTTTTTCTTTGTTTTTTTTTTTTTTTTGCTTTTTACAGTGTTAAATGTTTTTTTATGTTTATACTGATAGTCAACCTCCCAAATGTGTCAAAAGGGGAAAAAAAGTTTGTTTGTATAACATCACCTGCTGAATGAATACAAATGATTATTAACTTTTGTGGCCCTGTGTTAACGGCATCTTCTGCCTTTCATTCACTATTAATTGTTTCTATTACTATTGTTACCATAATCTTTTGCTTGATTCTTTTTCAACCACTTTATGTGACATCACTGTATAATCACATCATCACTAGAATTTAAATGTCACTTGAAAGGAAATGATCTGATTTGCTTGACTGGGGGGGTGGTGGTGTCTGTTTGGAACCTGTATGGAAAAATCACCCAACGAATTAAATGGCTGCCATTTTCACATCTTGGTTCTTCAATACCTGCAATGGGTTTGCGCCCCATCTTGGGTTGTTCCCTGCCTTATGCCTGTAGCCTCAGGGATGGGCTCTGAACCCCCCGCAACCCTGAATAGTAGGGGTGTCAACAATAATCGATTCGGCGATGCATTGCGATGCGGGGCATGAACGCTTCAGCATCGATGCGGCAAAGTGCCATAATCGATTATGTCACTGTTTATTTTCTGGCGGAAAATAAAGTTGTGAAGTTTCAAATACTTCCGGTTCCGGGGGAATAACAACAACAACGAGCAAGATGGCTGAGGCGGAGGGAGATGACCGCGATAGACGGGTTATTAAAAACGCGCCCAAAGCTTGGAAAGCGGACATCTGGGCACATTTCGGATTTCATCAATGACACCAGTGAACCTGCAGTACAAAGTAAGACCGCCGATGCCAGTGCTGAGGAGGAAATGGACTTGTACTGTAGATCCCCAGCTGTGCCTCTCTCTGAGGATCCCTTGGACTGGTGGCATCGCCATAAGGGCACATTTCCTCTCCTCTCTAGGTTAGCAAAGAGATACTTGTGCATCCCCGGGACAAGTGTGTCAGCAGAGAGAGTCTTCTCCACTGCAGGAGATGCAGGATATCACTGCAAAAAGAAGCGCTCTCAAACCGGACCATGTCGATCAGCTTGTGTTTTTGCACAAGAACCTTGAAATTCCCAAATGCTAAACAGTGAGAAGTTATGATGTAGGTGTTATGTCGGGCATTGCTACGACAATGCCGTGTTCAGATCCTTTTTATGTTTTACGGAAGTGACGGAAAAGTTTGTGGTTTTTTCCAGATTAAAACGGATTCACTCCGACAACAGTCTCGTCTGGTTTTGTCCGCTGCCAGAACATAACATTGGCGACAAGGATGGCTGACTGTTCGCTGCCCCCACCCTTCCCCTTTCTTGCTTTACCTGGTGAACCGCCTGTGCCGTGGAATCGCTGGATATCCTCATTTGAAATGTACCTCCTTGCTGCCGGCTTGGACGGCGTGTCAGACGGGAGGAAGCGCGCACTGCTGCTGCACTGCCTCGGGGCAGAGGGACAGCGCGTGTTTGTAAGTTTTGCTACAACTATCAGGTATAACGAGGCGGTGACACTACTGGGGGACCATTTCGCTGCCCCGCAGAGCGCTCTTCTCCGTCGTGTTTTATTCAGGCGCCGACGCCAACGAGCGGGGGAGTCGGTTTCTCAATACGTGGCCGATTTACGAGGCTTAGCCAGCGTATGCAAATTCGGAGCGCTACAAGATGAAATGGTTCGGGACCAACTCATTTTACACACGAACTGTGATCGGATTAGGGACAAGCTGTTGCTTGAAAATGACGACCTGACACTAGCTCAGGCTCTCAGGATAGCGCTGCAGGTCGAGTCTGCATTGGAATGCGCAGCCAATCTGTCTTCTCCCACATCGCTGTTGCTGAGTGATCAGCCACCGGATGCAACCCAGCCTCATTCAGTGACTTCCCCTGCCAGTGCTGTTAGCAGCTCAGATAGTGTCCAAGTAGCCTCACAACCTTATAATCGCTTACAGCAACCATGTGGGAACTGTGGCTCTCCCACACACAATTCACGAGCACAACTCTGTCCTGCCCGTGGGAAACTTTGCTCAAACTGTGGGAAGCTTAACCACTTCCGTAAAGTCTGTAGGTCTGCCCCAGCCAGAGCCCGGCAACGTCCAGCTGCACCTACTCCTGCAACGGTAATTCATAATGTCCACTCAGGACGAGCGTCACTCAAAACATGTTCATTAACAGTAGACGACATCACCTTACCCCTCCTCCTCGACACAGGAGCAACGGTTTCACTGCTGAATTTTGCAACTTGGAAACGCTTCTTCTCCCACAGGCCATTACAACCAGCCTCCACGACCCTGCGCGGCTATGGTAATGCTGAAATTGATATTCTGGGCTCTCTTCAGCTGCCTGTGAGGTATGGGGACAAAACCCTGCCGACATTCACATTCCACGTGTCACGCCACGGGGCCAATCTCCTTGGCCTTGACCTCTTCAACGGTCTAGGTTTCACCCTGTTAGACATGACGGGTTCGGAGATCCATGCGGTCACTAACCCCCGGCTGCAACAGTGGCCTTCTCTATTCAGTGGGCTGGGCTGCCTTACCGCCTTCACCCACCAACCCCTGGTGGACCCAACAGTAATGCCTATTATGCAGCCTCTCCGTCGCTCTCCTCTGGCCCTGCGTGACGACATGCTTGCCAGCGCATGCTTGACGATGGCATAATTGAGCAGGTGAACGCTTCCCCTTGGATTTCCAATTTGGTTATGGCTAGGAAGAAGACTGGGGGGTTACACATCTGCGTAGACCTCAGAGCAGTCAACAAAGCCATAATACCGGACAGATACCCATTGCCAACCACAGAGGAGCTCACCGCCCAGTTTCATGGGTCCACCGTTTTTTCTAAACTGGACCTCCGCCAGGGCTACCTCCAGGTGCCCCTACACCCTGACAGCCGCAACCTCACCGCCTTCGTTTCCATAAAGGGGTCTTCCGCTACAAGCGCATGGCTTTTGGCTTGAGTTCGGCTCCAAGTTGTTTCCAGAAGATTATGGGCTCCATCTTGGCTGGGATCCCAGGCGTGGCCGTCTACTTAGACGACATTGTTGTCCATGGCGCCACCACCTCAATTCATGACAAACGCCTCGACAGCATCTTTGCCGCATTAGCTGAGCATCACCTCACGCTAAATGGGGAAAAGTATGTTTTTGGGGCCTTGGCCATTGAGTATGTGGGGTTCCACCTCTCTGCTGAGGGCATACGCCCACTCCACTCCAACACGGAAGCCATCCTTCGGGTCCCGGAGCCCACTTCGCCTGCCCAGGTTGCCTCCTTCTTGGGCATGATGGCATATTACCTCAGATTCCTACCGCAGTATTCTGACACCACAGCGCCACTGGGCAAACTGTTGAGAACTAATGAGCCCTGGATCTGGACGCCCGCCTGCTCTGACGCAGTGCACCGCCTGAAGTCGCAGCTCACCTCGCCACCTGTCTTGGCACACTTTGACTCAGCCAGCCCTACCTTCGTCACCTGTGACGCCTCCATCTTTGCCGTCGGTGCCGTGATGTCCCAGCTCCAGGGGGGAGTGGAAAGACCAATTGCTTTTGCTTCCCGAGCGCTAAGTCCAACGGAACAGAAGTATTCTGTAGGGGAGCGAGAGGCCTTGGGATGCCTCTGGGCCTGTGAACGCTGGCACATATACCTCTATGGACGTAAATTTACATTGAGGATGGACCACCAAGCACTCACCACCCTTCTGGGTGCATCAGGCACTGGCCATAAACCACTCCGCCTTCATCGCTGGGCCGACCACTTACAACAGTACAACTATCACCTGCAATTTACACCAGGCCGGGACAACGTAGTGGCTGACCTGCTATCTCGTTCACTTCCCAAGCCACCCTCACCTCAGGTCTCAGCCCCTGCGCAAGACCAAGAAGAGCATGACCTCGTCCAACTTCTCCACACTCCCCTTCAGGAGACAGTGTCACTGACGGAGCTCCGGGATGCCTCCGCAGCTGACCCTGTCCTCTCCTCTGTTTCACTGTTCGTCAAACAAGGCTGGCCCACAAAGGTGTCAGATGAGCTGTTCCCCTACTTCAGGATCCGTGAGGAGCTGGCATGCTGGAACGCCACGTGTATCGCCAGAGGGCTCTGCACTGTGGTCCCGAGTGTTCTCCGTGAGCGTGTCCTCACTATGGCACACGAGGGCCACTTGGGCATAGTCAGGCTCAAACAACGATGCCGGGACCTTGTGTGGTGGCCAGGGATCGACAGGGACATCGAAACCCTGGTCAAGGATTGCACTGCCTGTCTTCTCAGTGGGAAGACCCGGACTCCAGCCTCGCCCCCGCCCATGCAGCCCCTGGACTGGCCGTCTAGACCCTGGGAGCACCTCCAACTCGACATCTGCGGCGAGCTGCATGGGGTACCACACCACCAGCGGTTTCTTGTCGTGATCTACGACCTCCACTCTAAGTGGCCGGAGGTGACACCTGTGGGCTCTGTCACAGCCAAGGTGTTAATTGATATTTTAGACTCCCTGTTATTTATTTTTATTTATTTACCTTTATTTTACCAGGAAGTCCCATTGAGATATAAAATCTCTTTTACAAGAGAGACCTGTTCTCACGATGGGGGCTGCCTGAGAAAATCACTACCGATAATGGGCCTCAAATGGTCTCGCACGAATTGTCCTCCTGCCTGGGGGGGAAAGGGATTCGCCATATCCGCACGGCTTTTTACAACCCAGCTGCCAATGGGGGGGTCGAACGACTGAACCAGTTTCTAAAGAATGGAATCAGGGCACACCTCGCTCAAGGGTGCACATTCAATACCAGCCTCCTCCAGACACTGCTACACTATCGTGCCACCCCACACACCACCACCGGAGTCTCCCCAGCGTCCCTGATGTTGGGACGGGAGCTTCAGCTACCTTTGGATAGGCTTCGCCCTGCTCTGGCTCATGCTCCAGCTCACCCAGTTCACGCCACAGTCACTGCGCGCCAGAGCCAGATGAAGGACCGGTTCAACCAAACACGACGAGCTAGGCCCCCTGCTGTTGCCGCTTATGACTGGGTCAGGGTCCGACGGCCCCACCGTGACAATAAACTACAGTCGTTCTGGTCAGATCCTGTCCAGGTCAGCGGACAGCTCGGTCCAGCCACGTTCAAGCTCATGGATGGCACACGCTGGCACGCTAGCCGCCTGCACAAGGTACGGGCCCCCCCTGGGCCAGGGTTGTATGCAGCCCAACCGGCCTCACGGGCTGACACCTCAGCCTCCCCAGCTCCTCGGCAGCTTGACACCCCGGTCCCTCCGGTCCAGTTGGGAAACAGGGAGCCAGACCTGGAGGCTAGCCCTGCATCTGCGCCCCGCCCAGTCCGTTCCCATCGCCGACCTGTACGCCTACATGACTTTGTGACTGAGTATCACACTTAGGCTTGTGTGTGTGGGGGGGAAATGTTATGTCGGGCATTGCTACGACAATGCCGTGTTCAGATCCTTTTTATGTTTTACGGAAGTGACGGAAAAGTTTGTGGTTTTTTCCAGATTAAAACGGATTCACTCTGACAACAGTCTCGTCTGGTTTTGTCCGCTGCCAGAACATAACAGTAGGCTTAGGTTAAACTATACATTTCCTCACTCTGAAACGGATTGTTGATGATGGTGATGTTGAACTCAGACGGAAGAAGTTGTTTGTTTGCACAAATTTGGTAGTAGGCTAAGCCTACACACTTTATTTTTGGTTTACATTACTGTATTTCACATCTTGATATTTTGTTGTATGCAGTTGATGTGATGTAGGATCAGGGCAGGCATATAATTGCCATTGTCTTAAAGCTGCTAAGCTGCTGTTTTGTTGAGAATAGTTTGCACTTTACTTTACTACTTGAAAAAAGTTTCACAGTAATAAGTGGTTACTGTGTGTTGTTGCACTGAATATTTTTATTCCTGGGTGGTTGTTGTTAAAATAGTGCTACTTATTATTTTAATATTTGCACAGGACTTCAGGAAGTGGCCTGTCTTAGAGCTGCTATTTTACTGTGTGTAAAAAAAAATATTTATGTTCACTGCTGAAAAAAGTTGGCTGTTATTTTATTGCTCTATTTATTTAATTTCAAATGGTTCTTAAGCAGGGAGAAGAGAAACATTTCTCATTCAAAGCAATGAAAGCACTGATTTTGATTGTTTTCTTTTTCAGGTTTGAAAATGCCATATCCAATACCCTGTACCATTTTATTTAATTACATTTTATTTAATCACATTTTATTTAATTTAATAACTTTTATGTCAAAGATACAGGAGACACATAGCAGCCAATAAAATCTCTTGTTTAATATCTGCTTGTATTGCCTCATGACTGATAAAAAATTTGCCTTGTGTGCAGTAGAATTTTGATGGATCGCAATGCATCATAGAATCGAATTGAATCGAATCGTTACCTGGTGAATCATAATCGAATCGAATCGTGAGGGCAGTGCCAATGCACACCCCTACCGATGACATTCTGGTGTATGGGGAGAACAAGGCTCAGCACGATGAGAGACTGCGTCAGGTCCTAAGGAAACTCCAGGAGGAGGGACTGACATTAAATGGTGAGAAATGTCAGTTTGCAAAAGATTGCATAACATTCATGGGCCACCGGGTCACTGTTGACGGTGTGACGCCTGACCCAGGGAAGGTTAGAGCAATACAAGAGATGCCGGCACCAACAGATATCAAAGGGGTGAAGAGATTGATGGGAATGGCGAACTACCTCAGTAAGTTTTTGCCACATCTTGCATCTTATACACGCCCGATCAAAGACTTGCTCTGTGGAAAGAACGAGTGGTGTTGGGAAGCACCACAGAAGGAGGCATTCCAAAGACTGAAGATGGAACTGAGTTCCACACAGGTGTTGGCTGCCTCATCGTTTGGACTGGGGTTGCGTCCTAATCCAGCAGCAGTCAGATGGAACATGGATGGAACATGGAAACCGATTGTCTTCATCTCAAGAGGTATGTCAGATACTGAAAAACATTATGCTCAGATCGAGAAAGAAGCTCTGGCAGCTACGTGGGCATGTGAGCGTCTGTCATCCTATCTCCTGGGACTGAAATTCAGATTGGAAACAGACCACAAGCCACTAGTGCCATTGTTAAGCACCAAGGCTCTCGATGAACTTCCCCCAAGAGTGCTGAGATTCAGGCTGAGGCTGCTATGGTTCACTTTTGATATTGTACATGTGCCCGGTAAACGGCTGATAACCACAGACACTTTATCACGGGCCCCGGTGGAACATACTTTCACACAGGAGGAGAAAGAGAACGAGGCCGAGGTCAAAGTGTTCCTGGACGCAGTCACTCAGAGCCTTCCAGCCACAGAGGCCAGATTAAAAGAAATTATAGAGAAACAGAAAGCTGACCGGGTCTGTGCAAAGTTAGTCAGATACTGTGAGACTGAATGGCCAGAAAGACATGCGCTCCCCCCGGAGCTGGCCTCCTACTGGCCTGAAAAAAATAACCTTACCTTGAATGGACAGCTGCTTCTCAGAGGTCAAAGGATTGTGATTCCGCGAGACATGAAACGGGAGATTCTTCACAAGCTTCACAGTGGACACCAAGGGGTTGTTAAATGCAGAGCAAGGGCTCGTCAGTCAGTCTGGTGGCCAGGACTGTCAGTCCATATCAGCCAAATGGTGGAAAACTGCAGCACATGCTCTCAGCATAGGGCAGAACAGAGAGAACCCTTGCTGTCGACGTCTGTGCAAGATAGACCCTGGCAACGAGTCGGCTCAGACTTGTTCTTCTGGGAGAATAGATCATACCTTCTCGTAGTGGACTACTTTTCGTGCTACATAGAGATAGCCCACCTCAAGGTAGCTTCTGTCGAGACTGTAGTGGCTGCTCTCAAGGACGTATTCAGTCGCCACGGGACACCAGAGACTGTCATGTCCAACAATGGGCCGCAATACAGTGGTTCACTGTTCAGGACCTTTGCCATGGAGTATGGATTTACCCATGTCACGAGCAGCCCCAGATACCCGCAGGCCAATGGGGAAGCGGAGCGGGCCACAGTCAAAAGACTGTGGAAAGGAGGAGGCGACAAAGCAAAGGCGCTACAGACGTATCGCGCCACACCTCTGAAGAGTGGCTACTCCCCAGCGCAACTCCTCATGGGGAGACAAATTCGCTCCAATATTCCACAACTTCCAGCAGCACTGCATCCTCAGTGGCCGAACATCAAAAGATTCCGAAAGGATGAAAAGCAGGGAAAGGAGAACCAGCAACGCCGCTACAATCTGCATCACAGAGTTCGCTCCCTGCCACAGCTGCAGACAGGTCAAGTTGTATGGCTGCAAAGAGAGAATAAACAAGGGACGGTCATGCAGAAAGCGACAACACCAAGGTCTTACATCATTCACACTAACGAAGGGCCAGTCAGGCGTAACCACACTCAAATTCATTCAGTACATACTACACAGCCCCAGACATCTATGCCTGACACAACTGACACACCTGATGTAACCTCAGTACCAGGTGACACAGATACACACATTCACACCACTAAAGAAACGGATAGCCACACACATACAGATGCAACTGACGTATATGTGACATCTTCAGGGCGAGTGTCACGCCCTCCCAGTCGTCTGGATTTATAAGAGACTGTTGTGAAGAAGAAAAAAAAAAGAGAGAGAGAGAGAGAAAAAAGTGAGAGGAAAAAAATGGAATTGAGTTCTATTAATGTTTTGGAAAAAAAAAAAAAACAGAGTAATACAATTCAGGTTTATGCTTTTGGGATACCTGTTAGAGTGTGTCACCTGTAAACCCTGTTTTGCTGTTTAGAGGGATTTCTTACTTACTTAAGGGGGAGGTGTTCTGTAAAGGATATAATTGTGTTATATTGATGTTGCAATGGGGACCCATTAGGAGGGGACACACGGGGCTGGTTTTGTCCTGTTATGTGTGGTGCTACAGTAAAGCGTATGAATGTGACTCTGCTCTCCGTCTATTTCTTTCGAGATATAATTACCCGATACTTACCCGTTTGGTGATAACATAACACATACAGTACTACAATGCAATTCTTAATTGAATGCCTCCTTCACAGACTGGACGATTAACCAAATAAGTCCAGTTTGTGCAGCCGGGTGAGAGCCTGAGAGGTTGCAATGCATCTAACCGTAATGCATTGCGTCAGGATCAGAATGCGTTGCTTTAAGCCAGCGCTGTAAGCAAGTCGAATGCACCAGACTGAGGAAACAAACTGAAATGCGGACTTAATCACATGAGGTTAACGAGGGGGTGTGGCACACAGAGCAGACAGACAGGACAGGGGTAATGTTGGGATAAGATCTTTATCATTTTGGAAGCCATTAAGAAAAAAATTCTGCTCTTGTTTTATCCTGTTCATTTTGTGTTCAAATGCTAAAAAACAAAAAACATATTTAGGTGTAATTTTGGGGGGCCGGGAACCAATTAATTGGTTTTCCATTATTTCTTATGGGAAAAATTCGGTCAGAACTCAAACTTTTTAGGATTGTTTCACCTGAGTTGATTTATATAACAAATAACATTACTTTACTGTATACAGTTGTTAAAAAGCGGAAACTTCAAGGAACATCACCTGAAATCACCTGAAAGAGAGGAGAGTTGACTTTTGGCTCTATACACTAAGAGAATTGTAGCCTTGGGGTAATTATTTTGATGTTGAAAATGCTCAAATAGAATGGCTGCACTTCCTGCTACTGATAGCCGTTGAGAAGTATGTTTTCAATATTTGGATTTATTTTTTCTTCAGAATGGGTTTAAATCCCTGATATCATTATTGGTCTTTTTCTTTGACCATATTTGAGAATTTCAGGTGAAACATTAAACAGCGACCAATAGCAAATATTACAAATATTTGTTTTTATATTTTTATTTTAATATTCAGAGTGAGACCTGGTGGCTTTATTGCCAATACACTATTTCTTTGAAGTGATTTTATTTTTGCACTAATGGCACTACTGATTTTACAGTACTCAGTTTCCGGGTAAATAAACATATGTTTGTGTTTCAAATAAGAGTGAAATCTGTGTATTTGTGTACTGCACAGTCAGACCTTAACACCATTCCTTAACATTGGTTTCATTTCGTCCTGGTGAGCATAATGACTTTCAGAAATCGAACGGAAACGTTAAACATTACACTTTGCACTTTTAATTTTAGTCGACTAAATCAACTGTAGTTTTAGTCGACTGTAATCTTATGATATTTAGTCGACTAAAACTAAAATAATTTGGATGACTAAGTTATGGCTGAAACTAAATTACATTTTAGTCAAAAGACTAAAACTAAAACTAAATAAAAATTTGCTGTCAAAATTAACACTGCTCAGAACCTGTGAATGTAATCAAACAACGAAATTATCCAAAAGTCTTATATTTTGTTTGGTTACTTATGGTTCAGGTTAGAGCTGGGTAAGAGATAGAGTTATCTTAATTAGGATTAGGGATATGCCCAGAGAAACGACAATGACAGTCCTGTGACTGTCAAAGGACAGTTTACATGTGTGTCACACGTGTGTGTCACAGTAATGGGACAGAACTGTGATAATATGTATGCTTTTGAAACAGAAATGTCTGTGTTTGTGTCACCAGAGGGATAAAAATTCCTGTTTGCATGTGTGTCACTGTCTGTAAGTATTAGACAGATGTGAGAGAAATGCTTGTGCATATAGGCTGTAAACCCTCATGCTCATGCATTTTAGTCTCTGTAAGTGTTACGTTCCGGCTGCTGTCAGGCGCAGCATAAACGGACTCAGACCCGGGATGGCTCAATTGTCAGGGGTCATTTATTAACAAAGAGCACAAACAGGAGAGAACATAACAGAAAAGTGTATGTGTGTGTGTATATATATATATATCAGGATTACTAATGGAACAGAATTTATGCTTCTTTCTGGTAACTGGTAATCACCTACACTGCATCATTGATGATCAGGAGTTTTTTTGCAACATCACAAAATTTTTGTTGTAGTACTAACGTGGTTTATTAAGATTTCATGTTATTTATCTTTACTTAGTTAACATATGATTAATGTGATTATATTACTTATCTTTACCTCAGGACCGCTGTAGGTTTTGAGTTAATAAAATGTCTGCCGTCTGGCGCCCCCTGCTGGCCAAAGCATCGCCGCTGCGATATCAGGCTGCTGCGCTCAGTCACCAGAGAGCGCGGATTAAGTGTGTTACTCAGTTACGCTTCGGGCAGCGCTGTACCGGGACATTAATAGGATAGAATAGGAAGCCTTTATTGTCAGTGTACAGGTAGTAAATACAAAATACAGACAGAAATATATAAAATGTACATATAGAGGGGAGGGGCAAAGCTCCCCCCCACTCATCAGGATTACATTTCATTACATTTAATTTTATTCAGAATCAGAATTCACTTTATTGGCACAACTGCATGTACTATTAATTTTTTTTGGCAGTTTTTGTGCATTCACAGTCAACATAGCACATAAGTCAGAGAAAAACAGTCATTTTACATGAATCTGGCAAGCTGAACAAACATTCATTTATTTCTGACTGACATAAATCTCACTTCAGACAGAGTAAAAAGATTTATACTGGTTAAAAAGCAGAGATTTTACCTTTTTGCCATGGAGAAGCAGCGACATGTGACATATCATTACATTTTATTTTATTCATAATCAGAATTCACTTTATTGGTACAGCTGCATGTACTATGATTTTGTTTTGGCAGTTTTTGTGCATTCACAGTCAACATAGAACAGAAGTCAGAGAAAAACAGTCATATTCTGCATGGGTTTGGCAAGCTGAACAAACATTCATTTATTTCTGTCTAACATACGTCACACTTCAGACAGAGTAAAAAGGGTTAAACTGGTTAAAAAGCAGAGATTTTACCTTTTTGCCATGGAGAAGCAGTGACATGTGACACTCTGATAAGGTAAAAATGATTCCTCCAGCACACAGTGAGCTATCCCAGCATGCACAGGGACACGGAGGAATTTGTATAAACCCTAAACCCTGGACAGAGGGGTTCAGTGAATGAGGAGGTGAAGCTGTACAGGAGGGTCAGTCCATCAGAGGAGACTCTGTAGAAGGACAGAGTACCAGCCGCCCAGTCCAGATACACTCCTACTCTGTGGGAGCCTGAGGACTTTATGGGTATGTCAGTCTGTTTATTATTGTTCAGGACAGAGTAACTGTCAGGAGAGCAGCACAGACTCCATGACTTGTCATTGGCTCCAAGCCCACAGTCAGTACTGTTTCCTTTCCTCCTGATTCCTTTATAAGTCACTCCTATCCGGGCTCCATCTCCACTCCACTCAGCCTCCCAGTAACAGCGACCAGTCAGACTCTCTCTGCACAGAACTTGGGGCCGGCAGTCAAATCTCTCTGGAAGATCAGGATATGGCTGCTCTTCCCCCCGTGTCGCCTTCCTGTTCCTCTTTGACAGGGACAGGTCTCTGTTTGCTGTGTTGGGGTCCAGCGTCAGCTGGCAGGAGTCTGTAGGCAGGAGGAAGAGCGATTAATCCCATCACGAAGCCCAGCATCTCCATCATTATCACTGTCACACCTCACACACTCACTAACACAGAACTCGCTCCAAAACACACATTTTATTGCCAATATACTCAAGTAGCCGCCCGAGTCTGCGGCGCTCCGGCTGCCCCCTGCGCTGTGAGACACGCCGCGCTGAGAGACTCGCTGGGGACCGAACTGCACTTTAGCCTGCGCTCTATTATTCTGTACGATACACGGAGGGAAGACGCGCCAAAATGATGCGCGTGTTAAACTAATAGGCTAAATTCCAGGTAGATAAAATTACAAACAGCATTTATCAAACATGTTAACCATAAAATTATACGACACAGATTACCACTAAAAGTAAGCTTGTCCTTACGTCACAATATGAACTTCTTTCAAACCACTTTGGACACACACCTCTCTCCAGCAGCGAGCCGACGCGATGCTCCCAACGCGGACGCGGACGCATCTACGCTGGTTCTCCGCAAAGCGAAACACTCGCGTATCTGCACTGCGCATGCGTACACGGAAACGTTCATAGTTCTCCGGTCAAGCTGTGTACTTTGCTCTTGTCATATTTAAGTATTATTATTAGTAAATTATTATTCTGATGTTCCCTGCACACGTACCACAGCAGTGAGGTCTGTGTATATTTCCCTACGTTTTACAAATTCTTTTTTTTCCCCCTCCACCACCCCCCCTCTGCGGAAGACTGCTTTATTTCTATTTAAATATTCATTTATTTATCTATCTATTTATTTATTTGTTTTTATTTACTTCCTCATACTTTCTCAAGAGAAGGAGAGGGAGCGAGAGGGGGGTAAAAAATGAGAAGAAGGGGGATAGAGAGAGAGAGGGAGAGAGAGAGAAAAACAAAAAAAAGAAAAAACTGAATCTGCTTCAATGTCTGCTGAAGAGAGAAAACAACAACCAACATCTGTACGAATCACATCGAAAATCAAACGTTAAATGTTATTGAACAGCACACACACCCAGCATTACAACACATGCCCAGAAGCAACAGCCGATCAAGACAGCGCGCGTCCATGAGCACCTGTCCGCACACCTGTGTGTGTCAGTGCGCTGGTGTTCATAAGGTTTCTCCATGTAAATGTCTAGTAGTGTGTGTGGGGAGCCACAGCCCCGCCCCCCCAGGACATGAAGCTGACACGGAGGAGACCCGGGCCCCAGACACCCAGAAAAGGGCAGAGGATAGTTCCGGCGGGGGGGGGTCATCCGGCAGCCACATCGCAGGAGCCCCAGGGGGCCGTGGCGGCGAGCCCGCAGGCTTCGCCGACAGCCGGCCACACCAGGGCAGACCGGAGCCCGGGTCCAGAGATCCAAGGGCCCCCTCACCCCCCAGCCAGGGCCCGACAGAGCCGGGAGGGCCAGGCCCCGCCAGGCAACCGCCGAGAGTGAGCCAGCACACACCAGAGCATCCAACCCCGGACATCGAGAACCACCAACGCATCGGCAGCCGGAGGCCCCATCCACCGGCAGGGAGTGTGGCGGGGGGGAATAGAGCCTGAGATGTTATTCCAGGTGGAGTCTAAGACCCAACCTGACACATGCGTATAGACAAACAGGCGCACACATACACAAGCATGCTTGTGTATGTTTTACAAATTCAAAGCGCCAGTTCACAGGGCTGCCAACATTGATCAACTGGCTGGCGTGAGATTTTTAATTCGGAACAAGGCTGCACACACATGCATACGCATTTATATGTATGTAGCAGTTTTATCACCTTGTAAATTGCCTGTAGGGTTTGCAAACTACCGTGCTTCGTCTGTGCAGCTACATGAGGATAACGCGACGCATGCGCAAGGTGCAGTACCACCAGAAATTGGGGTGGCAGTATGGTCACGTTTTGTCACGGGACATTGTCTTTACATACGGTACAGATAGTATTTAGTATACCTGGTTTAAACTGACACGTATTGAGAAAAGTCTACCTTATATGTAACGTGTATTTTATCTTTAATTTTGGCATTCAAAACAATATTTGTTCATTTTGAGTGACTAAGAGAAAAAACTGTTTTGCAAATATTTATTAGTGTAATCTGAATGTAGTCCAATCGCCACTGTGCTGTTTGTAGCAATTTCAGGTATAAAAATACAAATAACTAATATTACTAAATAAATACACTTAAAATATATACTTTAATAAACTAAAAGTGGGCCAATTTAGTCCCAAGAAGTATACTTAATAAAATGAACTTTAAGTATACTTTTTTTTTGGTAAGGGGAGCCATGTGGCTGACAGGGAGCAGGGGAAACACAAAGACTGACAACAGGAGGGACGGAATGAGCAGCGACACCTGCTGGTCAAACGGGGAAGGGACACAAAAGGCTGGGACAACAGGAGCTGACCCTGACAGGAAAGTACCAAAAGTACCGTACCTGGTGCAGTGGAAAAGCCCCTGAATAGATTTGTCTTGTTTTGCAATTGGATTCAAAGGCTACTGACATAAACAGCTCATGTAAATGTAAAAGACCAGGAGGCAGCGGGAGAGACAAAGAGATGCTCCCCTAGCAGAAGAAAACGAAACACAATAAAACACACTCCACCTCATACAGGGAGAGAGAAGCGTGTGTGTGAACAGACTCACATTGTAAGAATTCTGCTCTGGTCCTGGGCACTAATACCGGTAGGATGGTGTCTTTGATAACTAGAAGGAGACAGAAAGAAACAGGGATGTGAGTAAAAGGAATTTACTTGAGGGAGATGGACTTCACTCACTGTGGACACAACAGCAATAGGGGAACAATAACAGGCATTTTAACAAACTGCAAATCATTGTAAGTTTCACTTAATACAGATTCTTGTTTCTATAATGTAGAAGAAACATGTTTCATGTGATCTGGGTTTGGCAGCCAGTAGAATGTGGAGCTCTTTCGCCAGTTATCATAAAGATACAAACTTACTGAAAACTAACTGACTTGGTCACACAAATGTGAGGCTGACTGTACTGCAAACTCTCTCTGCATGGTCTACATCAGGGGTGGCCAGTCTTACCCGCAAAGTGCCAGTGTGTATGCAGGTTTTTGGGATAACCTTTAGGTCAGCTGTTCGACCCCAGGTATGAGGACTCCTCAGCCAATCAGTCCTCTAATTAGTAATCCAGTAAAAGCCCGCAAACAGCAGCCCTTTCTGGGTAAGATTGGCCACCCCTGGTCTATATTAACATAAACAGACTAGAAAATGTATTAACCTGTACGATGGATCTCTGCCATTTTCTTTCTGCAAACATTCTCCAGTTGATCTTTCAGTTCAGAAACCACCTTCCTCGAATTCCCAAAATCAGATCTTGAACTGACAGAGATTCTGGGTCCAGATCCAGCTTCAGGGGTGACAGGAAGACCCTGGCACATCTACAGACACACAGTTTGATTAAACAGCTTCATCAAAACAAATGTGTATTGTAATGTAATTAACAGGACCATTAATATCTGACAAATGACAGACTAGCTGAAATACAAATGAGAACATGCATCCATTTGAATACTCTGGTTTTCTTATTGTCAAAGTAGCTGTTCTGTTACCTGGAGGAAATGGATGTGATCCTCTGTGTGTGAAAGCTGCTCCAGCTCAGAGTGTCTCCTCTTCAGTTCATCAATCTCCTGCTTCAGTCTCTCCATGTCTCCTTCAGCCTGACTCACTGCAGCCTTCTCCTGATCTCTGATCAGCTTTGTCACCTCAGAGCGTCTTCTCTCAATGGAGCGGATCATCTCAGTGAAGATCCTCTCACTGTCCTCCACTGCTGACTGTGCTGATCTCTGTTGGTGACACAGGGAGCAGAGGACGGTAAATTACAATTGGCCCCTTTTGAGACTCCAGAGAGCCTCATTGTACAATAGTGATGTGAGCTGACAGGAGGTATAAAAACAGCACAGGGCTGGGGTTTGGAGCGTCACGATGCTGGATGCCTCAGGTACTGAAACCCAGCCAGCACTGACTGGAAATGATCACTCATTAAGCTCATACACTGTCAGCTGCAGGGATTTGGCAGAGACTGGTGGCTGTATGGGGCAGGTTGGTTGTCACCATTAGGTCTCAGTTTAATAGGTGACTTTCTTGGTGTTTATTTGCATTATGCTGGGTTGAGAAAAGTTGCATTTTTCTCAAATGGGCCTTTTATGGTACTTTTCTAAATAAATAAGCTACTACTGCTGAAACACTTGGTTAAACTCTGTTATCTAGCAACTTTGTCCCATTAAATCTCTGACCCAGAATAACCCACAGCAGCATTACTTTGACTAATACCCACAAGTCTATAAATCTGCAATCTGTTGAATCTGAAAGAATTAATATGATCACAAGCCAGCTGTTATCTTCTCCTCAGGTTCATACTCACTGTGAATGAGGCCACAGCCTCTCTCAGCTCCTGCAGCTCCTTCTCTCTCATCTGAATTCTCTGCTGAAATTCCCTCTGAGTTTCACCCATTTGTTTCTACAGATTGTAAACAAGATGGCAAAACAAGTTTGTTTCATTAGCTGGGATCAAATTCATTAATCATCCTGTCCAGGGTGGACCCCAGCCTTGGGCCCTATGCTGCCTGGGAAAGGATCCAGGTGCTCTCTGTGACCCTGACCTGGATTACTGGTTAGGAGATGGATGGATGGATAGACATTCCTAAGTGATTTATTGACTGTAGGTAGGATAAACTGACCATAGACCCTTTGGTCCGGTTTCCACCTGGTATTAACATGCGTTCTGGGTGATCCAATCACAAGTGCACAGCACTAATTACAGGTGTGAAGGCACCCAGGACACATTGAAGATGCATTGAGATTTGATCACTCAAACCACATTGGGAGGTGGTCTGGGCCGCATATGGCCACATTCTTATAGCAATGTGAAGGCGAATGTGTCCTGGGCTGCATTGCAGGACCGGCTACTCAACTGACGTCCTATTTGATTTATGTCAGATCGCATGTCAGTTGATAATGGGCCACTGTGTAGTAAACTGCACTGTGAACAACAATAATGCATCTTTTCTCCTGCGACACTAAAAACTCTGAATCTGCTGGGAATTCGTACCGTCGAATTGGAGCAACATTGAAATGTTGTCTTTGTATTTTTAACCTCATATTTTTGCATGAGAATTCAGACCATCGAATTACCGATGCATATTTCCAATGCATAAATATTCAATGTTAGAATTTCAGTGGCATATAAAATTAAAATTCTGATGACACAGATTTACTTCCATAAGTTTCAGTACAAATTCAATCAGAACCTTTTAAATGTGCATTTTCTGTTAATTTTTCTTTCATTTTACCAAACCAGACTTGTAGTATTTTCATAGCAATTATACTCACATGTGTTAAGACAAAAGTCATTTTTATTCAAAATAAATTTTATAATTTAAATAATAGTACTTCAGGCCTGACCTGTATCTCTGTCCTTCCTGCAGCAGCTGAGACTGTATCATGGCCTCTGTGTTCATCCATCATACAGAGATAACAGATACACTGCTGGTCGGTACGGCAGTAGACCTCCAGGGGTTTGTCATGCTGGGAACAGACCTTGTCCTGCAGATGTCCAGTGGCATCAGTCAGCTTGTGCTTCTTAAAAGCTGGAGACTCATAGTGAGGCTGGAGGTGAGTTTCACAGTAAGAGGCCAGACACACCAGGCAGGACTTGACAGCTTTGTGTTTTCTCCCAGTACAGAAATCACACTCCACATCTCCAGGTCCAGCATAATGGTCAGTGGGAGTAGCTGCTTGTAGTCCAGTCTTCTTCAGTTTCTCCACCACTTCAGCCAGTATGGTGTTTCTGTTCAGAACAGGTCTGGGTATGAAGGTCTGTCTGCACTGGGGGCAGCTGTAAACTCCAGCATGATCCTCCTGATTCCAGCAGCTCTTAATGCAGCTCATACAGTAACTGTGTCCACAGGGAATAGTCACTGGATCCTTCAGTAGATCCAGACAGATTGGGCAGCTGAACTGGTTCAGATCCAGTGCGGAACTGGCTTCCGCCATTTTACCACGAACACTGATAGGATTCAGTTTCGTTTTCTCTCACAGTCGTCTGTGTGTGAGAGTGGGAGGAACTTCCTGCTTCTCAGGCTGCAGTAGGTGTGGTTTTGGACTGAGGCCAGACTGAGAAGAGCAGACTGAGCAAACACTGGAATTGGAGTTTATAACTAAAATAGTACATGAACTATACGCACAACAGACATTTATTTAGCTTTTATGAGAATATCTGTTACTGACATTGTTTTTCCGCAAACAAGCCATAATCCTACTCTTTGATTTTGTACAGTAGATAGAAATTAGGTAGAAAGGTATAAGAGAGCAGTTCTACTGAGAATGAATTTCTGTGTCTGTTTAGAAACATGTTTGGGATCATGTGGTTTCAGGTGAAACATGCAGGTATGTGCAATTATAGACAGACTATGTGAGGATTAGACAGAACAAGCTTTGACAAGTACTGTCAATCCACATATTTGTTTTTTTTACATTATTCTATATATAATATTCATGAAAATAAAGGGCGTAGCACATAAATGTCATATTTCTTAATTTCTTTCTGTGTGTTTGTCCTGGGAGTGTATTTGTGTTAGGAAGGAGAGTCAGCTGAGCAGGTTCAGAGTGATAATTTTCCCACCCAAAATCATTCTGTAATCTAGTATATTCGAGATATTCACTGAACACTATTTAGTTAAAGTCGCACATTTAAGCCACAAGTTTCAGCTTCAGCCACCCGCAGGAACAGAAAGATAAAATATTAAAATAGTATCCAACAAATTCCAATAAGCGCTTATCCAGTACAGGGTTATGGGACACACACATCACAGGAAGCACAGAGCACAAGGCAGAGACACCCTGGATGGGATGCCAGTCCATCACAGGGCAAACACTCACTCACACGCTGAGGACAATCAAGAGACACTAACTCACCAAACTGCATGATCTTGGACAGCAGGAGGAAACCTGAGGAAACCCACAGGAACACGGGGAGAACATGCAAGCTGTACATGCAGAACCAGGAGTGGGAACCAGACCCACAAGCCTGGAGGCGTGAAGTGAGAGCAGCTGGTCTGAAGTCCTGAAGGGAGCTGGAGCCCTTTCTTTGGAACAGTGTGGATCCGTCCTCCATTACTGCTTATCCTGTACAGGGGGGGGGAGCCTGGAGCCTGTCCCAGGCGGCACAGGGCGGGGGACACAATGGATAGGATACTAGTTTATAGCAGAGCACACACTCACACATACAGACTCACACTAAGGGCAGCTTAGAAATCCTAATCGGCTGATCGCAGTTTCATGTTTTCCAAAGTATGAGGAGAAAGTCCACATTGGAAGAACCTGCAAACTTCACACATACAGCAGGAGGGACAGGAAACAAGCCCAGAGCCAGAGGTTACACCCTGAGACCCCACACCTCCCCCCCCCACAATCACACATACTGTTAGGATCTATTTAAAAGTTACATTTTAATGTTACAAAATTATGACTGACTATGAACTTCATATTCCAGAACTGTGTTGGAATGTAAGCTGACTTTAAGCATGTTGCCTTACAGGATTTACCTGTTTCCCCACCCTTTACCTAAGCAGGTGTGATCTCTGTTCCTTCAAAGCAGACACACTCACTTGCATATCATTACATTTACATTTCCAGTATTCATCAGATACTGTTGCTGAAAGTGGTGAACAAGTGAGGTAAACATGACATTGCAAACACACCGCTGTCAAGGTGCTGCTTAGGCACTAGTGCAGCTAGGCTGATATTTCTGGGTCCACAGAGATGTCACTGGCGGTCGGTGTCGTGTCACCGGGATGAAAGACTCGTGGAGCAGGTGTCAGGCAACTAATAGGGACTTATTGGGATCAGGATGGGAGGCTAGAGAACAGGCAACACGTGAGGCACAACATCAATGATCCAACTGGGGATCACAGGACCAGGAAGCACTTAAATACAGGACTAACGAGGGAACAGACTGGAGGCAGCTGGGAGTGTTTAACATGAGAGCTGGAACGAGACGTGAGACCAACAAGCACCAAACATGGCTTGTTAGAGCCAAGCCAGGGAGGAGGCAGGACATTCAATTCAGTTAATTTATTTTTATATAGCGCCTTTCACAGCAGAGTCGTCCCAAGGCGCTTTAGATGGATGTGTTGTGATGCAATAAAACATCATTAGAGAGAATAATACAGAATGGCACAAAGGTAGGAAAGAAATAAAATAAAAAAAGTCAGATGACAATGGAGGAGAGGAACCAGAAACTCTGAAGTAAGTATAAAAACAGGGGCACAGGATGCACAAGACAAGGAGAGATACAGGCGGGACAGAGCGACAAGACAAACACTGAGGCACAAAAAGGAATAACATGGGGCATCCGGGGAGTTTTCATAATGCAGGGAAGCTGGGCGAAGACTCGGGGCTGGGGACCCTCCTAGGCCCCTTTCCAGGTGAGGCTGAACTCCGCTGAATCACAGGACCAGAGGGTCTGGGAGGGCCAGCAGGACCAGAGGACGTGAGGGGTCAGCAGAGTTGGGGGGCGCTGAGGGAACTGCAGAGCAATCGGGCAGCAAGGTGACCACAGGACGGGAAGAGGAGGATGGCAAGGGACCTACAAGGCAAGAGCAGAGACTGGCACCCCCTCTCTGGGAGACAGAGATTCATCCTGCCCCTTTCTTGGACCCCTACTGATACCAGTGACCACCCCAGACACTGGGACCAGAGCAGCCCGAGTCTGGGATGGAGGCTGGGGCCCACGTAGCTGGACCCAGGGCAAGTCCAGAGGGTCCCACTCTAAGTCCTCCAGTAGGACATCCTCTGGGTCCATCCTCTCTGGGCTGGTGGCAGCCTGGAAGTTGGGCACAGGGCTGGCAGCGGCTTGTAGGCAGGCGCCGGTGGGACATCAGGATACAAAGCAGGTACCAGCAGGCAGGAGGCGAGATGGGTGCCGGCCGGACATCAGGGAGCAGTGTGGCAGGTGCCGGCTAGATATCAGGGAACCGTGCCAGATTCAATGAGAATCCTGGAGGCAAGCAAGGCCTCACCTGTGTTGGACGCTGAGGGTGCAGGCTGAGCGGCCCTCTCTGGGCCGGGTGCCTTAAGTGCAGATGTAATAACAGGCTTCCCGGGCCAGATGCTGTGCATATGGTGCCAGGGGCAGCCAACTGCGGGGAGCCTTGGGGGAGCTGATTGCTAGCTACAAGGAGCCAGTGGGCAGATGGTGTCTAGCTGGGGAGAGCCAGCAGGAGGACAGACAGCTAACTGCTCTCGCTGTGCTAGGAGCCTGGAGCAGGAACAGGGCAGTGCTTTCTGAGTCACAGGCTGTAGCCATGACATGGACAGGCTCAGAGTCAGGTTCAGGTGTGGGTCCAGGCCATGCCTTAAGTCTGCAGTTCTGGTGGCGGGAGCTGAAGGAGAGCTTCAGGGAAGTAAACAAAGAGAGGTCACATTTTGCTTCAACACAGTTTTATTGGAAGTCTGTACACAACACAGACGCATGTCAGCGTGCTGCCTTCCTCAGTGTGCTACTGACCATGGTACAGTTCCCATTTAAATAGACACTTCCCTGCGAAACAACCAATCGTAACACAACAGGTGTGATGAACATCACCATGGCATCACGGGGTCACGCCCCAAAAACATGGTGTAACAGTAGATGATGTGAAAGGCATAACAAAGCAATGGTAATAGGTAAAACAAATAAAATATCATAAAAAACAGGTTAAAGAGAAGCCGTCATTTATGCCATTTGGTACCAATGTATTTAAAGCAAATATACACCAGGCTTCCCTTCTAAGAAGGTGCTTTTCTCGATCGCCCCTCTAGGGGCCTGGTTCACTGTCTCCATACCAATAAACCGTAGGGAGTTACAGTCATGAGCTGCTGTATTAAAATGTCGGGCCACTGGAGACGATTCATTCCTATTTCCAAAAGAACATTTGTGCTGACATATCCTGGTTATTATGTGAGGTTTAGTCTTTCCGACATAAAATAATCCACACGGGCATGACAGTAAATATACAACCAGTGTGAATAAACATGTGATTCTCCCTCTTACCTTAAACAGTTTGTTCGTATGGGGGTGTGTACTTCCTGAATAAAGAGTTCAAGTCAATGTCGTCAATGAGTTTATCAGGTCCTGATCTTATCTCCTCACTAAATTTAAAAGTGGGATCCAAAGGTAGGTGCTTATATGCAGAAGCGTCCATGAGCTGCCTTTCTGTTTCATCAAGGTAAGATGACTTATCCTGAACAACTACAGAGCCCCCCCTTCCCCCCCGCCTTATCGACAGGCTTAGTGACAATATCGTCAGCAGACATTAACTCACGCAATGCTTTATTTACTGAAGGCGAATTATTTTACTGTATACTGTGTACTATTAAAGCTACAGAAGAGGATTAGATTAAAGTCAGAATTCTGACATTAAAGTCAGAATTCAAATAATATTTTCATGGGGGCCCTAATCCTCTTCCGTACTAATGGGATTAAATGTAAATGTGTAGTTTTCTGAATCTTAATCTGAAAGTCAGTTCATCATTTACCCAGAAGGTGGGAGCACATGAACACTGCAAAACTGCAAGCTTGGCACGTCGCTTCGTGTACAATAGTGCACAATCCTTATATTAAAAAAACTACATAATTACATAAATCAATAAATGTTTGTCCTTCAAAAAAGAATAGAAGCATGTCTACACAATATACCCAAATCTAAGAATCGCCCTTGGCAGCATGTTACGCTGTAGTTTGGTTTTGTTTTCAGCTCCATACTTTCCCAGAATTACCCTGGACTAGAGATGGGGAGTCGACTCCAAAAGAGTCGATTCCTCGACTCTCACTAGCCCTAGTGTCGGAATCGACTCCAGGTCAGGAATCGACTCCCAGTGTCGAGTGTTTTTTTCAAGTTCAACACAGCAACATTTCATTATAACGAAACATGCTTAAGTTAAAGTTCATAGCTTCACTACATTAAAATTATATAAAATAATATACAAAATAAATAGATAAATACACTGTCTAAAACAAGTCTGCTTTTACAAGTTTAATGATTAATACTAACATATTGCACACTTAAATATGATTTGAAGAAGCTGCGATGTGAAAAGGAGGGGGATTTATAAGGTTTAGTTGATTAAACATTTTAGTATAGGAAACATTTGTATCCTCGCTCTTGACTCCTCAGGAAGCCTCCTCGTTCCTCGCCATCCTCCCGGTGGAATTAAAGAATTTAGATGTCCTACATGAGAGCGGAGCTCGATCGGTTTCAGGGTCGTAGGACATACGAGCGAGAAGTGAGGAAACGAGGAAGCATATTGAGACGCACCTTCTGAATCCTGACCCTATTTTAATTCAAAGTAAATGGAGTCGAGGAGTCGATTCCACCGACTCCAAAATTAGGAGTCGGGAGTCGGAGTCGACTCCAAAAAAACCGGAACCGAACACCCCTACCCTGGACTACTTCCAGTACTGAAGCCCAAAGAATCAAACACGGAGCTCACATAACTTGGCATGAGGTCCCTGAATTACCTAAAGTGGATGTAGTTATGACTCAGGCCCATGGGGATTCAGAGCAGATACAAATGATCGCGAACCCATGTCTGATTTACAGTGAAAGGTGGTTGAACAGAATGCACAGCCTCTGTAATGACTCCACTGTCCAGCAGGGGGTGCCACATGAAAGCTGCCCAGCAGGAGTAAACAGGCTTCCAGAGATGATGCACCACAGTCCCACAGTCCTCTAGTCTTAAGTGCTCTAATCTTGTGGTCCCTCTATATCCTAGTCTCATAGTCCCTAGCGCCCAATTTCCTCTTTGCCCCACTTCCATGATCCACAAGTCCCTAGTCTCCTCGTTTCTTAGTCCCCTAGTTCCTAATCCAATAGTCCACTACTCCTTAGTCCCCTTGTTCCTAATCCCATAGTCCACTACTCCTTAGTCCCCTTGTTCCTAATCCCATAGTCCACTACTCCTAATCCCATAGTCCACTACTCCTAATCCCATAGTCCACTACTCCTTAGTCCCCTAGTTCCTGCTCCCTATTCCCCTTGCATTGACAAATAGATACTTAAATGCAAAGACTAACAAGGGGCAACAAGCAACAGGCATGAATCATCAGGGTCTCGCTAGGGAGGAGACAGGAGGGTCAGGCAGATGTGATGGGTAGGACATGACAGTGGTCATGTAACATGGGCTGTTGCAATCGCCATGAGGAACTGCAGGAATGTAAACAGCTTGGAAAAGGCAGCTGGTGTTTTTCTCCTTTATTTCTGTGTGAACCTATAGTGGGTCCCTTGTTGGATGGGATCCTGTTTCTACTGTGTGTCAGTCGTAAGTGGATCACACTTCTGAATGTGAATTTTTTGCAATTGACCAATATGGTTCTTATTCATGACAATATTCAGTCAATGTTCTGTTTAAGAATTGCATTGATTAAGGATTGGATAAAATTTATTGATCTCAGGGGGAAATTCTTTTGAAAGCAGCAGATACAAACATACATGTAGTGCATCAGTTGTAAATAACAAATGGAAACTTGCTTCCTTCTGCACCTCCCCCCCCCCCCCCCCCCCCTTATGTCACCAGAGGGATAAATATCCCTGTTTGCATGTGTGTCACTGTCTGTAAGTATATCACAGATGTGAGAGAAATGCTTGTGCATATAGGCTGTAAACCCTCATGCTCATGCATTTTAGTCTCTGTAAGTGTTACGTTCCGGCTGCTGTCAGGCGCAGTATAAACGGACTCAGACCCAGGATGGCTCGATTGTCAGGGGTCATATATTAACAAAGAGCACAAACAGGAGAGAACATAACAGAAAAGGACAATGAAACACTGATGCAGAGCCGAAGCCGGCGTGGTGGCTGCCACAGGATCGATTCCTCTCCCCTTAGCCGGGAACCCACCTTATACACCCACCCCCAGGGGAACAGGTGCATCACATCTAAATTAGACAGGGGGGAAGAGAAACAAACAAGCCACCAGAAGAGGCAGCAGCACAGAATGTGGAGCTCATCACCAGAGGAAGGAGAGGGACATCAGAGTAAGAATCCACCTTTCCACTGTGTTCAGGGGTATATCTGTACTGCGGCAATGACAGTGTGAGTGTATTGTGGGACACATTGTGGCTGACAGTGTCATTCCTAAACTCTTATCTTATTTCTGGTAACTGGTAATCACCTACACTGCATCATTGATGATCAGGTGTTTGTTTTCCAACATCACAAAAATTTTGATGTAGTACTAACATGATTTATTAAGATTTTATATTATTTATCTTTACTTAGTTAACATATGATTAATTTGATTATATTACTTATCTTTACCTCAGGACGAATCCCTTGAAATATATCATCTGATCGATGTCTTGAGGTGTGGCAACCGTAGTATAAGCGGAATAATTGACTCCGGACCGTTGAATTATTAGAAAAATAATGCACACCCGAGGTGTAGAGTTTAGATTCTCTGCCCGAGCCCGAGCCCAGACCCGACCCGACCCGACCCGTGGGCCGGGTCGGGCCGATATTTCCTGCCACTATCTTCGGGCCGGGTCGGGCCGGGCCGGGCTGGGCGGGGCCATGATCAAGCATTTGTGTGTGGTTTTTTTTTTTTTTAAATCATTACTTAATTAGCCTAATTGGGTGGAGAGCTATGCCATAATTATAAATGTAGCTCCCTCCCGTAAGACACGAGCACAAGAGTCCTTTGCATTTAACTGAGCCGACGATTTATTCGAAAGACAGTGGCTTCGTTATTATCACCATCATGGCAGACGTGAGAACTAAATACAGATACGGAAACACAAAATCAAGCACATTTACTTACAATATTAGCTAACAAACATTGAAATTCAAATGAAATATAAACATAAATAACAATAAAGACAGCTTAGAGAATTCATATACAGTTAACACGAACCTCAGTTAGCATTTACATTTACATGGCTAAATACAACAAACTTAACTAAAACTTAATTAACACATACCTCGTTGGCTGCTTACGGAAGGATTTAACCTTTTTCTTAACCCTTTACTTAAAGTTCGATGCCGAGCACACAAACTGGTTCCAGCAGCAAGCGAACTGGATAAGTGAAAACGTTAACGTGCTTTTCTTCTAAACGTGTCTCAAAAATCCATTCTGAATAAACAAACAATGCAGTTTACATGCTTCGTCCTTGTTGCATTTTTTATTAAGATAAATCTAAACTAATTTCTGTAGTTCAAACAACTTAGAATTGTAGTTGAGAACGTCTGTTACAACGGCTCACGTATTAAAAAATAGTCGGGTTTAAATCGGGCTCGGGCTCATAATTACAGTTAATGTGTCGGACCGGGTCGGGCTCGGACACAAGGTGCACGGGCTCGGGTAGGGTCGGGTTTAATTTTTTGGGCCCGATCTAAGCTCTACCGAGGTGTAACGGCCACTCCGCTTCGCGTCGTGGCCGCATTACCACCTCGGGTGTGCATTAATTTTCTAATAATTCAACGGCCCGTCGTCAATTATTCCTTACATAATTCAACGGTCCGGAGTCAATTATTCCGCTTATACTACGGTTGCCACACCTCAAGACATCGATCAGATGATATATTTCAAGGGATTCGTCCGGTTTTTCTACTTAAATCGCTATTGTGAGTAGGATTATTTCTTCCGCATCTCATCCAACGACTCTTTTGCTAGTTCCAAAACGTCATTAGCTGTTGTTTTTTTGGTGTTTTCTTCGTGTTTTTCTCCCTCGAGTATGTCTAGCTGTTCTTCGCTGATCGTTTTATGTCTTTTGTTGTTGCTGGCTGCCTTTGATGTCCGCTTCCGTTTATGTTGTTTTTCATCTGGACTGTCTAATACTGCTGCAGCCCAGTTGTTGAAAGTTTCATATTCACCGTAAATATTAAAATTTACTTTCGGAAAATCGTCTGTCATGTTGTTTTTGTTAGTCCTGTGTGCTGTATAGGTACTGTATGCTAATTTCCGTTATTAAAGTTAACTATGCGAAGTGATATGGAACTGTAATACGGTCAAGAGAGCTGCCTGGAACTACGTTCGCCGTGCGTTTCCCTGAAAATAATTGCACACCTCAGAACGTTCGTCAGCCAATCAGATTCAAGCATTCAACGGTCCCGTAGTATAATAGGATAGAATAGGAAGCCTTTATTGTCAGTGTACAGGTAGCAAATACAATATACAGACAGAAATATATAAAATGTACATATAGAGGGGAGGGGAAAAGCTCCCCCCCCCCCCCCCCAATTCATCAGGATTACATTTCATTACATTTTATTTTATTCATAATCAGAATTCACTTTATTGGTACAGCTGTATGTACTATGATTTTGTTTTGGCATGATGACTATGATTTTTGTGCATTCACAGTCAACATAGAACATAAGTCAGAGAAAAACAGTCATATTCTGCATGGGTTTGGCAAGCTGAACAAACATTACATTTTGTCTAACATACGTCACACTTCAGACAGAGTAAAAAGGGTTATACTGGTTAAAAAGCAGAGATTTTACCTTTTTGCCATGGAGAAGCAGAGACATGTGACACTCTGATAAGGTAAAAATGATTCCTCCAGCACACAGTGAGCTATCCCAGCATGCACAGGGACACAGAGGAGTTTATATTATAAACCCCAAACCCTGGATAGAGGGGTTCAGTGAATGAGGAGGTGAAGCTGTACAGGAGGGTCAGTCCATCAGAGGAGACTCTGTAGAAGGACAGAGTACCAGCCGCCCAGTCCAGATACACTCCTACTCTGCGGGAGCCTGAGGGCTCAATGGGTATGTCAGTCTGTTTATTATTGTGCCAGACAGAGTAACTGTCAGGAGAGCAGCACAGCATCCATGACTTGTCATTGGCTCCAAGCCCACAGTCAGCTCTCCCTCCTTTCCTCCTGATTCCTTTATAAGTCACTGCTATCAGGGCTCCATCTCCACTCCACTCAGCCTCCCAGTAACAGCGACCAGTCAGACTCTCTCTGCACAGAACTTGGAACCAGTCGTCAAATCTCTCTGGATGATCAGGATATCGCTGCTCTGCCCCCCGTGTCACCTTCCTGTTCCCCTCTGACAGAGACAGGTTTCTGTTTGCTGTGTTGGGGTCCAGCATCAGCTGGCAGGAGTCTGTAGGCAAGAGGAAGAGCGATTAATCCCATCACGAAGCCCAGCATCTCCATCATTATCACTGTCACACCTCACACACTCACTAACACAGAACTCGCTCCAATACACACATTTTATTCCCAATATACTCATGTAGCCGCCCGAGTCTGCGGCGCTCCGGCTGCCCCCTGCGCTGTGAGACACGCCGCGCTGAGAGACTCGCTGGGGACCGAACTGCACTTTAGCCTGCGCTCTATTATTCTGTACGATACACAAAATATAAAAACGAAGCAGGAATTCAAGTATGTGAAATACTTCAGGAAATGTCGGACGCCCGCGCGACGCCGGCGGGAAGACGCGCCAAAATGATGCGCGTGTTAAACTAATAGGCTTAATTACTGGTAGATAAAATTACAAACAGCATTTATCAAACATGTTAACCATAAAATTATACGACACAGATTACCACTAAAAGTGAGCTTGTCTTTACGTCACAATATGAACTTCTTTCAAACCACTTTGGACACACACCTCTCTCCAGCAGCGAGCCGACGCGATGCTCCCAACGTGGACGCGGACGCATCTAGGCTGGTTCTCCGCAAAGCGCAACACTCGCGTATCTGCACCGCGCATGCGTACACGGAAACATTCATAGTTCTCCGGTCAAGCTGTGTACTTTGCTCTTGCCATATTTAAGTATTATTATTAGTAAATTATTATTCTGATATTCCCTGCACACGTACCACAGCAGTGAGGTCTGTGTATATTTCTCTACGTTTTACAAATTCTTTTTTTTCCCCTCCACCACCCCCCCTCTGCGGAGGACTGCTTTATTTCTATTTAAACATTTATTTATTTATCTATCTATTTATTTATTTGTTTTTATTTACTTCCTCATATTTCCTCAAGAAAAGGAGAGGGAGCGAGGGGGGGGGGGGGGGAGGAGGAGAAGAAGGGGGATAGAGAGAGAGAGACCGAGAGAGAGAGAAAAACAAAAAAAAGAAAAAACTGAATCTGCTTCAATGTCTGCTGAAGAGAGAAAACAACAACCAACATCTGAACGAATCACATCGAAAATCAAACGTTAAATGTTATTGAACAGCAGACACACCCAGCATTACAACACATGCCCAGAAGCAACAGCCGATCAAGACAGCGCGCGTCCATGTGCACCTGTCCGCACACCTGTGTGCACACCTGTGTGTGTCAGTGCGCTAGTGCTCATAAGGTTTCTCCATGTAAATGTCTAGTAGTGTGTGTGGGGAGCCACAGCCCCGCCCCCCCAGGACATGAAGCTGACATGGAGGAGACCCGGGCCCCAGACACCCAGAAAAGGGCAGAGGATAGTTCCGGCGGGGGGTCATCTGGCAGCCACATCGCAGGAGCCCCAAGGGGCCTTGGGGGCGAGCCCGCAGGCTCCGCCGACAGCCGGCCACACCAGGGCAGAACGGAGCCCGGGACCAGAGATCCAAGGGCCCCTCCACCCCCCAGCAAGGGCCCGACAGAGCCGGGAGGGCCAGGCCCCGTCAGGCAACCGCCGAGAGTGAGCCAGCACACACCAGAGCATCCAACCCCGGACATCGAGATCCACCAACGCATCGGCAGCCGGAGGCCCCATCCACCGGCAGGGAGTGTGGCGGGGGGGAATAGAGCCTGAGATGTTATTCCAGGTGGAGTCTAAGACCCAACCTGACACATGCGTAAAGACAAACAGGCGCACACATACACAAGCATGCTTGTGTACGTTTTACAAATTCAAAGCGCCAGTTCACAAGGCTGCCAACTTTGATCAACTGGCTGGCGTGAGATTTTCAATTCGGAACGAGGCTGCACACACATGCATACGCATTTATATGTATGTAGCAGTTTTATCACCTTGTAAATTGCCTGTAGGGTTTGCAAACTACCATGCTTCGTCTGTGCAGCTACATGAGGTTAACGCGATGCATGTGCAAGATTCAGTACCACCAGAAATTGGGGTGGCAGTATGATCACGTTTTGTCACGGGACATTGTCTTTACATACGGTACAGATAGTATTAAAGTAGCATCTTATTTTTTAAGAATGAGCGGCCAGAAGAACTGTATATTTTCAGAGGCAAGAAAGAAAATATTCCAAACACTATTTTGTCCTTCTGTGAACAGCGGCTTCAAAATTTAATGGCAGTATAAGTTTATAAGAAAGCAGTGTCATATGTACAAAGTACAATGGAATTTTAACTTGAAATTCTTACTTTCCTCCTTTCATAAGTAGCGTTATTTTTCAATACAGTTCCATCCATCCATCCATCCATTTTGTGCCACTTACCTAATCTAATATACATAACATATAATCTATAATGTAGTATATATTATATATAATCTCTCAGGGTATATATTATATATAATCTCTCCAGGTATATATAATATATAATCTCTGGGTCTGCCCCGGGACCTCCTCCCAGTTGGACATGCCCTGAAACACCTGAAATCCGAGATCCAGTTGCAGAGAGTGGTGTTCATGCTTAACCCCCTCAGGTCCACAATCAGCCTCTGAGGGACATATTGAAGTCCATGAATGACATTCTAACATATGTGATTCTCTTATTCAAATGTGTCAGGGAAAGGTGACGGGCAGAGGCTATGGTGTCCCCAGTAGACCTGTTAGACCAGTATGCAGATTGGAGAGGGTCTAGAGAGGTAGGAAGATTGGTCTTTATGTCTGCCATGACCAGCCGTTCGAAGCGCTTCATGATGATTGACATGAGTGCTATGGAGCAGTAGTCATTCAGGCCTGTCACTGATGGCTTCTTCAGCACTGGGATGATGATGGTTGATGTGAAGCATGCTGGGACAGACGACTGGCTTAAAGAGGTGTTGAAAATGTCTGTGAGGACACCAGCCAGGTGGTCAGTGCATTCTCTCAGCACATGGCCAGGTATGTTGTCAGGTCCTGCAGCTTTGTGTGGGTTGACTCTGGATAGAGTACTCCTCACATCAGCTGTGGACAGACAGAGTAACTTGTCGTCGGCTCCTTATTCTGTACATCAGAGTCTGCAAAAAAGTTGTTTAGCTCTTCTGGAAGGGAGACATCACTACCACTGATGTGTGGGTTGGGCTTGTAGATCGTGATTGGCTGAATGCCCTGCCATATGCGGCGTGTGTCTTTGGTGCAATTAAAGTGTTCATTGATCCTCTGTGCATGTGCCTGATTGGCTATCCTCATAGCTCGGGACAGGTTGCCTCTGGGCGTCCTGAGGGCAGCATTGTCTTTAGGTCTTAAAGCTGCATTTCTGATTCTTAGCTGTGTGAGCACTTCCCTCATCATCCAGGGCTTTTGGTCGGCTCTCGTGGTCATCGATCACAGAGTGTATATACTCCTCCAGGTTAATGGCATCACCATTTATAGCAGCCTCCTCAAAAATGTCCCAGTCAGTAGATTCAAAGCAGTCTTGGAGAGCTGAGACGGCACCAGCTGGCCACACTCTTACTGACTGGTTTGTTGAGCTTCAGCAGGGATTTATATGCAGGAACCATGAACACAGTGACATGGTCTGAGTAGCCGAGGTGAGGGGGGGAAGGGCCTTGTAGGTCACAAACGTTGTACAAACATTGTCCAGACAGATTCTCTCTCTAGCTGGGAAGTTCATATATTGGATGAATTTGGGGGAAACTGGCTTCAGATTTGCCTGATTGAAGTCTCCAGCAATTATGAAAAAAGACTGTGGATTAGCTTAATGACCTAGTCATAGGAATGGAACTCAGCCGTTAAGTGAGGAGTGTCTGTATAGAAGATGCTGCAGCAGTACCACAAAATTAGCAGCTCACTGTGTAGGCAGTGATTGTACAACATTTCTCCCCCAACTTTATTGAACATTGTATGTCAAAACTATGGGAGGTATTTTCTGCAAAAAATAAAATGAAAAATGATAAAAAAGAAAGTACAATCTCCACTTTGCCATTTAGTTTCCAAAGTCTGTGCGCAAAAAACCTGCAAAACTGAAAATTAAAATGAAATAGCACCATTTGCATTTTAATTTTCCACTCATGTATGAGTCAGATGATTAAATAAAACCGGACAGTAGTAAAACTGCATATAGTTCACGCTACACGGTAAACAAAAGTCGGTTTGCAGCTGTCATCAAAGCGTGTTCTTCAGAGCGCCATCTTGACTCCCTCCTCCTTGTACAACATTTAATGCCACAACCTCATACAAACAAGTGCGACAGGAAACAAAGGAACCTCGCACTGCCCCCTGGTGGACATGACCTTTAATCCTCCAGATAGATGTAAATTACGCACGCAATTGTAGTTGTGTCGTGTGAAGTCGTGGCCCTAAAGCGCAGACTTAGGAGATGTTCAGTGTCACAACGAGTTTGGGGAAGACTATGGGTGCTGTCTTAGGACAATATTAATGAATCTGAAAAAAAGTACACTCAGCGCATGCACAAAAAGAACAAATGTGAAGGAAGGAAGCCCCCCCCCACCCCCCACAACCTCACTGCTGAGAGAAATCTCACAGAATATAAGGATGCAGATAAAAGGCCTTCACAAGCTGTTACTGTGTGGTACCAAAAGTTCCTGCTACCCAAACAAAGCGAGGGCAGCCTCCCTGCTTTCAGCATTACAGTGCATGCTGACGTCTAGGACAGACTGGACCCCCCCGCTTACTTGGTTTGGATCCAGTGCTGTAGCTACAGCCCACACTAGGCAGTGAGGAGCAGCCCCAGTGTCAGTCATTCCTCTTCTGAGTAACTTCAGGGGGAACAAAGTGCATCAAAGCCCACAGCTACTCTATCTAATCTGACTGCAGCTGTGCGTCACCTACAGACTGGGTCAGACAATGTGTTTAATACATTAAACTTAGCTTTACTGAATGTCAGATCTTTGGCTGTAATGATTGATTTTATTATAATGAAAAACCTTGATTTTTATGTTTTAAACTGAAATGGGGTCAAATGACAACTATGCAGCAGCCCTTATCAAACCAGCTACTCCAACTTGCCCTTTATCAGTGAGACTAGAACACTTAGGAAAGGAGGTGGAGGAGCCACCTTATTTAATTGGTTTGAATTATTTTTACAAGTCAGGCACTACTTTCTGTCAAAAGGGTAATTATGAATCTCAATGTACAGAAATCACATGTGGAGTTCCTCAAGGGTGAGTTCTTGAGGCTCTTCATTCAACATCTACATGCTTCCATTTACTCAGATTATGGAACAGAGATAAAATCTCTGGAACACTTAAGGCCATGTTTTTAGTAATTAAAAAAAATCATAACAAATAATAATCCATTGTAATGCATTATAAACATGTATATAAATATTTATCAAAAGGCATAACACAATATAGGCATGCTTATTATGCATAATGAATGATTTATGAAGCTCTTATCTTTAATGCACTATAGATACCTTCATAATGCATTATAATGGTCGATATAAGCATTAAGGATGCTTTGCATTGCATTATGAAGGTATCTATAGTGCTTTATAGAAGAGTGTGTCATAAAGCATTCATAAAGCATTATAAACATGGCTATAATCCGGAACAGATACAAATACAGATGCTCCTCTACTTCTGAACAAGATACATTCCGAACGGCCGTTCGTAACTTGAAATGTCTGTAAGTCGTTATTCAGCATAATTTTAAGGGTATACGCAAGTACAAAGAACTAGGATGCTAGGAGTACACATGTTACGCTGCTGCGCGAGTAGGGGCCAGAAGTCATACTGTATCGAAGGAGTAGGTGGCACAGAAAAAAAAATGTTGCGGACAGGAAACGGAAGCCCAATGAACACAATGTGAACTTATAATCCTCTTTTTGTATTTGTATGTCTGAAAGTTCGTAAGTAGAGAAACGCCTGTAAGTCTAACATAACGGAATACATATTAATCTTTACTCTTACTTTCACCTACATTAATTTTTAAACCGGTGGAAACGCAGGCAGGTTCTCAAAAGGCAGCAAGTGAAAACCAGCCCAGTACTGGCTCCGTGTTGGTGGAAATGAGGCATCAGTACAGTGTTCCCAGGTCCAGCCCAAGGTCTGCTTATAATCTGCCCAGTGGAAGCTGAAACTAGCCCAATATGTGAAATCCCAGTATACTGTATCTCAAAGAAATAAACCAGTTTGTTGCATCCTCATCACTTTCAAATAGTGACTCCTGTCTTCTGCAATCCCCCCTCCCCTTGTGAAACTGAACAGGTAAGAAGTGTGCGCACATACATTAACACGTACTGTAGGTCCTCTCTCTGTATAAACACACTGGGTTAGAGGGCGAGTGCCACCTTCTGCATTTATGTTCGGGTGGGTAAGCCTAGTGTAGTCTGGGTTTTTCTGTTATATCTTTGGTTTTAGTTATAATCTTAACAGGGTAGGGAAGAGGTGTTATGTTTTGTTAATTTCTTTCCTTTGACGCGTCCATGTTCTTTTCCCTGGGTCTGGCCCATCCTCCTGTGTTCCCAGCACCCAAATCCCTGTATTGGTTCAGTCAGAAAGACTGAAAGCTATTGCTCACCATAAAACCATGACACTGAAATCTACTAATCAAGCCAGAAATCTTGGTGTAATTCTGGACTGAGACCTAAATATCAACAGTCACATAAAGACAATTACAAAATCTGCCTCCCACCACCTTAAAAATAGAGCAAGAATTAAAGGATTTCAAAATACAGAAAAGCTTGTTCATGTGTTTATTTTCAGAAGGCTAGACTATTGTAATGGTGTCTTCACAGGTCTTGGTAATAAATCAGTCAGACAGCTGCAGCTCATCCAGAATGCTGCCACCAGAGTCCTCACTAACACCAAGGAAGTAGAGCATATTACACAGGTCCTTACATCACTGCACTGGCTTCCTGTGCATCACAGGATTTGAATTTAAAATATTATTACTTGTCTACAAGGCACTAAATGGCACTAATTTCCTTGAACATTGTGAAGCATCCAGACCCCTAAGGGCATCTGGGAAAGGTTTACTCAGTGTCCCAGAATGAAGACCAAGCAGGTGAAGCAGCTTTTAGTCTCTATGCTCCCTGTCTGTGGAACAAGCTTCCTGAAGACCTGAGGTCTGCTAACACTGTCAGCTCATTACAATCAGGGCTTAAAACGTTACTGTTTGCTGCAGCTTTTCAATAAATTAAATAAGCAGGAGTTTAGTCATGTACGCTGCCTCTACAATGTCACTTCTTTTCAGTTAACAATTTATTTGTTATTTGGGCTTTTAGGCTTTTTCAAATTCATTAAAATCAACGATGAATGCGTTTGCAATTCCCACCCCAAAGTTCCGAGGTACCAAGAAAGAAAGGGTACTTTGGGTACTGGAACTTTTGGACTGGTACTCGACCCGAAGTCAATGGAAAAGGGAAAGTACCAAATGTACCGTACCTGGTGCAGTGGAAAAGCACCCTGAATGAACTTGCCTTGCTTTGCAATCGGATTCAAAGGTTACTGACATAAACAGCTCATGTAAATGTGAAAGACCAGGAGGCAGCGGGAGAGAGAAAGAGAAGCTCCCCTAGCAGAAGAAAATGAAACACAATAAAACACACTCCACCTCATACAGGGAGAGTGAAGCGGGTGTGTGAACAGACTCACATTGTACGAATTCTGCTCTGGTCGTGGGCACTAATTCTGGTAGGACGGTGTCTTTGGTAACTAGAAGGAGACAGAGAGAAACAGGGATGTGAGTAAAAGGAATTTACTTGTGGGAGATGGATTTCACTCACTGTGGAGACAACAGCAGTAGATTATTATCATTATGAGGGACAATAACAGGCATTTTAACAAACTGCAAATCATGATAAGTTACACATAATACAGATATTTGGATTCTGTAATGTAGAAGAAACATGAATCGTGATCTGGGTTTTGTAGCCTGTAGAATTTAGAGCTCATTAGTTTTCATAAAGATTTAGTCTTATTGGAAACAGAAACTGACTTCGTCACACCAACGTGAGACTGACTGTACTGCATATTCTCTCTGCATGGTGCATATTAACAAGATCAGACAGAAAAATGTTTTTATTTATCAACCTGTATGATGGATTTCTGCCATTTTCTTTTCGCAAACATTCTCCAGTTGATCCTTCAGCTCAAAAACCACCTTCCTCATATTCTCAAAAGAGCAGCGTGGACTGACGGAGATTCTGGGTCCAAATCCAGCTTCAGGGGTGACAGGAAGACCCTGGCAGCTCTATAGACACACAGTGTGATTAAACAGCTTCATCAAAACAAATGTCTATGGCAATCTAATTAACAAGATAACATCTGACAAATGACAGACTAGTTGAAATACAAATGAGAACATGCATCCATTTGAATACTCTGGTTTTCTTATTGTCAAAGTAGCTGTTCTGTTACCTGGAGGAAATGGATGTGATCCTCTGTGTGTGAAAGCTGCTCCAGCTCAGAGTGTCTCCTCTTCAGTTCATCAATATCCTGCTTCAGTCTCTCCATGTGTCCTTCAGTCTGACTCACTACAGCCTTCTTCTGATCTATGATCAGCTTTGTCACCTCAGAGCGTCTTCTCACAATGGAGCGGATCATCTCAGTGAAGATCCTCTCGCTGTCCTCCACTGCTGACTGTGCTGAGCTCTGTTGGTGACACAGGGAGCAGAGGACAGTAAATTACAATTGGCCCCTTTTGACAGGAGGTATAAAAACAGCACAGGGCTGGGGTTTGGAGCGTCACGATGCTGGATGCCTCAGGTACTGAAACCCAGCCAGCACTGATTGGAAATGATCACTCATTAAGCTCATACACTGTCAGCTGCAGGGATTTGGCAGAGACTGGTGGCTGTATGGGGCAGGTTGCTTGTCACCATTAGGTCTTAGTTTAATAGGTGACTTTTTGGTTTATATTTCTATTACACTGGATTATGCAAAGTTGCATTTTTCTCAAATGGGCCTTTTATGGTATTTTTCTAAATAAATAAGCTGTTACTGCTGCAACACTTGGTTAAACTCTGTTATCTAGCAACTTTGTCTCATTAAATCACTGACCAGAATAACCCACAGCAGCACTAACTTGATTAATACCCACAAGTCTGTAGATCTGCAATCTGTTGAATCTGAAAGAAGATTCAATATGATTACAAGCCAGCTGTTATCTTCTCTCCAGGTTCATACTCACTGTGATTGAGCCCACAGCCTCTCTCAGCTCCTGCAGCTCCTTCTCTCTCATCTGAATTCTCTGCTGAAATTCCCTCTGAGTTTCACCCATTTGTTTCTACAGATAGGAAACAAGATGATGACAAAAGTTTGTTTCATTAGCTGAGATCATATTCATTAATCATCCTGTCCAGGATGGACCCCAGCCTTGGGCCCTATGCTGCCTGGGAAAGGATCCAGGCGCTCTCTGTGACCCTGACCTGGATTACTGGTTAGGAAATTGATGGATGGATGGATAGATAGATGGATATTATTAAATGATTTATTGACTGTAGGTAGGATAAACTGGACATAGACCCTTTGGTCCTGTATCCATCTGGTATTAACATGCGTCCTGGGTGATCCAATCACAAGTGGGCAGCGCTAATTACAGGTGTGAAGGCACCCAGGACACATTGAAGATGCATTGAGATCTGATCACTGAAACCACATTGGGAGGTGGTCTGGGCCGCATATGGCCACATTCTTACAGCAATGTGAAGGCGAATGTGTCCTGGGCTGCATTGCAGGACCGGCTACTCAACTGACGTCCTATTTGATTTATGTCAGATCACATGTCAGTTGATAATGGGCCACTGTGCAGTAAACTGCACTGTGAACAACAATAATGCATCTTTTCTCCTGTGACACTAAAAACTCTGAATAAATGTGATTTATTAAAGATGCTTCAGATCATATATTTAATGTGCATGTTGGGGCGCGGCCTGGTGCAGGCAGGGAAACAAGGTGACGATCCACTTAAAAGCTCCAAGACAAAGGGATTTAAGGAAACTGAAGAAAACTGGAACGACACAAAATAAAGGAACAACAAGGGGTCAGAACTCAACAGGGAAAATGTAGCTAAGAAAACGACACGCAGACTAACAGAGGGAATGGGGCAGCTAGTGATGTTAAGCTTGACACCGAAGCTCTGAGATATGTGACAAAAAAACTATTCACTACATTCTGAAGCACAGCTTTGAGGTTTCCTCCATTCCACCCTAAACACGTGACCATGGTCATCCGAAGCTTCGTTCTGACCTCAACCATCTGACTGCTTTGGAAATTGAAAATGAGGCGCAAAAACACAAAATAAAGTCTGATGCTAGAGACTGATGCTGCACAAAATGTGATTGCCTGTGTCAGACACACAACCTGCATTGAACATGCACTGAATTTGGTTGTGAAGAAGGACATTGATCAGACACAAGGACCTGACGATATCAGATCCAAGGAACGACAGCAGATGGGCAGACCCACTCTCAGAATGATTCAAGAAGTGGAAACCAGCTGGAAAAGCACCTATTCAATGCGGCAATGATCACATGATCAAGGAGAGCCAGTTGGTGCTGCATTGGTCACTCTGAAGACAGAGCTCACAACCCTGACCTTAGAGGAATATCACGTAATTTATGAGTGTCTGGGTGTTTTATAACATTTCAATGAGGCAACTGTTGCACTTTCTGAAGAGAAGAGAGTATCAGGATCCACGGTAAAAAGTTGTGCAAGAACCTTTTGAAGTTGCTCACTGAGAGGTTGTCAGTCTATGAGACCATGAGCATAATGACACTGGCCACACTGCTGGATCCAAGATATAAAACTGCCGGGTTCTCTAACCAATCTAATGCTCAGGCTGCTGTGAAACGCCTTACAGCAGAGTGTGCATCCAGCAAAAGATTACAGGAGGCCCAGCAGAACCCATCCACACCAACATGCATCCAGGCACCAGAACCAGAGCCTGCAGGAACCTCATCTGGTACTGCAATACACACTGGTACTGTTCCAACCTTTCACATTTTAATGATAATGTTCAGTTAAACGGAATTGGGATAAATAATTATTATTGCACAGTACAAAATGCATAGTGTATATAATGATTCATGCTTTATCATTTTAGTTCCAGGTCTGTAGGATCTTCTGGACAGTGATGTGGGGCAGAGCAAACGGGTCAAGAGTCCTACAGCAGATGCTACTGTGGAGGTTCAGCAGTACCTCAGTGACCCTAATATACTGCGTTCTGAAGACCCTTTGCAGTTCTGGGATATGCAGAAGGCTGTGTATCCACACTTATATGAACTTGCAATACAGTTTCTCTGCACTCCGGCGACCTCCGTTCTATGTTAGCGGGATTCTCTAAAGTGGGAGAAGTTGTTGATAAAAAACCCCTGACTACTTTGCTCCTTTTACTTCACTTGTTCCAAGTCAGACATATAATTCAGCACATCAGGCAAAACAATGTCAACATTAAATGTCTTTGTTAACATTTACACAAATTTTGAGCTTCACTGTTTATGATTAAAAGCCAAAATATTATCCTATGGCAACCAACACAATGCATTACAGGCTGAGCCCTTTAATCTTGAATGTAAATGTATTAATCTAGGTATATCTTAGAAAAGACCTTTTTAACACGTACATTTGTACTATGTTGAGGTAGGTAAGGTAAGGTAAGGTAGGTAAGGTAAGGAGCACACGCTGATTACAGTGCCTTACCACACCCACCACACGACCAACCACCTCAGGGAGGAGATCCTGAGTGCAGCCGTGCAGTGGGTGACGCCTCAGCACCACACCAGTCTGAATGGAGCAGTGTGAGTTTTTTCAAGAGGCTGGAGTGTCAATCCTGCAAAACAACTGTGTTGATATAGTTTCACAAGAAATATAATTAAGTAATCACATTTACATTACATTAAATAATATTTTATAATAATGACTGTCTAATAAAAATCGCAGCATTATTATGAAATACAATTTAAAAATTATACAAAGAAGACAAGCATTATTATGAAATATAATATCTTTTATGGAATTATTTAAAAATAAAAGGACACATTATTGAAATATTTATTTATTATTTTATTTATCTTTAAATATAATTTATTCCTTTATTTATTTTTTGATATACTTATTTATTTTATTTGAGTATCATGGCGTTCCGTACAAACATCTTAGGCATTTTTGTTACCGTAAAATGTGCTAATAGCTTTTGATTCCTTCTTGTCCTTCTTTTAATGTTCGGAAGATTCTACATACGGAAGTTATTTACGTGCTTATTTTAATTACTGCGGAAAGTGAGATCCAATTACAAACGGTCAGTCGAGATGCGTGTGGAGACGCTTGTTAATACCAGGTGTGAACAGAGCCTGTGACTCACCACTGTTGTACTGAGCTCATAGTTTTGTGTTTGTGGGTTTCCTGTCAGCTTAAACAGGGCTGGTCATTCTCATCGGACCTCTCTAATTAACAAGGTGTTTCAATAATAACAATAATTGATACCTTCACTGATCCCTGCAGGGAAATTCTCTTAACACCCCCCCTTGCTCTCTGTAGGTGAGAGTAAGCTGACTGCAAAGGGCAGCCACCCATAGCAGCACCCAGGGAGCTGGGGGTTAAGGGCCTTGCTCAGGGACCCCCAGATGTGCCAAGGCCAGGCTTGAACTGGCAATCTTCTGATCATAGGCAGAGAGGCTTAGCCCACTCAGCCACAGGCTGCCTCAGAACTATCACACTCTGGCTGTTTCATGTTTACTGCACCATTCTCAGTAAACTCTACACACTGGAGTGTGTGAAATTAAAATCCCAGGACGGTGGCTGTTTCTGAGATGATGGAGCCGCTATTCTTATGCTGAGCTCCATTTACCTCGGAGGCCGGAACTCTGAGCTGGGAATGAGGTCACAGACGAGTTAAACACTTTCCAGTGCAGCAAGTCGGACAGCCATTTAGCAAAACCAGTAACCTGTTTCAAAAAGCAAAATTTCTTGCTTAGCCAGATAACTTGTTGGATTTAATGTGTCCCAGTTTAAATGGCCTTTTTCTTCATCCACTTATATTTAGCCCAGACTACCTTACATCCGACAAGTTGTCTGGCTAAGCAAGACATCCTGCTTTCTGAAACGGGTGTCACGATCCGCTCTGTTCGATCCCGATGTGTGCCACGCCCACCTCGTTACCTCGTGTTCAGCCCTGATTGTGATCACCTGAGTCCTGTTATGTCTAGCTTGTCTTTTGTATTTAGTCCTCGTCTGAGTCAGTCTTCCCCAGATCCGTCATTGTATTGTTATGCGTTTCGTGAGTGTCTGCCTTCCAAAGTCCGATTAAACCCTGTTTGTCCGACGTCACGGCTCCGCTTGCCTGCTTTCCTGCTCGCCTGCCCCACAGCCTTAACAACGGGGCCCAGTTATAGCCGGGTTAATTGTTAGCCACTATGTGTGATCACCATATTTAAACCCTCTTAGCTCACACATCTTAGTAGGGTTGCCAACCATCCCGAATTGTCCGGGACATCCTGAAATATGGGTGATTTTGATTTGTCCCTTCAGGGGCAGCTCCAGTCCCGTATTCTAATCACAGCCTAGTCGGCCAATAATAGACCACTGTAAGCATGGCAAAACTCATGCAAATGTTGCTATGAGACACGGTTGTTGGTGTGCGTGTGTGCACTGGCCACTAGTGGCTTGTCCTTTTACACTGTGAAATGTGTAGATTTATAGTATGAAACCTTTTTCCACTATTGTTGGTCAGCTGCTCTGCGCGCACCTGCAAGAAAGTGTCCCTCATTTGGGGTTGAGAAAGTTGGCAACCCTACATCTCAGCCATTGAAATGCTCAGCCAAACAGTAAGTGAACCTCTTCACCTTGTTTGCTTGCTGTATATATTCAGCTGCAGCCACATGATTTGATGTTTGAAGAAGTTTCAGTAGGAATTCAATTAAAACTTGCACTTTCAGTAAATTTTTCTTTCATTTTACCAAACCAGACTTGTTCTGAGTGTTTTGTAGCAATTACACTAACATGTATTAAGACAAAATCCATTTATTTAAAATTAACTTTATATTTATATAAGAAAACTTCTGGCCTGACCTGTATCTCCTCCCTTTGTGCAGCAGCTGAGACTGTATCATGGCCTCTGTGTTCATCCATCATACAGGGATAACAGATACACTGCTGGTCGGTACGGCAGTAGACCTCCAGGGGTTTGTCATGCTGGGAACAGACCTTGTCCTGCAGACGTCCAGTGGCATCAGTCAGCTTGTGCTTCTTAAAAGCTGGAGACTCATAGTGAGGCTGGAGGTGAGTTTCACAGTAAGAGGCCAGACACACTAGGCAGGACTTGACAGCTTTGTGTTTTCTCCCAGTACAGGAATCACACTCCACATCTCCAGGTCCAGCATAATGGTCAGCAGGAGTAGCTGCTTGTAGTCCAGTATTCTTCAGTTTCTCCACCACTTCATCCAGCATGGTGTTTCTGCCCAGAACAGGTCTGGGTATGAAGGTCTGTCTGCACTGGGGGCAGCTGTAAACTCCAAGATGATCCTCCTGATCCCAGCAGCTCTTAATGCAGCTCATACAGTAACTGTGTCCACAGTTGATAGTCACTGGATCCTTCAGTAGATCCAGACATATTGGACAGCTGAAATGGTTCTGATCCACTGCGACACTGGCTTCTGCCATTTTACCATGAACACTGATACAGTAGGTTTCAGTTTTGTTTTCTCTCACTTCCTGCTTCTCAGGCTGTAGCAGGTGTTGTTTTGGACTGAGGCCAGACTGAGAAGAGCAGACTGAGCAAACACTGGAGTTGGAGTTTATAACTAAAATAGTACATTATGCAAACTATACGCACAACAGACATTTATTTAGCTTTTATGAGAATAACTGTTACTGACATTGTTTTTCCGCAAACAAGCTATAATCCTACTGTTTGATTTTCTGCAGTAGATAGAAATTAGGTAGAAAGGTATAAGAGAGCAGATCTACTGAGAATGAATTTCTGTGTCTGTTTAGAAACATGTTTAGGATCATGTGGTTTCAGGTGAAACATGCAGTTATGTGCAATTATAGACAGACTGTCAGGTTTAGACAGAACAAGCTTTGACAAGTACTGTCAATCCACAGATTTGTTTTTTTTTTTTTTACATTGTTCTATATATAATATTCATGAAAATAAAGGGTGTAGCACATATATGTCATATTTATTCATTTCTTCCTATGTTTCTGTGCTGGGAGTGTATTTGTGTTAGGAAGGAGAGTCAGGTGACCAGGTTCAGAGTGATAATTTTATCCCCCCAAGATTTTTCCATAATCTAATAATGAAAATTTATTCTAGATATTCATTGAACACTGTTAAGTTAAAGTCTCAAATTTAAGCCAAAAGTTTCAGCTTCAGCCATCCGCAGGAACAGAAAGATAAAATATCAAAAAAGTATCCTATCTTCACCGGTGTCCCTCAGGGCTCGGTTCTTAGCCCACTCCTGTTCTCCCTCTATACCAAATCTCTTGGTGAGGTCATATCCTCTCATGGCTTCTCTTTCCACTGCTATGCAGATGACACTCAACTCATCCTCTCCTTCCCTCCTTCAGACACTCATGTCTCCACTAAGATATCTGCATGTCTAGCAGATATCTCATCTTGGATGACCGCTCACCAACTGAAACTTAACCCTAGTAAAATGGAACTGCTGTACATCCCCGCTGATTCATCCCCCCTCCTGGACCTTGTGATCTTCCTCGAACAACTCCCTGATCCGTCCTTCGGTTACTGCTCGCAACCTTGGGGTTACCATGGACAATCGTCTGTCCTTTTCCTCACATATCGCCAACGTTTCCTGCTCTTGTCGGTTTCTCCTGTTTAATATCAGAAGGATACGTCCATTTCTTTCCACACAGGCTACCCAGATACTCGTTCAGTCCCTCGTCATCTCCCGCCTTGACTACTGCAGCTCGCTTCTAGCGGGTTTACCACTGAGCGTCATTCGTCCCCTCCAACTGATTCAGAATGCAGCTGCTCGACTTGTTTTCAACCTCCCCAAGTTCTCCCACATCACTCCTTTGCTGCGCTCCCTACACTGGCTTCCTGTGGCTGCCCGCATCAGATTCAAAACACTGATGCTCACATACAAAGCCAAAAATGATCTGGCTCCATCCTACCTAAAAGACCTCATCACACCCCGCACTGCACCACGATCTCTCCGATCTTCCAGCCCTGCTCGACTAGTCCCACCACCCCTCAAGGCACAAGGAAGACACACATCTTGGCTCTTCTCTGTTCTGGCACCAAGTTGGTGGAATGAACTCCCCGTAGATGTCCGAATGTCTTCAAAAGACGACTTAAAACACACCTTTTCCTGAAATACCTGAATTAGCACTTCTGGCATTATACTCAGTTTTTTCCTTTTATAAAAAAAAAAAAAAACGCACTTTCCCAACAGAGTATTAGATCGATGGTATTCATAGCCTTGGTTTTATTGAGCTAGTATCGGGAAAAATTCATTGTAGAGTCTTAACCTCCTGAGACCCGACCTATTCATTTATGTCCATTGTAGTGGGCATTGTATTTTTGCATTTATTTTTTCACTGATGTTGGGAAACGTATTTATTCTTGTTGTGCACTAAAGAGAACATGCTGTGAAATTAAAATAAGAATAAATTTGAAAAAATCTAAATTGTAAGATGTCTTATTTCCTCCAAAGACAAATAACCTACAATTGAAGGACACTTTTTTCCTTGGGTCTCAGGAGGTTAAAGCACTTATGTAAGTCGCTTTGGCTAAGGGCGTCTGCCAAATGCTGTAAATGTAAATGTATCCAACAAATTCCAATAAGCGCTTATCCAGTACAGGGTTATGGGACACACACATCACAGGAAGCACAGAGCACAAGGCAGAGACACCCTGGATGGGAAGCCAGTCCATCACAGGGCAAACACTCACTCACACGCTGAGGACAATCAAGAGACACTAATTCACCAAACTGCATGATCTTGGACAGCAGGAGGAAACCTGAGGAAACCCACAGGAACACGGGGAGAACATGCAAGCTGTACATGCAGAACCAGGAGTGGGAACCAGACCCACAAGCCTGGAGGCGTGAAGTGAGAGCAGCTGGTCTGAAGTCCTGAAGGGAGCTGGAGCCCTTTCTTTGGAACAGTGTGGATCCGTCCTCCATTACTGCTTATCCTGTACAGGGGGGTGTGGAGCAGGGCATGACATTAACTTTTTTTCTCACTGGCCAATGTGGCTAGTGGATTTCCGGAGTCACTAGCCATTCAGCCTTTTTACTAGCCACAATTTTGTTACCAGAAAATCGCAGTTTTTTCTTCACCATGATACGTTAAAGTTTGTTAGATCTAGATTTACTTATGAATGACAGCATACAATGTATCACTATAGTAGTAGTCAAGTATTCAGTACTGTTAAGATAGCTCCCAATATAAAAACATGCAAACATGAACAGTATATTCTGTTTATTGAACTTAAATTCAAGCCTCTCACGACATGAAATTGAAAAATAACAGATTCAGTACAACTGAACAGTGCATGGTGTTTTTTTCTTTGCAATGAACTAGCCAATCTCGCCCTAATTTCCATTTCTCATTAAACTGTTTTACCTTCCTCTATCTTGTTCGTCTTGTTTATTTACAACAGTACCTTCTCAGCGCCTTTCAACAGCAGAGTCGTCCCAAAGCACTTTAGAGGGATGTGTTGTGATGCAATAAAACATCATTAGAGAGAATAATATAGAATGGCACAAAGGTAGGAAAGCAATAAAATAAAGAAAGTCAGATGACAATGGAGGAGAGGAACCAGAAACTCTGAAGTAAGTATAAAAACAGGGGCACAGGATGCACAAGACAAGGAGAGATACAGGTGGGACAGAGCAACAAGACAAACACTGAGGCACAGAAAGGAATAACATGGGGCATCCGGGGAGTTTTCATAATGCAGGGAAGCTGGGCGAAGACTCAGGGCTGGGGACCCTCCTAGGCCCCTTTTCAGGTGAGGCTGAACTCCGCCGAATCACAGGACCAGAGGGTCTGGGAGGGCCAGCAGGACCAGAGGACATGAGTGGTCAGCAGAGTTGGGGGGCGCTGAGGGAACTGCAGAGCAGTCGGGCAGCAAGGTGACCACAGGACGGGAAGAGGAGGATGGCAAGGGACCTACAGGGCAAGAGCAGAGACTGGCACCCCCTCTCTGAGAGACAGAGATTCAGCCTGCCCCTTTCTTGGACCCCTACTGATACCAGTGACCACCCCAGACACTGGGACCAGAGCAGCCCGAGTCTGGGATGGAGGCTGGGGCCCACGTAGCTGGACCCAGGGCAAGTCCAGAGGGTCCCACTCTAAGTCCTCCAGCAGGACATCCTCTGGGTCCATCCTCTCTGGGCTGGTGGAAGCCTGGAAGTTGGGCACAGGGCTGGCAGCGGCTTGTAGGCAGGCGCCGGTGGGACATCAGGATACAAATCAGGTACCAGCAGGCAGGAGGCGAGATGGGTGCGGGCCGGACATCAGGGAGCAGTGTGGCAGGTGCCGGCTAGATATCAGGGAACCGGCCAGATTCAATGAGAATCCTGGAGGCAAGCAAAGCCTCACCTGTGTTGGACGCTGAGGGTGCGGGCTGAGCGGCCCTCTCTGGGCCGGGTGCCTTAAGTGCAGATGTAATAACAGGCTTCCCGGGCCAGATGCTGTGCATATGGTGCCAGGGGCAGCCAACTGCGGGGAGCCTTGGGGGAGCTGATTGCTAGCTACTGTACAAGGAGCCAGTGGGCAGATGGTGGCTAGCTGGGGAGAGCCAGCAGGAGGACAGGCAGCTAACTGCTCTCGCTGTGCTAGGAGCCTGGAGCAGGAACAGGGCAGTGCTTTCTGAGTCACAGGCTGTAGCCATGACATGGACGGGCTCTGAGTCAGGTTCAGCTGTGGGTCCAGGCCATGCCTTAAGTCTGCAGTTCTGGTGGTGGGAGCTGAAGGAGAGCTTCAGGGAAGTAAACAAAGAGAGGTCACATTTTGCTTCAACACGGTTTTATTGGAAGTCTGTACACAACACAGACACATGTCAGCGTGCTGCCTTCCTCAGTGTGCTACTGACCATGTACAGATCCCATTTAAATAGACACTTCCCTGCGAAACAAGCAATCGTAACACAACAGGTGTGATGAACATCACCATGGCATCACCGGGTCACGGGTACCCAAAAACATGGTGTAACGGTAGATGATGTGAAAGGCATAACAAAGCAATGGTAATAGGTAAAACAAATAAGATATTATAAAAAAGCAGGTTAAAGAGAAGCCGTCATTTATGCCGTTTGGTACCAATGTATTTAAAGCAAATATACACCAGGCTTCCCTTCTAAGAAGGTGCTTTTCTCGATCGCCCCTCTAGGGGCCTGGTTCACTGTCTCCAGACCCATAAACCGTAGGGAGTTACAGTCATGACCTGCTGTATTAAAATGTCGGGCCACTGGAGACGATTCATTCCTATTGCCAAAAGAACATTTGTGCTGACATATCCTGGTTTTTATGTGACGTTTAGTCTTTCTGACATAAAATAATCCACACATACAAGACAGTAAATATACAACAAATGTGGATAAACAGTTTGTTCCTATGGGGATGTATACAAATAGTTCAAGTGATTGTTATCAATGAACTTATCATGTCGTACTTTCTTTAATTTTGATTTTATCCCCTCACTAAATTTAAAGTGGGATCCAAAGGTAGGTGCTTATATGGACAAATGTCCAAGCCTTTGTATTTCATCATGGTAAGAATAACTATAGAGCCCCCCACCCCCCCCGCCCTTATCGGCAGGCTTAATGACAATGTCGTTGGTCGACATTAACTCACGCAATGCTTTATTTTCCAAAGACGGAAGATTACGTCTTACTTTATGATGTGTACTATTAAAACAGACAGTAGGGCCTCGTTCAACCTGCTGACAAAGTGTTTCCACAGAGTGATTTGGATCAGGAGAGAGAAATATACTTTTAGGTCTAAAAGGAACTTCTTGAGCAATAGAAGAGCTTGAGGTATACCAGCGGAGTCCATAGCTACCTTTGAATAAAAAGATTTAAGTCTAATAGACATAAAAAAAATTTAACAACTCAACCATTATGTTGAATGGATCACTACATTTAGCTGGAATGAGGGAGAGTTCTAAACGTTTCCAATAAAACCATGTTGAAGCAAAGTCCGACCTCTACTGTGGTCCAGCACTCTGACAACTATAGAACGAGGAGTGAAGCCCGTTCTTCTGTGTTGGAGAGCTTTGGGGAGCCAGCGGTCACATCCGCAGCGAGCAGGGGGACCTCAGTAAGTCCTGGAAAAGCGTCCTATTCTCAGACTTCAAGTGACAATGAGGAGGCTGGTCGCCCCACGGCGAGCGAGGTGGAGTCGGCGGGCTCCTTTTCTCCAGAGCACTCCTCCTCTGCGGGGTTCAGCCACTCGCTTCATTCCAGAGGCCCTGAGGATCTCTGCTATAGCTGTCACATCCTCCACTTGGGAGTCGGGGGAGAGGGCGGCTATGGCCTCTGTCAGAGATGGGCCGTTCTCTCTGGGGAAAGATGTACTGCGGCCTGAAGGAGCAGCATTAGGTATGTTTGAAACAAGCAGCAGTGATGGGCTGTAGGGACCTGGGGAATCCACTGGGGCTTGTTGAGGTCCCTCATTCTATCATGTGTGCCTGGAGGAATGACTCTGGGAGCTGGTGCTGTCAGACAATAAACTGGGATTTACTGGGATTTACTGAAACCAGGATGGCAGGCTAGGGAACGGGCAACATGTAGGGCACCACATCAATGATGAAACTGGGGAACACAGGACCAGGAAGCACTTAAATACAGGAATAACGAGGGAACAGACAGCAGGCAGCTGGGAGTGGATAACATGAGGGCTGGAAGAAGAGGTGAGACCAAGGAGCAGCAGGCATGGCTTGTTAGAGCCACGTCAGGGAGGTGGCAGGACGTGACGTTTGGGGCTAGGGTGGGGTTAGGGTAAAGTATGGATGGGCCTGGGACTTTCCTCCAGAACCCCAGAGCTTGATGGAAGTACTGGGAGATTCTTAAACCCTTACCTGGGGAAAGAGGCTCCCAACCTGTGGTGACTTTTACTGGATCTTCATTAAATCCTTACATGCGGAAGGAGACACCTTATCCTTGGCCTCTAAGCCTGGAAGTACCCGGAGCCCTTGGAGCCTTAACCTCACCCCTGGCCCTAGACCCAAACTTAACCCTAACCAATAAGCACAGGTTCGCAGCATGAGCGGTTTTCATTTTATAACATGTATGGTTTTCTGCTCTTAATCTGAAAATCAGTTCATCATTTGCCCAGAAGGAGGCAGCACATGAACACTGCAAAACTACAAGCTTGGCATATTGCTGCATCAACAACTATGTGCTATACATATATTTAGAAAAACTACATTATTACATAAATCAATAAAAACAAAACCCAAAAAGAACAGAATGATATCTACAAAATATAGCTTTAATAGTATAATTTAATAATTATAGTTATAATTTAATAGTGAAAAGCCGTCCTCACTATCTGCCGCGGGAATTCGCAGCGGTGTGTATAGTGGCTGTTTACGCGCCTCCACATGCTACCGCTAACGATGCTCTGAGGGAGCTACATGACAGCATCGACTCCTACAAAATAAACACCCAGAAGCTGTATGTGGTGCTGGGGACTTTAACCACGGGAATCTGCAGGACATTCTCCCCATATTCCACCAGCATGTAACACCACTCGAGGGGGAAACACTCTGGACAAACTATTCACCAACAATCGAGGAGTGTACAGAGCAGTGCCCCCCCCCCCCCGTGATGCCGCATTTAGGGATGGTGATGCAGCAGCACTCAGAGCAGCCAGAAGGAACTTGTCAGGGGGCAGAAGGAGAGCAAAGTCCATACATGCTCTCAAGATCCAGGGCCACTTCAATACAAATGAGCCACAAAGCGTGTGGAAGGGCATCAGGTGCATCACTGACTAGAAGAAGAGTGACCTTTTACAGCTGCGTGGTGGAGAGTGTCCTGACCTCCTGCCTCACTGTGTGGTTTGGCAGCTGCAGTGTGGCAGAGAAGGAGGAGCTACAGATGGTGGTGAAATCTGCCCAGAGGACCATCGGGTGCAGCTTCCCACCCATCGGGGATATATACACTGCTGGATGCAGGGAAAAAGCCACCTGCATCCTTCATGATCCCACCCACCCTGCACATGAACTGTTCATCCCCCTGCCGTCAGGAAGGAGGCTGCACTGCATCTGACAAAAACATCCAGACTGACAAACAGTTTCTATCCAACTGCAGTCAGACTGAATCAAATCTAAAAATCCCCCCTAGTTTGGTTTTGTTTAAGCTCCATAAATTCCCAGAATTACCCTGGACTGCTTCCAGTACTGAAGCCCAAAAAAACAAACACGGAGCTGACATAACTTGGCATGAGGCCCCTGAATTACCTAAAGTGGATGGAGTTTTTACTCTGGCCCATGGGGATTCAGAGCAGATACAAATGATCGTGAAGCCATGTGTGATTTACAGTGAAAGGTGACTGAACACAATGCACAGCCTCTGTAATGACTCCACTGTCCAGCAGGGGGTGCCACATGAAAGCTGCCCAGCAGGAGTAAACAGGCTTCCGGAGATGATGCACCGCAGTCCCACAGTCCTCTAGTATTAAGTGCTCTAATCTTGTGGTCCCTCTATACCATGGTCTCATAGTCCCTAGTGCCCAATTCCCCCTTTGACCCACTTCCATGATCCACAAGTCCCTAGTCTCCTCGTTTCTTAGTCCCCTTGTTCCTAATCCCATAGTCCACTACTCCTTAGTCCCCATGTTCCTAATCCCATAGTCCACTACTCCTTAGTCCCCTTGTTCCTAATCCCATAGCCCACTACTCCTTTGTCCCCTAGTTCCTAATCCCACAGTCCACTACTCCTTAGTCCCCTAGTTCCTACTCCCATAATCCACTACTCCTAAGTCCCCTAGTTCCTAATCCCATAGCCCACTACTCCTTAGTCCCCTAGTTCCTAATCCCACAGTCCACTACTCCTTAGTCCCCTTGTTCCTAATCCCATAGTCCACTACTCCTTAGTCCCCTAGTTCCTACTCCCTTTTCCCCTTGCATTGACAAATAGATACTTAAATGCAAAGACTAACGAGGGGCAACAAGCAACAGGCATGAATCATCAGGCTCTCGCTAGGGAGGAGACAGGAGGGTCAGGCAGATGTGATGGGTAGGACATGACAGTGGTCATGTGACACGAGCTGTTGCAGTTGCCATGAGGAACTGCAGGAATGTAAACAGCTTGGAAAAGGCAGCTGGTGTTTTTCTCCTTTATTTCTGTGTGAGCCTATAGTGGGTCCCTTGTTGGATGGGATCCTGTTTCTACTGTGTGTCAGTCGTAAGCGGATCACACTTCTTATCGTCAGGGTGATGCCTGTGGTTTATGGCATTGGCCAAAGTTATTTGTATTTGCTGGAAACTCTACAAACTACACAAACACAATAATCAGTAGCAGGACTTGTAGTCTTTCAGGCTCTTGGCCCCAGATGTTTAATTACTTTGACTTTATATCTGAATGTGAATTTTTTTAATTGACCAATATGCTTCTTATTCATGACAATATTCAGTCAATGTTCTGTGTAAGAATTGCATTGATTGGCCACTGCCTTGAGACTGATATTTCAACCCCTGTATTAGCTTAGTCATTTCATCTTGTCTGTATTAGCTTAGTCATTTCATCTTGTTTGTTTGACTCATCTGCCAGCCCCTGGAGGATGGGCTCCCCCTTTGGGTCTGGTTCCTCCCAAGGTTTCTTCCTCTTAGGGAGTTTTTCCTTGCCACCGTTGCCTTTGGCTTACTCAATGGGGGGTCCTTACGAGGCAGAAATGTAAAGCGCATTGAGACAATGTAATGTTGTGATAATGCGCTATATAAATCAAATTGAATTGAATTGAATTGAATTAAGGATTGGATAAAATTTATTGATCTCGGGGGGAAATTCTTTTGAAAGCAGCAGATTCAAACATACATGTAGTGCATCAGTTGTAAATAACAAATGGAAACTTGCTTCCTTCTGCACCTCCCCCCCCCCCTTATGTCACCAGAGGGATAAATATCCCTGTTTGCATGTGTGTCACTGTCTGTAAGTATATCACAGATGTGAGAGAAATGCTTGTGCATATAGGCTGTAAACCCTCATGCTCATGCATTTTAGTCTCTGTAAGTGTTACGTTCCGGCTGCTGTGAGGCGCAGTATAAACGCACTCAGACCCAGGATGGCTCGATTGTCAGGGGTAATTTATTAACAAAGAGCAAAAACTGGAGAGAACATAACAGAAAAGGACAATGAAACACTGATGCAGAGCCGAAGCCGGCGTGGTGGCTGCCACAGGATCGATTCCTCCCCCCTTAGCCGGGAACCCACCTTATACACCCACCCCCAGGGGAACAGGTGCACCACATCTAAATTAGACAGGGGGGAGAGAAACAAACAAGCCACCAGAAGAGGCAGCAGCACAGAATGTGGAGCTCATCACCAGAGGAAGGAGAGGGACGTCAGAGTAAGAATCCACCTTTCCACTGTGTTCAGGGGTATATCTGTACTGCGGCAATGACACTGTGAGTGTATTGTGGGACACTCTGTGGCTGACAGTGTCATTCCTAATATATATATATTAGGAATCCTAATGAAACTGAATTTATATTTTTTCTGGTAACTGGAAATCACGTACACTGCATCATTGATGATCAGGTGTTTGTTTTCCAACATCACAAAAATTTTGATGTAGTACTAACGTGATTTATTAAGATTTTATATTATTTATCTTTACTTAGTTAACATATGATTAATCTGATTATATTACTTATCTTTACCTCAGGACCGTTGTAGGTTTTGAGCTAATAAAATGTCTGCCGTCTGCCGCCCCCTGCTGGCCAAAGCATCGCCGCTGCGATATCAGGCTGCTGCGCTCAGTCACCAGAGACGCGGATTAAGTGTGTTACTCAGTTACGCTTTGGTCAGCGCTGAACCGGGACATTAATAGGATAGAATAGGAAGCCTTTATTGTCAGTGTACAGGTAGCAAATACAATATAAAGACAGAAATATATAAAATGTACATATAGAGGGGAGGGGAAAAGCCCCCCCACTCATCAGGATTACATTTCATTACATTTTATTTTATTCAGAATCAGAATTCACTTTATTGGTACAGCTGCATGTACTATGATTTTGTTTTGGCAGTTTTTGTGCATTCACAGTCAACATAGAAGAGAAGTCAGAGAAAAACAGTCATATTCTGCATGGGTTTGGCAAGCTGAACAAACATTCAATTTTGTCTAACATACATCACACTTCAGACAGAGTAAAAAGGGTTATACTGGTTAAAAAGCAGAGATTTTACCTTTTTGCCATGGAGAAGCAGAGACATGTGACACTCTGATAAGGTAAAAATGATTTCTCCAGCACACAGTGAGCTATCCCAGCATGCACAAGGACATGGAGGAGTTTATATTATAAACACAAAACCCTGGACAGAGGGGTTCAGTGAATGAGGAGGTGAAGCTGTACAGGAGGGTCAGTCCATCAGAGGAGACTCTGTAGAAGGACAGAGTACCAGCCGCCCAGTCCAGATACACTCCTACTCTGCAGGAGCCTGAGGGCTCTATGGGTATGACAGTCCGTTTATTATTGTGTCGGACAGAGTAACTGTCAGGATAGCAGCTCAGACTCCATGACTTGTCATTGGCTCCAAGCCCACAGTCAGCTCTCCCTCCTTTCCTCCCGATTCCTTTATAAGTCACTCCTATCCGGGCGTCATTTCCACTCCACTCAGCCTCCCAGTAACAGCGACCAGTCAGACTCTCTCTGCACAGAACCTGTTGCCAGCAGTCAAATCTCTCTGGATGGTCAGGATATGGCTGCCATTCCCCCCATGTCACCTTCCTGTTCCCCTCTGACAGATACAGGCGGCTGTTTGCTGTGTTGGGGTCCAGCGTCAGCTGGCAGGAGTCTGTAGGCAAGAGGAAGAGCGATTAATCCCATCACGAAGCCCAACATCTCCATCATTATCACTGTCACACCTCACACACTCACTAACACAGAACTCGCTCCAATACACACATTTTATTCCCAATATACTCATGTAGCCGCCCGAGTCTGCGGCGCTCCGGCTGCCCCCTGAGCTGTGAGACACGCCGCGCTGAGAGACTCGCTGGGGACCGAACTGCACTTTAGCCTGCGCTCTATTATTCTGTACGATACACAAAATATAAAAACGAAGCAGGAATTCAAGTATGTGAAATACCTCAGGAAATGTCGGACGCCCGCGCGACGCCGGCGGGAAGACGCGCCAAAATGATGCGCGTGTTAAACTAATAGGCGTAATTACAGGTAGATAAAATTACAAACAGCATTTATCAAACATGTTAACCATAAAATTATACGACACAGATTACCACTAAAAGTGAGCTTGTCTTTACGTCACAATATGAACTTCTTTCAAACCACTTTGGACACACACCTCTCTCCAGCAGCGAGCCGACGCGAAGCTCCCAACGCGGACGCGGACGCATCTAGGCTGGTTAGAGATGGGGAGTCGACTCCAAAAGAGTCGATTCCTCGACTCTCACTAGCCCTAGTGTCGGAATCGACTCCAGGTCAGGAATCGACTCCCAGTGTCAAGTGTTTTTTTCAAGTTCAACACAGCAACAGTTCATTATAACGAAAAGATTATAATGAATGTAAAGATACAGAAATTAAAACAAAAAGATAAAGAAATGAGAGGAAAAAATAAGTAATGCCAGGAAAACAAAGAACAATAATGTATAGATAGTTTTTTTCTGTTGGGTCTGTTTTGCGGCTCAATCAATCATGATGTGGTTCAATACAGTCAATTGGTTGTGATTGGCACAAAACACTGCAGTAGGTTTTACGAACCAATCATGTACCAGTCCTCAGGGTGAGAGTGGGACATGCCCATAATTGGCAAGTGGTGGTTGATTGAGTGATACTGTTGAGTGATGACTGTTTTTGAATCCAGTAACGTTAACTTATAATGGCAACCCCGACCTCAACCGTGTGGAATTAAAGAATTTAGATGTCCTACATGAGAGCGGAGCTCGATCGGTTTCAGGGTCGTAGGACATACGAGCGAGAAGTGAGGAAACGAGGAAGCATATTGAGACGCACCTTCTGAATCCTGACCCTATTTTAATTCAAAGTAAATGGAGTCGAGGAGTCGATTCCACCGACTCCAAAATTAGGAGTCGGGAGTCGGAGTCGACTCCAAAAAAACCGGAACCGAACACCCCTAAAGCTGGTTCTCCGCAAAGCGCAACACTCGCGTATCTGCACCGCGCATGCGTACACGGAAACGTTCATAGTTCTCCGGTCAAGCTGTGTACTTTGCTCTTGCCATATTTAAGTATTATTATTAGTAAATTATTATTCTGATATTCCCTGCACACGTACCACAGCAGTGAGGTCTGTGTATATTTCCCTACGTTTTACAAATTCTTTTTTTTCCCCCTCCACCACCCCCCCTCTGCGGAGGACTGCTTTATTTCTATTTAAACATTTATTTATTTATCTATCTATTTATTTATTTGTTTTTATTTACTTCCTCATACTTCCTCAAGAGAAGGAGAGGGAGCGAGGGGGGGGGGAGGAGAAGAAGGGGGATAGAGAGAGAGGGAGAGAGAGAGAAAAACAAAAAAAAGAAAAAACTGAATCAGCTTCAATGTCTGCTGAAGAGGGAAAACAACAACCAACATCTGTACGAATCACATCGAAAATCAAACGTTAAATGATATTGAACAGCACACACACCCAGCATTACAACACATGCCCAGAAGCAACAGCCGATCAAGACAGCGCGCGTCCATGTGCACCTGTCCGAACACCTGTCCGCACACCTGTGTGTGTCAGTGCGCTGGTGTTCATAAGGTTTCTCCATGTAAATGTCTAGTAGTGTGTGTGGGGAGCCACAGCCCCGCCCCCCTAGGACATGAAGCTGACATGGAGGAGACCCGGGCCCCAGACACCCAGAAAAGGGCAGAGGATAGTTCCGGCGGGGGGTCATCCGGCAGCCACATCGCAGGAGTCCCAGGGGACCGTGGCGGTGAGCCCGCAGGCTCCGCCGACAGCCGGCCACACCAGGGCAGACCGGAGCCCGGGTCCAGAGATCCAAGGGCCCCCCCACCCCCCAGCCAGGGCCCGACAGAGCCGGGAGGGCCAGGCCCCGCCAGGCAACCGCCGAGAGTGAGCCAGCACACAACAGAGCATCCAACCCCGGACATTGAGAACCACCAACGCATCGGCAGCCGGAGGCCCCATCCACCGGCAGGGAGTGTGGCGGGGGGGAATAGAGCCTGAGATGTTATTCCAGGTGGAGTCTAAGACCCAACCTGACACATGCGTATAGACAAACAGGCGCACACATACACAAGCATGCTTGTGTACGTTTTACAAATTCAAAGCACCAGTTCACAGGGTCGCCAACTTTGATCAACTGACTGGCGTGAGATTTTCAATTCGGAACAAGGCTGCACACACATGCATACGCATTTATATGTATGTAGCAGTTTTATCACCTTGTAAATTGCCTGTAGGGTTTGCAAACTACCATGCTTCGTCTGTGCATCTACATGAGGATAACGCGACGCATGTGCAAGATTCAGTACCACCAGAAATTGGGGTGGCAGTATGGTCACGTTTTGTCACGGGACATTGTCTTTACATACGGTACAGATAGTATTAAGTATACCTGGCTTATACTGACATGTATTGAGAAAAGTCTACCTTATATGTAACGTGTATTTTATCTTTAATTGTGGCATTCAAAACAATATTTGTTCATTTTGAGTGACTAAGAGAAAAAACTGTTTTGCAAATTTTTATTAGTGTAATCTGAATGTAGTCATATCGCCACTGTGCTGTTTGTAGCAATTTCAGGTATAAAAATACAAATAACTAATATTACTAAATAAATTCACTTAAAATATATTCTTTAATAAACTAAAAGTGGGCCAATTTAGTCCAAGGAGTATACTGTATGAACTTTAAGTATACTTTTTCTTTTGGTAAGGGGAGCCATGTGGCTGACAGGGAGCAGGGGAAAACACAAAGACTGACAACAGGAGGGACGGGATGAGCAGCGACACCTGCTGGTCAAACGGGGAAGGGACACAAAAGGCTGGGACAACAGGAGCTGACCCTGACAGGAAAGTACCAAAAGTACCGTACCTGGTGCAGTGGAAAAGCCCCTGAATAAACTTGCCTTGCTTTGCAATTGGATTAAAAGGCTACAGCCATAAACAGCTCATGTAAATGTGAAAGACCAGAAGGCAGCGGGAGAGAGAAAGAGAAGCTCCCCTAGCAGAAGAAAACGAAACACAATAAAATACACTCCACCTCATACACAGAGAGAAGCGTGTGTGTGAACAGACTCACATTGTAAGAATTCTGCTCTGGTCCTGGGCACTAATACCGGTAGGATGGTGTCTTTTGTAACTAGAAGGAGACAGAGAGAAACGGGGATGTGAGTAAAAGGAATTTACTTGCGAGAGATGGACTTCACTCACGGTGGAGACAGCAGCAACAGGGGGACAATAACAGGCATTTTAACAAACTGCAAATCATGGTAAGTTACACATAATACAGATTTCTGGATTTTATAAAGTAGAACAAACATGAATCATGTGATGTGAGTTTTGCAGCCTGTAGAATTTAGAGCTCATTAGTTTTCATAAATATTTAGTCTTATTGGAAACAGAAACTGACTTTGTCACACCAACATGAGACTGACTGTAATACATACTCTCTCTGCATGGTGTATATTAACAAGATCAGACAGAAAAATATTTTTATTTATCAACCTGTATGATGGATCTCTGCCATTTTCTTTTCGCAAACATTCTCCAGTTGATCTTTCAGTTCAGAAACCACCTTCCTCATATTCTCAAAAGAGCAGCGTGGACTGACGGAGATTCTGGGTCCAAATCCAGCTTCAGGAGTGACAGGAAGACCCTGGCAGCTCTATAGACACACAGTCTGATTAAACAGTTTCCTCAAAACAAATGTGTATGGCAATATAATTAACAAGACCATTACCATCTGACAAATGACAGACTAACTGAAATGCAAATGAGAACATGCATCCATTTGAATGTTCTGGTTTTCTTATTGTCAAAGTAGCTGTTCTGTTACCTGGAGGAAATGGATGTGATCCTCTGTGTGTGAAAGCTGCTCCAGCTCAGAGTGTCTCCTCTTCAGTTCTTCAATCTCCTGCTTCAGTCTCTCCATGTCTGCTTCAGTCTGGCTCACTGCAGCCTTCTCCTGATCTCTGATCAGCTTTGTCACCTCAGAGCGTCTTCTCTCAATGGAGCGGATCATCTCAGTGAAGATCCTCTCGCTGTCCTCCACTGCTGACTGTGCTGATCTCTGTTGGTGACACAGGGAGCAGAGGACAGTAAATTACAATTGGCCCCTTTTGAGACTCCAGGGAGCCTCATTGTACAATAGTGATGTGAGCTGACAGGAGGTATAAAAACAGCACAGGGCTGGGGTTTGGAGCGTCACGATGCTGGATGCCTCAGGTACTGAAACCCAGCCAGCACTGATTGGAAATGATCCCTCATTAAGCTCATACACTGTCAGCTGCAGGGATTTGGCAGAGACTGGTGGCTGTATGGGGCAGGTTGGTTGTCACCATTAGGTCTCAGTTTAATAGGTGACTTTCTTGGTGTTTATTTGCATTATGCTGGGTTGAGAAAAGTTGCATTTTTCTCAAATGGGCCTTTTATGGTACTTTTCTAAATAAATAAGCTACTACTGCTGCAACACTTGGTTAAACTCTGTTATCTAGCAACTTTGTCCCATTAAATCTCTGACCCAGAATAACCCACAGCAGCATTACTTTGACTAATACCCATAAGTCTATAAATCTGCAATCTGTTGAATCTGAGAGAAGATTCAAGATGATTACAGACCAGCTGTTATCTTCTCCTCAGGTTCATACTCACTGTGAATGAGCCCACAGCCTCTCTCAGCTCCTGCAGCTCCTTCTCTCTCATCTGAATTCTCTGCTGAAATTCCCTCTGAATTTCACCCATTTGTTTCTACAGATAGGAAACAAGATGACAAAACAAGTTTGTTTCATTAGCTGAGATCATATTCATTAATCATCCTGTCCAGGGTGGACCCCAGCCTTGGGCCCTATGCTGCCTGGGAAAGGATCCATGCGCTCTCTGTGACCCTGACCTGGATTACTGTTTAGGAGATGGATGGATGGATGGATGGATACTATTAAATGATTTATTGACTGTAGGTAGGATAAACTGGACATAGACCCTTTGGTCCTGTTTCCACCTGGTATTAACATGCTTCCTGGGTGATCCAATCACAAGTGGGCAGCGCTAATTACAGGTGTGAAGGGACCCAGGACACATTGAAGATGCATTGAGATCCGATCACTCAAACCACATTGGGAGGTGGTCTGGGCCACATTCTTATAGCAATGTGAAGGCGAATGTGTCCTGGGCTGCATTGCATTACCGGCTACTCAACTGACGTCCTATTTGATTTATGTCAGATCGCATGTCAGTTGATAATGGGCCACTGTGTAGTAAACTGCACTGTGAACAACAATAATGCATCTTTTCTCCTGTGACACTAAAAACTCTGAATCTGCTGGGAAGTTGGTTTAATATTGGACTGTTGTTACCCATTCATATGGGTCATAGTGTGCATCACTGATGTTCCACGCAAATTCAGAAAAGATAATGTGTAAGATGTGATTTATTAAAGATGTTTCAGAATTTGCACAGATCATATGTTTAATGAGCATGTTGGGGCGCTGCCTGGTGCAGGCAGGGAAACAAGGTGACGATCCACTTAAAAGCTCCAAGACAAAGGGATTTAAGGAAACTGAACAAAACTGGAAAGACATAAAATAAAGGAACAACAAGGGGTCAAAACTCACCAGGGAAAAAGTAGCTAAGAAAACGACACGTAGACTAACAGAGGGAATGGGGCAGCTAGTGATGTTAAGCTTGACACCGAAGCTCCGATGTATGTGACAAAAAAACTATTCACTACATTCTGAAGCACAGCTTGGAGGTTTCCTCCATTCTCCCCTAAACATGTGACCATAGTCATCCGAAGCTTTGTTTTGCACTCAACCATGTGACTGCTTTGGAAACCTCATTACCGGTTTCAAATGTCGGCACACACACACTGCAGCACAAGTTTTAATCATAATAATGATTTAATGATAATTTATCAATAATTAAATCATTTAGAAATACAATGAACACAATAATGATTATTATTATTAAGGTTCAGTTTAATTGTATGAATACATAATATCAGATATGGGTGAGGGTATTACCCAATAATCTGTATAATTTTCCCAGTATAGAGACCAAGAAGCAAATGATTGATGAGGCTTTGGTCAAAATGATTGTGAAGGATTCACAACTATTCACCATAGTGGATGATGCTGGATTTAGGGAGTTTGTGGGAATCCTGAATCCAAGCTACATTCTCCCATCCAGGCAAACATGAAAGGGTCTGGTGGCAGAAATATTTAAGATAGAAAAAGAGAAAGCAAAGGAAGAGGTGAAAAAGGCCAAAGCAGTAAGTCTAACATCTGACATGTGGACATCCATACATATGGAAGCTTATTTAGTCAGACACACAACCTGCCTTGTACAGGCACTGAATTTGGTCGTGAAGAAGGCCATTGATCAGACACAAGGACCTGACCATATCAGATCCAAGGCAAGACAGCAGATGGGCAGACCCACTCTCAGAATGATTCAAGAAGTGGAAACCAGCTGGAATAGCAGCTATTCAATGCTGCAGTGATCACATGATCAAGGAGAGCCAGTTGGTGCTGCATTGGTCACTCTGAAGACAGAGCTCACAACCCTGACCTCAGAGGAATATCACATAATTTATGATTGTCTGGGTGTTTTATGACATTTCAATGAGGCAACTGTTCCACTTTCTGAAGAGAAGAGAGTATCAGGATCCAAGGTAATTCCTCTCATCCACATGCTTAGACATGCTGTGAATCTGAAACTGTCCCAGACACAGAATGTCAAGGCCCAGCAGTTGTGCAAGAACCTCTTGAAGTTGCTCACTGAGAGGTTGTCAGTCTATGAGACCATGAGCATAATGACACTGGCCACACTGCTGGATCCAAGGTATAAAACCTCAGGTGTCTGTAACCAATCTAATGCTCAGGCTGCTGCGAAACGCCTTACAGCAGAGTGTGCATCCAGCATAAGATTACAGGAAGCCCAGCAGAACCCATCCACACCAACATGCATCCAGGCACCAGAACCAGGGCCTGCAGGAACCTCATCTGGTACTGCAATACACACTGGTACTGTTCCAACCTTTCACATTTTAATGATAATGTTCAATTAAACTGAATTGGGATAAATAATTATTATTGCACAGTACAAAATGCATAGTGTATATAATGATTCATGCTTTATCATTTTAGTTTGAGGTCTGTGGGATCTTCTGGACAGTGATGTGGGGGAGAGCAAACGGGTCAAGAGTCCTTCAGCACATGCTACTGTGGAGGTTCAGCAGTACCTCAGTGACCCAAATATACTGCTTTCTGAAGACCCTTTGCAGTTCTGGGACATGCAGAAGGCTGTGTATCCACACTTACAGTATATGAACTTGCAATACAGTTTCTCTGCACTCCAGCGACCTCTGTTCCGTGTGAGCAGGTATTCTCTAAAGCAGTGAATAATTGTGAATAAAAAACATAACCAACTTAGTCCCCACGCTGTTCAACAAATACTGCTCCTCAACAAAAATCTGTAGTCCAATACCCCCTCTTGAGTTACACATGCACCCCTTCCCAGTTAATTCAAAGGTTACCCAATCCACAAGACATTGCACAGCCCAACTTAACCAGTACATTAATGTTCATAAAGTACTACAGACCACTTGAATGTTTGCCTATTTGTATACACTCACCTAAAGGATTATTAGGAACACCATACTAATATGGTGTTTGACCCCCTTTCGCCTTCAGAACTGCCATAATTCTACGTGGCATTGATTCAACAAGGTGCTGAAAGCATTCTTTAGAAATGTTGGCCCATATTGATAGGATAGCATCTTGCAGTTGATGGAGATTTGTGGGATGCACATCCAGGGCATGAAGCTCTCGTTCCACCACATCCCAAAGATGCTCTATTGGGTTGAGATCTGGTGACTGTGGGGGCCATTTTAGTACAGTGAACTCATTGTCATGTTCAAGAAACCAATTTGAAATGATTCGAGCTTTGTGACATGGTGCATTATCCTGCTGGAAGTAGCCATCAGAGGATGGGTACATGGTGGTCATAAAGGGATGGACATGGTCAGAAACAATGCTCAGGTAGGCCGTGGCATTTAAACGATGCCCAATTGGCACTAAGGGGCCTAAAGTGTGCCAAGAAAACATCCCCCACACCATTACACCACCACCAGCAGCCTGCACAGTGGTAACAAGGCATGATGGATCCATGTTCTCATTCTGTTTACGCCAAATTCTGACTCTACCATTTGAATGTCTCAACAGAAATCGAGACTCATCAGACCAGGCAACATTTTTCCAGTCTTCAACTGTCCAATTTTGGTGAGCTCGTGCAAATTGTAGCCTCTTTTTCCTATTTGTAGTGGAGATGAGTGGTACCCGGTGGGGTCTTCTGCTGTTGTAGCCCATCCGCCTCAAGGTTGTGCGTGTTGTGGCTTCACAAATGCTTTGCTGCATACCTCGGTTGTAACGAGTAGTTATTTCAGTCAAAGTTGCTCTTCTATCAGCTTGAATCAGTCGGCCCATTCTCCTCTGACCTCTAGCATCAACAAGGCATTTTCGCCCACAGGACTGCCGCATACTGGATGTTTTTCCCTTTGCACACCTTTCTTTGTAAACCCTAGAAATAGTTGTGTGTGAAAATCCCAGTAACTTAGCAGATTGTGAAATACTCAGACCGGCCCGTCTGGCACCAACAACCATGCCACGCTCAAAATTGCTTAAATCACCTTTCTTTCCCATTCTGACATTCAGTTTGGAGTTCAGGAGATTGTCTTGACCAGGACCACACCCCTAAATGCATTGAAGCAACTGCCATGTGATTGGTTGATTAGATAATTGCATTAATGAGAAATTGAACAGGTGTTCCTAATAATCCTTTAGGTGAGTGTATATCCTGATGCACTACACTGAGTCAAAATTAACTGCTATTTACTTATTTGACCACCTAGTGTCACTAATGTACACCATTTAGAAAAGCTTTGAGTACAGAATAAGTTTTTGACACACTTGCCTCCCAAAGCTTTGTTTTGCCATCACTAGAGGAAACTAAGGGAAGATAACCAGGAAAAACAACCAGGTAGAAAAACAGGCTGTGACTACAGAAAATGACCTAACATTCCACCACCAACGCAAACAATGAATCAGCAACAAACAGCAGGACAAGCACTTAAATAAAACAGACAACCAAACTAACGAAGAGGCAGATGTGACACATAAGACAATTAACCAATAACAACGGCGCAGGGCAAACAGGCAACAGGTGCAGTAACTTATACTAATGAACACAAGACTAGGAAAACTCCAACAAACACTGAAGGTACAGTAAGAAACACTAATCACACACTAGGAATTCAACACTTAGAAAATACAGAAACATGTGGAACATAATAAAACAAGACACAAGCTTCACAAGGAGAACACAGAACTAATAAACACTAGGAAGAATAGAAAACCAATAATTAAATGAAAGAGGTGAGGTTGGTTTCTGACCAGCCTCAAACCCATGACCAGCTGGTCCCAGCCTCAGTGCTACACACTCAACCCACTGAGCCAAATGCAACCATGCGGGGAAAAAGGAAGAACACACTAGGGCCAAAGACAATGAGACGACAAAGGGGATGGACAGCGATGGCTGCTGGCCACACGGGGAAGAGACACAAGGACAGCGATGGCTGTTGGCCACACGGGGAAGAGACACAAGGACAGCGATGGCTGCTGGCCACACGGGGAAGAGACATAAGGACAGCAATGGCTGCTGGCCACACGGGGAAGAGACACAAGGACAGCGATGGCTGCTGGCCACACGGGGAAGAGACACAAGGACAGCGCACTGTGACGAAGCTTCATTATTTATGTCAAAGCTGCTCCACACTTTATTAATATTAGTGAAATGTGCCAGTAAAAATTACATGAAGGTAAAATTAAAGCATGTAGGTAAGAATGTGTGTTCAGTAGCCTAGAAAATGGATGTGTGAATAGAAACATATAATAACAGTGTAATTGTTTATATAGTTTTATATTGGGCTGTCTGGGGCTTCCTGGTCAGAAACACACGAAACTCCTTTTCCACACAGAGGTTCGTTGGCTGTAACATGAAAAAGTTCTGACCCATTTTTTCGAGCTATTTTAAGCTATTCATGCATCAGACTAATGAACCCTGTGACAGAATGTATGACTTTCAATGGCTTGCGAAGTTGTCATATCTAAAAACTGTGTTGATATAGTTATATATTTATTTAAGTAATCACATTTACATGACATGAAATAATATTTTATAATAATGATTTTCTAATAAAAATCGCATCATTATTATGAAATACAATTTAAAAATTATACAAAGAAGACAAGTGTTATTATGAACTATAATACCTTTTATGCAATTATTTAAAAATAAAAGGACACATTATTGAAATATTTATTTTTTAATTTACCTTTAGATATATTTATTTATTTTATTTGAGTATCATGACGTTCCATACAAACATCTTAGGCATTTTTGTTACCCTAAAATGTGCTAATAGCTTCTGATTCCTTCTTGTCCATCTTTTAATGTTTGGCAGATTCTGCATATGGAAGTTATTTACGTGCTTATTTTAATTACTGCGGAAAGTGAGATCCAATTACAAACGGTCAGTCGAGATGCGTGTGGAGATGCTTGTTAATACCAGGTGTGAACAGAGCCTTTGACTCACCACTGTTGTACTGAGCTCATAGTTTTGTGTTTGTGGGTTTCCTGTCAGCTTAAACAGGGCTGGTCATTCTCATCGGACCTCTCTAATTAACAAGGTGTTTCAATAATAACAATAATTGATACCTTCACTGATCCCTGTGGGGAAATTCTCTTAACACCCCCCCTTGCTCTCTGTAGGTGAGAGTAAGCTGGCTGCAAAGGGCAGCCACCCATAGCAGCACCCAGGGAGCTGGGGGTTAAGGGCCTTGCTCAGGGACCCCCAGATGTACCAAGGCCAGGCTTGAACTGGCAATCTTCTGATCATAGGCAGAGAGGCTTAGCCCACTCAGCCACAGGCTGCCCCAGAACTATCACACTCTGGCTGTTTCATGTTTACTGCACCATTCTCAGGAAACTCTACACACTGGAGTGTGTGAAATTAGGACGGTGGCTGTTTCTGAGATGATGGAGCCGCTACTCTTATGCTGAGCTCCATTTACCTCGGAGGCTGGAACTCTGAGCTGGGAATGACGTCACAGACGAGTTAAACGTGTTCCAGTGCAGCAAGTCGGAAAGCCATTTAGCAAAACCAGGGACTGGTTTAAAAAAGCAAAATTTCTTGCTTAGTCAGATAACTCGTTGGATTTAATGTGTCCCAGTTTAAATGGCCCTTTTCTTCATTCACTTATATTTAGCCCAGACTACCTTAAATACGCCTGGCTAAGCAAGACATCCTGTTTTCTGAAACAGGCCCCAGTTTTAGCCCAGTTAATTGTTAGCCACTGTATGTGTGATCACACCATATTTAAACCCTCTTAGCTCACACATCTCAGCCATTCAGATGCTCAGCCAAACAGTAAGTGAACCTCTTGACCCTGTTTGCTTGCTGTATATATTCAGCTGCAGCCACATGATTCGATGTTTGAAGGAATTTCAGTGCAAATTCAATCAGAACTTTTTAAACTTGCACTTTTAGTTAGTTTTTCTTTCATCTTACCAAACCACACTTGTTTTGTGTGTTTTTTTTTAGCAATTACACTAACATGTGTTAAGACACAATCTATTTATTTAAAATTAACTTTATATTTATATAAGAGTACTTCTGGCCTGACCTGTATCTCTGTCCTTCCTGCAGCAGCTGAGACTGTATCATGGCCTCTGTGTTCATCCAACATACAGAGACAACAGATACACTGCTGGTCGGTACGGCAGTAGACCTCCAGGGGTTTGTCATGCTGAGAACAGACCTTGTCCTGCAGACGTCCAGTGGCATCAGTCAGCTTGTGCTTCTGAAAAGCTGGAGACTCATAGTGAGGCTGGAGGTGAGTTTCACAGTAAGAGGCCAGACACACCAGGCAGGACTTAACAGCTTTGCGTTTTCTCCCAGTACAGAAATCACACTCCACATCTCCAGGTCCAGCATAATGGTCAGCAGGAGTAGCTGCTTGTAGTCCAGTCTTCTTCAGTTTCTCCACCACTTCAACCAACATGGTGTTTCTGCCCAGAACAGGTCTGGGTGTGAAGGTCTGTCTGCACTGGGGGCAGCTGTAAACTCCAGCATGATCCTCCTGATCCCAGCAGCTCTTAATGCAGCTCATACAGTAACTGTGTCCACAGTTGATAGTCACTGGATCCTTCAGTAGATCCAGACAAATTGGGCAACTGAACTGGTTCGGATCCAGTGCGGAACTGGCTTCTGCCATTTTATCACGAACACTGATAGGATTCAGTTTCGTTTTCTCTCACAGTCGTCTGTGTGTGAGAGTGGGAGGAGCTTCCTGCTTCTCAGGTTGCAGTAGGTGTGGTTTTGGACTGAGGCCAGACTGAGAAGAGCAGACTGGACAAACACTGGAGTTGGAGTTTAAAACTAAAATAGTACATCATGCAAACTATACACACAACAGACATTTATTTAGCTTTTATGAGAATATCTGACATTATTTTTCCGTAAACAAGCTATATCCTACTCTTTGATTTTGTACAGTAGATAGAAATTAGGTAGAAAGGCATAAGAGAGCAGATCTACTGAGAATGAATTTCTGTGTCTGTTTGGGATCATGTAGTTTCAGGTGAAACATGCAGGTTTGTGCAATTATAGACAGACTGTGTCAGGATTAGACAGAACAAGCTTTGACAAGTACTGTCAATCCACAGATTTGTTTTTTTTTACATTATTCTACATATAATATTTATGAAAATAAAGGATGCGGCACGTACAGTATAGGTCATATTTTTTTTCATTTTATTTCTGTGTGTGTGCTGGGAGTGTATTTGTGTTAGGAAGGAGAGTCAGGTGACCAGGTTCAGAGTGAATAAAATTTTTCCATAATCTAAAGTTATCCTATAGATATTCATTGAATACTATTAAGTTAAAGTCTCACACTTAAGTTAATGGACCCACTTCAGCCATCCTCAGGAACAGAAAGATAGAAAATATCAAAAAAGTATCCAACAAATTCCAATAACCGCTTATCCAGTACAGGAGAAGTATTTTCTGCGATGAGTGAGCAAGCTGTTTGAGGGCATGACAGAATTTTTTATGGGAAAAGGTGTGTTTTGTCTTAATACTGTTTATGAATTGTTGGTGGTGAAAAAAAGAGTTTGAAGTGCTTAATTTTCATTTTATTAACACATATTTCACTTCCTGACACTCGACCCGTTTAAAGATGGATATCATGGTCATTTTTTTTTTAGTTATTACAAATAAACTGTGGCACAAAAATTGCGCAACTTTCTACATGTATTATTTGAAAGGTTTTGCAGAGTTTAAGAAGTTTGATAGATTTGTTTCTTTTATTGAACGTCATTTTTCTCTGTTATTAAAAACTTGGACGTATGCGTCCAAACCACTAGAGGGCGAATTCTGAAGGGATGCAGATGTAACAGCTGCCAGGGCTGGCTCTCCTGGGCCAGATTCTGTAGATGTGGTGTCAGGGGCGGCCAACTGCTGGGAGCCTTGGGGGAGCTGATTGCTAACTGCAAGGAGCCAGTGAGGAGACTGGCGGCTCACTGGGGAGAGCCTGCTAGGAGCCTGGAGCAGGAACAGGGTGGTACATTCTCAGTCACACGCTGGGGCTGTAGCCATGACATGGACAGGCTCAGAGTCAGGTTCAGGTGTGGGTCCAGGCCATGCCTTAAGTCTGCAGTTCTGGTGACGGAAGCTGACAGAGAGCTTCGGGGAAGTAAACAAAGAGAGGTCACATTTTGCTTCAACACGGTTTTATTGGAAGTCTGTACACAACACAGATGCATTTCGGCATGTTGCCTTCCTTAGTGTGCTACTGACTATGTACAGTTCCCATTTAAATAGACACTTCCCTGCGAAACAACCAATCGTAACACAACAGGTGTGATGAACATCACCATGGCATTACCGGGTCACGCCCCAAAAACATGGTGTAACAGTAGATGATGTGAAAGGCATAACAAAGCAATGGTAATAGGTAAAACAAATAAAATATCATAAAAAACAGGTTAAAGAGAAGCCGTCATTTATGCCATTTGGTACCAATGTATTTAAAGCAAATATACACCAGGCTTCCCTTCTAAGAAGGTGCTTTTCTCGATCGCCCCTCTAGGGGCCTGGTTCACTGTCTCCAGACCCATAAACCGTAGGGAGTTACAGTCATGAGCTGCTGTATTAAAATGTCGGGCCACTGGAGACGATTCATTCCTATTGCCAAAAGAACATTTGTGCTGACATATCCTGGTTATTATGTGACGTTTAGTCTTTCCGACATAAAATAATCCACACAGGCATGACAGTAAATATACAACAAATGTGGATAAATAATTTGTTCCTATGGGGATGTATACTTCTGTAACAAATAGTTCAAGTGATTGTTATCAATGAACTTATCATGTCGTACTTTCTTTAATTTTGATTTTATCCCCTCACTAAATTTAAAGTGGGATCCAAAGGCAGGTGCTTATATGGACAAATGTCCAAGCCTTTGTATTTCATCAAGGTAAGAATAACTATAGAGCCCCCCCCCCCCCCCCCTTATCGGCAGGCTTAATGACAATGTCGTTAGTCGACATTAACTCACGCAATGCTATATTTTCCAAAGACGAAAGATTACATCTTACTTTATGATGTGTTCTATTAAAACAGACAGAAGGGTCTTGTTCAACCAGCTGACAAAGTGTTTCCACAGAGTGATTTGGATCAGGAGAGAGAAATATAGTTTTAGGTCTAAAAGGAACTTTTTGAGCAATAGAAGAGCTTGAGATATACTCAAATAATGATATATTTTTAGCCACTGACTCCGGTGACTGTGCTGTTCTCGTCCTCTTGGATTTAACAGCTGCATTTGACACAGTGGATCATGATATTCTGCTTTCTCATTTGGAGCAGTGTGTGGGCATCAGGGGTATAGCATTGGAGTGGTTCCGATCCTACCTGGCGCACCGAACCGTGTGTGTGTCACTTGATGATTCTGTGTCCTCCATTGCTCCTCTACTACATGGGGTGCCACAGGGCTCAATTCTTGGCCCCATTCTGTTTTCTATATATCTGCTCCCACTTGGCTCCATTCTTAGGAAGCATGGCATTTCGTTCCACTTTTAAGCGGATGATAGTCAGATATATGTTCCTCTAAAAAAGAAAGATAACTACTCTGTGACACCTTTACTAAGGTGTTTTGAGGAAATAAAGTCCTGGTTAACCCTCAATTTTTTGAAACTCAATGAAAAAAAGACAGAGGTGATGGTTTTCGGAGGATCTTCTCAGAACCCTCTTGTGGATCTGGGTCCTTTATCTAAATATGTAAAACCAGTCATCTCAAATTTAGGTGTCAAAGTGGATATCGATCTTAGATTTGATAGTCAGATTAGAGATGTTGTAAAATCAAGCTACTTTCATTTGAGAAATCTGGCTAAAATAAAATCTATTCTCCCTAGGGATCTTTCTGAGACAGTAATTCACGCCTTTGTCACCAATCGAATTGATTATTGCAATGCACTCTATGTAGGGGTTAATGGTTCCTATATTGCTCAACTTCAGCGGGTACAAAATGCTGCAGCACGTTTGTTAACAGGCACGGGGAAGTTTGAGCACATTTCCCCAGTATTGGCCTCACTTCCCTGGCTGCCTATATATTTGAGGATTCATTTTTAAATTCTCTTGTTTACTTTTAAAGCATTAAATGGTCTGGCCCCGACCTACCTGTCTGAGCTACTTCATCCGTATTCGCCCTCCCGCTCTCTCAGGTCAGCTGATCAGCTGCTCCTGTGTCTGCCGAAAACTAAGCGTAAGCTTAGAGGGGATCGGGCTTTTGCAGAGAGATGGAGAATGCCGCTTTTGTCAAAATGACAGGTTGGGTCAAAGGTCACAAAGGTCAAATAAATCAAAAAGTGACAGGCGGTGGGTGCAAGCCGGGTGACGTCATGAGGTAGTGGGAGGGGGGGCTTTTTTTTTTGGCTGTGAGCCAGTTGAGCGTTGGGATAGGGGTTTATTTGTATATAGTTTATTTATTTATTATAATTTAATTATTTATTATTATTTAATTATTTATTATAATGTAATTATTATTTTATATTGAGTAGAGTGCTTATGAGTGTGTTGTTTTGTCTGCATCCACCGGGTGCCGAGCAGGGGGGACTGAGCAGGGGGGGTTAAGGTCCCAAACACTGGGTCTGAGTGGGGGTGGGTTACCTGATGGAGTGTGAGCGTACGCTGTACCACCGTGGTAAGGTCCGTGGCTTTGGAGAATCTGTGGAAAAGGGCTCTGAGAGAGCGATGCTGTGTCTGTTGCGGTACCGTGGTAAGGTCCCGTGGCTTTGGATAATCCGCAAAGGACTCGGAGAGAGCGATGCCGGAGAGCTGAGAGTTGTGCTGCGCGAGACTGAAAGAAATCCTGTGAGAATGACCAAGTTGGAGCTAAGAATGAGAGGAGGGTCTGGGTCTGACGTCCAGTAAAAAACGCTTAGCAGTAGTTTGACCGTCTGTGTGTGTGTGTGTGTGTGTGTGTGAAAGCCGACACCCCCCTGCAGCAGTAGCAGTTTGGCCTTGTGTTTTTCCTCATGCAACCTATGTACATCCCGATAGGTCAAATCCCGGTCAAACTGTAATTTCGGCCACACATCAAGTTTGACACTTTGTATTTCAGTAAATTTTGTTAAAAGTTTTGTCTTTTCCCCCCGACTCCCCGCCACACATCAAGTTTGACATTTTGTATTCCAGTAAATTTTGTCTTTTCCCCCCGACTCCCCCCATACCGTCTGCGCAGTTAAAACGTACATCGAAATAGACAACAGATAAAACTTGACAGGACGTATATTTCTCCTTAAAGAATCCTAAAAAGTAAGCAACCGTAGATATTTTTATTACCTTGAGAAGGGTCCCCCTCCTTTGGTAAAGAGACACAAGTACCCCACACCCCGTATCATCAAGGCATTGCCCTACTGGAAAGAGAAAACTACATGGGACCTGCATAGAGTAAGTATATTATTTCTTTTATGCGTGTTTTATGATAAACACCATACAATAAAATAACTTAAAATAATTATTTTATTTTTAGAGATTCAGCTATTTTGGGTTTGTTTTTTTCTCTACGGGAGACGCTGCGGTTAGAAAACTCCATATAGTGAGTATATTATTTCTTTTATACATATGATAAACGCTATACATTAAAAATAACTTATTCTAATAATAGGTATTCTCTGTTTTCTATGTACAAGAGAGATGGCGCGGACCGGTCAAGAGAAAATCTACGCAAGACCTGAATCAGCAGGTATGGACGGAGCAACACCCCCCTCCTATACCTGAAGCGCTATTAAATGAAATAGACAACATCAACAACGCTAATAATGATGAAAATGATGCGGTTTACTTTGCTCAACACAACTCGCCACCCGCAGCGTCTGGTGAAGCGACGGCCCAAGAGCCCTGTTTGCTACCATCCTTAGAGACATTATTAATAACCTTCCTGTGCTGTTAGGGTCGGCACCGACCCATTTTTAAGTTTAACATGCATAAAAGCACCACATATATTTGTGCATACTCTTAAAACGAAAGGCTCCATATTGAACCTTTTAGATTGGTACATATATGACACTCCTTGGACATTCTCAATTAAAAGAAATGGCACCTTTTTGAAGGCAATGGTTATATTTCCTCTGGTTAGAACCCCTATAGTTCTATATAGCACACCCAAGAACCTTTTTTTTCGAAATATATACTGCATCAAAGTTTTTTGACTTTGTCAGGAATCTCTATTTAAACTAAATAAATGATAACAAAATCAAGGTAAGGCATCCCCACACATGTAAGGTAAGATAAGACCAGTTCAGTTTATTTATATAATTCTCTAGAGGTTTATTTTATCATTATTTTTTATTGAAAACGAGAGGAATGCTGTCAAAAGAAAGGTCCACAAAGCCACACCAAAAATATTAAAACCAGTCTTTTCATGGATAAGGAAGCCTAACAAGGTAACCAAGAAGTAAGAAACAAATTGGATGATAAATAATTGTTTTGAGGGTATCTTATGGCTGATGTACTGTAAGACACGTGCTGCTTGACACCGACCCGTCTAACATAAGAGACAGGAACAGAAAGCTAACATAGGCCGAAGGTTAAGCGTGTTAAATGAAAGGCAGCGGGATAATTCCCCATAATGCCGCACTATAACAAAATCAAACGCGACGTGAAAATGTTTAATAGACCTCAATAAAAATGTCAGGGACGTCTACGACAAACGCAGATTGTTGCCTAGTGGGGAAACTGCCTTTTGGATACCGAACTGTAAAAACTAGCAGCATCGCAAAAAGGGTGTTGTAAGTCTTTAAAAATATTTCATCGAATGAATTTGTTAGTGTAACATGAAAGTTTTTTCAAAGTAAGATGTACAGATGTTTTAAAATGTAACATGTGAAAGTTTTTTCAAAGTAAGATGTACAGATATTTTAGAATGTAATATGAAAGTTTTTCAAAGATGTACAGATGTTTTAAAATGTAATATGAAAGTTTTTCAAAGTAAGATGTACAGATGTTTTAAAATGTAACATGAAAGTTTTTCAAAGTAAGATGTACAGATGTTTTAAAAAATGTAACATGAAAGTTTTTCAAAGTAAGATGTACAGATGCTTTAAAAATGTTCGGGTGTTTTATTTTCTAGACGCGTTGTACAAAAACGGTTTGTTATGTGTACGCAGCGCAAGCATGTTTGTACAAAGTTTTATGCATTCATTTTGCGAATCAGTTTTGAAATCTAATATGAACGTGGCTTTTATTTTACAAAAACAAAGTTGCAAAAAATTTGTAGGCTCTTTATCAAAGCAGATTTTGTTAATATAACATGAAGTTTTTTTTTATTATTTTCAAAGTTGCACAAGGGTTTTAAAATGTAACATGTATACGTGTGTTTTATTTTTCAAACTTGTACAAAAACGTGTGTGTACATTTATCAAATGAGTTTTAAAATGCAACATGTACAGGTATTTTATTATTCAAAATAAAAGTTGTACATACATTTTGTTATATGTATGCAGCACGGTCATGTTTTTAAAATGTGCTAATATTTGCGGGATGGTGGGAATAAAGCGTATTTAAAAGGGGTACCTCTCGTGGAATCTACCAATCTTTAGCAGCTTTTGAACCCTGAGCCACACGGGGACTGGGGTTTTTAACCGTGAGACTCGACACCTAGCTACGCATTAGATCCTTACTTCAGCAATGGTCCCCATGTACCCAGTGTAGGGTCAGGTCCATCGCAAGAGAAAGAACCGCCGTGAAAGAACGATCCACCAGCATTTTGTGTATCAACGAATCTGTAATCATTCTTTCCATTCATTATATGCTGAGTTTTCCAAAATTGTTTTTTAGCTGAAGCATCAAAAGCTGTAACTTCGAGTGCACCTGGTTTAATAGCATTTTATTTATAACAGTAGGAGCTTGTAAACTGCATTTAGCGGTCGCATGAAAACACATTAAAAACTTTAAAGAATAAAGCTTTAGTTATTTTTAATAAAGACGGCTTTCTAGTAAATGGTTTTCCTACAAGGTGACCCCGCGGCCTATACTTAAGACATCCGGGCGCCTGATTTGAGATGTTTACTGAGGACGGTATGTTAAGTTAACAGTGGTGACTGAGCTGCACCGTGTTTGACTCTTAATGAAACTTAGACCTAATTCAACAGAACCAGTCGTCATCCACTTTGCAGTGAGATTTCTGTGCGAAATGTGAACAAAGATTCATTTTCTTACTTTACCACTTATCGGATAACAAGGGAAATGGCAGCGGCAATAACCTACACAGTTATTTGTTCCTTCCATATGTATATATATAGCACCGCAGAACGTTTTGCACTTTTTTGCACTATTTGTTTATTGTTTGTTGTGTGTTCTACATGCATGTTTGCACTGGAGGATCTGCTTTTTATTCTCATTGTACATGAGTATAGTGACAATAAAAAGGCATTTCATTCATTCATAATATGTCGGACACAATGGCTCTGAGCACCAGGGAGTCCACCGTGAGGCGCACGAGCTGCTAGCTGATGTAATGCTGCGAACGGTCGGGGCTCTGACATTCTTAAGGTGCGGCTATCTATCCCCGAGACACTTTAGCCAGGAGCGTGTATATTTGCGCTTATTAATGCTGCAGTGTCAGGGTTTTGCTGACTCTTATAGGAAGCTGGCTAGCAATAACATTTTTTAGCTGGTCTTTTTCATTTAGTACATACACGGTTTAGAAGAAAACCTAATCACCATTAAAAAAAATAAATAAATAAACGTACAAAACTATTGAAATCCCCCAGAAGCATGTGCATATTTTTCTGGTTTGCATGTTGTGTGTGTGTGTGTGGTTACCTAAGCACAGTCGGCCTAGTGTTTGATAGGTGATGGAGAAGCGTACGGTCGTGGGGACAATAAACTACATGCGCCTATGCCAACATGTGTTTAAGTATAGCGACAAACATGGACGCTTTCTTTAACGTAAAACAGTTAAAGGCTCATACGGTTTTGTTTACATTTTTATTTTTTTAATTTCAAGTAGCCTCTAATCACCTTACATTAGTTCTGATTTACTGTAGTCACCAATCAGAGTATTTTAAAACAATGGCACTGAAATGTCACCACATGTTAAAGCTAACAAAGTAACATGATTATATCAGCGGAACAAACCAGTCGCCGGTACGTATAGACAGATCATGTGTTGCTCAACAATCGACAGCATTTTGAAATCTATTTGTATTTAGACAAATATATTGGGAATAAAGCGTTGTGTTTTAAAAGGCAGACATTGAGGTCGAATTTAAATTGGTCACAATTGTATTGTTTTCCGCAGCTAGAAGTGTCGGCTGAGGTTGATTTTAATTGGCATGTCAGTTTAGGATTCTTGCAGTAGAAGTTATGTAGTGAATTGCGGTACTCTGAAATTAAGTGATATGTGTATTAGAATCGTGAAGCGTCATCTTCCTTTGTTTTAGGTTCACCCCGGGCATTTTATGAATTGTAATGTAATATCAGACAGTGTGTGATGAATTTCTGAAGGCCTGTTATAGGCCTATATGACAATTTCGTGGAAACGTCTCATGGAAAAATGTAGTTGCAGTTTGTCAGGACTAAAGACTGGCTAATATGACATGGTGAACAAGTCCTGTGGTTAAAGAATGCCGGCCTGTTGCTTAAAACATTGTGTTGTATGCCGAATGTTTCTTGCCCATAGACTACATGTTGCTATACTGTTCCTTTATAATATTCAAGTATTATTTTTTAAATCATTTAATGAAATAGGTAAATACCTCATCATTGATGACTATGGTCCACCTGAGTGACAAGTAACCCGTCCTGGACAGAGGTTTCTTCAAGGCCTGTTGTGGGAACCCCATGGTGTAGCATTAAGAGAAAGAATACAGGGAGTGGTACAAATGAGCAGTTGTCCTGCCCCCTTTTACTCATTTTGGATGCTTAAATTACTAAATTGTGATTTTAATGCTCATCTGTATGATTCTATGGTCTGAGCGAGTCTCCAGTACTACATGAATGGTAAACTTAAAAACTCTACTTCTCTTAGCTTAATGATATTTTCTTTTACTGTGTACGATTGGTAGAAATGAAAATCGTGATTTGTCTCTCAGCTTGTGTGTGTGTGTGTGTGTCTGTGTGTGTGCGTGCGGTGTGTCAACAATGGCAATTATTCACTAAATTCTAAACAAACCCACATATAAAACCCCCTCCCCACCCACCCCAGACACCTATAAAACACAGCATTCTTGCTCTCACCCCCCCACTCATTTTGTGAAAAAGCATGTCTGTTGCCAAGACTACAGCTCGTGTCTTGAGTCGTACATACTATGACCCCAGCCACCCGGGGTCATACGGAGGGGCCTCCAGACTGCAGAGAGCCGTGCAGGAAGATACGGGGGAAAAAAGTGGCTACTGATGACATCAGAGAGTGGCTGTCTATGCAAGACAGTTATACTTTACATAAGCCGGCTAAAAAGAATTTCCCCAGGAGCAGAGTGTTTAATACCGAGAGCCATGTATCAGCGGCAGGCCGGTTTATGCGACATGCAAGGGCTGGCGATGTACAACGACGGGTTAAAGTATCTCCTTACGGCAAACCCACATATAAAACCCCCTCCCCAACCTCCCCAGACACCAGCCCTTTTCCTGGAGGACATGTCTGAATTTACTTTTGGGTCGATACAGCACAACAAGTCTTCTCCTCAACTTAACCCCCAGCGATCCCCATCCATGACCCTCTATACTTTTGGACAGCGAATGGATACAACGCCACCAGAGCTTCCTCAATACACTCCGCGGCAGGCCGCATCATGGTGCCCGTATGGGGTTCTGTTCCAGTCACAACCTCCGCGTGCGGACTCTGCCCTAATGGATACATCGCGGGTTACTGCATCGATGTTGGATGATTTCCGCGATCGTTTTGCGGCTCCATCATTATCTGGAGATTCTGGGTGTGGCGGCATCACCGTAGCTGCCATGAAGATAATCAAAGGGTCACTTGCCTTTATTCTGGATCGGCTAATCGAAGATGACTTGAAGGCGACCTGTATCGGCTGTACTGTGAAACACCCTAGCCTGCTTCAGCACACGTGTCGCTATGAACCTGTACCGTTTTATTTCTTTAACAATTTTGAAAAGCTGTTCAAAAAGCTGTATAGGCCACGGCTTAAACATATTATCACAAAGGCGGTGGCCATGTTTCACCCTCATACCGCTCCTGTAAAAATACATGCATCAATCGATGTGTTAGTTTCTGAACTTAAAGGCCAAATTAATGTACGGGCCAAATTGCGCGAGCTGAAACGCTTCGCTGAAGACGGTGATTGTGAGTATGCTGTAGATGAGGCGTTTAATGATTTCTGCAATTTGTACACATGCGAGCAGCCTATGGCTGGTGTGTAAACGTCTGTCAAAATGTGATTGGCTGCTCATTTTTATATGCTTTCTAAATAAAATGAGTTGAGTCATGAAAACATTGTGTCGTTATTGCTAACAAGTACTTGACCGTGTTTATTTTACGCCATCAAAACCCTGGGTCATTTGGTGGCGTAGATAGATTATACAGGGTGGTACACATGTTGCCTGCTTAAGGGTGACATAATGGGGTAGTTGTACATCGCCAGCCCTTGCATGTCGCATAAACCGGCCTGCCGCTGATACATGGCTCTCGGTATTAAACACTCTGCTCCTGGGGAAATTCTTTTTAGCCGGCTTATGTAAAGTATAACTGTCTTGCATAGACAGCCACTCTCTGATGTCATCAGTAGCCACTTTTTTCCCCCGTATCTTCCTGCACGGCTCTCTGCAGTCTGGAGGCCCCTCCGTATGACCCCGGGTGGCTGGGGTCATAGTATGTACGACTCAAGACACGAGCTGTAGTCTTGGCAACAGACATGCTTTTTCACAAAATGAGTGGGGGGGTGAGAGCAAGAATGCTGTGTTTTATAGGTGTCTGGGGTGGGTGGGGAGGGGGTTTTATATGTGGGTTTGTTTAGAATTTAGTGAATAATTGCCATTGTTGACACACCGCACGCACACACACAGACACACACACACACACACAAGCTGAGAGACAAATCACGATTTTCATTTCTACCAATCGTACACAGTAAAAGAAAATATCATTAAGCTAAGAGAAGTAGAGTTTTTAAGTTTACCATTCATGTAGTACTGGAGACTCGCTCAGACCATAGAATCATACAGATGAGCATTAAAATCACAATTTAGTAATTTAAGCATCCAAAATGAGTAAAAGGGGGCAGGACAACTGCTCATTTGTACCACTCCCTGTATTCTTTCTCTTAATGCTACACCATGGGGTTCCCACAACAGGCCTTGAAGAAACCTCTGTCCAGGACGGGTTACTTGTCACTCAGGTGGACCATAGTCATCAATGATGAGGTATTTACCTATTTCATTAAATGATTTAAAAAATAATACTTGAATATTATAAAGGAACAGTATAGCAACATGTAGTCTATGGGCAAGAAACATTCGGCATACAACACAATGTTTTAAGCAACAGGCCGGCATTCTTTAACCACAGGACTTGTTCACCATGTCATATTAGCCAGTCTTTAGTCCTGACAAACTGCAACTACATTTTTCCATGAGACGTTTCCACGAAATTGTCATATAGGCCTATAACAGGCCTTCAGAAATTCATCACACACTGTCTGATATTACATTACAATTCATAAAATGCCCGGGGTGAACCTAAAACAAAGGAAGATGACGCTTCACGATTCTAATACACATATCACTTAATTTCAGAGTACCGCAATTCACTACATAACTTCTACTGCAAGAATCCTAAACTGACATGCCAATTAAAATCAACCTCAGCCGACACTTCTAGCTGCGGAAAACAATACAATTGTGACCAATTTAAATTCGACCTCAATGTCTGCCTTTTAAAACACAACGCTTTATTCCCAATATATTTGTCTAAATACAAATAGATTTCAAAATGCTGTCGATTGTTGAGCAACACATGATCTGTCTATACGTACCGGCGACTGGTTTGTTCCGCTGATATAATCATGTTACTTTGTTAGCTTTAACATGTGGTGACATTTCAGTGCCATTGTTTTAAAATACTCTGATTGGTGACTACAGTAAATCAGAACTAATGTAAGGTGATTAGAGGCTACTTGAAATTAAAAAAATAAAAATGTAAACAAAACCGTATGAGCCTTTAACTGTTTTACGTTAAAGAAAGCGTCCATGTTTGTCGCTATACTTAAACACATGTTGGCATAGGCGCATGTAGTTTATTGTCCCCACGACCGTACGCTTCTCCATCACCTATCAAACACTAGGCCGACTGTGCTTAGGTAACCACACACACACACACAACATGCAAACCAGAAAAATATGCACATGCTTCTGGGGGATTTCAATAGTTTTGTACGTTTATTTATTTATTTTTTTTAATGGTGATTAGGTTTTCTTCTAAACCGTGTATGTACTAAATGAAAAAGACCAGCTAAAAAATGTTATTGCTAGCCAGCTTCCTATAAGAGTCAGCAAAACCCTGACACTGCAGCATTAATAAGCGCAAATATACACGCTCCTGGCTAAAGTGTCTCGGGGATAGATAGCCGCACCTTAAGAATGTCAGAGCCCCGACCGTTCGCAGCATTACATCAGCTAGCAGCTCGTGCGCCTCACGGTGGACTCCCTGGTGCTCAGAGCCATTGTGTCCGACATATTATGAATGAATGAAATGCCTTTTTATTGTCACTATACTCATGTACAATGAGAATAAAAAGCAGATCCTCCAGTGCAAACATGCATGTAGAACACACAACAAACAATAAACAAATAGTGCAAAAAAGTGCAAAACGTTCTGCGGTGCTATATATATACATATGGAAGGAACAAATAACTGTGTAGGTTATTGCCGCTGCCATTTCCCTTGTTATCCGATAAGTGGTAAAGTAAGAAAATGAATCTTTGTTCACATTTCGCACAGAAATCTCACTGCAAAGTGGATGACGACTGGTTCTGTTGAATTAGGTCTAAGTTTCATTAAGAGTCAAACACGGTGCAGCTCAGTCACCACTGTTAACTTAACATACCGTCCTCAGTAAACATCTCAAATCAGGCGCCCGGATGTCTTAAGTATAGGCCGCGGGGTCACCTTGTAGGAAAACCATTTACTAGAAAGCCGTCTTTATTAAAAATAACTAAAGCTTTATTCTTTAAAGTTTTTAATGTGTTTTCATGCGACCGCTAAATGCAGTTTACAAGCTCCTACTGTTATAAATAAAATGCTATTAAACCAGGTGCACTCGAAGTTACAGCTTTTGATGCTTCAGCTAAAAAACAATTTTGGAAAACTCAGCATATAATGAATGGAAAGAATGATTACAGATTCGTTGATACACAAAATGCTGGTGGATCGTTCTTTCACGGCGGTTCTTTCTCTTGCGATGGACCTGACCCTACACTGGGTACATGGGGACCATTGCTGAAGTAAGGATCTAATGCGTAGCTAGGTGTCGAGTCTCACGGTTAAAAACCCCAGTCCCCGTGTGGCTCAGGGTTCAAAAGCTGCTAAAGATTGGTAGATTCCACGAGAGGTACCCCTTTTAAATACGCTTTATTCCCACCATCCCGCAAATATTAGCACATTTTAAAAACATGACCGTGCTGCATACATATAACAAAATGTATGTACAACTTTTATTTTGAATAATAAAATACCTGTACATGTTGCATTTTAAAACTCATTTGATAAATGTACACACACGTTTTTGTACAAGTTTGAAAAATAAAACACACGTATACATGTTACATTTTAAAACCCTTGTGCAACTTTGAAAATAATAAAAAAAAACTTCATGTTATATTAACAAAATCTGCTTTGATAAAGAGCCTACAAATTTTTTGCAACTTTGTTTTTGTAAAATAAAAGCCACGTTCATATTAGATTTCAAAACTGATTCGCAAAATGAATGCATAAAACTTTGTACAAACATGCTTGCGCTGCGTACACATAACAAACCGTTTTTGTACAACGCGTCTAGAAAATAAAACACCCGAACATTTTTAAAGCATCTGTACATCTTACTTTGAAAAACTTTCATGTTACATTTTTTAAAACATCTGTACATCTTACTTTGAAAAACTTTCATGTTACATTTTAAAACATCTGTACATCTTACTTTGAAAAACTTTCATATTACATTTTAAAACATCTGTACATCTTTGAAAAACTTTCATATTACATTCTAAAATATCTGTACATCTTACTTTGAAAAAACTTTCACATGTTACATTTTAAAACATCTGTACATCTTACTTTGAAAAAACTTTCATGTTACACTAACAAATTCATTCGATGAAATATTTTTAAAGACTTACAACACCCTTTTTGCGATGCTGCTAGTTTTTACAGTTCGGTATCCAAAAGGCAGTTTCCCCACTAGGCAACAATCTGCGTTTGTCGTAGACGTCCCTGACATTTTTATTGAGGTCTATTAAACATTTTCACGTCGCGTTTGATTTTGTTATAGTGCGGCATTATGGGGAATTATCCCGCTGCCTTTCATTTAACACGCTTAACCTTCGGCCTATGTTAGCTTTCTGTTCCTGTCTCTTATGTTAGACGGGTCGGTGTCAAGCAGCACGTGTCTTACAGTACATCAGCCATAAGATACCCTCAAAACAATTATTTATCATCCAATTTGTTTCTTACTTCTTGGTTACCTTGTTAGGCTTCCTTATCCATGAAAAGACTGGTTTTAATATTTTTGGTGTGGCTTTGTGGACCTTTCTTTTGACAGCATTCCTCTCGTTTTCAATAAAAAATAATGATAAAATAAACCTCTAGAGAATTATATAAATAAACTGAACTGGTCTTATCTTACCTTACATGTGTGGGGATGCCTTACCTTGATTTTGTTATCATTTATTTAGTTTAAATAGAGATTCCTGACAAAGTCAAAAAACTTTGATGCAGTATATATTTCGAAAAAAAAGGTTCTTGGGTGTGCTATATAGAACTATAGGGGTTCTAACCAGAGGAAATATAACCATTGCCTTCAAAAAGGTGCCATTTCTTTTAATTGAGAATGTCCAAGGAGTGTCATATATGTACCAATCTAAAAGGTTCAATATGGAGCCTTTCGTTTTAAGAGTATGCACAAATATATGTGGTGCTTTTATGCATGTTAAACTTAAAAATGGGTCGGTGCCGACCCTAACAGCACAGGAAGGTTATTAATAATGTCTCTAAGGATGGTAGCAAACAGGGCTCTTGGGCCGTCGCTTCACCAGACGCTGCGGGTGGCGAGTTGTGTTGAGCAAAGTAAACCGCATCATTTTCATCATTATTAGCGTTGTTGATGTTGTCTATTTCATTTAATAGCGCTTCAGGTATAGGAGGGGGGTGTTGCTCCGTCCATACCTGCTGATTCAGGTCTTGCGTAGATTTTCTCTTGACCGGTCCGCGCCGTCTCTCTTGTACATAGAAAACAGAGAATACCTATTATTAGAATAAGTTATTTTTAATGTATAGCGTTTATCATATGTATAAAAGAAATAATATACTCACTATATGGAGTTTTCTAACCGCAGCGTCTCCCGTAGAGAAAAAAACAAACCCAAAATAGCTGAATCTCTAAAAATAAAATAATTATTTTAAGTTATTTTATTGTATGGTGTTTATCATAAAACACGCATAAAAGAAATAATATACTTACTCTATGCAGGTCCCATGTAGTTTTCTCTTTCCAGTAGGGCAATGCCTTGATGATACGGGGTGTGGGGTACTTGTGTCTCTTTACCAAAGGAGGGGGACCCTTCTCAAGGTAATAAAAATATCTACGGTTGCTTACTTTTTAGGATTCTTTAAGGAGAAATATACGTCCTGTCAAGTTTTATCTGTTGTCTATTTCGATGTACGTTTTAACTGCGCAGACGGTATGGGGGGAGTCGGGGGGAAAAGACAAAATTTACTGGAATACAAAATGTCAAACTTGATGTGTGGCGGGGAGTCGGGGGGAAAAGACAAAACTTTTAACAAAATTTACTGAAATACAAAGTGTCAAACTTGATGTGTGGCCGAAATTACAGTTTGACCGGGATTTGACCTATCGGGATGTACATAGGTTGCATGAGGAAAAACACAAGGCCAAACTGCTACTGCTGCAGGGGGGTGTCGGCTTTCACACACACACACACACACACACACAGACGGTCAAACTACTGCTAAGCGTTTTTTACTGGACGTCAGACCCAGACCCTCCTCTCATTCTTAGCTCCAACTTGGTCATTCTCACAGGATTTCTTTCAGTCTCGCGCAGCACAACTCTCAGCTCTCCGGCATCGCTCTCTCCGAGTCCTTTGCGGATTATCCAAAGCCACGGGACCTTACCACGGTACCGCAACAGACACAGCATCGCTCTCTCAGAGCCCTTTTCCACAGATTCTCCAAAGCCACGGACCTTACCACGGTGGTACAGCGTACGCTCACACTCCATCAGGTAACCCACCCCCACTCAGACCCAGTGTTTGGGACCTTAACCCCCCCTGCTCAGTCCCCCCTGCTCGGCACCCGGTGGATGCAGACAAAACAACACACTCATAAGCACTCTACTCAATATAAAATAATAATTACATTATAATAAATAATTAAATAATAATAAATAATTAAATTATAATAAATAAATAAACTATATACAAATAAACCCCTATCCCAACGCTCAACTGGCTCACAGCCAAAAAAAAAAGCCCCCCCTCCCACTACCTCATGACGTCACCCGGCTTGCACCCACCGCCTGTCACTTTTTGATTTATTTGACCTTTGTGACCTTTGACCCAACCTGTCATTTTGACAAAAGCGGCATTCTCCATCTCTCTTTTTGCTATTGCAGCCCCAACGTTGTGGAATAAATTGCCTTTACACATTAGACAGGCTTCTTCCGTTGCTGTTTTTAAATCTCTTCTTAAAACCCATTATTTTTCTATGGCATTTGATGACTCGCAATTTGTTGGCAGATGATTATTTGACTATTTTGCGTCATTTGTTCGCATTTTATAGTGCTTGTTCTAATTTTGTTTTATGTCTTTGTTTATTACTGTTACATGTGCTATTAGCTTTTTATTTGTTTCTTTTTTGGATTCTGTACAGCACTTTGGCCCAGAGTGGGTTTGTAAAGAGCTCTATAATTAAAGTTGGTATGGTATGGTATGGTACACTAGCGGAGTCCATAGTTACCTTTGAATAAAAAGATTTAAGTTTAATAGACTTAAAAAAAAAATAAACAACTCAACCATTATGTTGAATGGATCATTACATTTAGCTGGAATGAAGGAGAGTTCTAAACGTTTCCAATAAAACCATGTTGAAGCAAAGTCCGACCTCTACTGTGGTCCAGCACTCTGACAACTATAGAACGAGGAGTGAAGCCCGTTCTTCTGTGTTGGAGAGCTTTGGGGAGCCAGCGGTCACATCCGCAGCGAGCAGGGGGACCTCAGGAAGTCCTGGAAAAGCGTCCTATTCTCAGACTTCAAGTGACAATGAGGAGGCAGGTCGCCCCACGGCGAGCGAGGTGGAGTCGGCGGGCTCCTTTTCTCCAGAGCACTCCTCCTCTGCGGGGTTCAGCCACTCGCTTCATTCCAGAGGCCCTGAGGATCTCTGCTATAGCTGTCACATCCTCCACTTGGGAGTCGGGGGAGAGGGCGGCTATGGCCTCTGTCAGAGATGGGCCATTCTCTCTGGGGAAAGATGTACTGCGGCCTGAAGGAGCAGCATTAGGTATGTTTGAAACAAGCAGCAGTGATGGGCTGTAGGGACCTGGGGAATCCACTGGGGCTTGTTGAGGTCCCTCATTCTATCATGTGTGCCTGGACGAATGACTCTGGGAGCTGGTGCTGTCAGACAATAAACTGGGATTTACTGGGATCAGGATGGCAGGCTAGGGAACGGGCAACATGTAGGGCACCACATCAATGATGAAACTGGGGAACACAGGACCAGGAAGCACTTAAATACAGGAATAACGAGGGAACAGACAGCAGGCAGCTGGGAGTGGATAACATGAGGGCTGGAAGAAGAGATGAGACCAAGGAGCAGCAGGCATGGCTTGTTAGAGCCACGTCAGGGTGGTGGCAGGACGTGACGTTTGGGGCTAGGGTGGGGTTAGGGTAAAGTATAGATGGGTCTGGGACTTTTCTCCAGAACCCCAGAGCTTGATGGAAGTACTGGGAGCTTCTTAAACCCTTACCTGGGGAAAGAGGCTCCCAACCTGTGGTGACTTTTACTGGATCTTCATTAAATCCTTACATGCGGAAGGAGACACCTTATCCTTGGCCTCTAAGCCTGGAAGTACCCGGAGCCCTGGGAGCCTTAGCCTCACCCCTGGCCCTAGACCCAAACTTAACCCTAACCAATAAGCACAGGTTCGCAGCATGAGCGGTTTTCACCTTATAACATGTATGGTTTGGCTGCTCTTAATCTGAAAATCAGTTCATCATTCGCCCAGAAGGTGGCAGCACATGAACACTGCAAAACTGGAAGCTAAGCATATTGCTGCAACAACAACTATGTGCTATCATATATTTAGAAAATCTACATTAATAAATAAATCAAAAAATAATTTGCCTACCAAAAAGATTAGAATGTATACCTTTAGTAGTGTAATTTAATAATTATAGTTATAATTTAATAGTGAAAAGCCGTCCTCACTATCTGCCGCGGGAATTCACAGCGGTGTGTATAGTGGCTGTTTACGCGCCTCCACATGCTACCGCTAACGATGCTCTGAGGGAGCTACATGACAGCATCGGCTCCTACAAAATAAACACCCAGAAGCTGTATGTGGTGCTGGGGACTTTAACCACGGGAATCTGCAGGACATTCTCCCCATATTCCACCAGCATGTAACACCACTCGAGGGGGAAACACTCTGGACAAACTATTCACCAACAATCGAGGAGCGTACAGAGCAGCGCCCCCCCCCCCCCCCACCTCGGGACCTCAGATCACATCTCCCTCCTGCTGGCTCCTGCATACAGCCCCCTGTTGAAGGAGCAAAACTATAACAAAAACCATCTCTGTGTGGCCTGATGGTGCTGAGTCCCTGCGCCAGGACTGCTTTGGGACTACAGACTGGCAGATACTCAGGGAGGCTGCAGCACCGGGGAGCAGTGTGGACCTGGAGGAGTACACATCACCTGTCCTAGGCTACATCAGGAGGTGCATAGAGGATGTGACCACCTGCAAGACCATCACCACCTGGCCGAACCACAAGCCTTGGCTGAATGCAGAAGTACGCCCCCTGCTGAGAGCCCGTGATCTCTGCTGTGATACACCAGCCCCTCTCTCACCTGGAGAATAAGGACTCCTACGTCAGGCTGCCGTCTCTGGACTTTAGCTCTGCATTCAGTACCATCATTCCGCAGAAGCTCGTGCCCAAGCTGGCAGCATTGGGTACCTCCTCACACCTGTGTTACTGGGTCCTGGATTTCCTGACCTGCAGGCCACAGAGAGTAAGGATCAATAATAACATGTTCTCCACTATCCTCCTGAGCACTGGCTCCCCCCAGGGCTGTGTGCTCAGCCCACTGCTGTACACACTAATGACCAATGACTGCAGAGCTCACTACAAGAACAAGCTCATGGTGAAGTTTGCAGACGACACAGCAGTGGTAGGACTCATCACCCTCGGGGACGAGACGGCATACTGGCTGGACGTGGAGGACCTGATGCGGTGGTGCAAGGACAACAACCTCATCCTCAACATCCAGAAGACCAAGGAGATGGTCGTGGATTTCCACAGGACTGGCACCCCCCCCCCCCCCCACTTTACGTAGATGGAGCTGCCGTGGAGATGGTCACCTCACTCAAGTACCTTGGGGTTCACCTGACCAACACCCTCACCTGGCGCACCAACACCGCGGCCGTCATTAAGAAGACCCACCAGCGCCTCTATTTCTTGCGGAAGCTGAAGAGAGCAGGACTGGAGGCTGACGTCCACAGGTCCGTTTACAGCTGCGTGGTGGAGAGTGTCCTGACCTCCTGCCTCACTGTGTGGTAAGGCAACTGCAGTATGGCAGAGAAGGAGGAGCTACAGAGGGTGGTGAAATCTGCCCAGAGGACCATCGGGTGCAGCTTCCCACCCATCGGGGATATATACACCGCTGGATGCAGGGAAAAAGCCACCTGCATCCTTCATGATCCCACCCACCCTGCACATGAACTGTTCATCCCCCTGCCGTCAGGAAGGAGGCTGCACTGCATCTGACAAAAACATCCAGACTGACAAACAGTTTCTATCCAACTGCAGTTAGATTGAATTAAATCTAAATATCCCCCCTAGTTTGGTTTTGTTTAAGCTCCATACTTTCCCAGAATTACCCAGGACTGCTTCCAGTACTGAAGCCCAAAGAATCAAACACGGAGCTCACATAACTTGGCAAGAGGCCCCTGAATTACCTAAAGTGGATGGAGTTTTTACTCCGGCCCATGGGGATTCAGAGCAGATACAAATGATCGTGAAGCCATGTCTGATTTACAGTGAAAGGTGACTGAACACAATGCACAGCCTCTGTAATGACTCCACTGTCCAGCAGGGGGTGCCACATGAAAGCTGCCCAGCAGGAGTAAACAGGCTTCTGGAGATGATGCACCGCAGTCCCACAGTCCTCTAGTCTTGTGGTCCTGTAGACCTGCAGTCTTGCAGACCTGCAATCCTGTAGTCCCCTGAACTTGTAGACCTTGTAGTCCCATTTTCCCCTATTCCTAAATCCACAAGTTTCCACTAATACCACAGTCCTATATCCCCTAGTCACGTAGTCCTTAGTCCCCTGGTCATCCTTGCCCCACTTCCATCATGCCTAAGTCCCTAATCTCTTAATTTCCCAGTCCCATAAACACCTAGTCCCATAGTCCCTAGTCCTGTAGCCCCTAGTCCCCTACTCTGTTAGTCCCCTAGTCCCTAATCCCATAGTCTTGTAATCCTGCAGTCATTAATCCCATAGTCCACTGCTCATTGGATCCCTAGATTCTACTCCCTATGCTAGTGGTGGCTGGTGGTCTTTCAAAGTGGGGAAACTGGGTAGTACCCCCCCCCCCCCCCCACAACAACCTATAAATAAACTAACACACATTGCTAAGCAACTAAGCTACAAAAGAATGTTACTAACAAAACAATAAGAACTCAGGAATGATATTTAATTATTTTTTACAGTAGGATAAATACAAATGAAAACTGAAAAACTAAAAAGACTTCACTTGCCTAAAGTCCGTATGGGACTGAAGTTGAATCGCTCTGATGCTAAAGCGTAATTTCGAAACGCTGTCAGTCAAAAAGAGGTCCAGCCCCTTTGAAAGCTCCTCCAATCACCATGCAGCAGCCCCGCGTGCAGCCAGCCCACTGCCCCATTTACTCCCAGAGATGCTGAGCTTCCCTGGAAATGACGCTTTGAAGAATTTGTCCAATAAACATACTCAGTTTTGTATTCAGTTTTCAATATGTTTTCTTCATTTTTTCTTTTAACCTGTCTGTGAACAGATGTGTTTGAAACATATTACTAGTTTATTACTGCTCCTTTCAATAAGTGCTAATATCCTGCATATGTATTAATAATAATGTTGTGGTATACTGGCAGTATAGGACAAAACTAATTTTGTTAATTGTTAAAGACCCACAGAGCATGCCCACGGGGACACTGGAGCACTGTGGCTTCACAGCTTTCCTCCCTCCCAATGTCCCTACAGTGTGCCCACAGTACACCCCACAGTGTGACCAATGCCCCCGCTGTACACCCCACAGTGTGGCCAATGCCCGCGCTGTACACCCCACAGTGTGACCAATGCCCCCGCTGTACACCCCACAGTGTGCCCAATGCGCCCGCAGTACACCCCACAGTGTGGCCAATGCCCGCGCTGTACACCCCACAGTGTGACCAATGCCCCCGCTGTACACCCCACAGTGTGCCCAATGCGCCCGCAGTACACCCCACAGTGTGCCCAATGCCCCCGCTGTACACCCCACAGTGTGACCAATGCCCCCGCTGTACACCCCACAGTGTGCCCAATGCCCCCGCTGTACACCCCACAGTGTGCCCAATGCCCCCGCTGTACACCCCACAGTGTGCCCAATGCCCCCGCTGTACACCCCACAGTGTGGCCAATGTCCCCGCTGTACACCCCACAGTGTGCCCAATGCGCACGCAGTACACCCCACAGTGTGCCCAATGCCCCCGCTGTACACCCCACAGTGTGGCCAATGTCCCCGCTGTACACCCCACAGTGTGACCAATGTCCCCGCTGTACACCCCACAGTGTGACCAATGTGCCCGCAGTACACCCCACAGTGTGCCCAATGCGCACGCAGTACACCCCACAGTGTGCCCAATGTGCTCGCTGTACACCCCACAGTGTGCCCAATGCGCACGCAGTACACCCCACAGTGTGCCCAATGCGCACGCAGTACACCCCACAGTGTGCCCAATGTCCCCGCTGTACACCCCACATTGGTCTGACAATTAAGTCGTCATTTTGACCGTTGACCACTATAGTAGGTACAATCATTTTACAGTCGTAAACTTCCATGCCAATGTTAAAAGCTGACTTTGGGTGTACTTGTCGACCTCCAACCCCTACAAGAGTCACCTCAGTGTGAAATCTATCAGTTTCAGACACTGCACCAGCAGTAAGGAGAGAATGCATGCCAGTCTCACTAATGGCGCACGCCATAGAGCCACTATCTAACATGGCACCTAGAGTCACTTTGTCCCCATCCCTCACCGGTGTGTAAAATAGACTGTCACTCCCACCCACGATGTGAGTGCTTTGGTACACAATATTTACTGGTTGAACACTGAAACTATTAGAAATGTATACTAAACCAGAAACATCGGTATCAGGTATGTGGGAGAATTCTTTCTGACCTGCACTGCCTCCCTCCGAATGCCAGACATCCCAACCTGCAAAAACTCATTTCAGGGAGGTCCCCCCCCGCCAAGAAGGAAAATGACTTTATTTCACACAAGAGAATTTCTACATTGGCCATATGTATAATTTTTTGTTAATTAATTTTTTCTAGTCAGCACACTAAATTTCGAAGGCTCCACTGAACCGATAACTTCGGTCCTCGAGAAGTTAAATAAAAGCCCGCCCGCACTGAAATCTGATTGGCTTATTTTGCTAAGTAGACCAATCAGGATGCTGTCTGTCTAGCACGGGCTACATGAACAGGCACACACGCAGGGATCCATACATACGCACGCTCTCTCTCTCTCTCTCTCTCTCATTCCGTCGTGCGCACGATTTTCTCAAGTGCGCGATGGACACGTTACTGCATGCTCTTGTGTGCTTGCTCTAGTTTCCGGGACATTTTATTCAATTTGCGGGCATCAGGGAGCCGCTATCAATATGCGGGTCATCTAGTTTCCCAAGGTTGGGCTGGACTGAGGTGGAGCTCTGATTGAACAGTCCTGTTTGGAGTGACCTGGAGCTACATGCATTTGAATTAGAGACGGTCAGATTCGCAATGGGACAAACTGAGTGGGCAGACGCTCAGTACTACGCTCCACTCTGGAGACAACCTGCTCAAGCATGCTCATCATGTGACTGAGAACAACCTCCTCTGGCAGCCATGCACTCTGTGGTGGCGGGACACGCTGCGGACACTGGACATGCTGGTGGACAGGAGCCGAGACTGGTTGGGAATTAGAAGACTGCATCAGAGACATAGCATGGGGGCATGGAGGACAAGACGTTTGTGGGTTCACCCCACATCAGTCAGATAGGTCACAGATAGAGGACTCATCACCAAGCATGGTGGCAGGATGACTTTTCAGCTGTGGGACGTTGTAGGGCAGAGGTCACTAACAGGCGGACCGCGGTCCGGTTCCGGACCCAGAAGTTGTCCTATACGGACCTGGACCGATAGCCAAAACATTATTATTTAAAACCTGACGCTTCTATTTTAACCGACGCAGCTTTTGTGATCTTTTCGGTAGTGGTTTAGCAGTAGAACTGCCGCTTCCCACACCAATGAACGTCAAACACCTTTAACTGCCAAGCTAGACGTAGTTCATCTCATGCAGCCCTTTGTCTGCGCTAATGTGCCATTAGTGTTAATAGCAGCAGCGAAGCTAAAACCCGCAACCAAAAATTCGTAATGTTCCTAACAGAGTGACTGGTTTGTCCTGAAATCATACAGTACAGCTGAAAAGTTTTTAAATACAGTATGTATTACAGTATATAACATGTTGGATAAATAGACGTAGTTTATTGTTGATTTCATGTTCGTTGAAGTTTCTGCTTTTTAACACATGTATAAAATAATGTTATCTGTTATATAAATAAACTCAGTTGAAACAAAAAATGTACGCTTTCATGGCTGCCAAATCTCAAGCATCTGGCATGACACTCACGCGGGAAATCTCACGGCAAATCTATATTATTCCATTATAAAACCTAAAATTAGCTACGTCAAAGGTGTATTTACATGGTTAAATACAAAAGCAGACTATTTACAAGGTAAGAATTGTTACATGTGTGTGCAGACATTTCGAACTGAAAATCTCACTCCAGTCAGCTGGCCGAAGTTCTATGTCACGTGACAATAAATATTGTCAAAACGTTTTTGAATGGTACTGAATTAATTTGATTTGACAGTCAGGTACTGATTAAATGCTATGTTGATGCAACTAATAGGCTACTTAAATATATATCACACTAAATAGTTAGACATTATGATATTCTGGACCTTTGCTTCAAGAAATTTTCTCTAACTGGACCTCTTTAAATTTTAGTTGAATACCTCTGTTGTAGGGTATTGTGGAGGCCCTCAAGTCTCTTTGATATTCATCTATTCTGAGCTGGATCTCTCTGGATGTGAACTCCATTGGTCTACATTTCAAAATAGCAGAGATATGTGCATCGGGGCAGTACTTTGCAAACATTTGTGCCACTTCTCCACTTACATTCTCAATTCTCCTACCCTGACGGCGTAATCCTTCATCAGCTGTGTCTGAGGCTTTGTTCAGTCTGATCCAGTAGTCAACTGGACTTTCTTTTGACTTGGGCAGTATGGTATAGTCCTGTAGAGGGAGTGACGATGAGGACTGACTGAAGTATCGCATTAGAATGTCATACAGGAGGTCTGGGTTTTGTTTCACATCCAACGTGTCGTCACTCCTCAGAGCTACTGTCACAACATCTCTCGCCTTTCCCAACAACATGCCTTGTATTTCTTCCGCCTGTTCAGCCTTTGTGTAAGCCCGTTTTCTCATATGGGCCTTAGTCACATTGATCCATTCTTCAATTGAATACTTATCAGAACCGTTTCCCCTGAACACCACAGGCTCACATTCAGTCTTTACATGTACTATCACTGGTGTTGTGTTCTGTTGTGCAGGGTTATGTGTCACGTCAGTCACCAACTCCTCAGCCGCAGGTGTGCTACAAGCATTACGTTATTCAAGTCTGGATGACATAAGTCTAGCTACAAGGGAGTCGCCTATGCGCTCTCCCAACTGGCCTACCATGCTACAATGGAGTGGCCTATGCGCTCTCCCAACTGGCCTACCATGGTACAATGGAGTGGCCTATGCGCTCACCCAACTGGCCTACCATGCTACAATGGAGTGGCTTATGCGCTCTTCCAACTGGCCTACCATGCTACAATGGAGTGGCCTATGCGCTCACCCAACTGGCCTACCATGCTACAATGGAGTGGCCTATGCGCTCACCCAACTGGCCTACCATGCTACAATGGAGTGGCCTATGCGCTCTCCCAACTGGCCTACCATGCTACAATAGAGTGGTCTATGCGCTCTCCCAACTGGCCTACCATGCTACAATGGAGTGGCCTATGCGCTCTCCCAACTGGCCTACCATGCTACAAGGGAGTCGCCTATGCGCTCTCCCAACTGGCCTACCATGCTACAAGAGAGTCGCCTATGTGCTCTCCCAACTGGCCTACCAAGCTACAAGAGAGTCGCCTATGCGCTCTCCCAACTGGCCTACCATGCTACAATGGAGTGGCCTATGCGCTCTCCCAACTGGCCTACCATGCTACAATGGAGTGGCCTATGCGCTCTCCCAACTGGCCTACCATGCTACAATGGAGTGAGCTATGCGCTCTCCCAACTAGCCTATCAAGCTACAATGGAGTGGCCTATGCGCTCTCCCAACTGGCCTACTATGCTACAATGGAGTGGCCTATGCGCTCTCCCAACTGGCCTACCATGCTACAATGGAGTGGCCTATGCGCTCTCCCAACTGGCCTACCATGCTACAATGGAGTGGCCTATGCGCTCTCCCAACTGGCCTACCATGTCAGTTAAGTGCTGCAAAGCGGTAGCATCACTGTTTGGGGTAGAAGCCTGTGCACCCCCCTCCCCCCAAAAAAAAACTGTTAACTAGGAGTCCAACCTGGGCTCAAATTGCGTCTCTTACTCCTAACATCACTAGCAAGAGTCTGAAGACCACGTGTCCCCACTTCCAAACCGACTTGACAATGTGCCACCATTCACGTCTCTTAAATGCATGTCCCTGCCTATGGAAAAACCTTTGGTTCCACTGGACTATTTCTCCCCTCAGCCATGTTATATATGATGTAACAATATTGTAAACACACAGTAGAACAGAAACAACCAAATAGCAATATTGTGGCAATAGGACAATATAAATGGCCTATATTAGTATATCTTATCTGGATAGTTAGGAAATACCCCCAAAATTGGATGTTGGACAGCCTCTAGTGGCTGTACGTAGAAAATCACCACCACATCCAGCGTAGAATTCTGCAACAGTTAGAAAAGCAAAAAAAGCATTCACAAAATAAAATAATTCACTTAATTAATTTGGCAATCACGACTGCATTTGGGTCTATGGAAAACATAAAACAAAGTTAATAAAAGCAAGTTCTCTTTTCATTTTGTAGCGCATAACTAACGTAACGCGTTTCCCTCCAAAAGGAAAAAAGGTGTCTTAGGTAAAACCAACACGTCTATCAATTCCACTTTCCAACTTTATCGCTTCTTTTTTTAAACATGTAAGAAAACCAGTGAAATAGAAAAATGGAGATTACAATAACATGACTACAGTAATTTTGGAAGAATTCACTTTACCTAAATAGGGATCTTTTTTTATACCTTTTTTTTTTTTTTTTAACATGTGGCACATGGGAAAAAGTTGCAAGACTGAGTCATGAGTACAAGCTGCCAGAAATTGACACAGAATGTGTAAATTTCACGTATAAAATGGTATAAAGATAAATTGCATTTGTGTGGGTATGAGAGAGTCAGTGTCATTCAAATGGAAGATACACATTTATTATATAAAATAAGCACGTACACAAAAGGTACAAAACCATTTCTAGCCACTAACAGTCATCACACACCCAAGGACCCTTTTTCCTACACTGCACATGTGGCCTCCACCTCGATGGAACTAAGGTTCCTGGCTAAGGTGTCCGACTACGCCACCTGTGGCCTTACACCACAAGATATTCTAGGCTACTGTAAACTCTAACACCCAATGTAGCACCAGAGAACTCTCCCCCTCAGGTACGTTGGTCAATACAGAGACATGAAGTTCCAGGGTTGTACAAAACAAAGTTTATTGACAAGGCAGTTCAGATAAAAAAACCCACAACCATAAAATGGGCTAATCAGCTAGTCACCATAAAACTACCCTCAAGTGGCACCCCGGAAAGTAGTAGCCACCACCCCGGGAAATACGGCTGGCATTAGCAACTAACAATAGCCGACTGGAATAAAACGGCAAAGGGCAGGTGACCTGTCCTGGAAGAGTAAACCCAACCCCCACCAATGTGCTCTTGATACTGGTGGCTTCCTGCACCCACAGTCACAGCGCTACACCCACACACGCACGACCCCACACACACACACACCCACTATACACCACACACAAGGGTCATAAACGGTGAAGTGCTCACTACCACTACACGTCACATGCACCGTGCATGGGGACCCAGATCACCTGACCTGTCCTGAGGCCCAGTGGATACAATTGAATAAGACCCTACTGTCAGATAGCGGCAGCCAATACCTTTTCCCAAAGGACAGATAAATGGTGACTAGAAGTTTATAAAAAGAAAACAAAGAATATAAAGGAAAAAAATACTACCACAACAAACCCACAACAAACACACAGTCATTACCCCTACAGGGCACAGAACTAAAAGGTAGTACCTAATAAAATATAAGTCAGGCAAAGCAGCAGCAGCGAATCTGTCTAGTAAGACAAACAAATGTTAGACAGACATAATATAATCTCCAACATGACTGAATTGACTCATTACAGTAGCTCACAGCATCACAGTAATCAGGTCCATATTCAAAACCCACCATTAACATATAAGGAACATAAATGCAGCTAACTGGTCTACTTACAGCTCAGAACAGTCCACCCAAACACACTGCTGAGTTACCTCCGTGCATCTAGATTCCTTGGCCCAAGTACTAGCGTCTGACGCCTCGTGCTCCGGCTCCCCAGAACAGCATTGTTTACTACTGGCACAATGCCAGTTTCCCACCGTAGCACGGGTGCTCACGAGTCCTCCAGACCCAAACCTCGGTTAAAGCACAGATATTAAAATGCACCCTCTTTACCTACTCTCTGCACGCAAAGCCAGCTTACAGCAGTACTACCCTTGGTAGCTCAGCCACACGTCACCCGGACAGGATAGATACACCACTGGCCACCTATTTTCCAAACAACCTAATATTAGCTTTAAGCTACTTGCACCATTGTCGAAAAGGTAAACCAGACAACCGCACATACCTTCCTGCAGGACACAACACAACACAAACCCAGAGGGATGCAGTAAAGCCAAACTCCTACCTGACATGGCTTAGGGAAGCATTTTATAGAAAATGGTGCAACCCAACATTGAATGGGTAGCCACTCAGAGCTACATGGGGGTGTGTCCACAGGGAAGAGAGCTACAGTGGCTGAAAGAGGACAAGGGCAGTCTACACTAACATCTGCTGGTTACACACACATCTCTCTGTGCTGTGGGTACCTGTCACACTGCACGCATCTCTCTGTGCTGTGGGTACCTGTCACACTGCACGCATCTCTCTGTGCTGTGGGTACCTGTCACACTGCACGCATCTCTCTGTGCTGTGGGTACCTGTCACACTGCACGCATCTCTCTGTGCTGTGGGTACCTGTCACACTGCACGCATCTCTCTGTACTGTGGGTACCTGTCACACTGTACGCATCTCTCTGTACTGTGGTTCCTATTACAGTGACGGAGCACCTGACACAGAGTCTTCGTTCCAGCGGCAAGCTGAGGAACAGAAGCTTGTCTAAGTTGTATCTTCATTTCTTTTTCGATCTATTTTTCTTGTATAAAACGACGCCGAATTTCCTCTGCAAGGTGGGCCATGAACACTCGTCTTTTCTCTGTGGATCCTGTACACGCCTTGTAGAGAATGTGGGTGTTCATCACTGCCAGGTCAAGGATACTGTAGGATCTGTCAAGGATCAGGTCAAGGATACTGTAGATCACGGCAACTGTCCGGTCCATGATGTCGACGCCACACTAAAAAAAAGAAATTGAGACTTGTGTTACATTTTGAATTAATTGACATGTATAGTACATACAGTATAAAAAATGAAGTACGTTCACATACCTTCATACAGTTGTTGTCTGTGACCGTGTTTGGTTTTTTCTTCCGATCCTTGTCAATCTCCACGTTTTGGTGCATGGTGCTCAGAATACAGACAGACTTCTTTTTAGCTGCATACACTGTCAGAATAACAGGGCCTGCGTCATGAGCTGAACGACACGGACCAGGGAAACAGGACTGGGGTGAAATAAAAGGGTTTAATAGGTAAACGAAGGGGCATAACAGTCCACAACACTACACTACAATGACAGAACTAGGGAAACAAACTCTGACGTGGACTTAAATACACCGAACTAATAAGGACAACTGGAAACAGCTGTGAAACACTGGGAATCCACATGAGGTTAATGAGGGGGGCGTGGAACAGGAGGATCGGCACGATCGGGGTGTGACACCCTGTTCTAAACACTCGTGTGGAGAATTCATTGAGTCCTAACACATCTTTAGCCTGAGGTGGAAGTTCCCGTCGTATCTTATTTATGGTGCCAAGCAGAGTCGTGTTGCGCTTCAGTAGTTTATTAGCCAGAGACAGAGATGTGAAGAAGTTGTAACAGTTCTGCCCTTGTGCAGATATGGTTCCATGAGCTTTGTGACGACATTCTCAGAAAGTCTTTCTCCCGTGGGACGACTGGGATTCTTTCCTAAGTAAGGACTAGTGCTGCACATGTACTTGGTCTCCAAATCAGCTGCAATCCAAAACTTGATACGAAACGTTGCCAGATGTCTGAGATTGCTGCAAATCTGTCAGTTTTTGCTCATTCTGCACGGGTGTCCTTGTTATCAAAGCATAAATATCTCATAATCGCTTGGTAGCGGTCACGGGGCATTGTATTCTTTATTGCCGGCACCAGAAATAATTCAGACCAGGCATCAACCACTGCACCAACTGGGCTTGTCATTGCTTTCGTGAACAAAATTTATATAAATGTCATCAGCTTGCAGAGAGAAAGGGTCCAGCAGGGGTCTGCAGTCGACTTGTGATTCTACTCTGTAGGAAGATAAATAAATAAAGGTAAATATACACAATAAAAGTCATTCTTGTCAGGGCTGCGGTGCAGGCGAGCCAGAAAGCAGGCAAGCGGAGCCGTTAAGTCGGGCAAAACAGGGTTTATTCGCAGACGGGGGTAGACAGGTACGGACATCCACTGACACTACAATGACGGATCTGGGGAAGACAGACTGAGACTCGGACTAAATACAAAAGACTATCCAGAAATAACAGGACACAGGTGATCACGATCAGGGAATCACACGAGGTAACGAGGTGGGCGTGGCACACATCGGGAGCGGACGGAGCGGGGCGTGACAGAACCCCCCCCCAAAGGCGCGCACACCGGGCGCGCCCGAGAGGAGGCGACGGACGGGACCGGGGAACAGGACCTGGAAGACAAAAACCAAAACCCATCAACAAAAGACCGGGAACAGGACAGAGACACAGAACAGGAACAAGGACGAAAAGAAAGACAGGACACGACAAAGAACAGGAAACGCAGACAGGCAAACAGAGAAGGGAGACACAGACGGAACACCCACAGGCGACACGAAGGGGCCAGGAGTGAACAAAGGAGGAACAGAGGGACGAGGAACAGACACAGGCGGGACGAAAGGAGGAGGAGCAGACAGGGGAGTCCAGACAGGAACGGAAGGGGGACAAAGTGGAGCCCGAGGGAGCCCAGGCAGGCGACGGGCAGCGGCTGGAGGGGCCGCAGGCGAGAGGGAGAAGGGAGCAGAAGGGGACCACCCAGGGGCCAAGGGAACGGGACGAGGGAGTGACGGAGGGGACACAGAGGGAGCAGGAGGGAACACCGGTGCAGGCAGGCAGGAGGGGGAAACCGTGGCAGGCGGAGGCGCAGCCGGAGCCGGGGAAGGCGCCGCCCGACGCCAAGCCGGAGCAGGGGGGCCCGGAGGCGGCCGACACGGAGCCGGAGGCGGGACTGAGGACCGGCACCGAGGATCCAGGGGGGGACCCGGCGGAGACCGCCGACCCCGAGGCGCAGGACCCGCAGGCAGCCACCGAGCCACAGCCAGGGGCCGAACAGGCGAGCCAGGGGGCAGGGCGGGCGGGACCCGGGCCCGACGCCTATGTCCCCGTCCCTTACGGGACACCAAAAGGCGGGGTCCTGGGGGGCATCGGCCTTGTCGAGGCAAGGGCGAAGGAGTCATGGGGGAGGTCAGTGCTGGTCGGACAGGAGAGGCGGCCTCAGGCGGGGCCGCGGGCAGAGAGGACGTGCGGCCAGCAGAGGGCGCCTCCGCAAGCACCTCAGGCGTGCGGTCAGCAGGGGGCGCCTCAGCGGGCACCGCATCAGGCAGGACAGGTGAGACAGGCAGATCAGGCGCCGGCAGGACAGGCGAGACAGGCAGATCAGGAGGGGGCGCCTCGGCAGGCGCTTTGGCCGTGCGGCCAGTAGGGGCGCCACGGGCAGAGCGGCTTCCTCCACTGCAGGCGGAGGCGAAACCAGGCCCTCAGGCGGCGCTGCAGCGGGCACCCTCAGTTCCCGGCCAGCAGGGGATGCCGCAATCACACGGTCAGCAGGGGGCGCATCCGCAGCCACCTCGGGCAGTGCCGCAGGCAGAAGAGGCAGGAATGGCGGGTCAGGCAGGACAGGTGGGTCAGGCACAGGCAGGTCCGGAGCAGGCTGGACCGATGAGCAGGGCTGGACGGGCAGAGCGGCGGCCTCAGGCAGGGCCGCGGGCAGGACAGGAACGGCGGCCTCAGGCAGGGCCGTGGGCAGGACAGGAACGGCGGCCTCAGGCAGGGCCGCGGGCAGGACAGGAACAGGCGGGTCGGGCTGGACAGGCGGTGCCGCTGGCAAAGCGGCGGAAGCTGCAGCAGGCGGCGCCGCGGGCAGAGCGGCGGCAGCAGCAGCAGGCCGTGCCGCGGGCAGATCCAAAATAGGCGCCAGGATCGGTGCCGGGCGTGCAGGCGCTGCCCCTTTAAGAGCCTTGGGGATCCGGGGAATCGCATCCCAGATGGCCCTGGCCCCTTTAAGGGCTAGCCGCGTTCCCCGGAAGGGGGAAGCTGCCCCCGAAGGTACCTCCAGACAGGCAGCGGCAGTGACCTCTGGGGTGACGGCGTGAGAAGCAGGAGAGAGAGAGCATGCCCTCAGGAAGATCGCCGGCTCTTCTCCCAGGTGTTGTTCTCTCCTCTTCTTTTTCCTCCGGTTGTGGCTGGTCGGTTGAGGCTGGGCGGCCGTGGAGCCAGCGAGTGGCTGGAGCCGCCTCTCCGTTATCCTCTCGACCAGCTGTCGGAGGTTTTCACGTACCTCGCGGAGGGGGTACGCGTTTCCGGGTGGGGGCGCCTCACTCAAGAGGTCCCCAATCAGGCTGGCTTAGTCCCGTGCCATGGGGTCCTCCTGGACTTCTGGTTGGGACAGCCAGTACACAACTTCCTGCAGCAGACCGAGCCGTTGGCGTTCGGTCTGCTGCGCTGTGCTTTCGCCGAGATCCGTCATTCTGTCAGGGCTGCGGTGCAGGCGAGCCAGAAAGCAGGCGAGCGGAGCCGTTAAGTCAGGCAAAACTGTGTTTATTCGCAGACGGGGGTAGACAGGTACGGACATCCACTGACACTACAATGACGGATCTGGGGAAGACAGACTGAGACTCGGACTAAATACAAAAGACTATCCAGAAATAACAGGACACAGGTGATCACAATCAGGGAATCACACGAGGTAACGAGGTGGGCGTGGCACACATCGGGAGCGGACGGAGCGGGGCGTGACAATTCTGAATTGTTTTTATATAAATAACAAGAAAAAGCATAATCACAGGAACTTTGCATGATACCTTGGCATGCTCTGTAGCCCCTGCAGTCTCACTGAAGGAAAAGCATGCAGAGCGATCACTGGCAGGAAGACATCCAGCATCTTCTCTTTCCCAAACAGTGCCATCTTTAGCCTTCATGCTAAGTGCAGCTGCGTTGTCCGTCTGAGTTACCACACGTCAAACTTCTCCTAGTGACAGCCACAGTCCATCTTCATAGTGTTTCTCCAAAACAGAGCCTTCTTCCCAGTCTGTGTTTGTGTGCGTGTCTCCAGTTCTGGCTGGAGACTGAGATGGAAAGCAGCTTCAAAGCGGCCTTATCTCCGGCTTTGTGTTTCTCCACTTGCAGTATTCCAGACATGCCCAGTGTGGGGTATACAGTATCCCGGAAATAAATCTGCCTTCAGATAATTATCTCTTCCTCCCTGAAAGTGCCCCTGAGAAACTCCCTTTTCAGAGCTATCACTTTGCCGTTTATGACGGCCATATTCCTGAATCACAAACTATACCCTCCTCAGGTCTGTACTTTGAGCTTCTGATTTCTCTGTCTATGCAGGCTGACATGAACTTATAATATCTTCATAATATCATTAGACAGCTGATCTGCAACCAAACACATATTTACACATTTTTTTCCTACAAGACTGTCAATCAATAACTTATTCAGGGAGATGCAAGTGATCAAAGGGTTGCTGATTCAAATCCCATTGTCAGAGCTTTGTTGGTTCAAATCCCACAGTCAGAAGGTTGTTTGTTCAAACCCCTTGGTTGGAAAACTGATTTTTCAAGGGCCTTGCCCTTGGGCAAGGCCCTTAACTGACCCTGCTTTCTGAAGTGTCCGGCACTGTGGATAAAAGCATTTTCTAAATAAACAAATATAATGAAATCCCCAGACATCAATTCTACATCATTAATATAGTTGTGGACACAGAGGCCCCACAGAAGGTCTTATCTTGATCTGTCAAGGCACAGGGTGTACAGGGGGAACAGAACGTTCTACTTGAGTCTATTTCGGTTTTGGGCGACTGCGTGTGTAGAAGCCTGAACCTCTGTTAGTGTGTCGCCTGCCTCCTCTCTTCATGGGACCCCCAGTGTTTGCAAGCTGGTGAACAAAAGCCGTCTTTATGACAGAGACTCCAGCGGGCAAAGCATTCTGGGAGGGTGCAGAACCGTGAACAGGACATAGATGTGTGATTCCCATGACGGTGTTCCAGGGACTGACCGGGTTGGGGGGGGCTGGGAATTACCACTGTCGCCCTAAAAACCCACATCTTGTCGGAGTGGTGAGGAACTGACATACATTCTGAGCCCCTCCCTCTGGGATCAGGGCTGCCATCATATTTCATGGTCCTGTTTAGTGAGGGGAGGCGTGGCTTCAGTCTGGGTCATACCTGAACCCGGAATGTGATGAGCAACCACTTCATTAACAGATAAACTTTAATAATCATACTTACTGTAATTAAGTTGCTTTTTACAGATGCTTTTATCCAAAGTGACATACGATTGAGAAAGCAGGTCAGAGCGTCTCTGGGGCAATTGGGGGGTTAAGGTTCTTGCCCCAGGGCCCAATGATGACGTCATTCTGCTGACCGCGGGATTTGAGCTTCGTGAATCCATACCTGCTTAGTCACACCGCCCTAGGTTTGCTGCTCAACTCGCTGCTTTCTCATTTGTAAATCGTGAGTCAGACCTTCATGCAACTTCAACAAAACATGGGGGGGGGGGGGGCAAGGGACGTCGCGATATAATGTAATCATACGATTACGTTTGCAGCAAAATAATAGGACAGTGAAAATGTCGGATGAAAGCAGAATGGAATATGGGAGTATGGGAGACGATCCTTTTATAGCATCCAGTTTTTTTAATGTTTGCGAGGCTGAGTTTGTTTATATGGCGAGGAGCCCAGCACCAAGTTACACAAGATAATAAGCTGGAGGAAAGCAGCAGGCAAAAGCCTGACCCAGACGCAGCCCTGATACACGCTGGTTGGCGGCTGGGGAAACTTGCCGCGCATCAGCCATCCGGCGGCTGTTTCGGCTCACGGCAGGAAACCGCCATCTAGTGGTGGGCTTTGGGAATTGCATGTAGCGCCAGAGTTCCTGGATATTGTTACAGTATCATGGACCTAAAGACTGATTGAGGTTTGACTCAAAACACAATATTGTGCAGTTTGGGGATTTGCGTGGGTGTTTCTGTTCTCATAATCACAGGTCCTGAGGGCCCATACATGCTGGTGCTGAGCTCTGATATTCTTAAGTATTATTTTTTTATAGCTGATGCGCTTGGACTCGATCTTTGATCCAATGTTTTGCTGTTTTTAGTCTTTCCAAGCACTTCGGGTACCGGGGCGACGCCCAGCACCGTATGAATTTGCTTCCTTATTTGTATGTCGTTTTGATAAAAGCGTCTGATAAATATGTAAAATGTAAATAAGTATAAATGTAAATACAACACTAAATATGAAAAAAAATGCTGGTAGTTTTCTCTCTGGTAGGTCTCTCTAATCTTACATCCCTCGGAGAAAAGCCTAGTGTCACATGGGGTTAAATATAAATGTGTAGTTTTCTGAATCTTAATCTGAAAGTCAGTTCATCGTTTACCCAGAAGGTGGCAGCACATGAACACTGCAAAACTGCAAGCTTGGCATGTTGCTTCGTATACAATAGTGCGCTATCCGTATATTAAAAAGACTACATAATTGCATGCATAAATAAATATATTTCCTTCAAAAAAGAATAGAAGCATGTCTACACAATATACCCAAATCTAAGAATCCCCCTTGGCAGCATGTTATGCTGTAGTTTGGTTTTGTTTTCAGCTCCATACTTTCCCAGAATTACCCTGGACTGCTTCCAGTACTGAAGCCCAAAGAATCAAACACGGAGCTCACATAACTTGGCATGAGGTCCCTGAATTACCTAAAGTGGATGGAGTTTTTACTCTGGCCCATGGGGATTCAGAGCAGATACAAATGATGGCGAACCCATGTCTGATTTACAGTGAAAGGTGGTTGAACACAATGCACAGCCTCTGTAATGACTTCACTGTCCAGCAGGGGGTGCCACATGAAAGCTGCACAGCAGGAGTAAACAGGCTTCCAGAGATGATGCACCACAGTCCCACAGTCCTCTAGTCGTAAGTGCTCTAATCTTGTGGTCCCTCTATATCCTGGTCTCATAGTCCCTAGTGCTCAATTCCCCCTTTGCCCCACTTCCATGATCCACAAGTCCCTAGTCTCCTCGTTTCTTAGTCCCCTTGTTCCTAATCCCATAGTCCATTACTCCTTAGTCCCCTTGTTCCTAATCCCATAGTCCACTACTCCTTAGTCCCCTAGTTCCTACTCCCTATTCCCCTTGCATTGACAAATAGATACTTAAATGCAAAGACTAACGAGGGGCAACAAGCAACAGGCATGAATCATCAGGGTCTCGCTAGGGAGGAGACAGGAGGGTCAGGCAGATGTGATGGGTAGGACATGACAGTGGTCATGTGACACGGGCTGTTGCAGTCGCCATGAGGAACTGCAGGAATGTAAAGAGCTTGGAAAAGGCAGCTGGTGTTTTTCTCCTTTATTTCTGTGTGAGCCTATAGTGGGTCCCTTGTTGGATGGGATCCTGTTTCTACTGTGTGTCAGTCATAAGCGGATCACACTTCTTATCGTCAGGGTGATGCCTGTGGTTTATGGCATTGGCCAGAGTTATTTGGATTTGCTGGAAACTCTACAAACTACACAAACACAATAACCAGTAGCAGGACTTGTAGTCTTTCAGGCTCCTGGCCCCAGATGTTTAATTACTTTGACTTTATATCTGAATGTGAATTTTTTGTAATTGACCAATATGGTTCTTATTCATGACAATATTCAGTCAATGTTCTGTTTAAGAATTGCATTGATTAAGGATTGGATAAAATTTATTGATCTCGGGGGGAAATTCTTTTGAAAGCAGCAGATACAAACATACATGTAGTGCATCAGTTGTAAATAACAAATGGAAACTTGCTTCCTTGTGCACCTTCCCCCCCCCCCCTTATGTCACCAGAAGGATAAATATTCCTGTTTGGATGTGTGTCACTGTCTGTAAGTATATCACAGATGTGAGAGAAATGCTTGTGCATATAGGCTGTAAACCCTCATGCTCATGCATTTTAGTCTCTGTAAGTGTTAAGTTCCGGCTGCTGTCAGACGCAGTATAAACGGACTCAGACCCAGGATGGCTCGATTGTCAGGGGTAATTTATTAACAAAGAGCACAAACAGGAGAGAACATAACAGAAAAGGACAATGAAACACTGATGCAGAGCCGAAGCCGGCGTGGTGGCTGCCACAGGATCGATTCCTCCCCCCTTAGCCGGGAACCCACCTTATACACCCACCCCCAGGGGAACAGGTGCACCACATCTAAATTAGACAGGGGGGAAGAGAAACAAACAAGCCACCAGAAGAGGCAGCAGCACAGAATGTGGAGCTCATCACCAGAGGAAGGAGAGGGACGTCAGAGAAAGAATCCACCTTTCCACTGTGTTCAGGGGTATATCTGTATTGCTGCAATGACAGTGTGAGTGTATTGTGGGACATGTTGTGGCTGACAGTGTCATTCCTGTCATTAATATATGATTAATTTGATTATACAGTCGAACTTCGTTACAACGTACCTCGGGGGAATTAAGAATTTGTACGTTATAACCATAGTACGTTGTAACCAAGTCCCTCAAAATGAATGATAGAACACAAAATGTATATAAAAAAACTTTTAGAAAACACCTCTCAAGTAGACACTATGACATACAGCTTGTGTAGTTTGAAGAATATAATAGGAACTATATTCTTCAAACTAGGTTAATATCAGTTACTCATAGACAGCCGACATAACGCAAAATCCACTGCCGGCTTATCGTTCAAATCGCCTTACTGTAACCTAATGTCAAACCGAAATTATCCACCTGTAGGCTATATGATTCAATTGGCTGAAATAAATTTCGATACATGTGTTAGACATCTGTCTTTTGTTAATTTCTTTCACTATATGTCACACAATTACCCCAATAACCACAGTTTCAGAACTTAGTTCGCGTCGGCAGTATAAGGCTGCCATGTATAATTCTGAATTATTTCCACTAGGGATTTGGAGTCGACTCCGACTCCCGACTCCTAATTTTGGAGTCGGTGGAATCGACTCCTCGACTCCATTTACTTTGAATTAAAAAAAGGATTCAGAAGGTGCGTCTCAATATGCTTCCTCGTTTCCTCACTTCTCGCTCGTATGTCCTACGACCCTGAAACCGATCGAGCTCCGCTCTCATGTAGGACATCTAAATTCTTTAATTCCACCGGGAGGAGGGCGAGGAACGAGGAGGCTTCCTGAGGAGTCAAGAGCGAGGATACAAATGTTTCCTATACTAAAATGTTTAATCAACTAAACCTTATAAATCCCCCTCCTTTTCACATCGCAGCTTCTTCAAATCATATTTAAGTGTGCAATATGTTAGTATTAATCATTAAACTTGTAAAAGCAGACTTGTTTTAGACAGTGTATTTATCTATTTATTTTGTATATTATTTTATATAATTTTAATGTAGTGAAGCTATGAACTTTAACTTAAGCATGTTTAACTTTATTTTTTAACTTTTTAGTTTTTTTAAAAAAACTATCTATACATTATTGTTCTTTGTTTTCCTGGCATTACTTATTTTTTCCTCTCATTTCTTTATCTTTTTGTTTTAATTTCTGTATCTTTACATTCATTATAATCTTTTCGTTATAATGAACTGTTGCTGTGTTGAACTTGAAAAAAACACTCGACACTGGGAGTCGATTCCTGACCTGGAGTCGATTCCGACACTAGGGCTAGTGAGAGTCGAGGAATCGACTCTTTTGGAGTCGACTTCCCATCTCTAATTTCCACCTTGTCGGTCAGCGAAATCCGTTTCCTTTTAGCAGGCATCTTGCTTGATATGCGGCAGCATGACACCATGCAAAACCATGAAAAAACGGGGGCTGCATGCAAGGAGTCCGGCCGGCATGGAATGCTTCGTGAGGATAGGTTCATACAGTTAGGCGTTGCTAAACGATGTAGATGGCCGGCAACAGCCGATTCTGAATTGTGTGCGCGCTCGGAAGATGAGGCTGTACGTTGTAACGAAGGTCAATTTGCCTATTTTCCTCTGAAAATCATACGTTATATCGAAGTTTACGCTGTAAAGGTGTACGTTCTAAGCGATACCGGCAAATGGAATAATGCATTACGCGAATTCGGGACATCGAAATTTGAACGTTGTATTGGTGTAAACGTTATAAACGGGGTACGTTGTAACGAGGTTCGACTGTATTACTTATCTTTACCACAGGACCGCTGTAGGTTTTGAGCTAATAAAATGTCTGCCGTCTGCTGCCCCCTGCTGGCCAAAGCATCGCCGCTGCGATATCAGGCTGCTGCGCTCAGTCACCAGAGAGCGCGGATTAAGTGTGTTACTCAGTTACGCTTCGGGCAGCGCTGAACCGGGACATTAATAGGATAGAATAGGAAGCCTTTATTGTCAGTGTACAGGTAGCAAATACAATATACAGACAGAAATATATAAAATGTACATATAGAGGGGAGGGGAAAAGCTCCCCCCCCATTCATCAGACTTACATTTCATTACATTTTATTTTATTCAGAATCAGAATTCACTTTATTGGTACAGCTGCATGTACTATGATTTTGTTTTGGCAGTTTTTGTGCATTCACAGTCAACATAGAACAGAAGTCAGAGAAAAACAGTCATATTCTGCATGGGTTTGGCAAGCTGAACAAACATTCATTTATTTCTGTCTAACATACGTCACACTTCAGACAGAGTAAAAAGGGTTATACTGGTTAAAAAGCAGAGATTTTACCTTTTTGTCACAGAGAAGCAGCGACATGTGACACTCTAATAAGGTAAAAATGATTCCTCCAGCACACAGTGAGCTATCCCAGCATGCACAGGGACACGGGGGAGTTTGTATAAACATAAAACCCTGGGCAGAGGGGTTCAGTGAATGAGGAGGTGAAGCTGTACAGGAGGGTCAGTCCATCAGAGGAGACTCTGTAGAAGGACAGAGTACCAGCCGCCCAGTCCAGATACACTCCTACTCTGCAGGAGCCTGAGGGCTTTATGGGTATGTCAGTCTGTTTCTTATTGTGCCAGACAGAGTAACTGTCAGGAGAGCAGATCAGACTCCATGACTTGTCATTGAGTCCAAGCCCACAGTCAGCTCTCCCTCCTTTCCTCCTGATTCCTTTATAAGTCACTCCTATCCGGGCGTCATTTCCACTCCACTCAGCCTCCCAGTAACAGCGACCAGTCAGACTCTCTCTGCACAGAACTTGGTACCAGTAGTCAAATCTCTCTGGATGATCAGGATATGGCTGCTCTGCCCCCCCTCTCACCTTCCTGTTCCCCTCTGACAGAGACAGGTCTCTGTTTGCTGTGTTGGGGTCCAGCGTCAGCTGGCAGGAGTCTGTAGGCAAGAGGAAGAGCGATTAATCCTATCACGAAGCCCAGCATCTCCATTATTATCACTGTCACACCTCACACACTCACTAACACAGAACTCGCTCCAATACACACATTTTATTCCCAAGCCGGCGCTCCGGCTGCCCCCTGAGCTGTGAGACACGCCGCGCTGAGAGACTCGCTGGGGACCGAACTGCACTTTAGCCTGCGCTCTATTATTCTGTACGATACACAAAATATAAAAACGAAGCAGGAATTCAAGTACGTGAAATACCTCAGGAAATGTCGGACGTCCGCGCGACGCCGGCGGGAAGACGCGCCAAAATGATGCGCGTGTTAAACTAATAGGCTTAATTACAGGTAGATAAAATTACAAACAGCATTTATCAAACATTTTAACCGTAAAATTATACGACACAGATTACCACTAAAAGTGAGCTTGTCTATACGTCACAATATGAACTTCTTTCAAACCACTTTGGACACACACCTCTCTCCAGCAGCGAGCCAACGCGGACGCGGACGCATCTAGGCTGGTTCTCCGCAAAGCGCAACAGTCGCGTATCTGCACCGCGCATGCGTACACGGAAACGTTCATAGTTCTCCGGTCAAGCTGTGTACTTTGCTCTTGCCATATTTAAGTATTATTATTAGTAAATTATTATTCTGATATTCCATGCACACGTACCACAGCAGTGAGGTCTGTGTATATTTCCCTACGTTTTACAAATTCTTTTTTTTCCCCCTCCACCACCCCCCCCCTCTGCGGAGGACTGCTTTATTTATATTTAAATATTTATTTATTTATCTATCTATTTATTTATTTGTTTTTATTTACTTCCTCATACTTCCTCAAGAGAAGGGGGGGGGGGAAGGAGAAGAAGGGGGATAGAGAGAGAGAGGGAGAGAGAGAGAAAAACAAAAAAAAGGAAAAACTGAATCTGCTTCAATGTCTGCTGAAGAGAGAAAACAACAACCAACATCTGTACGAATCACATCGAAAATCAAACGTTAAATGATATTGAACAGCACACACACCCAGCATTACAACACATGCCCAGAAGCAACAGCCGATCAAGACAGCGCGCGTCCTTGTGCACCTGTCCGCACACCTGTGTGCACACCTGTGTGTGTCAGTGCGCTGGTGTTCATAAGGTTTCTCCATGTAAATGTCTAGTAGTGTGTGTGGGGAGCCACAGCCCCGCCCCCCCAGGACACGAAGCTGACATGGAGGAGACCCGGGCCCCAGACACCCAGAAAAGGGCAGAGGATAGTTCCGGCAGGGGGTCATCCGGCAGCCACATCGCAGGAGCCCCAGGGGGCCGTGGTGGCAAGCCCCCCACCCCCCAGCCATGGCCCGACAGAGCCGGGAGGGCCAGGCCCCGCCAGGCAACCGCCAAGTTTGTTGCATCCTTATCACTTTCAAATAGTGACTCCTGTCTTCTGCAATCCCCCCCCCCCCCCCCTTGTGAAACTGAACAGGTAAGAAGTGTGCGAGGAAGTTGGTCAGGCATGTAGCCAGGACTGAGAAGAAGAGGTTTTTGGACTCCTATTCCTTTGGGATGAAGGTGGTAACTGGGATGCTGGGAGTACGCACACTATGCTGCAGTGCGGAGGGAGTAGGGGCCAAAAGTCGCACTAGGCGGAATTGGCGCACAGAAAAAAAAAATTGATGTTGCGGACAGGAAATGGGAGCCCAATGAACACAATGTGGACTTATCCTATTTGTTCGTATGTCTGAAAGTCCGTAAGTTGAAAGTTCATAAGTAGAGGAACGTCTGTAAATCCAGCATAACGGAATACATATGAACCTTTGCTCTTACTTTCACCTACATTCATTTTTGAAACCGGTGGAAATACAGGCAGGTTCTCAAAAGGCAGCAAGTGAAAACCAGCCCAGTACTGGCTCCGTGTTGGTGGAAATGAGGCATCAGTACAGTGTTCCCAGGTCCAGCCCAAGGTCTGCTTAAAATCTGCCCAGTGGAAGTTGAAACTAGCCCAATATGTGAAATCCCAGTATACTGTATCTCAAAGAAATAAACCAGTTTGTTACATCCTCATCACTTTCAAATAGTGACTCCTGTCTTCTGCAATCCCCCCCCCCCCCCCCCTTGTGAAACTGAACAGGTAAGAAGTGTGCGCACATACATTAACACGTAGGTCCTCTCTCTGTATAAACACACTGGGTTAGAGGGCGAGTGCCACCTTCTGTATTTATGTTCGAGTGAGTAAGCCTAGTGTAGTCTTGGTTTTTCTGTTCTATCTTTGGTTTTAGTTATAATCTTAACAGGGTAGGGAAGAGGTGTTATGTTTTGTTAATTTCTTTCCTTTGACGCATCCATGTTCTTTTCCCTGGGTCTGGCCCATCATCCTGTGTTCCCAGCACCAAAATCCCAGTATTGGTTCAGTCAGAAAGACTGAAAGCTATTGCTCACCATGAAACCATGACACTGAAATCTACTAGTCAAGCTAGAAATCTTGGTGTAGTTCTGGACTCAGACCTAAATATCAAGTCACATAAAGACAATTACAAAATCTGCCTCCCACTACCTTAAAAATAGAGCAAGAATTAAAGGATTTCTGTCTGAACCAGATACAGAAAAGCTTGTTCATGTGTTTATTTTCAGAAGGCTAGACTATTGTAATGGTGTCTTCACAGGTCTTGGTAATAAATCAGTCAGACAGCTGCAGCTCATCCAGAATGCTGCCACCAGAGTCCTCACTAACACCAAGGAAGTAGAGCATATTACACAGGTCCTTACATCACTGCACTGGCTTCCTGTGCATCACAGGATTGATTTTAAAATATTATTACTTGTCTACAAGGCACTAAATGGCACTAAATTCCTTGAACGTTGTGAAGCATCCAGACCCGTGAGGGCATCTGGGAAAGGTTTACTCAGTGTCCCAGAATGAAGACCAAGCAGGGTGAAGCAGCTTTTAGTCTCTATGCTCCCTGTCCGTGGAACAAGCTTCCTGAAGACCTGAGGTCTGCTAACACTGTCAGCTCATTACAATCAGGGCTTAAAATGTTACTGTTTGCTGCAGCTCTTCAATAAATTAAATCAGTAGGAGTTTAGTCATACGCTGCCTCTACAATGTAACTTTGTGTACCTTTAATTTTCGAGCTGAGTTGAGATATCGTGAATTTTAATAATTGTTTTTGGCTAGTTTATGTGTGAGTGTCAGATATTGTTAAGCACTTTGGTCAACCACGGTTGAGGTTAAATGTGCTATATAAATAAAATTGAACTGAACTGAACTGAACTACTAGAACTTTTGGTACTGGTACTCGAGCCGAAGTCAATGGAAAAGGGAAAGTACCAAATGTATCGTACATGGTGCAGTGGAAAAGCACCCTGAATGAACTTTGCATTTGGATTCAAAGGTTACTGACATAAACAGCTCATGTAAATGTGAAAGACCAGGAGGCAGCGGGAGAGAGAAAGAGAAGCTCCCCTAGCAGAAGAAAATGAAACACAATAAAACACACTCCACCTCATACAGGGAGAGAGAAGCGTGTGTGTGAACAGACTCACATTGTAAGAATTCTGCTCTGGTCCTGGGCACTAATACCGGTAGGACGGTGTCTTTGGTAACTAGAAGGAGACAGAGAGAAACAGGGATGTGAGTAAAAGGAATTTACTTGTGTGAAATGGATGTCACTCACTGTGGAGACACCAGCAGAAGATTATTATCATTATGAGGGACAATAACAGGCATTTTAACAAACTGCAAATCATGGTAAGTTACACATAATACAGATATTTGGATTCTGTAATGTAGAAGAAACATGAATCGTGATCTGGGTTTTGTAGCCTGTCGAATTTAGAGCTCATTAGTTTTCATAAAGATTTAGTCTTATTGGAAACAGAAACTGACTTCGTCACACCAACATGAGACTGACTGTCCTACATACTCTCTCTGCATGATGTATATTAACAAGATCAGACTGAAAAATGTTTTTATTTATCAACCTGTATGATGGATCTCTGCCATTTTCTTTTCGCAAACATTCTCCAGTTGATCCTTCAGTTCAGCAACCTCCTTCTTCACATTCTGAAAAGAGCAGCGTGGACTGACGGAGATTCTGGGTCCAAATCCAGCTTCAGGGGTGACAGGAAGACCCTGGCACCTCTACAGACACACAGTCTGATTAAACAGCTTCATCAAAACAAATGTGTATTGTAATGTAATTAAGAGGACCATTAACATCCAACAAATGACAGACTAGCTGAAATACAAATGAGAACATGCATCCATTTGAATACTCTGGTTTTCTTATTGTCAAAGTAGCTGTTCTGTTACCTGGAGGAAATAGATGTGATCCTCTGTGTGTGAAAGCTGCTCCAGCTCAGAGTGTCTCCTCTTCAGTTCATCAATATCCTGCTTCAGTCTCTTCATGTCTCCTTCAGTCTGGCTCACTGCAGCCTTCTCCTGATCTCTGATCAGCTTTGTCACCTCAGAACGTTTTCTCTCAATGGAGTGGATCATCTCAGTGAAGATCCTCTCACTGTCCTCCACTGCTGACTGTGCTGAGCTCTGTTGGTGACACAGGGAGCAGAGGACGGTAAATTACAATGGGCCCGTTTTGAGACTCCAGAGAGCCTCATTGTACAATAGTGATGTGAGCTGACAGGAGGTATAAAAACAGCACAGGGCTGGGGTTTGGAGCGTCACCATGCTGGATGCCTCAGGTACTGAAACCCAGCCAGCACTGATTGGAAATGATCACTCATTAAGCTCATACACTGTCAGCTGCAGGGATTTGGCAGAGACTGGTGGCTGTATGGGGCAGGTTGGTTGCCACCATTAGGTCTCAGTTTAATAGGTGACTTTCTTGGTGTTTATTTGCATTATGCTGGGTTGTGAAAAGTTTAATTTTCCTCAAATGGGCCTTTTATGGTATTTTTCTAAAGCTGTTACTGCTGAAATGCCTGGTTAAACTCTGTTATCTACCAACTTTGTCCCATTAAATCTCTGACCCAGAATAACCCACAGCAGCATTAATTTGATTAATCCCCACAAATCTGTAAATCTGCAATCTGAGAGACGATTCAATATGATCACAAGCCAGCTGTTATCTTCTCCTCAGGTTCATACTCACTGTGATTGAAGCCACAGCCTCTCTCAGCTCCTGCAGCTCCTTCTCTCTCATCTGAATTCTCTGCTGAAATTCCCTCTGTGTTTCACCCATTTGTTTCTACACATAGGAAACAAGATGACAAAATAAGTTTGTCAAGATGGATGGATGGATGGATATTCGGAAATGTTTTATTGACTGTAGGTAGGATAAACTGGACATAGACCCTTTGGTCCTGTTTCCACCTGGTATTAACATGCATCCTGGGTGATCCAATCACAAGTGGACAGCGCTAATTACAGGTATGAAGGCACCCAGGACACATTGAAGATGCATTGAGATCCGATCACTCAAACCACATTGGAAGGTGGTCTGGGCCGCATATGGCCACATTCTTACAGCAATGTGAAGGCGAATGTGTCCTGGGCTGCATTGCAGGACCGGCTACTCAACTGACGTCCTATTTGATTTATGTCAGATCACATGTCAGTTGATAATGGGCCACTGTGTAGTAAACTGCATTGTGAACAACAATAATGCATCTTTTCTCCTGCGACACTAAAAACTCTGAATCTGCTGGGAAGTTGGTTTAATATTGGACCGTTGTGACCCATTCATATGGAAACCGTGTCATACTGTGCATCATTGATGTTTCACGCAAATTCAGAAAAGAAAATGTGTAAAATGCGATTTATTAAAGATGTTTCAGAATTTGCACAGATCATATATTTAATGAGCATGTTGGGGCGCGGCCTGGTGCAGGCAGGGAAACAAGGTGACGATCCACTTAAAAGCTCCAAGACAAAGGGATTTAAGGAACCTGAAGAAAACTGGAAAGACACAAAATAAAGGAACAACAAGGGGTCAGAACTCACCAGGGAAAAAGTAGCTAAGAAAACGACACGCAGACTAACAGAGGGAATGGGGCAGCTAGTGACGTTAAGCTTGACACCGAAGCTCCAAGGTATGTGACAAAAAAACTATTCACTACATTCTGAAGCACAGCTTTGAGGTTTCCTCCGTTCCTCCCTAAACACGTGACCATGGTCATCTGAAGCTTTGTTCTGCATTCAACTATGTGACTGCTTTGGAAATTGAAAATGAAGCGCAAAAATATTAAATAAAGTCTGATGCTAGAGACTGATGCTGCACCAAATTTGATTGCCTGTGTCAGACACACAACCTGCGTTGTACAGGCACTGAATTTGGTTGTGAAGAAGGACATTGATCAGACACAAGGACCTGGTGATATCGGATCCAAGGCAAGACAGATTGTGCATGACCTACTTCAGAACCAATACAACTGTTAGATAAAGGCTTTGTCAAATCCAACAGCAGATGGGCAGACCCACTCTCAGAATGGTTACAGTAGTGGAGACCAGCTGGAATAGCACCTATTTGATGCTGCAATGATCACATGATCAAGGAGAGCCAGTTGGTGCTGCATTGGTCACTCTGAAGACAGAGCTCACAACCCTGACCTCAGAGGAATATCACGTAATTTATGATTGTCTGGGTGTTTTATGACATTTCAATGAGGCAACTGTTGCACTTTCTGAAGAGAAGAGAGCATCAGGATCCAAGGTAATTCCTCTCATCCACATGCTTAGACATGCTGTGAATCTGAAACTGTCCCACACACAGAATGTTAAGGCCCAGCAGTTGTGCAAGAACCTCTTGAAGTTGCTCACTGAGAGGTTGTCAGTCTATGAGACCATGAGCATAATGACACTGGGCACACTGCTGGATCCAAGGTATAAAACCTCAGGTGTCTGTAACCAATCTAATGCTCAGGCTGCTGTGAAACGCCTTACAGCAGAGTGTGCATCCAGCATAGGATTACAGGAGGCCCAGCAGAACGCATCCACACCCACATGCATCCAGGCACCAAAACCAGAGCCTGCAGGAACCTCATCTGGTACTGCAATGAACACTGGTACTTTCACATTTTAATGATAATGTTTAGTTAAACTGAATTGGGATAAATAATTATTGCACAGTACAAAGTGCATAGTGTATATAATGATTCATGCTTTGTCATTTTAGTTCCAGGTCTGTAGGATCTTCTGGACAGTGATGTGGGGGAGAGCAAACGGGTCAACAGTCCTACAGCAGATGCTACTGTGGAGGTTCAGCAGTACCTCAGTGACCCAAATATATTGCGTTCTGAAGACCCTTTGCAGTTCTGGGATATGCAGAAGGCTGTGTATCCACACTTATATGAACTTGCAATACAGTTTCTCTGCACTCCAGCGACCTCCGTTCCATGTTATTGGTTATTCTCTAAAGCGGGAGAATTTGTGAATAAATAAGCGCAACCAACACAATGTTCAATGAATACTGTTCCTCAACAAAAATCTGTAGTCCAATGCCCCCTTGAGTTACACAAGCACCCCTTCCCAGGTAATTCAGAGGTTGCCCAACCCATAAGAAACTGCACAGCCCAACTTAAGCAGTACATTCATGTTCATTGTCATGACCTGCTCGTCCGATCCTCCTGTGTGCCACGCCCCCCTCGTTACCTCGTGTTAATTCCTGATTGTGATCACCTGTTGCCTGTTATTTTCAGCTTGTCCTGTGTATTTCAGTCTGCGTCTGAGTCAGATTCGTCATTGATGTTCATCGCCGTCTGCTCTGTTTGTCTGAATAAACCCATTTGATTTTGGATTCTGGTCTGCCTGCCTTGTCATTCCTCGCTTCCTGCCTGCGTGCCGGACAGCGGTCATTACATTAATAAAGCACTACAGACCACTTGAATGTTTGCCTATTTGTATTTATTTTGATGCACTACACTCAGTCAAAATGAACTGCTATTTACTTATTTGACCACCTAGTGTCACTAATGTTCACTATTTTGAAAAGCTTCGAGTGCTGAACCATTTTTTACACACTTGCTTTGGAAAGCTTTGTTTTGCCATCACTATGGGCAACTAAGGGAAGATAACCAGGAAAACCAACCAGGTAGAAAAATAGGCTGTAACTAAAGACAATGACCTAACATTCCACCACCAACACACAAACAATGCATCAGCATGAAAAAGGAGGACAAGCACTTAAATACAACAGATAACCGAACTAACGAAGAGGCAGATGTAACACATAAGACAATTAACCAATAACAACGGGGAAGGGAAAACAGGCAACAGGTGCAGTAACTTATATTAATGAACACAAGACTAGGAAAACTCCAACAAACACGGAAGGTAAGAAACACTAATCACACACTAGGAATTCAACACTTAGAAAATACAGAAACATGTGGAACATAATAAAACAAGGCACAAGCTTCACAAGGAGAACACAGAACTAATAATCACTAGGAAGAATAGAAAACCAATAATTAAATGAAAGAGGTGAGATTGGTTCCTGACCAGCCTCAAACCCATGACCAGCTGGTCTCAGCCTCAGTGCTACACACTCAACCCACTGAGCCAAATGCAGCCATGTGGGGAAAAGGAAGAACACACTAGGGCCAAAGACAATGATACGACAAAGGGGATGGACAGCGATGGCTGCTGGCCACACGTGGAAGAGAGACAAGGACAGCGATGGCTGCTGGCCACACGGGGAAGAGACACAAGGACAGCGATGGCTGCTGGCCACAAGGGGAAGAGAGACAAGGACAGCGATGGCTGCTGGCCACACGGGGAAGAGACACAAGGACAGCGATGGCTGCTGGCCACACAGGGAAGAGACACAAGGACAGCGATGGCTGCTGGCCACACGGGGAAGAGACACAAGGACAGCGATGGCTGCTGGCCACACGGGGAAGAGACACAAGGACAGCGATGGCTGCTGGCCACACAGGGAAGAGACACAAGGACAGCGATGGCTGCTGGCCACACGGGGAAGAGACACAAGGACAACGATGGCTGCTGGCCACACGGGGAAGAGACACAAGGACAGCGATGGCTGCTGGCCACACGGGGAAGAGACACAAGGACAGCGATGGCTGCTGGCCACACGGGGAAGAGACACAAGGACAGCGATGGCTGCTGGCCACACGGGGAAGAGACACAAGGACAGCGCACTGTGACAAAGCTTCATTATTTATGTCAAAGCTGCTCCACACTTTATTAATATTAGTGAAATGTGCCGGTAAAAATTACATGAATGTAACATTAAAGCGTGTAGGTAAGAATGTGTGTTCAGTATCCTAGAAAATGGATGTGTGAATAGAAACATATAATAACAGTGTAATTGTTTATATAGTTTTATATTGGGCTGTCTGGGGCTTCCTGGTCAGAAATTCAGTCCCACTCCAGCCCTGACTACAGTACTTTGCTCCTTTTACTTCACTTGTTCCAAGTCAGACATATAATCCAGCACATCAGGCAAATCAATGTCAACATTAAATGTCTTTGTTAACATTTTCACAAATTTTGAGCTTCACTGGTTATGATTAAAAGCCAAAATATTATCCTATGGCAACCAACACAGTGCATTACAGGCTAAACCCATTACCCTTGAATAGAAAAGTATTAATCTAGGTATATCTTAGTACTGAAAGACCTTTTTAACACGTACATTTGTACTGTGTTGAGGTAGGTAAGGTAAGGTAAGGTAGGTAAGGTAAGGAGCACACGCTGATTACAGTGCCTTACCACACCCACCACACGACCAACCACCTCAGGGAGGAGATCCTGAGTGCAGCCGTGCAGTGGGTGACACCTCAGCACCACACCAGTCTGAATGGACCAGTGTGAGTTTTTTTTTGCAGTGGATGCATTGCAGAAAACCTGTGTTGATGTAGTATAAAAATGGATATGTATAACGGGAAAAGTTTAACTTTTTTGTGAAATATATAGTTTCACAAGAAATATAATTATTTATGTAATCACATTTGCATTACGTGAAATAATATTTTATAATAATGACTATCTGATGAAAATTGCAACATTATTACAAAATACAATTAAAAAATTATATATAGAAGACAAGCGTTATTATGAACTATAATACCTTTTATGCAACTATTTAAAAATAAAAGGACACATTATTGAAATATTTATTTTTTAATTTACCTTTAGATATATTTATTTATTTTATTTGAGTATCATGGCGTTCCATACAAACATCTTAGGCATTTTTGTTACCCTAAAATGTGCTAATAGCTTCTGATTCCTTCTTGTCCTTCTTTTAATGTTCGGCAGATTCTGCATACGGAAGTTATTTACCTGCTTATTTTAATTACTGCGGAAAGTGAGATCCAATTACAAACGGTCAGTTGAGATGCGTGTGGAGACGCTTGTTAATACCAGGTGTGAACAGAGCCTTTGACTCACCACTGTTGTACTGAGCTCATAGTTTTGTGTTTGTGGGTTTCCTGTCAGCTTAAACAGGGCTGATCATTCTCATCGGACCTCTCTAATTAACAAGGTGTTTTAATAATAACAATAATTGATACCTTCACTGATCCCTGCAGGGAAATTTTCTTAACACCCCCCCTTGCTCTCTGTAGGTGAGAGTAAACTGGCTGCAAAGGGCAGCCACCCATAGCAGCACCCAGGGAGCTGGGGGTTAAGGGCCTTGCTCAGGGACCCCCAGATGTACCAAGGCCAGGCTTGAACTGGCAATCTTCTGATCATAGGCAGAGAGGCTTAGCCCACTCAGCCACAGGCTGCCCCAGAACTATCACACTCTGGCTGTTTCATGTTTACTGCACCATTCTCAGGAAACTCTACACTCTGCGTGTGATAGTTTGCACCTCAGGGAGGCGCTACAGGTGCATCACAGCAAGGACAAACAGACTCAAGAACAGTTTTTTTTCCCAAAAGCCATAACCACTCTAAACTCACACATGCACCAACTACACAGTCTAACCCCCCAAACCTGGGACTTCCTTCTATCCATCAACTGTGCAATATCCAGTATATAAATGGCATTGATAATAACTGTGCAATATCTGCATACTGTACAATATCATCGCTCTGTGTCCAACATCCACTACTCACTGCACATGATCATCATTACTGTGTAATATTTAAATAATGTGCAACGACTTACACAGTTATTTATTCCTTCCATATGTATATAGCGCCGCAGAACCTTTTGCACTTTTTGCATTGTTTGTTTTTTGTTTGTTCTGTGCTCTACATGCATGTTTGCACTGGAGGAGCTGCTTTTAATCTCATTGTACATGTGTATAGTGACAATAAAAGGCATTCATTCATTCATTCATGTTTACTGCACCATTCTCAGTAAACTCTACACACTGGAGTGTGTGAAATTAAAATCCCAGGACGGTGGCTGTTTCTGAGATGATGGAGCCGCTACTCTTATGCTGAGCTCCATTTACCTCGGAGGTCGGAACTCAGAGCTGGGAATGATGTCACAGACGAGTTAAACATGTTCCAATGCAGCAAGTCGGAAAGCCATTTAGCAAAACCAGTAACCTGTTTCAAAAAACAAAATTTCTTGCTTAGCCAGATAACTCGCTGGATTTAATGTGCCCCAGTTTAAATGGCCTTTTTCCCAGACTACATTAAATACATCTGGCTGAGCAAGACATCCTGCTTTCTGAAATGGACCCCAGTTCCAGCCCAGTTAATTGTTAGCCACTGTATGTGTGATCACACCATATTTAAACCCTCTTAGCTCACACATCTCAGCCATTCAGATGCTCAGCCAAACAGTAAGTGAACATCTTCACCCTGTTTGTTTGCTGTATATATTCAGCTGCAGTCACAAGATTAGATGTTTGAAGGAGTTTCAGTAGGAATTCAATCAGAACTTTTTAAACTTGCACTTTCAGTTAATTTTTCTTTCATTTTACCAAACCAGACATGTTTTGAGTGTTTTGTAGCAATTACACTAACATGTGTTAAGACAAAATCCATTGATTTCAAATAAGTGTTATAATTTATATGAGTACTTCTGGCCTGACCTGTATCTCCATCCGTCCTGCAGCAGCTGAGACTGTATCATGGCCTCTGTGTTCATCCATCGTACAGAGATAACAGATACACTGCTGGTCGGTACGGCAGTAGACCTCCAGGGGTTTGTCATGCTGGGAACAGACCTTGTCCTGTAGATGCCCAGTGGCATCAGTCAGCTTGTGCTTCTTAAAAGCTGGAGACTCATAATGAGGCTGGAGGTGAGTTTCACAGTAAGAGGCCAGACACACCAGGCAGGACTTGACAGCTTTGTGTTTTCTCCCAGTACAGAAATCACACTCCACATCTTCAGGTCCAGCATAATGGTCAGCTGGAGTAGCTGCTTGTAGTCCAGTCTTCTTCAGGTTCTCCACCACTTCAGCCAGTATGGTGTTTCTGCCCAGAACAGGTCTGGGTATGAAGGTCTGTCTGCACTGGGGGCAGCTGTAAACTCCAGCATGATCCTCCTGATCCCAGCAGCTCTTAATGCAGCTCATACAGTAACTGTGCCCACAGGCTGTAGTCACTGGATCCGTCAGTAAATCCAGACAGACTGGGCAGCTGAACTGGTTCAGATCCACTGCGACACTGGCTTCTGCCATTTTACCACAAACACTGATAGGATTCAGTTTTGTTTTCTCTCACTTCCTGCTTCTCAGGCTGCAGCAGGTGTGGTTTTGGACTGAGGCCAGACTGGGAAGAGCAGACTGAGCAAGGACTGGAGTTGGAGTTTATAACTAAAATAGTACATTATGCAAACTATACACACTACAGACATTTATTTAGCTTTTATGAGAATAACTGTTACTGACATTGTTTTTCCGAGAAAAGCTATAATCCGACTCTTTGATTTTGTGCAGTAGATAGAAATTAGGTAGAAAGGTATAAGAGAGCAGATCTACTGAGAATGAATTTCTGTGTCTGTTTAGAAACATGTTTGGGATCATGTGGTTTCAGGTGAAGCATGCAGGTATGTGCAATTATAGACAGACTGTCAGCATTACACAGAACAAGCTTTGACAAATACTGTCAATTCAAGTTTTTTACATTATTCTATATATAATATTCATGAAAATAAAGGGTGTAGCACATATATGTCATATATCAGGGGCGGATCTAGGATTTTTGGAAAGGGGGGGCGCAGCCACTATAGAGCGAGTGCCGTAGGCGTGAATCTCTAGGCAACACAAATTGTTGTTCATGGAAAAATAGTGGGGGCGTGCGGCAGGTGCGCCCCCCTCTGGATCCGCGCCTGATATATCTTAATTTTATTTCTGTGTGTGTGCTGGGAGTGTATTTGTGTTAGGAAGGAGAGTCAGGTGACCAGGTTCAGATTGATAATTTTTCCCACCCAAAATTTTTCCAAAATCTGATGATGAGAATTTATTCTAGATATTCATTGAACGCTATTAAGTTAAAGTCTCAAATTTAAGCCAAAAGTTTCAGCTTCAGCCATCTGCAGTAACAGAAAGATAATATATCAAAATAGTATCCAACAAATTCCAATAAGCGCTTATCCAGTACAGGGTTATGGGACACACACATCACAGAAAGCACAGGACACAAGGCAGAGACACCCTGGATGGGAAGCCAGTCCATCACAGGGCAAACACTCACTCACACGCTGAGCACAATCAAGAGACACTAATTCACCAAACTGCATGATCTTGGACGGTGGGAGGAAACCTGAGGAAACCCACAGGAACACGGGGAGAACATGCAAGCTGTACATGCAGAACCAGGAGTGGGAACCAGACCCACAAGCCTGGAGGCGTGAAGTGAGAGCAGCTGGTCTGAAGTCCTGAAGGGAGCTGGAGCCCTTTCTTTGGAACAGTGTGGATCCGTCCTCCATTACTGCTTATCCTGTACGGGGGGGGGGGGGGGAGCCTGGAGCCTGTCCCAGGGGGCACAGGGCGGGGGGCACGATGGATAGGATACTAGTTTATAGCAGAGCACAAACTCACACATACAGACTCACACTAAGGGCAGCTTAGAGATCTCAATCTGAGCTGATCGCAGTTTCATGTTTTCCAAAGTAGGAGGAGAAAGTCCACATTGGAAGAACATGCAAACTTCACACATACAGCAGGAGGGACAGGAAACAAGCCCAGAGCCAGAGGTTACACCCTGAGACCCCACACCTCCCCCCCCCCACAATCACACATACTGTTAGGATCTATTTAAAAGTTACATTTTAATGTTACAAAATTATGACTGACTATGAACTTCATATTCCAGAACTGTGTTGGAATGTAAGCTGACTTTAAGCATGTTGCCTTACAGGATTTACCTGTTTCCCAACCCTGTACCTAAGCAGGTGTGATCTCTGTTCCTTCAAAGCAGACACACTCACTTGCATTTCATTACATTTACATTTCTAGTATTCATCAGATACTGTTGCCGAAAGTGGTGAACAAGTGAGGCAAACATGACATTGCAAACACGCCGCTGTCAAGGTGCTGCTTAGGCACTAGTGCAGCTAGGCTGATATTTCTGGGTCCACAGAGATGTCACTGGCGGTCGGTGTCGTGTCACTGGGATGAAAGACTTGTGGAGCAGGTGTCAGGCAACTAACAGGGACTTATTGGGATCAGGATGGGAGGCTAGAGAACAGGCAACACGTGAGGCACAACATCAATGATCAAACTGGGGAACACAGGACCAGGAAGCACTTAAATACAGGACTAACGAGGGAACAGACTGGAGGCAGCTGGGAGTGTTTAACATGAGGGCTGGAACGAGACGTGAGACCAACAAGCACCAAACATGGCTTGTTAGAGCCAAACCAGGGAGGAAGCAGGACATTCAATTCAGTTAATTTATTTTTATATAGCGCCTTTCACAGCAGAGTCGTCCCAAGGCGCTTTAGATGGATGTGTTGTGATGCATTAAAACATCATTAGAGAGAATAATACAGAACGGCACAAAAGTAGGAAAGAAATAAAATAAAGAAAGTCAGATGACAATGGAGGAGAGGAAGCAGAAACTCTGAAGTAAGTATAAAAACAGGGGCACAGGATGCAGAAGACAAGGAGAGATACAGGCGGGACAGAGCAACAAGACAAACACTGAGGCACAGAAAGGAATAAGATGGGGCATCCGGGGAGTTTTCATAATGCAGGGAAGCTGGGCGAAGACTCGGGGCTGGGGACCCTCCTAGGCCCCTTTCCAGGTGAGGCTGAACTCCGCCGAATCACAGGACCAGAGGGTCTGGGAGGGCCAGCAGGACCAGAGGACGTGAGGGGTCAGCAGAATTGGGGGGCGCTGAGGGAACTGCAGAGCAGTCGGGCAGCAAGGTGACCACAGGACGGGAAGAGGAGGATGGCAAGGGACCTACAGGGCAAGAGCAGAGACTGGCACCCCCTCTCTGGGAGACAGAGATTCATCCTGCCCCTTTCTTGGACCCCTACTGATACCAATGACCACCCCAGACACTGGGACCAGAGCAGCCCGAGTCTGGGATGGAGGCTGGGGCCCACGTAGCTGGACCCAGGGCAAGTCCAGAGGGTCCCACTCTAAGTCCTCCAGCAGGACATCCTCTGGGTCCATCCTCTCTGAGCTGGTGGCAGCCTGGAAGTTGGGCACAGGGCTGGCAGCGGCTTGTAGGCAGGTGCCGGTGGGACATCAGGATACAAAGCAGGCACCAGCAGGCAGGAGACGAGATGGGTGCCGGCCGGACATCAGGGAGCAGTGTGGCAGGTGCCGGCTAGATATCAGGGAACCGTACCAGATTCAATGAGAATCCTGGAGGCAAGCAAGGCCTCACCTGTGTTGGACGCTGAGGGTGCGGGCTGAGCGGCCCTCTCTGGGCCGGGTGCCTTAAGTGCAGATGTAATAACAGGCTTCCCGGGCCAGATGCTGTGCATATGGTGCCAGGGGCAGCCAACTGCGGGGAGCCTTGGGGGAGCTGATTGCTAGCTACAAGGAGCCAGTGGGCAGATGGTGGCTAGCTGGGGAGAGCCAGCAGGAGGACAGGCAGCTAACTGCTCTCGCTGTGCTAGGAGCCTGGAGCAGGAACAGGGCAGTGCTTTCTGAGTCACAGGCTGTAGCCAAGACATGGACAGGCTCGGAGTCAGGTTCAGCTGTGGGTCCAGGCCATGCCTTAAGTCTGCAGTTCTGGTGGTGGGAGCTGAAGGAGAGCTTCAGGGAAGTAAACAAAGAGAGGTCACATTTTGCTTCAACACAGTTTTATTGGAAGTCTGTACACAACACAGACGCATGTCAGCGTGCTGCCTTCCTCAGTGTCCTACTGACCATGTACAGTTCCCATTTAAATAGACACTTCCCTGCGAAACAACCAATCGTAACACAACAGGTGTGATGAACATCACCATGGCATTACCGGGTCACGCCCCAAAAACATGGTGTAACAGTAGATGATGTGAAAGACATAACAAAGTAATGGTAATAGGTAAAACAAATAAAATATCATAAAAAACAGGTTAAAGAGAAGCCATCATTTATGCCATTTGGTACCAATGTATTTAAAGCAAATATATACCAGGCTTCCCTTCTAAGAAGGTGCTTTTCTCGATCGCCCCTGTAGGGGCCTGGTTCACTGTCTCCAGACCCATAAACCGTAGGGAGGTACAGTCATGAGCTGCTGTATTAAAATGTCAGGCCACTGGAGACGATTCATTCCTATTGCCAAAGGCACATTTGTGCTGACATATCCCGGTTATTATGTGACGTTTAGTCTTTCCGACATAAAATAATCCACACGGGCATGACAGTAAATATACAACCAATGTGAATAAACATGTGATTCTCCCTCTTACCTTAAACAGTTTGTTCGTATGGGGGTGTGTACTTCCTGAATAAAGAGTTCAAGTCAATGAGTTTATCAGGTCCTGATCTTATCTCCTCACTAAATTTAAAAGTGGTACCATCAGATTGAAAGCATGCTAATATAACACCCATATTCAAAAAAGGGGATAGAAGTAATCCAGCAAACTACAGGCCAATCAGTTTAACTAGTATTACTGGAAAAATAATGGAAGCTATAATTCAAGTGAAAATGGTAGATTACCTAGATGCAAATAACATTATAAAGGATAGCCAACATAGATTTAGGAGAGGTAAATCCTGCTTAACGAATCTACTTGAGTTCTTTGAGGAAGCTACAAGTGAAATTGATCACAAAAAGGCCTATGATGTGATTTACTTAGATTTCCAGAAGGCCTTTGATGTTGTCCCCCACAAACGGCTCTTGCTAAAGCTTAAAGCTGCAGGGATTTTAGGAACTGTGGCAGCTTGGATCGAAAACTGGCTAACTGACAGGAAGCATCGAGTAGTTATTAGAGGCACAATGTCACAGTGGGCCTCCGTTCATAGTGGGGTACCGCAGGGTTCAATTTTAGGACCACTATTGTTCCTAATTTACATTAATGATATTGACACAAATACATACAGTAAACTGGTTAAATTTGCAGACGACACCAAGGTGGGCGGTGTAGCAGATACTGATCTAGCAGCAGAGAGGCTTCAACAGGATCTGGATTTAATTATCGAATGGGCTGATACTTGGCAGGTGAAATTTAACACAGATATATGTAAGGTAATCCATGCAGTGAGCAGAAATATAAAGTACAGATATTTTATGGGTTCCACTGAAATAAAGGTAGCTGATTACGAGAAAGATCTCGGTATGTATGTTGATGCTTCCATGTCCCACTCTCGCCAGTGGGGGGAAGCAATAAAAAAGGCCAACAGAATGTTGGGTTATATCTCTAGGTGTGTGGAGTTTAAGTCAAGGGAGGTGATGTTACACTTATATAATTCCTTGGTAAGACCCCACCTAGAATACTGTGTGCAGGTTTGGTCACCATACCTCAAGAAGGACATTGCTGCCTTAGAAAAGGTGCAACGAAGAGCTACGAGAATGATTCCTGGTCTTAGAGGAATGTCTTATGAGGAGAGGTTAGCGGAACTGAATCTGTTTAACCTTGAGCAAAGGAGACTAAGGGGAGGTATGATTCTAACGGGTCTGGATGCTGTTCAGCCAAATGACTATTTCAATATTAGTCTAAATACTAGAACTCGTGGCCATAAGTGGAAATTAGCGGGAGAACATTTTAAAACAAATTTGAGGAAGCACTTCTTTACACAGCGTGTAGTTAGAGTATGGAATAGTCTTCCTGCTAGTGTAGCGGAAGCTAAAACCATGGGTTCCTTTAAATCAGAGCTAGATAAGATTTTAACAACTCTGAGCTATTAGTTAAGTTCTCCCCAAACGAGCTTGATGGGCCGAATGGCCTCCTCTCGTTTGTAAATTTCTTATGTTCTTAAAGGTAGGTGCTTATATGCAGAAGCGTCCATGAGCTGACTTTCTGTTTCATCAAGGTAAGATGACTTATCCTGAACAACTATAGAGGCCCCCCCGCCCCCCCTTATCGACAGGCTTAGTGACAAGACAATATCGTCAGCAGACATTAACTCACGCAATGCTTTATTTACTGAAGACGAATTATTTTACTGTATACTGTGTACTATTAAAACTACAGAAGAGGATTAGATAAAAGTCAGAATTCTGACATTAAAGTCAGAATTCAAATAATATTTTCATGGGGGCCCTAATCCTCTTCCGTACTAATGGGATTAAATGTAAATGTGTAGTTTTCTGAATCTTAATCTGAAAGTCAGTTCATCATTTACCCAGAAGGTGGGAGCACATGAACACTGCAAAACTGCAAGCTTGGCACGTTGTTTCGTATACAATAGTGCACAATCCCTATATTAAAAAAGACTACATGATTACATACATCAATAAATATTTTTCCTTCAAAAAAGAATAGAAGCATGTCTACACAATATACCCAAATCTAAAAATCGCCCTTGGCAGCATGTTACGCTGTAGTTTGGTTTTGTTTAAGCTCCATAAATTCCCACAATTACCCTGGACTACTTCCAGTACTGAAGCCCAAAGAATCAAACACGGAGCTCACATAACTTTGCATGAGGTCCCTGAATTACCTAAAGTGGATGCAGTTTTTACTCTGGCCCATGGGGATTCAGAGCAGACACAAATGATCGTGAAGCCATGTCTGATTTACAGTGAAAGGTGACTGAACACAATGCACAGCCTCTGTAATGACTCCACTGTCCAGCAGGGGGTGCCACATGAAAGCTGCACAACAGGAGTAAACAGGCTTCTGGAGATGATGCACCGCAGTCCCACAGTCCTCTAGTCTTAAATGCTCTAATCTTGTGGTCCCTCTATACCCTAGTCTCATAGTCCCTAGTGCCCAACTCCCCCTTTGCCCCACTTCCATGATCCACAAGTCCTTAGTCTCCTCGTTTCTTAGTCCCCTTGTTCCTAATCCCATAGTCCACTACTCCTTAGTCCCCTAGTTCCTAATCCCATAGTCCACTACTCCTTAGTCCCCTTGTTCCTAATCCCATAGTCCACTACTCCTTAGTCCCCTTGTTCCTAATCCCATAGTCCACTACTGCTTAGTCCCCTAGTTCCTAATCCCATAGTCCACTACTCCTTAGTCCCCTAGTTCCTAATCCCATAGTCCACTACTCCTTAGTCCCCTTGTTCCTAATCTCATAGTCCACTACTCCTTAGTCCCCTTGTTCCTAATCCCATAGTCCACTACTCCTTAGTCCCCTTGTTCCTAATCCCATAGTCCACTACTCCTTAGTCCCCTAGTTCCTGCTCCCTATTCCCCTTGCATTGACAAATAGATACTTAAATGCAAAGACTAACGAGGGGCAACAAGCAACAGGCATGAATCATCAGGGTCTCGCTAGGGAGGAGACAGGAGGGTCAGGCAGATGTGATGGGTAGGACATGACAGTGGTCATGTGACACGGGCTGTTGCAATCGCAATGAAGAACTGCAGGAATGTACACAGCTTGGAAAAGGCAGCTGGTGTTTTCTCCTTTATTTCTGTGTGAGCCTATAGTGGGTCCCTTGTTGGATGGGATCCTGTTTCTACTGTGTGTCAGTCATAAGCGGATCACACTTCTTATCGTCAGGGTGATGCCTGTGGTTTATGGCATTGGCCAGAGTTATTTGGATTTGCTGGAAACTCTACAAACTACACAAACACAATAACCAGTAGCAGGACTTGTAGTCTTTCAGGCTCTTGGCCCCAGATGTTTAATTACTTTGACTTTATATCTGAATGTGAATTTTTTGTAATTGACCAATATGGTTCTTATTCATGACAATATTCAGTCAATGTTCTGTTTAAGAATTGCATTGATTAAGGATTGGATAAAATTTATTGATCTCGGGGGGAAATTCTTTTGAAAGCAGCAGATACAAACATACATGTAGTGCATCCGTTGTAAATAACAAATGGAAACTTGCTTCCTTCTGCACCCCCCCCCCCCCTTATGTCACCAGAGGGATAAATATTCCTGTTTGCATGTGTGTCACTGTCTGTAAGTATTTCACAGATGTGAGAGAAATGCTTGTGCATATAGGCTGTAAACCCTCATGCTCATGCATTTTAGTCTCTGTAAGTGTTACGTTCCGGCTGCTGTCAGGCGCAGTATAAACGCACTCAGACCCAGGATGGCTCGATTGTCAGGGGTCATTTATTAACAAAGAGCACAAACAGGAGAGAACATAACAGAAAAGGACAATGAAACACTGATGCAGAGCCGAAGCCGGCGTGGTGGCTGCCACAGGATCGATTCCTCCCCCCTTAGCCGGGAACCCACCTTATACACCCACCCCCAGGGGAACAGGTGCACCACATCTAAATTAGACAGGGGGGGAGAGAAACAAACAAGCCACCAGAAGAGGCAGCAGCACAGAATGTGGAGCTCATCACCAGAGGAAGGAGAGGGACGTCAGAGTAAGAATCCACCTTTCCACTGTGTTCAGGGGTATATCTGTACTGTGGCAATGACACTGTGAGTGTATTGTGGGACACATTGTGGCTGACAGTGTCATTCCTAATATATATATATTAGGAATCCAAATGAAACTGAATTTATATTTTTTCTTGTAACTGGAAATCACCTACACTGCATCATTGATGATCAGGTGTTTTTTTCCATCACAAAAATGTTGATGTAGTACTAACGTGATTTATTAAGATTCTATGTTATTTATGTTTACTAAGTTAACATATGATTAATCTGATTATATTACTTATCTTTATCAGTTACCTCAGGACCGCTGTAGGTTTTGAGTTAATAAAATGTCTGCTGTCTGCCGCCCCCTGCTGGCCAAAGCATCGCCGCTGCGATATCAGGCTGCTGCGCTCAGTCACCAGAGACCGCGGATTAAGTGTGTTACTCAGTTACGCTTCGGGCAGTGCTGAACCGGGACATTAATAGGATAGAATAGGAAACCTTTATTGTCAGTGTACAGGTAGCAAATACAATATAAAGACAGAAATATATAAAATGTACATATAGAGGGGAGGGGAAAAGCTCCCCCCCATTCATCAGGCTCACATTTCATTACATTTTATTTTATTCAGAATCAGAATTCACTTTATTGGTACAACTGCATGTACTATTAATTTGTTTTGGCAGTTTTTGTGCATTCACAGACAACATATAACAGAAGAGAAAAACATTTTGCATGGGTTTGGTAAGTTGAACAAACTTCAGACAGAGTAAAAGGTTTATACTCGTTAAAAAGCAGAGATTTTACCTTTTTGCCATGGGGAAGCAGCGACATGTGACACTCTGATAAGGTAAAAATGATTCCTCCAGCACACAGTGAGCTATCCCAGCATGCACAGGGACACGGAGGAGTTTATATAAACACAAAACCCTGGACAGAGGGGTTCAGTGAATGAGGAGGTGAAGCTGTACAGGAGGGTCAGTCCATCAGAGGAGACTCTGTAGAAGGACAGAGTACCAGCCGCCCAGTCCAGATACACTCCTACTCTGCAGGAGCCTGAGGGCTTTATGGGTATGTCAGTCCGTTTATCATTGTGCCAGACAGAGTAACTGTGAGGAGAGCAGGACAGCATCCATGACTTGTCATTGAATCCAAGCCCACAGTCAGCACTGTTTCCTTTCCTCCTGATTCCTTTATAAGTCACTCCTATCCAGGCTACAGATCCACTCCACTCAGCCTCCCAGTAACAGCGACCAGTCAGAGTCTCTCTGCACAGAACCTGGAGCCACCAGTCAAATCTCTCTGGATGACCAGGATATGGCTGCTGCTCTTCTTCCCCCATGTCACCTTCCTGTTCCCCTCTGACAGAGACAGGTATCTGTTTGCTGTGTTGGGGTCCAGCGTCAGCTGGCAGGAGTCTGTAGGCAAGAGGAAGAGCGATTAATCCCATCACGAAGCCCAGCATCTCCATCATTATCACTGTCACACCTCACACACTCACTAACACAGAACTCGCTCCAATACACACATTTTATTCCCAATATACTCATGTAGCCGCCCGAGTCTGCGGCGCTCCGGCTGCCCCCTGCGCTGAGAGACACGCCGCGCTGAGAGACTCGCTGGGGACCGAACTGCACTTTAGCCTGCGCTCTATTATTCTGTACGATACATAAAATATAAAAACAGCAGGAATGAAGCAGGAATTCAAGTACAGTGGTACTTCAGTTCTCGAACTCATTAGAACTCGAATTTCTTAAAAATCGAACCAACCGAAAAAAAATTACCTAGAACTCGATCTGAATCTCAGAAGTCAAACCGTGGACGCAGACCTAAGATAACTTGTACGTGCGGGGAAATGAGTCGCGTGGCTCGTCTTTCAGCGGAAACAAAGGGTAACGCTTCAGTCTCAGCCTCGCATTCGCTGTGATAGCATTGTGCATGTTTATACTTGCTGAATACAAATATTTACACAGTAAATATACATTTAGACAATGATAGACAGTAACAGTAATTATTATTATATAATAAAATTCATTTAAAAATAAAGATTTCTTATTAATTATTTATACCACTGTATATGCTCTTCTTGTTTTATCCGGTTCATTTTGTGTTTAAATGCTAAAAAACAAAAAACATATTTCTGTGTAATTTTTTGAGGGCTGGGAACCAATTAATTGGTTTTCCATTATTCCTTATGGGGAAAATTCGATCAGAACTCGAACTTTTTAGGATTCTATCCAGACTTCTGAACGGATTAAGTTCAAGTTCTGAGGTACCACTGTATGTGAAATACCTCAGGAAATGTCGGATGCCATGCGGCGCCGGTGGGACGACGCGCCAAAATGCTAAACTAACAGGCTTATTTACAGGTAGATGAAATTACAAACAACACTCATCAAACATATTAAACATTAAATTGTACACCAAAGACAAACTTAATTTGTCTTTTGTAGTATATTGAATTTTTAGGCTCACCATACTTCCAAGTGGAAAGGTGACTTTCGTCACACTGGCTCCCGGCTAATGTGCGCACTAGATTGTGAGCCTGTTGTCTGAAGTATAAGCTCAGTTGTTAGTTATAATAAAGTTGTAAAATGTGTGCAACTATCTTGTTGTTAAAGAACACCACATAATTGGCAACGAGGAAAAGTGGCTGTATTGATCAGTAGCGACTGATGATGGAAAATTCAAGCCCGAAAATGAACAGTGGACGGCATACAGGGAACTTATGGAGCTGTTTTTCGAAGATGATAAAAAGGTAGCCATCCTGTTGAGTGCTATTGGTACTTTACAGAATCTGGTCAAACCCCAGAAGCCCAAAGAAAAGACTTTTCAACAGATTGTGGACATCCTACAGGGATACTATGATACCATGAGCCCAAACCACTACTCGTAGCTGAACGGTTCAGGTTCCGATGGTGCGTTCAGAAGAATAACACAGTTGTCCAGTTTGCAGCTGAACTGAAGCAGTGCGGTGCGATTTCGGTGAGAGGCTAAATGAGGCTCTGAGCAACGGGTTTGTCAGTGGGATTCATGATGAATCGTGCCAGCGCAAGTTGCTCTTGATGGATGGACTAACATTTGTAAAGGACCTGGAGGTGGGGCTCGTCATGGAGGCAGCTCACCGAGACACACAGCAGTTGAGGCAAGGTGAGGCTCCCCCAACCTCTGTTCATAAGGTGAATGAGGAACGACAATCCTCTAAGCCAGACCGTGCTGTGTGTTATAGATGTAAAGGGAAGAATCACAGCGCAAGTCACTGCTACTTTAAAAACAAAGTGAATTTTGCAGTTAATTAGAGCATGTACCACTGGAGGTTAGCAGTGTCACACTGAATTTACACGGGTCAGGCTATCCCGGTAAGAGGGCAGTTCTTAGCCAAAGTAGCTTACGGAAATCAGGCCGCTGATTTGCCGTTAATAGTAGTAAAAGGCAAAGGACCTTCACTTTGTGGTAGGAACTGGCTCGAAAACATAAAGTTAGACTTGAAGATGATCAAAACGGTCAGTGAAAACACAAAGCTACCCTCACCCCAGTCGATTTCTGAACTGTATGATAATGTCTTTAAGGACGAGTTGGGAACATTAAAGGACATAAAAGCAACAATCTCCGTTACACCCAACGCTACACCCAAATTTCATAAAAGCCGCCCCCTGCCGTTCACAATGGAAGTACGAGTAGAAAAAGAACTAGAGAGATTAGAAAAGGAGAATCTGTCCAGTGAAGCACAGCGAGTGGGCTGCTCCAGTAGTCCCGGTGGTCAAGCGGGATGGCACCCTCCGTTTGTGCGAAGACTACAAGGTAACGGTGAACCAGGCTACTAACACTGACATATACCTGCTGCCACGTATTGAAGAAGTGCTGGTGATGCTCAGTGGCGGGAAGCTGTTCTCAAAAATAGACCTGGCTTCTGCTTATCAGCAAGTGCTCCTTGACAAAGACTCTAAAAAGTACATGACAATTAACATGCCCAAAGGTTTGTTTGTGAACAATCGTCTTTGTTTCAGCATAAATGCTGTTAGTATTTTCCAGAGAATAATGGAGAATCTGATGAGGGACCTGATACTGGTGCGGCGATATCCAGACTGTTCCTGTTGGTCTGCTTATGTATCTTTTTCTTTGGTATTAATGTATTTTACTCCAGAAGCAGATACTGGCACATGCGTATTCCCTGTCATAATGGTACCATTGGTTTCTTTGAATGTATACTTTTTGTGTCTGTACCTGGATCTTATTTTTCAGATAACAGCAGCTGGTGTGATGATACAATGTCCAGCAGTAAGATGCAGAAACTGTCCTTTTGTTACTCTTTCCTTTTTGCTCTACTTTTTCTTAAGTTGTCATGTATTATTTTTCTTTACCTGTCTTCCTCTCTCTGTCTGACCCCCCCTTATTTTTATTTTTTTTGTATGTGTCACGATCGTCGGGGAGGCGAGAAGGGAAGCAGGCGAGAGCAGCCAGGTCGTCAGGGAAACGGGGTTTATTTGGAGGCAGACGGACAGGTACGGACATCGAAGGACAATACAATGACAAGTCTGGGGAAGACTGACTCAGACGAGGACTAAATACACAAGACAAGCTAGACTTAACAGGACACAGGCAATCACAATTAGGGCTGAACACGAGGTAACGAGGTGGGCGTGGCACACATCGGGAGCGGACGGAGCGGGGCATGACATAACCCCCCCCCAAAGGCGCGCACACCGGGCGCGCCCGAGAGGAGGCGACGGACGAGACGGAACCGGGGAACAGGACCTGGAAGACAAAGCAAAACATCAACCAAAAACAGGGAACAAGACAGAGACACAAAACAGGAACAGGGACGAGACGAAGGACAGAACCCGACAAAGAACAGGAAAAGCGGACAGACAGACAGAAAAGGGCGACACGGAGGGAACACCCACAGGCGACACGGAGGGGCCAGGAGTGAACAGAGGAGACACAGAGGGCAGAGGAGCAGAGACAGGAGGCAGAAAGGGAAAGGGAGGAGGAGCAAGGGGAGCACGAGGGAACCCAGGCGGGCGACGGGCAGCGGCCGGAGGGGCCGCAGGGGAGAGGGAGGGGGGAGCAGGAGGGGACCACCCAGGGGCCAAGGGAACGGGACGAGGGAGTGACGGAGGGGACACGGAGGGAGCAGGAGGGAACACCAGTGAAGGCAGGCAGGAGGGGGAAGCCGCGGCAGGCGGAGGCGCAGCCGGAGCCGGCGAAGGCGCCGTCCGACGCCCAGCCGGAGCAGGGGGGCCCGGAGGTGGCCGACACGGACCCGGAGGCGGGACCGAGGACCGGCACCGAGGATCCAGGGGGAGACCCGAAGGGGACCGCCGACCCCGAGCCGGAGGACCCGCAGGCAGCCAGCGAGCCACAGCCAGGGGCCGAACGGGCGAGCCAGGGGGCAGGGCGGGCGGGACCCGGGCCCGACGCCTGTGTCCCCGTCCCTTACGGGAAACTGACAGGCGGGGTCCTGGGGGGCGTTGGCCTTGCCGGGGTAAGGGCGAGGGAGTCAGGAGGGAGGCAACCAGCGGGGCAGCCGGAGCCTCGGGCGTGGCCGCAGGCGGGGCAGCCAGAGCCGCGGGCGTGGCCGCAGGCGGAGCAGCCAGAGCCGCGGGCAGGACGGGAGAGGCGGCCTCAGGCAGGGCCGCGGGCAGGACGGGAGAGGCGGCCTCAGGCAGGGCCGCGGGCAGGACGGGAGAGGCGGCCTCAGACAGGGCCGCAAGCAGGTGGCCAGCAGGGGGCGCCTTGGCAGGCACCTCGGGCGTGCGACCAGCAGGGGGCGCCTCGGCGGGCGCCGCCGTCACGTGGTCAGCAGGGGCCGCCTGGGTAGGCGCCTCGGGTGTACGGTCAGCAGGGAGCGCCTCGGCGGGCGCCGCCAGCACGCGACCAGCAGGGGGCGCAACCGTGGCCACCTCAGGCAGTTCAGGTGCCGGCCGGACAGGCAAGACGGGCAGTTCAGGTGGTTCAGGTGCCGGCAGGATGGGCGAGACAGGCAGTTCGGGTGCCGGCAGGACAGGCAGTTCGGGTGCCGGCAGGACAGGCAGTTCGGGTGCCGGCAGGACAGGCAGTTCGGGTGCCGGCAGGACAGGCGAGACAGGCACCTCGGCGGGCATGGGTGCAGGCGGAGGCGGCACCGGGGCCTCAGACGCAGCCGCAGGCATCACCAGCACGTGGCCAACAGGGGGCGCCGCAGCAGGCACCACCAGCACGTGGCCAACAGGGGGCGCCGCAGCAGGCACCACCAGCACGTGGCCAACAGGGGGCGCAACCGCGGTCACCTCGGGCAGTTCAGCAGGCAGAGCGGCGGCGGCTGCAGCAGGCGTTGCCGCGGGCAGAGCGGCGGCAGCTGCAGCAGGCGGTGCCGCGGGCAGAGCGGCGGCAGCTGCAGCAGGCAGGACAGGCGGGTCAGGCGGTGCCGCGGGCAGAGCGGCGACGGCAGCAGCAGCAGCTGCTGGCAGATCGGCGGCGGCAGCAGGCAGCGCAGCCGCGGGCAGATCGGCGGCGGCGGCAGCAGGCAGCGCAGCCGCGGGCAGATCGGCGGCGGCGGCAGCAGGCAGCGCAGCCGCGGGCAGATCGGCGGCAGCAGGCAGCGCAGCCGCGGGCAGATCGGCGGCGGCGGCAGCAGGCGGCGGTGCCGCGGGCAGATCGGCGGCAGCAGGCGGTGCCGCGGGCAGATCGGCGGCAGCAGGCGGTGCCGCGGGCAGATCGGCGGCAGCTGCAGCAGGCGGTGCCGCGGGCAGATCGGCGGCAGCTGCAGCAGGCGGTGCCGCGGGCAGATCGGCGGCAGCTGCAGCAGGCGGTGCCGCGGGCAGATCGGCGACGGCAGCAGCAGCAGCGGCTGCGGGCAGATCGGCGGCGGCAGCAGCAGGCGGCGCAGCCACCGACAGATCGGCGGTGGCAGCAGGCAGCGCAGCCGCGGGCAGATCGGCGACAGCAGCAGGCGGCGTGGCCGGCAGGTCCGGATCGGTCGGGTCCGGAGGAGGCAGTGCGGCCGGTAGGTTCGGCACGGGCGGCAGGAGGGGCGCCGAGCGAGAAGGCGTTGTCCCTTTCAGGGCCCTCGAGACCCGGGGAACAGCGTCCCTTACGGCGCGTATTCCGCCTAGACCCAGGCGCTCCGGCCGATAAAAATAAGCCTCCAGCGGAGGTGGCTTCTCCGCATGGAAGCCGGCCAGGCGGGCAGCAGCGATGTCGTCCCAGGCAGGGAGAAGAGAGCAGGCTCCTAGGAAGAGCGTCGGGGCGGCTTCTTCCCCTTTTCCCCTTCGCCTCTTCTTCTTTCGCCGTGCGGGACCGGTAGGAGGGGGCGGTGTTACCGCCGTGCAGGCGAGAGGCTGGAGCCGCTTCTCTCTTACCCGGCGGACGACCTGCTGCAGGAGGGAGCGTACTTCCGCCATATTACGCTCCTCTGTTCGAGGGTTTACTCCCTGGAGGAGCTCCATGCTCCGTTCGACCAAGCCGAACAGCGTGGGGTCCTCCTTGATCTCCGGCTGCTCTTCCCAAAACGCGACCTCATGCAGCAGGACGAGCCAGAGGTCCTCGCCCTGCTGCGTTGCGTTGTTCGGGAGACTTGTCATTCTGTCACGATCGTCGGGGAGGCGAGAAGGGAAGCAGGCGAGAGCAGCCAGGTCGTCAGGGAAACGGGGTTTATTTGGAGGCAGACGGACAGGTACGGACATCGAAGGACAATACAATGACAAGTCTGGGGAAGACTGACTCAGACGAGGACTAAATACACAAGACAAGCTAGACTTAACAGGACACAGGCAATCACAATTAGGGCTGAACACGAGGTAACGAGGTGGGCGTGGCACACATCGGGAGCGGACGGAGCGGGGCATGACAGTATGTATGTATTTATTTATTTATTTTTCTTCTTCTGTCTCTCTCCTCTTTCTCTCCCTCCTCTCTTCCTCTCTCTATCTCCTCTACCTCAGTAAACTTTCCCTGTCAGCTCCGGTTTTGTAGCGCAATAATCTAAAATGATTAATAAAGAGTATACCTCAAGTAACAAGAGGAGCTTAATCCGAAGCTCCACTTGGCAAAATAAAAGTGTTGGCACAATAAGGCACCCAGACTAACATCCTGCTTGCTAAACTGACGGACACGACAGGGGTTAAAAAAATTTTTAAAAAAAAGAGCCCTAATTCAACACTCAGCTCCAAGCAGAGAAGAACATCCAATAGCTTTGGACATCTCCGTGACTAGATGTTCTCGGTACTGTAAACGCCTTTACACTAGGCATGTAGCAGGGTTGCCAGCTTTAGTCAGCTGGCTGGCGTGACATTTTAAATTCGAAACCAGTCTGCACACACATTTGCATGTATGTAATACTTTTATTACCTTGTAAATAGTGTGCAGGGTTTGGAAACTACCCGCTTTTCATGTAGCAAATTTTAGGTTTATAATGGAATAACACAGATTTACCATAAGATTTCTTGCATGAGCGTGAGACTCTGAAAGTGTATCACACAAGATGCATGGTAGTGGCAACCCTGATGTGGCGAGACACGCGATTCTTTGTGGCTGCATTTTGACGATGTAACGCATAGCTTAAGGCGCAACTAACATTTATGGGCATTCTTTTAAGGTTGTCCTAACACTCTTAATTATTCAGAGGTGTATTTTGGGCGTAAAATGCACTAAACCTGTCGGAAGGGTGCGTCCCCTCACCTTTTACAGGCAGGATTGCTATTATCTTGCTTCAAGTTCGAGATTTTTTTTCTCTTGAAACAGGAAAATAGGCTCCTTTATTGTTTTTAAAAAAATATTTTCTAAAACAGCATCTTGACTATATACTGTAGATAACCACCTACTACAACTTCTGTTTTTTATATGCAATGTTAATTACATATAAAAAAAACTCCTGCGCTTCACCTGATGTTGTTAATTTACGCTTAAGAAGCATATTACTATTATTATTATTATTATTATTATTATTATTATTATGATATGCAGCACTCCCTGTATATTTTTGTGATTTCTGTTTACCCTCGTTCTGAGACACAGACCCCTATGGTACCGCTGATCGATAAGGTCTCACTGATCAATAGTCATAGCTGTGGGTTCATGCTACAGTAGGATGTTTTGACAAGGCAGCACAACTCGTCAAAACACTGCAAGCCAGACTGGTTTTCGCCCAAGGAAACGGACATGATCGTGCACGAGGTGAAAAGGCGAGAGTACGTCATATATGGGGGCACCAATATTCCACCTAAGCCTTTCGAGGAGATGCAGGCATGGGATGAGCCAAGAGCGAGTGTGTCCTCGTGTTCTAGCATCACCCGATCATCCGCGCAGTGCCGAATGATGTCAGAAGATGGGGAAAACAGAAGCTGAATGAGCACAGCAGCTGGGAATGGGGACTTAATTATGAGCGTGTGTACCAGAGTTTTTGGATACACTAGATTTGTTTTGAAGACTGTTTAAAATATAATTTTGGGACTTTTATTTTATTATTATTTTCTATGACTTATTACGGGACTTCTGTCCTGATGGATCACGTCACACTTACCTGGCATGTACAGCGGATTATCGGGGAGTACAGGTGGGGGGGGGGGTGTGAATTTTGATTGTATATTTATTTGTTTGTTTTTTTTCATAAGAACATGTTTTGTTGTTGTTTTGGTAAGGTAGAAGATGTCTGTGTTCTTTTTGCCACTTAATGTTTAATGTGAGTTGTAATTATTTTTGAGGTTTTTCTAAAAATCTCTCCCCCGTCTGTTATGGAATAATCCGCGCCCTTGGTTTAGTGGAGTGGAATTCCTGTTTCGCTCTCTTTTTGAAACATGCCATGACGGTGAGAGGTATGTGTAATCTGCTCGTGATATAAGTTAATTAACGGTGTATGTGTGACATTTATTATAGTTGACCGGGTCTTTGAGTTTTCCCTAATATGGGATATCTTGTTACATAGGTGCAGAAAGGAGGAGAGGGAAAAAAAAAACCTTTGTGTTAATTGTTTTCTGTGCAGGTATGTAATATTGTTTTATGGGCGCACTCACTTTTCGCGCGCGCGTCGCTCTTTTTGAAACATGCCATGACGGTGAGAGGTGCAGAAAGGAGGAGAGGGAAAAAAAAAACCTTTGTGTTAATTGTTTTCTGTGCAGCACAACTATATATATATATATAAAAAAAAAACTACACAACGCAGAACGAAACACGCTACAAAGTGGTGCCGTGACTCGGATGAACTGGTTAGCTGACTGCAGACCGCCGAGGGAGTGCTGGCTGTGCTTCGCAGAGACGACGCTGATTTGCAGATCATCTGGAGAACTGGTTTGGGTCTTCCTTAGCCACACGAACCTACGTCTCATTCCTGATTGTTATTAGGAATTTTGGATTGTATGTATCTGTCTCGATTATTTTTTTCTTTTTTTTTCCCCTTATAATCTTAAGCACTTGTATTGACAACTTTCTTTTAGTTATCATTGTTATTTGGTTGCTGTTTATAAAGATGCATGCAGGTAATGGTAGGGACGAATTTATTGGGGCTGCTGGTTTTGGCAGGGGGACTTTTATTTCAACACCCAAAGTTGAATCTGCTAAAGTGGATGCTACATTTGCTAGCCCTACATTAGATGGTACCGGGCAGGGTAGGCCAGTTAATATGTTTAGAGGGGCCATTCCCAAGCTATCCTCATCCAGTATCGATAAAATTCAGGAATGTACTTTAGCTACATGTAGTGTTTCACCTGTCGGTCTTACGGAACTCGTACAGCAGATTGGTTCCGAGATTGGTGCATCTATCTGTGCAAGCCTACTGGATGGATCAGGTGCAACCGTAGCATCCCGAGCATTCCCCGAACAGACTACTCCTGTATCAGGCTTAGATCCGTTGGGCACTACTGTCATTGATGCGTCTAAACTAAATTTGGTGTTAAAGTCAGAGGTTAATGTGCCACCTTATTTTCGGGGGGACAGCGCTGACAAGTGCTCCATTATTGAATGGGTTCAAGTAGTGCCCAACGGATCTAAGCCTGATACAGGAGTAGTCTGTTCGGGGAATGCTCGGGATGCTACGGTTGCACCTGATCCATCCAGTAGGCTTGCACAGATAGATGGTGCAAATTGGGGCGATGGTGGTGCAGGAGGTAGTGCTACCGTTCGGCAACCGGAGGGTTGCAGGTTCGAGCCCCGGGTCCTCCTGACCCCATCGAAGTGTCCTTGAGCAAGACACTGAACCCCAAATTGCTCCCGGTGAGCTGGTTGGCGCCTTGCATGGCAGCCTCCGCCACCGGTGTGTGAATGTGTGGTGTGAATGGGTGAATGTGAGGCATACATTGTAAAGCGCTTTGGTAAAAAGCGCTATATAAATGCAGTCCATTTACCATTTGAATGGGAGGAATTAATGAGAGCTTACCTAGCTAAAAGAGAGCTTTCTAGCTCTGAGATGATTGAGGAAGTTGTAAATAGACTTATGGGTCGTGCCAGAGAAATTACAAAAGTGTGGATGCGTAATAATCCAAAAATAGCAGATGTCACAGCCGTTTTTGCCATTTTGAGACATCATTTTGCAGATTCGGTTAGTTCAGGTTTACCTCTTGCAGATTTTTATGCAACTAAACCACGTCCTTACGAGAGTTCGCTAGATTACTGGCTTAGATTAAATCAGGCTGCAGAAATAACTGAGCAAACTCTCAAAAGTGAAGGAAGGTCTATGGGAGATCAGAGTATGGAATTAGCGGTCATGTTCATTCAGAATTGTCCGGACAGAGAACTCGCTCTGGTGTTCAAAAGTAAACCTGTTCGCTCTTGGACGGCCAGTGAGGTGCAGGAGTGTTTGGATGAATTTTTGAGAGAGTGTAAAGCGAAAGGGGGTCGGCTGAAACAACATACAGTGGCTGTTGCAGTGGAACTGGACCCTTCGGCGAGTACAGATGTACAGTCTGATGTGGTAGTATCTGGTAGTGATTGTAAGCAAAAGCAACCAGGGGATTCTACACTTGATAGGGTTTTGGACCTCTTGGAGAAAACTCTCATGAATCACTCTCAGTCGGTGCGTGATGCACCCCCTAGATTTTCACCTAAGCACTCCAACAAATGCCGAGTTTGTGATAGCTCTGAGCACACGACCAACATTCACTGCAGAATGCACAAGCTCTGTTTCAAGTGTTTCTCTCCTGAACATGTTAGTAGCAATTGTAATTCCATGCTGCACAGAGTAAAACCTGACTATGCGCAGAAAGAACAGTTTCAGGGAAACTGAAGTGCCTCAAGTTGAAGGAGGGCAATGTGGGGCAAGTTAATTTACCCTCCCCTGACGATATTGAGTCTGTCTATTCACACTGTTGCAGTATAGCTCCAGCGGGTAAGATAGTAGTGTTTCAGAACTCCTTAAAAGCGGGTCAAAGTGAAAGTCTGTTTTACGCGCCTGTACTGGTGCAGAATAAAGTTGAGTTGCAGGGTATGTTAGACAGTGGGTCAATGGCTACTACTCTGTGTGCAGATGTGATTCCCCAGTTGAAAGGGGCAGGAGTGTTCTGTGATGACCATTTGACCCCATCGGAAGTGGTATTAGTAGGATGTGGAGGTAAACAAACTAGTCCGGTGGGTGAATGTACTCTGAAAATCGAGCTGTTCGGATTTAATTTTGAGGTCCCTGTCCTAGTGGTGGAGGGTCAGGTAGATCAAATCGTTATTGGTACTAATGTTTTAAAACCGTTGATCAGACAGCTTAAAACCAATGAAAGCTATTGGAGTGTTTTGAACAAACCTGATGGGATGTGTCAGGAAGAACATAGCCACTTTCTGCGGATATTATCCAATTTAGAGAGATGGAGAGGGGACACCATCCCAGACAAAGTGGGTACAGTTAAGCTGAAGAGGGCGGTCACACTTAAACCTTTGAGTGAACATCTGGTTTGGGCCCGATTACCACCAGGAATCCAACTCTCTGCAGGTAGTACGGTTGTTGTTGAGCCTGGTAAAGCTCGTTGTGTGTCTCGTAACGTACTGGTAGGCAGAGTTGTTTCACCTCTTTGGGGAGACGGGTGGCTCCCAGTAAAACTTATAAACCCCACCCTCTCGGAAATCACACTCCGTCGAAATGCTAAAATAGCTGATGTCTACCCGTGTATCGCGTTGGAAGATTTTGATGTATTTAAGGAGCAAGAAATTTCCCAAAATGTTGGAAAGCTGCTTTCTCACAGGCCAGATAATAGTCTGTCAGCAGCAAGCGCCGCAAGTGGGTTTGGAACTTCCAGGGAGAGCAGGTTGATGAGTTTGGGTTTGCAGAATATAGATGTTGCTAACTGTCAGGTGAGTCCTGTCTGGAAAGATAAGCTTGTTGATTTAATTGAGCAATATGATAGTGTGTTTTCCAGACATAGCTTGGACTGTGGAGAGGCAAGCGGATTTTGTCATAGAATACGCCTTACTGATGACAAACCTTTTCGACTTCCTTATCGTCGAATTTCCCCGGCTCATTATCAGAAATTGAAGGAGACGCTAGATGATATGGAGGAGAAGGAGATAATACGCAAGTCGAGCAGCGAGTATGCATCACCCCTAGTGTTGGTGTGGAAAAAGAACGGCGATTTACGCATCTGTACTGATTTTAGATGGTTGAATGCTCGCACAGTAAAGGATGCTCATCCGCTGCCGCACCAGGCAGATGTCCTTGCTGCACTAGGGGGCAATGCCTATTTTAGCACTATGGATCTGACTTCGGGGTATTATAACATCCCCTTACATGAGGAGGACAAAAAGTATACAGCTTTTTCGTCCCCCCTGGGTCTTCACGAGTATAATCGTCTACCACAGGGACTGTGTAACAGTCCAGCAACCTTTATGAGGATGATGTTAACAGTGTTTGGTGATCAGAATTTCATGAGTCTTCTCTGTTATTTGGATGATTTGTTAGTCTTTGGTAAGACAGCGGAGGAAAGCTTGCAGAGGCTTGAGATGGTGTTTCAGCGTCTCAAGCAGCATAACTTAAAACTTTCTCCATCTAAATGTCAGTTTTTGAGACAGTCGGTGAAGTTTTTAGGGCACATCATCAGTGTGGAGGGTGTGGCTACTGATCCGGCAAAAGTAGAGGCCATTTTGAATGTACACGAACAAGATTTGATGGAGTCCGATGGAGTCACCCCTTCAGCGACTAAAATAAGGTCTTTTCTAGGCATGGTAGTATATTACCAACATTTTATTGAGCATTGTTCCACTATAGCAAGACCGCTATTCCAGTTGACCACTGGTCAGAAGAGGCCGCGCAGGGGTAAGGGTGTGAAGAGAACTGTGGTAGCTCGTGAACTCACTCCATCGGATTGGACTGTTGAATGTAGAGAGGCTCTAGGGCACCTGAAGGAGGCGCTGGCTAGTCAAGTTCTATTGGCTCATCCAGATTTTACAAAACCCTTTTTGCTCTCTGTTGATGCTTCTACTAGTGGTTTGGGAGCTGTGCTCTCTCAACTGCAGGATGGTTGTACTACCGCTAGGCCTATTGCATTTGCCAGCAAGTCTCTTAATCATGCTCAGTCCAAGTATCCAGCACATAGACTAGAATTTCTAGCTATGAAGTGGGCTATTCATGATAAGTTCAGTCATTGGTTGCGGGGTCACCGGTTCACTGTGTGGACCGACAACAATCCACTAAAGTACATCCTCACCAAGCCGAAGTTGGATGCATGCGAACAGCGGTGGGTGGCAAAGTTGGCATCGTTTGATTTTGACATTCAGTACATTCCCGGACCAAAGAATGTAGTGGCTGATGCTTTAAGCAGGGAACCCTTTGTCACACCTACGGGAGGTGCCGCAGGCAGTTCAGGCGCCGGCAGGTCAGAAGCCGGCAGGACAGGCGAGTGGTCAGCCAGGGGCGCTGCAGGCGTGCAGGGCTGGCCGGACAGGACAGGCGAGACGGGCAGGACCGGCGAGCAGGGCTGGCCGGACAGGACAGGCGAGACGGGCAGGACCGGCAAGCAGGGCTGGGCCGGCTGGACAGGCGAGACGGGCAGGACAGGCGAGAGGTCAGCCAGGGGCGCTGCGGGCGTGCAGGACTGGCCGGACAGGACAGGCGAGACGGGCAGGACCGGCGAGCAGGGCTGGCCGGACAGGACAGGCGAGACGGGCTTGGGTGTGCGGCCAGCAGGAGGTGCCGCAGGCAGAGCAGGCACCTCGGCGGGCGTGGGTGCAGGCGGAGGCAGCGCCGGAACCTCAGACGCAGCCACAGGCACCACCAGCACGTGGCCAACAGGGGGCGCCGCAGCAGGCACCACCATCACACGGCCAGCAGGGGGCCTTGCAGCGGGCACCCTCAGGTCCCGGCCAGCAGGGGGCGCCGCCATCACGCGGCCAGCAGGGGGCGCCTCTGTGGGCACCTCGGGCAAGCAGCCAGCTGCAGGCGGTGCTGCAGGCAGAGCGGCGACGGCAGTCGCGGGCGTGGCTGCACTGCCGACAGGCGAGCCGGGCTGGACCGGTGAGACGGGCAGGGCCGGCGAGCGGTCCGCAGGGGCCGCCGTAAGCAGTGCGGCAGCGCCAGCAGGGGGAGCTGCGGGTGTGGCTGCTGGTGAGCAGGACAGGACGGGCAGGTCCGGCGAGCAGGGCAGGACGGGCGCCGCCGTCACGGGGCTAGCAAGGGGCACCTCAGCAGGCACCTTCGTTGTGCGGCCAGCAGGGGGTGCCTCGGCGGGCGCTGCCATCACGCGGCCAGCAGGGGGCGCCTCAGCGGGCACCTCCATCACGCGGCCAGCAGGGGGCGCCTCGGCGGGCGCCGCCAGCACGCGACCAGCAAGGAGCGCCACAGCGGGCGCTGCCATCACACGGCCAACAGGGGGCGTAACCGCAGCCACCTCAGGCAGTTCGGGTGCCGGCCGGACAGGCAGGACGGGCAGTTCGGGTGCCGGCCGGACAGGCAGGACGGGCAGTTCGGGTGCCGGCCGGACAGGCAGGACGGGCAGTTCAGGTGCCGGCAGGACAGGCAGTTCAGGTGCCGGCAGGACAGGCAGTTCAGGTGCCGGCAGGAAGGGCGCCACCGTCACGTGGCTAGCAAGGGGCACCTCGGCGTGCACCTCCTTCACGCGGCCAGCAGGGGGCGCCTCGGCGGGCGCCGCCATCACGCAGCCAGCAGGGGGCGCCGCCATCACGCAGCCAGCAGGGGGCACCGCGGGGGGTGCCGCCATCACGCGGCCAGCAGGGGGCACCGCGGCGGGTGCCGCCATCACGCGGCCAGCAGGGGGCACCGCGGCGGGTGCCGCAGCCAGAGTGGTGGCAGCTGCAGGAACTGCAGGCAGAGCAGGCAGGACAGGCGGGTCAGGTGGGACAGGCGGTTCCGCTGACAAAGCGGCGGAAGCTGCAGCAGGCGGTGCCGCGGGCAGAGCGGCGGCAGCTGCAGCAGGTAGGACAGGCGGGTCAGGCGGTGCCACGGGCATCGCGGCGGCGGCAGCAGCAGGCGGCGCAGCCGCGGGCAGAGGGGCGGCAGCTGCAGCAGGCGGTGCCGCGGGCAGAGGGGCGGCAGCTGCAGCAGGGACCGCAGGCTGGGTAGGCGGGTCAGGCAGGACAGGCGATGCCGCGGGCAGAGCGGCGGCATCAGCAACAGGCGGTGCCGCGGGCAGAGCGGCGGCATCAGCAGCAGGCGGTGCCGCGGACAGAGCGGCGGCATCAGCAGCAGGCGGTGCCGTGGGCCGAGCGGCAGCGGCAGCAGGCAGCGCAGCCGCGGGCAGATCGGCGGCGGCAGCAGCAGACAGCGCGGCCACGGGCAGATCGGTGGCGGCAGCAGCAGACAGCGCAGCCGCGGGCAGATCGGCGGTGGCAGCAGCAGACAGCGCAGCCGCGGGCAGATCGGCGGCGGCAGCAGCAGCGGGCGTTGCCGCAGGCAGATCGGCGGCGGCAGCAGCAGACAGCGCGGCCACGGGCAGATCGGCGGCGGCAGCAGCAGACAGCGCAGCCGCGGGCAGATCGGCGGTGGCAGCAGCAGACAGCGCAGCCGCGGGCAGATCGGCGGCGGCAGCAGCAGCGGGCGTTGCCGCAGGCAGATCGGCGGCGGCAGCAGCAGCGGACGTTGCCGCGGGCAAATCCGGATCGGACAAGTCCGGAGCAGGCAGGAGGGGTGCTGAGCGCGTAGGCGCCGTCCCTTTAAGGGCTCTAGGGACCCGAGGGATAGCGTCCCTAACGGCGCTTCTGCCGCCGTGCCCCAGACGCTCCGGCCGATAAAAGCAAGCCTCCAGCGGAGGTGGCTTCTCCGCGTGGAAGCCCGCCAGGCAGGTAGCGGCGGTGTCATCCCAGGCAAGCGGGGAGCTCACTTGCCAATCGGCTGATTCCCGGGCGGGGAGCAGAGAGCAAGCTCCCAGGAAGAGCATTGGGGCTTCTTCCCTCGGTTCTCTGCTCCGCTGTTCCCGGCTGCTCTTCAGGCGCTGGGTCAGGCGGCGAAGGCATTTCCGGGCTCTTGTCAGCGGGTATTGTTGTCCGGGTGGGCGATCCTCTGTTAGGAGGTCCGCGCCCTGGTGAGCCAGCTCCAGGGCTGTAGGGTCCTCCAGGACCTCGGGCTGGGTTCGCCAATACACAAAATCCTGCAGCAGACCGAGCCGAACGTGCTCGGTCTGCTGCTTTGTGCTTTCACGGAGACTTGTCATTCTGTCACGTTCGGGCTCGGGCGAGCAGGGAAATAGGCGATCGGAGCCAGGAAGTCAGGGAAACTGGGTTTAATTGCAGGCGGACGGACAGGTACGGACATCGACGGACAATACAATGACAAGTCTGGGGAAGACTGACTCAGACGAGGACTAAATACACAAGACAAGCTAGACTTAACAGGACACAGGCGATCACAATTAGGGCTGAACACGAGGTAACGAGGTGGGCGTGGCACACATCGGGAGCGGACGGAGCGGGGCGTGACACACAGACTAAGAAAAAAATTTTTCAATATGTAGTCCCGCTATCACTGAGAAATTCTGTCTTGAAGGGAGTACACGATGAGGCTGGACACCAGGGGCAACAGCGCACGCTGTGGCTGTGCAGGCAGAGGTTTTATTGGAGTTCTATGGAGAAGGATGTACGTGAGTATGTCACACATTGCAAATGATGCATTTTGGGTAAGGCTCCAGAACCCGACGCTAGGGCACCGCTTGTTTCTGTTGTGACCACCGCACCTTTAGAGTTAGTGTGTATAGATTTTTGGTCGGCAGAGGATGGACACAATAATTCCGTTGATGTTCTGGTAGTCACCGATCATTTCACCAAATTAGCTTGTGCATTCCCCTGTCCGAATCAGTCCGCAAAAACAGTTGCGCGTGTACTGTGGAATAATTTCTTTTGTATATATGGGTTTCCGAATCGCATACACTCCGATCAAGGTGCAAACTTTGAGAGTTCATTGATTGCAGAATTGCTACAGCTGGCTGGGGTTAGCAAGTCGCACACCACACCGTACCACCCGATGGGAAATGGTCAAGCAGAACGGTTTAATCGCACCCTGGGTAATATGATTCGTGCACTTGAGCCAAAGTCCAAGGCGAAGTGGCCACAATTGATTAACACACTGACATTTGTCTATAATTGCACAGCTCATGAGACAACTGGATATGCACCCTTTTTTTTGATGTTCGGTCGCACACCAAGATTACCTATTGATGTCATGTTTGGAAGTGTACTTTTAGATGATGTGACAATGGATGTGGATAAATATGTCCAGTCTCTTGGGAGAGATCTGAAGGAAGCTCTGTCACTGGCGCAAGAGCATGCTACGAAGCAGAGAATCAAACAGGCCGATAAGTATAATCGGGGGTGTAAAGGTCATTCCTTGGAGGTAGGAGACAGGGTTCTTCTGGCAAATAAGGGAGAAAGGGGTAAGAGAAAGCTGGCTGATCGGTGGGAGAGTACTGTATATGTGGTACTAAGCAAAAATGACTCCTTGAATACTTACCGGATTCGCAATCCCAGCACGGATAGATCTAGAATTGTGCATCGGAATCTGTTGATGCCTGTTAACTTTTTACCTATACCGTCTTGGGGAGATTGTGAGACTTCCGAGGACTTTTATGATTTTAGTTCAATTCATGACATTTCCTCTGAGGCTGATGTGTGTGAAAGTGTTGACAGAACTGTGAGGTGGGTCTCTGACCTAGATGGATCTGCTGACGTATCGTATGATCAGGGCGAGATATCCTTGCGGAAAAACAGTGGTGCAGATTTGTTAGAGGAGGAACAAGATGATGCTGATTTGCAACTTTCAGATACTTGTCAGCCTTTCTGTAACATTAGTGTTGGGCACCCTGATGCTGTTAGCGATAGCTGTGTGGCTGTTACTGTTGTGCCATCAAAGGGTTCTCAGTTATCTGAGAAGCTATCTCCTGAAGTTGTTGTGCCCACGTGTTCATCTGTATCCCCAGGAGGTGGATTAACTACGAGGTTAGGCAGAATTGTTAGACCTGTGAATAGACTGATTCAAGTAATGTCTTCGCGGGGTCTTAAAACCTCGCTCAACGTACATTAAGTTTTTTTTTAAGTATTCAGTTGAATTTATGGGACGCAACATATTTGTCGTTTTAGTTAACTGGATACTTTGTTGTGTGAAGTTTGGTTTGATGTTTGCACTTAGCATACGGTGTGCAGTGAATATGTGGTCTTGGGCATAACTGTGTACTGGGCACGGTTACCTGTAGTCAAATTAAGGACTAGCTACCCTTGGTTTGTCTTAATCCTTCATGGGATAGCATCATAGCTGGGGAATCTTTATTGGTTTCAATTGAAAGGCTACATTTCTGTGATTGACCAAACTGCAGTTTTTTTTTAGGAGTGTCTTGTTTTGGCATTTTATAATCTAGTGTAATCCAGTGGGGGAGGATGTACCAGAGTGTTTTGGATACACTAGATTTGTTTTGAAGACTGTTTAAAATATAATTTTGGGACTTTTATTTTATTATTATTTTCTATGATTTATTACGGGACTTCTGTCCTGATGGATCACGTCACACTTACCTGGCATGTACAGCGGATTATCGGGGAGTACAGGTGGGGGGGGGGGGGGGTGTGAATTTTGATTGTATATTTATTTGTTTGTTTTTTTTCATAAGAACATGTTTTGTTGTTGTTTTGGTAAGGTAGAAGATGTCTGTGTTCTTTTTGCCACTTAATGTTTAATGTGAGTTGTAATTATTTTTGAGGTTTTTCTAAAAATCTCTCCCCCGTCTGTTATGGAATAATCCGCGCCCTTGGTTTAGTGGAGTGGAATTCCTGTTTCGCTCTCTTTTTGAAACATGCCATGACGGTGAGAGGTATGTGTAATCTGCTCGTGATATAAGTTAATTAACGGTGTATGTGTGACATTTATTATAGTTGACCGGGTGTTTGAGTTTTCCCTAATATGGGATATCTTGTTACATAGGTGCAGAAAGGAGGAGAGGGAAAAAAAAAACCTTTGTGTTAATTGTTTTCTGTGCAGGTATGTAATATTGTTTTATGGGCGCACTCACTTTTCGCGCGCGCGTCGCTCTTTTTGAAACATGCCATGACGGTGAGAGGTGCAGAAAGGAGGAGAGGGAAAAAAAAACCTTTGTGTTAATTGTTTTCTGTGCAGCACAACTATATATATATATATAAAAAAAAAAACTACACAACGCAGAACGAAACACGCTACACGTGTGTGTTATTTTAATTTTGTGTTTCGCAAAATATTAATACAAGAGCAGTCTTTGTTCAAACAAAAGACAACCTATAGTTTTAAGGTGTTTTTAAATGTTCAAATAAATGCAATAATCCTGTTATTTTTCTACAGTATATCTAAAAATGTATATTCCTCACCAGGCTACAGACAGTCAAGCTCTTCTGCCAGCGGATCCTGCCTTGCCCCCACTGATGCCGGAGTTCACTACTTCGCTGGCATCGGTACATGCAGTTCACCATCATGCCTTCTAAAGTCCTCTGATGTGTCAATCATTTGCCATTTTAACAACGTCCGCGCATGACGTGAAAATGAGAAATACGCTGGTATGAAACTAGGAAAACCACTTTGCGTTGCACAATCGGTCGGTGAAAAATAGGGCCCATTGAGTTGAGCTCTGACTTCAGTATTAAAATATTTACAATGTGCCTTACATGCATCATTGATGACACATTTTTCATTCTGGGTCTGTTTCCCACTACTTTCAGTACTGCTCTGTGTACTTTCACCACTTTGGCAGACTTTAAAATTGTCAATTTCCCTCCAATGATTTGTACGAAAATTAAAACCTCCCCAATATACGCTAAAGCAGCCCAAAATTTCATTAGCCACCGAAGTCAATTTTTACCCACCAATGGAAATCCAAAGAAGCCCAAATGGGTGGGAATCCGCCCAGTTTGGCAACACTGGTTCAGTGTCACAGCCAGTTTGCGGAAGACAATGGCTGCTGTCGTAGGACAACACTATCAAATCTCAAAAAAAAAAGTACACTGAGCGCAAGCGCAAAAGGAACAAACGTGAAGAATTTTATTTTATTAAAGATGCACTTCTACTGTACACCAGAATGTATTTAAACCCTGTTACACTCTCACACAAATACAAAGATGTTATGAGAAGTTATAAAGTATTTATACAGAAGTTCCCAGATTACAATTTTTATTTAAAAAATCAGTCATCTTTAAACCCAAACCAGCCCTTTTTTTGTAAAAATAATAATAATAATAATAATAAACTGACAAATTAAGTGATTTTGTAGTGTCTGATCTTTGGATGTTCTGTAAAAAAGGAACATCCCAAGGTATAAACAATATTAATGTTCCCCCAATGGCACCAAAATGTTCCCCATAATTAATTTCTGTACCTTAAAAAGTACAATTACCTACAGCTATAGGGTGCAATTGGCAGACCCTTGGGGGTACAGCCGCAGTGACAAGCAAGGTACTAATTGGTACTCTTTTTTTTTTACAGTGTAGGAGGAGAGATGTGGTTGTGTTGTAAGTGTCATTTGCTAAATTTGTTGCCTTTGGACAGCAGGAGTTCAGTCATAATCTGCATCTACAATGTAACTTTTTTAGTTAACTATTTATTAGTTTGTTTGTCTTTTAGGCTTTTATACATTGTCTTAAATTGACAATGAACGCGTTTGCAAGTCCCACCCCAAAGTTCCCAAGTACCAAAAAAGTACCGTAGCTGTTTTCGAGCTTTGGTTACTAGAACTTTTGGTACTGTTACTCGACGGGACGTCAATGGAAAAGGGAACATACTGTACCAAATGTGGCATAGCAAAAGTATGGTAACTGGTGCAGTGGAAAAGCTGTATAAATACACTTGCAATTGAATTCAAGGTCTACTGATATAAACAGCTCATGTAAATGTGAAAGACCAGGAGGCAGCAGGAGAGAGAAAGAGAAGCTCCTCTAACAGAAGAAAACGAAACACAATAAAACACACTCCACCTCATACAGGGAGAGAGAAGCGTGTGTGTGAACAGACTCACATTGTAAGAATTCTGCTCTGGTCTTGGGCACTAATACCGGTAGGATGGTGTCTTTGGTAACTAGAAGGAGACAGAGAGAAACAGGGATGTGAGTAAAAGGAATTTACGTGTGGGAGATGGACTTCACTCACTGTGGAAACACCAGCAATAGGGGAACAATAACAGGCATTTTAACAAACTGCAAATCATGGGAGTTACACATAATACAGATTTTTGTTTCTATAATGTAGAAGAAACATGTTTCATGTGATCCTGTGGGTTTTGCAGCCTGTACAATTTAGAGCTCACTGGTTTTCATAAAGATTTAGTCTTATTGGAAACAGAAATTGACTTAGTGGCACAAACAATAATAATTGATCCATGTGGGGAAATTGACTTTTTACACCTCCTTCAAGTTAATCTTTGTAGAGGAAGCTGTCTGCAAAAGGCAGCCACCAGTTGGAGCTCCCAGAAAGCTGGGGGTTAAAGGCTTGCTTAAAGACCCGCAAATGTGCCGAGACTGGGTGTGAACTGGTGACCATCTGATTATAGGCACACAGGCTTAGCCCACTGAGCCACAGGCTGTCCCATCTAGGGCTGACTGTACTACATACTCTCTCTGCATGGTCTATATTAACATGAACAGACTGGAAAATGTATTTATTTATCAACCTGTATGATGGATCTCTGCCGTTTTCTTTTCACAAACATTCTCCAGTTGATCCTTCAGTTCAGAAACCACCTTCCTCACATTCTCCAAAGAGCAGCGTGGACTGACAGAGATTCTGGGTCCAAATCCAGCTTCAGGGGTGACAGGAAGACCCTGGCACCTCTACAGACACACAGTCTGATTAAACAGCTTCATCAAACCAGATTTGCATTGTAATCAAATTAACAGGACCTTTAACATCCGACAAATGAAAGAATATTTGAAATACAAATGAGAACATGCATCCATTTGAATACTCTGGTTTTCTTATTGTCAGAGTAGCTGTTCTGTTACCTGGAGGAAATGGATGTGATCCTCTGTGTGTGAAAGCTGCTCCAGCTCAGAGTGTCTCCTCTTCAGTTCATCGATCTCCTGCTTCAGTCTCTCCATGTCTCCTTCAGCCTGACTCACTGCAGCCTTCTCCTGATCTCTGATCAGCTTTGTCACCTCAGAGCGTCTTCTCTCAATGGAGCGGATCATCTCAGTAAAGATCCTCTCACTGTCCTCCACTGCTGACTGTGCTGATCTCTGTTGGTGACACAGGGAGCAGAGGACAGTAAATTACAATTGGCCCCTTTTGAGACTCCAGAGAGCCTCATTGTACAATAGTGATGTGAGCTGACAGGAGGTATAAAAACAGCACAGGGCTGGGGTTTGGAGCGTCACGATGCTGGATGCCTCAGGTACTGAAACCTAGCCAGCACTGATTGGAAATGATCACTCATTAAGCTCATACACTGTCAGCTGCAGGGATTTGGCAGAGACTGGTGGCTGTATGGGGCAGGTTGGTAGTCACCATTGGGTCTTAGTTTAATAGGTGACTTTTTGGTTTATATTTCCATTACACTGGATTGTGAAAAGCTGTATTTTTCTCAAATGGGCCTTTTATAGTATTTTTCTAAATAAATAAGGTACTACTGCTGCAATGCCTGGTTAAACTCTGTTATCTAGCAATTTTGTCCCATTAAATCTCTGACCCAGAATAACCCACAGCAGCATTCATTTGATTAATCCCCACAAGTCTGTAAATCTGCAATCTGCTGAATCTGAGAGAAGATTCAATATGATCACAAGCCAGCTGTTATCTTCTCCTCAGGTTCATACTCACTGTGATTGAGGCCACAGCCTCTCTCAGCTCCTGCAGCTCCTTCTCTCTCATCTGAATTCTCTGCTGAAATTCCCTCTGTGTTTCACCCATTTGTTTCTACAGATTGTAAACAAGATGACGACAAAAGTTTGTTTCATTAGCTGGGATCATATTCATTAATCATCCTGTCCAGGGTGGACCCCAGCCTTGGGCCCTATGCTGCCTGGGAAAGGATCCAGGCACTCTCTGTGACCCTGACCTGGATTACTGGTTAGGAGATGGATGGATGGATAGATATTCTTAAATGATTAAATAGTTTTCTCCTGCGAGAGCCAAACTGGTTGGTAGTGGGAACTTTTAAACTATATGTAACTGGTGACCGCTAGGGATGACGTCACCCACGGATCCCGTATCGGGTTGCATGCACGAGAGGCTGTTTAGTAGGTAATTGGGGGTGTTCCGCAGCGAAGTTTTAATCGGGGAGAAACAGCCGCGCACGCAATTAGGATCGGCGTGGATAAAAGCGGTGGAAGCCGGTAGGGGGGGCGTGGTCCGATTGTTGTTGTGACACTCCTGTGAGCGACGGGAATTGTGGTGAGCGGTTGGTTCTGGGTCCGGGCTGCGGTGCAAGGCTGGGTGCTGGGTGACAAGTGTCTGGGTTTATGCTGCTGCTCAGATAGGACACAGGTGGACACATGATGTGTAGAATAAATGTTGAACTTGTGTATCTCGTGAGTATGGTCTGAAATGGGTGTATATGTTTGCAGGAGACTGTCACTGCTGTTTTGCCTGTTTTGATTGTTTTGTAAGATTATGTGGGTTGTATTGGTATGATTGTGAATAAGGGGTGGTTACCAGGGCTAACTGGGTACTGGCTGGTATAGTGGGTGGGGGTCTTGAGGGTATTTTCTTGACCGTTTCCCCATCTATAGAGCCAGTGAATGTGGTGCTGGAGTTTGGGAGCTGGAGGTTGTTTCCTGCACTGCATGGAGTGAATGTGGGGTGAATTATAGGTACTAACTCCAGAATGTGGTTTGCTGTGATTTTTGGTGTTAACTCCCACTTGGATATGTGAGTCCTTGGCTAAGGGGTCAAGGCAGGATTATAGAGTTGGACCACCAGTGCCTGGGTTTTGCTCTCAACCAACTATTTGTCATGTTCTGGTTTTAGTGGTGTTATATGCTGGTAATTGTTTATCGGCTTGGAGGTTTTAAATATTGTGTTAATAAAATGTTTTAATTCAGGAATATGCGTCTCTGTGTTCATGCAATGTGGCTGCGGGTGGAAGTTCTGGGGGTTAATTATACATCCTAAGGGGCAGGGCCTTGGGTGGCATAGTCTGGTTCTTGCGTAACCTTGCAGCCCAAGGTTACATATAGGTATCAGCAAAATAATAATTACAATAAAGTCATTGGAAAAGAATAATCCCCACAAGTTAAATAATCTTCCGCTAATCTGCACTAACTGTAGAGTTGGAGGGCAGGATTCGCACACTGGAGGAGCACATTAGCACATTAGTGGAGATTAAGCAATTCGAGGGATTTATAGATACGGCTCAATCGGAGAACACAGCCGGATTAGATCTGCCAGATGTTCCTCCTGCCTTGACTGTCTCCAGCACCAGCAGCCAACACACGCAAGCCCCGGGTCACGGTCAGACGTGGTCCTAGGAGCCCTAAGCTGAGAGCTCCCGCACGCCAGTCGGCTGTTGCGCTTAGTAACAGATTCTCTGCTCTCAGCAGAATGTCTGCCAAAGCAGAGATGGAGCTCGTGATTGGAGATGCGATGTAAAATGTCCCCCCGGGGCCAGAGTTTCCGACATCGCGGTGAAATTGGACTCCCTCTCCACCAATGAGGTCTCCACCTCGGTTGTTCACGCTGGAACTAATGACATAAAGTCCCAACAATCCTAGGTGTAAAAGAGGAGATTCATTTCTGTATGTGCAAAAGCTAAAACAAAATGCTAGAATGTAATTTAGTTTAATACAGAAACCACGTGTTATAAATTGAACCCAAGATTATAAAAGATGTTACAACATTTGAAGCAATGCTAATTCACATGGTGTCCGACCCACCCATCTATATTCTTATAGTATCACTTAATTTCTGACAGAATTCTGGGAACTTCTCTCTGAGTTAGTTATTAATTTAGAGAATATTATAATACTTGGAGATTTCAATATACTGTACATGTGGACATAGAGGCTGATGCCTTCAGCAAAAGTTTTCTGTCCCTCCTAGACTCGGATGAATGTCTCCAACACATAACAGGACCAACGCCTGTTCACAATCATACACTAGACTTGATTATTACTCATGGAGTTTCTGCTCATTATGTATATATGTCTGTCCATTGAATAAGTCATTCTCCAACCATTTTCTATTCACCTTCGTGATTGAGCCACCATCTTTGAATATGGCAGAGAAGATTATTAGGACATGTCACTTAAATTAGAAATTCCCTATGATTAATTAATGCAGCAAGTAATGTGAACTTTATGTCTAGTACAGATGTCAATGACGTCACCTATGACTTTAATACAGTGGTTAGTCAGATTTTAGATGAAACAGCTCATTTGATAAATAAAGTGGTAAAAACCACAAAACACTCCCCGTGGTTTAATGATCACACACTCTTACAAACAGGAGTGTCACAGATTGGAGCACAAATAGAAATCCACGGGCTTAGAAGTGTGCAAGTTGGCTGGTCTGACAGCCTGCAACAACACAAGCAAGCCCTTTATAAGGCACATTCAGCCTGTTATTCTAACCTTATGGATCACAACAGAAATGGCCCTCGCTACCTTATTAAAACAATAGAGCATCTAATATATAAGGCTGAACCTCTGCTCATGGCTCACAATTAACTCCAATGCAAGCGGAACATGAACACATCCTTACTGTTTTTGAATTATTTAATGAACAAGTGCTAAAAACGATTATAATTAACATTAGACCAACCACTTGTCCACTGGACCCAATCCCCACTAAGCTTCTTAAAGAATTCTTGGGAGTTCTGGCATGACCTATAACTGCTATAATGAATGTGTCCTTGTCATCAAGTGATGTTCCTGACCAATTTAAAGTAGCAGGAGTCAGGTCACTACTGAAGAAGCCAAGTTTTTGCACCAACAGGACCTACAGTATCTCTAATGTGCCATTTTTCTGGAGAAGATAGTTGCTGCTCAACTTTACTCATACTTGGAGAGATACAACATACTGGACTGTTTCCAGTCGGGCTTCTGCCCGGGACACAGAACTGAAACTGCCTTAACTAAAGTCGTAAATGACATGACAATGTCAACTGATGCTGACAGCATGGCTGTGCTAATGCTTCTGGACCTTAGTGCAGCTTTTGACAAAGGTGACCATTATATCCTATTAAAAGACTTAAATTTGTGGTTGGGTTGTGTGGAACAGTGTTGAAGTGGTTTAAATTGTATTTGACTATATTGTTATCAGTATGTTTAAGTGTCAGATAGTTGTACTAGGGGTCAATGACACCAGTCGAATATGGAGTACCGCAGGGATCAATGCTTGGTCCTTTATTGTTTTCTATCTACACACTGCCATTAGGAAACATAATGCTGACGACACCCAAATATACATTTGGATTACGCCTAATGACAGTACATCTATTGTCACTTTAGCTAATTGCTTTAATGAAGTCAAAACCTGAATGGCTGAAAACGTTTTATCAGTAGAAAACCGAGGTTCTGTTCATTGGAGGCAGGTCTGCAGATAGGAATTTTATAATCTCCGCACTCCACTCCAAAGGGCTGAACCACAGCAGCTCAGCCCATTACCTAGGTGTCATCTTAGATACGAGCCTCTCATTCAAATCACATGTGGATGCAGTATCGAAGGTATGCTTCCTACAACTATGCCAAATCGCCAAACTGCGACGATTTCTTACTATTCAAGACCCAGAGAAACTGATACATGCCTTTGTATACAGTAGGTTAGACTATGATGCTCTGTTATCTGGGAGCACAGATTGCACATTAAATACCTTGCAGCGTATTCAAAATGAAGCAGCTCAAATTGTCACCAGGAGCAGGAAGTTTGAACACATAACCCCCGTTCTTAGTTTCCTGCATTGGCTTCCTGTTAGGTTTAGAGCTGACTTCAAAGTTCTCCTACTTACATATAAGGCACTTAAAGGTTTAGTTCCTGCCTACCTGACAGAATTACCTCAAGTTTACAAGCTGCATCATCCACTCAGGTCACAGAATGCAGGTTTCCTTGTCGTTCCACATATAAATAAAGCGACTTTGGGCCATAAAGCATTCTGCTACAGCACCCCTATATTGTGGAAGGGTTTATCTGGCCTATGTTAGGGATGCCGATTCGGTCTAATGCTTCAGTTTATCCTGCCCGCAACCTAACACATAACACACCGTAACTATGGCTGCTGGTGCTGCTGTACATGGCAGTGTTTTTATCTGCTATGCTTGTCTTTTAATGTGTAAGCACATGTTCTGACCATCCATGCTCTCTGCCTTCCGACATGTCTGGGTGGTACCCGGATAGTGAATCGAATTGAATTGAAATGATTTATTGACTGTAGGTAGGATAAACTGTACAACGACCCTTTGACACCACCGCTGTACTGAGCTGTTATTTTTGCACTTGTGATCTTCCTGTTAGCTTTAACAAGTCTGGCCATTCTCCTCTGACCTCTCTCATTAACAAGGTGTTTTCTCCCACAGAACTGCCATAGTCTGGCTGTTTCATGTTTACTGCATCGTTCTCAGTAAACTCTATACACTGTAGTGTTATAAAATCCCAGGATGGTGGCTGTTTCTGAGATGCTGGAACCACCATATTTAAAACTTCTTAGTTCAGATATCTTCAGATACTCAGACAAACAGTAAGTGAACCTTTTGACTGTTTGTGTGCTGCATGCATACAGCTGTAGCCACATGATTAGCTGTTTGAAGGAGTTTTCAGTAGAAATTTGATCAGAACTTCTGCAACGTTCATTTTCAGTTAATTTTTCTTTCGTTTTACCAAACCAGACTTGTTCTGAGTATTTTCATAGCAATTAAACTAACATGTGTTAAGACAAAAGTTATTTTTATTTCAAACAAATTTTATCATTTTTAGAATATTTCTGGCCTGACCTGTTTCTCCGCCCTTCCTGCAGCAGCTGAGACTGTATCATGGCCTCTGTGTTCATCCATCATACAGAGATCACAGATACACTGCTGGTCGGTACGGCAGTAGACCTCCAGGGGTTTGTCATGGTGGGAACAGACCTTGTCCTGTAGATGTCCAGTGGCATCAGTCAGCTTGTGCTTCTTAAAAGCTGGAGACTCATAGTGAGGCTGGAGGTGAGTTTCACAGTAAGAGGCCAGACACACCAGGCAGGACTTGACAGCTTTGTGTTTTCTCCCAATACAGACGTCACATTCCACATCTCCTGGTCCAGCATAATGGTCAGCAGGAGTAGCTGCTTGTAGTCCAGTCTTCTTCAGTTTCTCCACCACTTCAGCCAGTATGGTGTTTCTGCCCAGAACTGGTCTGGGTATGAAGGTCTGTCTGCACTGGGGGCAGCTGTAAACTCCAAGACGATCCTCCTGATCCCAGCAGCTCTTAATGCAGCTCATACAGTAACTGTGTCCACAGTTGATAGTCACTGGATCCTTCAGTAGATCCAGACATATTGGACAGCTGAACTGGTCCCGATCCAGTGTGGAACTGGCTTCTGCCATTTTACCATGAACACTGATAGGATTCAGTTTTGTTTTCTCTCAGTTGTCTGTGTGTAAGTGTGGGAGGAACTTCCTGCTTCTCAGGCTGCAGTAGGTATGGTTTCAGACTGAGGCCAGACTGAGAAGAGCAGACTGAGCAAACACTGGAGTTTGAATGTGTGCATAAAATCGAACATCAGATTAACTATAGAGACACACACACAGTTCAGACTAGGTACTCCACCTGAAGCTAAGCTGGTTAGAGTCTGGCCAGTACTTGGATGGGAGACCAACTAGGAAAGTTAGGTTGCTGCTGAAGAGGTGTTAGTGTGGCCAGCAGGTTAACACCCTGTGGTCTATGTGGATCCCAGTGCAGTGATGGGGACACTGTGCTGTAAAAATGGTGCATCCTTTGGATGAGATATAAAACTGAGGTCCTGACTCTCTGAGGTCATGAAAGATCCTGGTATGGGTGGTACTCCAATGTTTGGCTAAAAAATGGCCCTGTGCAATCTGGCCTCCTAATCCTCCCCTATATCTAATTAGTAAATTCTCTCCTGCCCCTTCAACACCTTAGCTACTGTCTGGTTTGTGTACTGGTGCAGAATGACTGCTGTCACATCGTCCCAGTGGGTGCTACACAGTAATGGTGGTTGAAGTGGCTTCCAGTTCCTTCTGTAAAGCATTTTGGTTGCCTGGAAAGTTACTATATACATGCACATTCATTCTTAACTGTTAGTGACATTGTTTTTCCTCAAACAAGCTATAATACTACTACAGTGGTACCTTGGTTCTCGAACTTAATCCGTTCCGGACTCCGGATCGAATCCTAAAAAGTTTGAGTTCTGATCGAATTTTTCCCATAAGAAATAATGGAAAACCAATTAATTAACCATTTTGGAAAACCAATTAAAACCCAAAATTACACCTAAATGTTATTTTTTAGCATATAAACACAAAATGAACAGAATAAAACATGAATAGCATTTTTTTCTTAATGGCTTCCAAAACGACAAAGATCTTATCCCAACATTACACCTGTCCTGCCCCAATCATCCGCTCCTTCCGTGTGCCACGCCCCCTCGTTAACCCCGTGTGGGATCCCCATGTGATCAGCTGTTTCTGGTTGTTGTCATTAGTCCTCTGTATTAAGTCCGCGTATCAGTTTGTTTCCCCAGTCCGGTCATTATGTGCGTTCGACTTGCTTACAGCGCCACAACGCACAACGCATTCTGATCCTGGCGCAATGCATTACAGTGATGCATTGCGACCTCTCACCTGGCTGCACAAACTGGAACCGCCTCCGTGACGACACACCTTTGCCCTTATTGGCTAAAGAGTTTAGTTACACGCATGACGTTTGTATACCAGGCAGTTACGATGCATAATCTGCTATTTCTCCCGAATATCGCGTAAAGCAGTGAGAACTGGTTTTCAGTTAATTTATCTGGTAAAATAGTTTAAATAAATTACATAAATGCTCTAATAGTACACGTAAGTTAGTGGTTTATTTATTGTTAGTTACTGTATTGTTGCGCTGCTTTATTTGGATAATCGTCTGTGAAGAAGGCATTCAAGTAAGAATTGCATTGTAGTATGACTCATTTCCTGGCGCATACAATTTATATTAGGTCAGCGTTCACGGTTCGACTTCTGATATTGAGATCGAGTTCTAGGTCAAACTGGTTTGTTCGACTTTCAAGAAATTCGAGTTCTAGTGAGTTCGAGAACCGAGGTACCACTGTATTTATCTTTACTCAGTTACCTGAGGACCGCTGTAGGTTTTGAGTTACAGTTTTTTCCAATTGCTAAAGCACAATTTTGACAACAAGGCTCATTTTTGCAAATCATTTAGCACAATTCACAAAACACCTCACCCAAAGAGCAAAACACCTCACATATCCTGCAAAATGAAGCTCTCCAGTCAAAACTATATAAACACTTATGAAAACCAAACTTTTGCCCCAAATAGTAAACATTTCTTTCCCATGCCTAAATTTTTCCTCCAACCAACCAAACACCACTATGTAAAATCCAAAACACTTTTATCTCTTTAGGGACTGTCAGAACTGCAAATGCTGAGAATTGGACACAGAGACATATGTGCAGAAATAAATTCGGTTCCAACAAATCATTTATTTAGCTACAATTTGCAACAGAAAAACCAACAAAATCCATATTACTGTACAATTCAACAAATTCTAAACCTTTGAAAACAGAATGAGAAACGTGCAAGTGAAAAAACAAATGAAAAACGAAACAAGATTTATGCAGCGTCATGTCTTCTCAGTGGATCTGGCCACAGCACCTCATCCACTTCACATGCGACATCTTCCCTTGCTAGACAGCGAGGAAAGAAGCGTCGGGAGTGTCTTATCCATCCCTGGATGGCTCCTACAGTACGTCAACTTCCTCACATGCCTCCTCCATTGCTTGTAGAAGCCCCTCACGCACATGGGGTTGATGATCATAGACCTTCCAACGCCATGCTGAAAAGAACTCTTCTATTGGGTTCAGAAATGGAGAATAAGGGGGAAGGTAAAGCACTATATAATGTGGGTTGTTGGCAAACCAATTTTGCACCATGGCTGCACGATGAAAAGCCACATTGTCCCACACTACAACATATCTGTGCTGTTGCCCTTCATCATCTGTGTGGTTTGCCTGTTCTACGATGTCTCTCAATCTGTCCAGAAATGTCAGGATCAACCCTGTGTTGTATGGACCAAGAATGGCATGGTGGTGTAGAACTCCATGTCCTGTGATGGCAGCACACATTGTGATGTTTCCCCCACGTACGCCAGGAACATTCACAATAGCTCTGTGACCTATTATGTTTCTTCCCCTTCTTCTGGTTCTGGTAAGGTTGAAGCCAGCCTCATCAATAAAAATGAACTCATGTGGGATCACATTTGAATCCATTTCCAGCACTGTCTGAAAACAAAAAAAAAGATTACATAAGCAATGGTTTAGGTTTATGTTTAGTACTGGAGAAATGCAGCATTATATGTAGTGTCCTGTAGTCTAATAGTTACCTGCACGTAATTGTGCCTCAGTTCTTTGACTCTTTCGGAGTTCCTCTCAAAAGGCACCCGGTATATCTGTTTCATTCGTACCTGGTGTCGCTGGAGAACACGAGCGAGGGTAGACAAGGCAACTTGCCTAATGTTGCCAAAAACAGTGTCGTCTCTCACAATGTGGCTTTGAATTTCCCTAAGTCTTATGGCATTATTTGCCAAAACCATGTTTATGATCTCTAGCTCCTGTGCCTCTGTGAACATCCGACCTCTTCCACCACGTCCTACTTGTCTCTCAGTCCTTAGAGAAGACAACAATGTATATATTGGTATGCAGCCTCTCTTGCTTATAATGAAGATTATGCAGTAGTATTGTACAAGTAAAGAACACATACACATATACTGTAAATATAGAATGCAGTATTAGCCTACTCTATATACAATATACATACTGTAGATACTTTGAATTGCTGTATATATACAGAGTAGGTGTTACAGAACATACCTGTTCTCAAGTCGAAATGTACGGATGACAGAAGCAACAGTAAATCGACTCAGGTTGGGTTGGGTCTCTCATTGTCAATCCATGATTTATAACATGGTCGACTAATTTTGCCCGAATTTCATTGGAGTGCTTGTCTTCTTTGTCTTTGTCCTCTTTCACCTCTCTGTGCACCCCTACCCCTACCCCTACCCCTACCTCCACCTCCACCTCCACCTCTTACGTGTCCTCTACCTCTAACGTCTCTTCCTCTCCCTCCGGCTTCCATTGTTCTTTAATGTTGGTAAATCTGTGGAGTTTTATAGTTCTCACATTCTGATTGCTGAGTTAACTAATAAGCAGTCAGGTGTTTGACCAGGTGACATTTGTTTTAGCCTAATGGGTACATGGGTGTGGCTTTCTGATTGGGTGTGTTTGGAAATGGCTAAAAGTGTCTTGGTGTGAGATTCCTGTGTTTTCTGTAGGAAAGTGTGTGCACTCTAATGCAAAAGAAGTCAAGTTAATTGCTTATTGTGTTCAAAGGTGTGATTTGTGTTTTGAATATAGCAAATGTGAGGAGAGATTTTGCTCTCTGAGTGTCAGTTTCTGCAGTTGAGCTTTACATTAGATTTTAGTGTGTTAGCAATTGGAAAAAACTGTAATAAAATGTCTTCCGTCTGCCGCCCCCTGCTGGCCAAAGCATCACTGCTGCGATATCAGGCTGCTGCGCTCAGTCACCAGAGAGCGTGGATTAAGTGTATTACTCAGTTACGCTTTGGGCAGCGCTGAACCGGGACATTAATAGGATAGAATAGGAAGCCTTTATTGTCAGTGTACAGGTAGAAGATACAATATACAGACAGAAATATATAAAATGTACATATACAGGGGAGGGGAAAAGCTCCCCCCCACTCATTAGGATTACATTTCATTACATTTTATTTTATTCAGAATCAGAATTCACTCTATTGGTACAGCTGCATGTACTATTAATTTTTTTGGCAGTTTTTGTGCATTAACAAACAACAAAGACCATAAGTCATTTTGCATGGGTTTGGCAAGCTGAACAAACATTCATTTATTTTTGTCTAACATACGTCACACTTCAGACAGAGTAAAAAGGGTTATACTGGTTAAAAAGCAGATTTTACCTTTTTGCCATGGAGAAGCAGCGACACGTGACACTCTGATAAGGTAAAAATGATTCCTCCAGCACACAGTGAGCTATCCCAGCATGCACAGGGACACAGAGGAGTCTATATAATAAACCCCAAACCCTGGGCAGAGGGGTTCAGTGAATGAGGAGGTGAAGCTGTACAGGAGGGTCAGTCCATCAGAGGAGACTCTGTAGAAGGACAGAGTACCAGCCGCCCAGTCCAGATACACTCCTACTCTGCGGGAGCCTGAGGGCTTTATGGGTATGACAGTCTGTTTATTATTGTGCCAGACAGAGTAACTGTCAGGAGAGCAAAACAGCATCCATGACTTGTCATTGCCTCCAAGCAGACACTCAGCACTGTTTCCTTTCCTCCCGATTCCTTTATAAGTCACTCCTATCCGGGCTCCATCTCCACTCTGCTCAGCCTCCCAGTAACAGCGACCAGTCAGACTCTCTCTGCACAGAACTTGGCTCCAGTAGTCAAATCGCTCTGGATGATCAGGATATCGCTGCTTTGCCCCCCGTGTTGCTTTCCTGTTCCCCTCTGACGGAGACAGGTCTCTGTATGCTGTTTTGGGGTCCAGCGTCAGGTGGCAGGAGTCTGTAGGCAGGAGAAAGAGCGATTAATCCCATCACGAAGCCCAGCATCTCCATCATTATCACTGTCACACCTCACACACTCACTAACACAGAACTCGCTCCAATACACACATTTTATTCCCAATATACTCATGTAGCCGCCCGAGTCTGCGACGCTCCGGCTGCCCCCTGCGCTGTGAGACACGCCGCGCTGAGAGACTCACTGGGGAATAATTACTTTATCCTGCACTGTTATTCTGTACGATATATAAAATATAAAAACGAAGCAGGAATTCGAGTATGTGAAATATCTCAGGAAATGTCGGATGCCCGCGAGACGCCGGCAGGAATACACACCGAAATACTGCGCGTGCTAAACTAATAGGCTTAATTATAGGTAAATAAAATTACAAACAGCATTCATCAAACATACTAACCATAAAATTATACGACAAAGATTACCACTAAAAGTAAGTTTGTCTTTACGTCACTATATGAACTTCTTTCAAACCACTTTGGACACACACCTCTGTCCAGCAGCGAGCCGACGCGATGCTCCCAACGCGGACGCGGACGCGGACGCATCTAGGCTGGTTCTCCGCAAAGCGCAACACTCGCGTATCTACACCGCGCATGCGTACACGGAAACGTTCATAGTTTTCCGGTCAAGCTGTGTACTTTGCACACGCGCACGTGTCCTATTTAAGTATTATTATTATTAGTAGTAAATTATTAGTCTGATATTCCCTGCACACGTACCACAGCAGTGATGTCTGTGTATATTTCCCTACGTTTTACAAATTGAAAGCACCAGTTCACAAGGCTGCCAACTTTGATCAACTGGCTGGCATGAGATTTTCAATTCGGAACAAGGCTGCACACACATGCATACACATTTATATGCACGTAACAGTTTTATTACCTTGTAAATTGGCTGCAGAGTTTTGCAAACTACCATGCTTCGTCTGTGCATCTACATGAGGTTAACGCGACGCATGCGCAAGATGCAGTACCACCAGAAATTGGGGTGGCAGTATGGTCACGTTTTGTCACGGGACATTGTCTTTACATACGGTACAGATAGTATTAAAGTAGCATCTGATTTTTTTAAGAATTAGTGGTCAGAAGAACTGTATATTTTCAGAGGAAAAAAGAAAATATTCCAAACACTATTGTGTCCTTCTGTGTACAGCGGCTTCAAAATTTAATGGCAGTATAAGTTTATAAGAAAGCAGTGTCATGCACACAAAGTACAATGGAATTTTCACTTAAAATTCTTACTTGCCTACTTTCATAAGTAGCGTTATTTTTCAATACAGTTCCATCCATCCATCCATCCATTTTGTGCCACTTATCTAACCTAATATATATATATATATATATAACATATAATCTATATATAATGTAGTATATATTATATATAATCTCCCAGGGTATACAGTATATAATATATAATCTCCCAGGGTATATATAATATATAATCTCTCAGGGTATATATAATATATAATCTCTGGGTCTGCCCCGGCACCTCCTCCCAGTTGGACATGCCCTGAAACACCTCCCCAGGGAGCCGTCCAGAAGGCATCCTAGATAGATGTCCAAACCATCAGCTGACTCCTTTCTCTGCGGAGGAGCAGCGGCTCTACTTTGAGCCCCAATGTCTGAGCTCCTCTCCCTCTCTCTAAGGCTGAGCCCAGACACTCTGCTGAGGAAACTCATTTCTGCTGCTTGTATCACAATCTCATTTTCTCTGTCATTACCCAGAGCTCAGGACCATATAGGTGAGGGTAGGAACGTAGATCAACTGGTAAATCGAAAGCTTCGCCTTCCAGCTCAGTTCCCTCTTTGGCCAAGTTGCTGCACCATGAACAAAGACCCCAAGATCAAAGTTACAGTCAAAGTGAACTTCATTGTCATCTCCACCATATATAAGTATACAGAGAGACGAAATGGCGAAGCTCAGGGACCACAGCGTAACATAAACATAGTGCAATATAACAAACAAGACAAGACAATGTGCAAAGGACATACGGGATAGTGCAGTTTAGGAAGAGGAATACATTGTGCAATATACAGTAATGTGTAATATTGTTAGAACTATATTAAATATATTATATTTTTATTTAATTAGTTAGACCTGAATTCACCATCATGTACACTGTAACAGCCTAAGTTCACAGTGTAAAACAGTGTATGATAATAGTAGTAATAACAGTAACACGTCTAAAATTTCTAACAGCCGAAAGTAGGAATAGAAGCAGAATAATGGAGCAGACAGAGAATAATGGGGATTCTTCTTATCGCCCCCATGTCAGAGTGACAAAGTGTTAAGTGCAGTGCAGCGCTTAAGGGTCGGTCTGTGGCTTTTAGTTGTGGGTTAAGGGGGGGTTCAGGCAGTGATGAGGCAGTGATGGGGCAGAGTGAGGGATCCTGGGGGGGCAGCATGGTGTTGAGGAGCCTGACAGCCTGGGGGTAAAAACTGCCACGCAGCCTGGCAGACCCGGCTCTGATGCTGCAGTATCTTCTCTCAGATGGCTGGAGTGTGAAATGACCGTGTGAGGGTGGATGCCTGCTGGATGCCTGTTAAGGGCTTCCTTCCTGACGCCCCAGCCTGCTGCTGGATGCCTGTTAAGGGCTTCCTTCCTGACGCCCCAGCCTGCTGCTGGATGCCTGTTAAGGGCTTCCTTCCTGACGCCCCAGCCTGCTGCTGGATGCCTGTTAAGGGCTTCCTTCCTGACGCCCCAGCCTGCTGCTGGATGCCTGTTAAGGGCTTCCTTCCTGACGCCCCAGCCTGCTGCTGGATGCCTGTTAAGGGCTTCCTTCCTGACGCCCCAGCCTGCTGCTGGATGCCTGTTAAGGGCTTCCTTCCTGACGCCACGGTCGCCTTTGCCAGCGGTTTGGCTCGCGATGGTCGTCAGAAAATTTCTGAACTAGAATAGTGTCTATCTCAGTTAGAAAGTGCGTGTTCTGCAGTGGTTGATCAGGATCATGAGATCCTCATTACAAGTGTAAGAGCTGAGCTGAATTCTCTTCTATCTCACCGCACAGAGTTTATGGTTCATCGCAGCAGGTCACGCTATTATGTTTCTGGTGCCAGACCCAGTGAACTATTGGCTCTTAGGCTTAGACAGTGTGACTCATTCTCAGTGACATCTTCAGTTAAAACTAAGGATGGGATCGTCACCACTAACCCCCTGGAAACCAAAAAATCCTTTTTTCAGTTTTATTCTGATTGATTCTCTTCTTATTCCATGAGCCCAGGGAAATCCCCAGGACCCGATGGTCTCCCTCCTGAACTCCTCTCTGCCTTCTGGAAACAGCTACGGCTCCTTTTCCCTGATGAATCCCGATGTTAAGCTGCTCACTAAGGTACTTGCTCGTCGCTGCAGGTGGTGATTTCTAAATTGATTCACCCGACCAAACTGGCCTTATTAAGTCCCGCCATTCTGCCGACAACATGAGCCGCCTGCTGCATGTACTTCATGCCGCCCCCCCCTTCCCTTCCCCGCTGCATGTACTTCATGCCGCCCCCCCCTTTCTCGAGGTGCCAGGCAGGGTTGTCCCTTATCACTCTTACTCTTTAATCCCTCATTAGAGCCCCCAGCTGCAGCCCTCCGTCATTCCGATCTTTTTTCTCCTTTCCTGGTTAAAGGTGTCCCTCAAAAAATCTCCTTATACTGTATGCTGATCTACCCCTGGTCCCGGAGCTTACAGCTGCTGGTTTCCGCCGTGTTCTGGAGGGTATTAAAATCTCAATCTTCTCATGGTCTCTTTCCCTTTCATTCCAGGTGAGACTGGCCATTATTAAAATGAACGTCCTCCTGAGGATTAATTTTGTTAGTTCCTTACTTCCGCTTCCTCCTCCACCTAGATACTGGGCCTCCGTTAAGTCTGTAGTTTCTGCATTTCTTTGGGATGGTAAGAGACCTTCTATTAAACATTCCACTCTGATCTGTGACCGGTTAGATGGGGGTGTCGCCCTCCCACATTTTGAACTGCACCACCATGCTTTCACCCTAAGGGAGTTGGATCAATCCTCCCCAGCATCCCCCTGTCTGGCTCCTCATCGAAGCAGGATGTCGTTCCCCACTGTCTAACCTCTCTCCCTTTCTTACCCATAAAATTAAAATCTCTCTCGGCCTCTGTTGGTCCAGTTATTTCCCATGCCCTTCGTACATGGAGGAGGGTTGAGCGATTGCTGGGCCCCTTCCCGAAGTGACACCCCCACACTCCACTGTTCCACAACCCTGTCCTGAACACTGGAGGCCCCATCTCTAGCTCACCATGGTCATCATCAGCCATTTCTACTCTGGGTGATATTTTTACAGCTTGGGTCTTAAATCATTTCAGTCTCTTGTGTCCATGTTTAACCTTCATTCCTCTTTTTTACCTCCAGCTGAGGTCTGTGCTTATGGCTTGTAGTCTCTCTTTCTCCTCTCCTCTTCCTCCTCATCCGCTCTGCACATTTGCTTCGACTCTCTCTACTCTTTAGAGCGTCAATGTGCAGCTAGTCAAGGGCTGGCTGGGGGTGACTCTGCATTATTTATCTATTTATTTACTCATCCACCTATCTACTTATCTATTTAAATTAAATTATCTGACTCTGTTTCCACTTGTGTTTGTGTGTGTGTGTGTGTTTGTGTGTGTGTTTTCTTTTCTCTTACATGCTGTCTCAGGAACAGGATTGATTTAAAAATATTATTACTTGTCTACAAGGCACTAAATGGCACTAATTTCCTTGAACGTTGTGAAGCATCCAGACCCCTGAGGGCATCTGGGAAAGGTTTACTCAGTGTCTCAGAATGAAGACCAAGCAGGGTGAAGCAGCTTTTAGTCTCTATGCTCCCTGTCTGTGGAACAAGCTTCCTGAAGGCCTGAGGTATGCTAACACTGTCAGCTCATTACAATCAGGGCTTAAAACGTTACTGTTTGCTACAGCTTTTCAATTTTCAGTTAAATTAAGCAGGAGTTTAGTCATACACTGCCTCTACAGCGTACAGTAACTTCTTTTTAGTTAACTGTTTATTTGTTTTTTTGGGCTTTTAGTCTTTTTAAAATTGTATTTTAAATCGACAATGAATGCGTTTGCAAGTCCCACCCCAAAGTTTCGAGGTACCATAAAAGAAAGGGTACTTTGTGTACTGGAACTTTTGGTACTGGTACTCGACCGGAAGTCAATGGAAAAGGGAAAGTACCAAAAGTACCGAACCTGGTGCAGTGGAAAAACACCCTGAATAAACTTGCCTTGCTTTGCAACTGGATTCAAAGGCTACTGACATAAACAGCTCATGTAAATGTGAAAGACCAGGAGGCAGCAGGGGAGAGAAAGAGAAGCTCATCTAGCAGAAGAAAACGAAACACAATAAAACACACTCCACCTCATACAGGGAGAGAGAAGCGTGTGTGTGAATAGACTCACATTGTAAGAATCCTGCTTTGGTCCTGGGCACTAATTCTGGTAGGATGGTGTCTTTGGTAACTAGAAGGAGACAGAGAGAAACAGGGATGTGAGTAAAAGGAATTTACTTGTGGGAGATGGACTTCACTCACTGTGGAGACACCAGCAGTAGATTATTATCATTATGAGGGACAATAACAGGCATTTTAACAAACTGCAAATCATGGTAAGTTACACATAATACAGTTTTTTGGATTCTGTAATGTAGAAGAAAGATGAATCGTGATCTGGATTTGGCAGCCTGTCGAATTTAGAGCTCACTAGCTTTCATAAATATTTAGTCTTGTTGGAAAGAAAAACTGACTTTGTCACACGAACGTGAGGCTGACTGTACTACATACTCTGTCTGCATGGTGTATATTAACATGAAGAGACTGAAAAATGTTTTTATCAACCTGTATGATGGATCTTTGCCATTTTCTTTTTGCAAACATTCTCCAGTTGATCCTTCAGCTCAGAAACCACCTTCCTCATATTCTCAAAAGAGCAGCGTGGACTGACGGAGATTCTGGGTCCAAATCCAGCTTCAGGGGTGACAGGAAGACTCTGGCACTTCTATAGACACAGTCTGATTAAACAGCTTCATCAAAACAAATGTGTATGGCAATCTAATTAACAGGATCATTAACATCTGACAAATGACAGACTAACTGAAATACAAATGTGAACATGCATCCATTTGAATGCTCTGGTTTTCATATTGTCAAGCTGTTCTGTTACCTGGAGGAAATGGATGTGATCCTCTGTGTGTGAAAGCTGCTCCAGCTCAGAGTGTCTCCTCTTCAGTTCATCAATCTTCTTCTCTAGTATCTCCATGTCTCCTTCAGCCTGACTCACTGCAGCCTTCTCCTGATCTCTGATCAGCTTTGTCACCTCAGAGCATCTTCTCTCAATGGAGTGGATCATCTCAGTGAAGATCCTCTCACTGTCCTCCACTACTGACTGTGCTGAGCTCTGTTGGTGACACAGGGAGCAGAGGATGGTAAATTACAATTGGCCCCTTTTGAGAGTCCAGAGAGCCTCATTGTACAATAGTGATGTGAGCTGACAGTGTGGAAGTAAAATTGGACATTGGTAGGCCCGGGAGGGGAGGCATATTGTGTCTGGTATGTCTTAGGCCTTAGGCAAGAAGAGATTGTTTTGAATACTGTGTGACCCCGCTTTGTGATAGCTGCCTGCAGTTGGCTCCACAGAAGCTCGGACCTTGGAGAGGCAGACAGTGGAGCAAAGGGGGGGGGAGAAACCACTTGCAGGAAGAGGCTCGAAGCCGCCCCAACTGGTGCACAAAGAGTTATAGCTTATTAAAGTAGCTGTAGTAGTCAATATATAATATGTTACGCAATTGCAAATGTATAAGTAATCATGTTAATCATATGTTAACCATGTATTTGCAGTGATTCAATGACAATACGTCAATGTGTTAATCATTAATCAATGGAACACCCAAACATTAACAGTGATTCAATGTCATATAATCAATATCTATATACATATCTCAAGTAGAGTCTAGAAGCCGAGACAGCTTCAGGTAAATTGAGCAGAATGGGTGACCTTTACCTTGCTACCAAGGTGAACCAATACAGCAGGAGAATTGTGTTTTTTATACATTTGAGCTTGGTTTGTTGGTGTTTTGTGATCAATCAGGACTTAGAAGTCCTTATTGGGAATTGGGAGTTATGGTTTATCAACTGGTTGCTCTATGTGCTGGTGTGAGAATTTCTTTACTCACCAAACTGAGAGGTCCAGACTTTTATTCTGACTCTCTGTGTTATCAGAGATGTTGATTTATAATTTCTCTACCACAACAGAAGGTATAAAAACAGCACAGGGCTGGGGTTTGGAGCGTCACGATGCTGGATGCCTCAGGTACTGAAACCCAGGCAGCACTGATTGGAAATGATCACTCATTAAGCTCATACACTGTCAGCTGCAGGGATTTGGCAGAGACTGGTGGCTGTATGGGGCAGGTTGGTTGTCACCATTAGGTCTCAGTTTAATATGTGACTTTTTCGGTTTATATTTCCATTACACTAGATTGTGCAAAGTTGCATTTTTCTCAAATCGGCCTTTTATGGTGTTTTTCTATATAAATAAGCTATAACTGTTGTAAGGCCAGGTTGGTTGAACCATGTTATCTAGCAACTTTGTCCCATTAAATCTCTGACCCAGAATAACCCACAGTGACAATAATTTGATTAATCCCCACAAGTCTGTAAATCTGCAATCTGCTGAATCTGAAAGAAGATTCAATATGATCACAAGCCAGCTGTTATCTTCTCCTCAGGTTCATACTCACTGTGATTGAGGCCACAGCCTCTCTCAGCTCCTGCAGCTCCTTCTCTCTCATCTGAATTCTCTGCTGAAATTCCCTCTGAGTTTTACCAATTTGTTTCTACAGACAGGAAACAAGATGACAAAACAAGTTTGTTTCATTAGCTGAGATCATATTCATTAATCATCCTGTCCAGGGTGGACCCCAGCCTTGGGCCCTATGCTGCCTGGGAAAGGATCCAGGCGCTCTCTGTGACCCTGACCTGGATTACCGGTTAGGAGATGGATGGATGGATGGATGGATAGATGGATGGATATTTGTAAATATCATAATCTGGACATAGACCCTTTGGTCCTGTTTCCACCTTTTATTAACATGCGTCCTGGGTGATCCAATCACAAGTGGACAGAGCTAATTACAGGTGTGAAGGCACCCAGGACACATTGAAGATGCATTGAGATCTGATCACTGAAACTACACTGGGAGGTGGTCTGGGCCGCATATGGCCACATTCTTACAGCAATGTGAAGGCGAATGTGTCCTGGGCTGCATTGCAGGACCGGCTACTCAACTGACGTCCTAAAAATGACATCTAAATATTTTTTTTTTTTTTAGCATTTAAACATAAATGAACAGGATAAAACAATAAGAGCATTTTTTTCTTAATGGCTTCGAAAACGACAAAGATCTTATCCAAACATTACCCCTGTCCTGCCCCAATCATCCGCTCCTTCCGTGTGCCACGCCCCCTTGTTAACCCCACATGGAATCCCCGTGTGATCAGCTGTTTCTGGTTGTTGTCATTAGTCCTCTGTATTAAGTCCGCGTTTCAGTTTGTTTCCCCAGTCCAGTCATTGTATTGTCCGTCTGCGTTTTGCCTGCCTTACCTGTAATTAAACCCCGTATTCCCCGATACCCTGACGTCTGCGCCTTTGTCTCCGTTCCATCCCCGCTCGGCACAATATTATTATAATTAAATGTATTAGTGGTTTATTACAGTGCCGTACCACACCCACCATATGACCAACCACCTCAGGCTGCAGCGGTGCAGTGTGTGATACCTCAGCACCACACCAATCTGAATGGACTAGAGTTTTTTCCAGTGGCTGGAGTGTCAATCCTGCAAAAAAACTGTTGACGTAGTATAAAAATGCATGTGTATAACATGAAAAATTTATTGTGAAATATCCTCCTGAGACCCCACCCATTCATTTATGTCAATTGTAGTGTACATTTTGTTTTTGCATCTATCATTTCACTGGTGTTAGGAAACATATTTATTCTTGTTGTGCGCTAAAGAGGACATGCTGTAAAATTAAAAATAAAAATAAATTTGAAAAAATCTAAATTGTAAGATGTCTTATTTCCTCCAAAGACAAATAACCTAAAATTGAAGGACACTTTTTTCCTTTTGTCTCAGGAGAGTATAGTTTGAATTATTTAAGTAATTACATTTGCATTATGTCAAATAATATATTATAACTTTCTAATGAGAATCGCAACATTATTACAAAATACAATTTAACAATTATACATAGAAGACAAGTGTTATTATGAAATATAATATCTTTTATGGAATTATTTAAAAATAAAGGGACACATCTGTTGTGTTCGCGGGGAAAGACGAGGCCGGAAGGCGACAATCCACAGGCAAACGGGTTTATTGAGAAGACACGGGGCAGACGGCGACTAAACATCAATGACAGATCTGGGAAGACTAACTTAGACGCGGACTAAATACACAGCACAAGCCAAGAGAAACAGGAAACAGGTGATGACAATCGGGAATTAACACGCGGTAACGAGGTGGGCGTGGCACACACGAGGATCGGACGAGCTGGGCGTAACAACGTCATTGAAATATTTATTTATGATTTTATTTATCTTTAGATATATTTATTTTATTTGAGTATCATGGCGTTCCGTACAAACATCTTAGGCGTTTTTGTTACCCTAAAATGTGCTAATAGCTTCTGATTCCTTCTTGTCCTTCTTTTAATGTTCGGTAGATTCTGCATATGTTAGTTATTTACGTGCTTATTTTAATTACTGCGGAAAGTGAGATCCAATTACAGATGGTCAGTCGAGATGCATGTGGAGATGCATGTTAAGGCCACTTAAAATTAATAAATTGTTTTACATGACTCAAATTTCTAAAATATTGGTGAGTAGGGGATTTTATATTTTATATTTTTAGCGAAAAGACGAACGGCAACAGAGATATACTAAAACTAGAAAAGTTCTCAAACAGCTCGCGAAGGGTAACATTACTCGGTATATTGATGCCCTGCCAAGATTTTAATACCATGGGCCCACACACAATCTGACAAACGATAAAAACCATTGTCCGAGAAGCGTCAAATTGAAAAATCCGAGGCTGACATTCAAGAGTTTTCACCCACAGCGGCCATTTTGAGAGAAACACAAGATGATTTCAAATGACCACCGTTAGTTGTTAAACTAACGGTAGATGGCGCGCGTGCATATTGACGATCTCTGACAGTTTTTGAGGTGAAAAAACGGATTTTTTGAAAAATATAAAATATAAAAAAAATCGAGGCGGGCGGCCATGTAAAACAATTTATTAATTTTAAGTGGCCTAATACCAGGTGTGAACAGAGCCTTTGACTCACCACTGTTGTACTGAGCTCATAGTTTTGCATTTGTGGGTTTCCTGTCAGCTTAAACAGGGCTGGTCATTCTCATCGGACCCCTCTAATGTTGGAGTCGAACTCCGCCGGGTCCGTTGATGAGAAGAGATTCACTGCATAGTCGAGGAGTAGTTGCAAGTCACCAGTTTATTGTCTATTCTGATTGCAATCAGGGAGCAACTATATGACATACATTCAGCATTATCCTAATATCGATAGTATCGATACCAACGTTGGTATTGATATCGGGTGGTGTTGGAGTCAAACTCCGCCGGGTCCGTTGATGAGAAGAGACTCACAGCACACCAGAGGAGTTGTTGCAAGTTACCAGTTTATTATCTTATTCTGATTGCAATCAGGGAGCGACCATCTCACACACATACAGTACAGCATGTACAGCAAGAGGGCTAAGCTCGAGCCACAGGTATCGAGTCTGCCCCTTTATAGGCCTTCTGGGGTGACAACCCCCCCTTCTTCTCTTCGGTACTTTCCCCTGCTCGTGACAACAACACATTCCAACCTTTGTTCAACCCGTCTGGTACATATCTTAATATAATTGTTCTGACATTATAGTCTGATTGGCCAGCAAGCTCTAGATAGGTAATATATCTTAATATAATGTTCTGACGTTATGGTCTGATCTGCCCGCAAGCCCTTTAGCCAGTAGGCTCATGTCCCCGTCTCTTGTCTGGCACCTGATTAATATAAACATTGGTTAAATGCTAAGTTCCTGTTTTTATGCACATTCTGTTCCTACTGGTCTGCACCTGCATCGGTAAGTTCTTTTCCATAGTGCAGGGCCAGTATCAATTCCCCTTTTCTGTTATGATTAATGATAGAGAAGCTTCGGTTAGATATTAGTGGCTGCGTGGCTGCACATATGTCTTTTATTAGATATTAGTAACTATGCAAGCGCACTCAATCATTAACCCCTCAGTGGATAGTAGCCTTCCGAGATCGATACTTTTATTTAAATTTTATCTCATTTACGCCAAAGTACATTGCTCCTGTTTAATAAAAGAGCGAACATGTCTCTCTCCTCCCTGCTCTGCTGTTATTAGTTGTCCTTTCATCACGTGACTCAGCAGCGCCAAAGCGCAAGCACTTTTGGCTGTTCTGAGATGACGGAAAGAAAGAGGAGCGCTGTTTGGAGTTATTTTACTGCAGTAAACGAAAATATTGCAAACTGCGATGTTTGTAGAAAGTCTATTCGATACTGTGGCAACACCACAAATCTACACAAACACATAAAACAACACGAAAAAGAGAACGCCGAGCTGCAAAAAAGGAGAGAAGAGGAGGCAAATCCTCCAGACAGACCCCCAGCAGTGCCAGCCCTGAGACAGAGGTCACTGGCCGAGTCGTTTCGGAGAGGCAATGAATATCCAGGTAGCTAGCTACAGTGGTGAAATTAATATTTGAGTTATATAGGACATTCAGTATTAGTTAATGCCAATTAGAAGAGAAAAAAAAACGAATACTTGGTCATAGTTGAACTTGTTACTTTCATCATCAGGCTGATTAAATATAGCCTATATACCTAACACCATTAAAACCTGCTATTCATATGAATTATTTTGGAATTTAAAAATATACAGTGGTGGCCAAAATGATTAGAACAGTAGTTTTTTCACCAACTAAAAAAATGGTTTTAAGTCAGTTATCTTTTGCTTGTGTTAGTAGGAAATAATAATAAAAAAACACTTAAAAACATTTTTTAGCTGGTGAGAATACAGGTGTTCTAATAATTCTGGCCACCACTGTATACCATGAACTTAAAATATGAAAATGTCTGAATATCCCTTTTGTGTTAACTGTGAAAGGGACACTATAGGATTTTTATTTTGGCTACATAGGTAAGATAGGCTTTTGGCTATACTTAATTATTTTTCTGTTTTACCTAGGTGATTCCCCAAGAGCTATTGAAATTACAAAGAGCCTTGCTGAAATGATTGCAAAGGACCGTTTCTCTAGTAATATAGTAAGTTTGTGTTTGCAAATCCAGATCATTACAATAATAAAAATGTTTTTATTTGGCTTAAAAGTGTTTAAAATTTGTCCTGGGTTTTAACATATACATTTAATTATAGCTGCTTTGAGAGCATTCAACTCATAAATCATGACACACTGTTCTCCCCTACAGAAAAGTACATTTAGGTTCAAGTGCATGCTTTTTAAAGTAAAAGTATCAGTATCGGTATCAATATCGGCGATACTGGCCCTGTATTTACTTGGTATCGGATCGATACCAAATTTTGCAGTATCACCCAGCCCTATTCAGCATGTACAGGAAGAAGCTCGAACCATATGTATCGGCTCTGTCTCTTTTTAGGCCTTCTGGGGTGTCACCCCCCCTCTTCTCGGTACTTTCCCATGTACGTGACTACAACATGTTTTGACCTTTGCTCTACTCAGCTAGTATATGCATAAATGTTTTGACGTTTGCTCTAGTTTGCCAGCAAGTCCATTAGCCAGCGGGTGCATGTCCCCGCTTTTGTTTAGCACTAAGTTAAAATAAGTGTCGGTTAGATGATGGGTTCCTGTTTGTGCACACTATCAGTTCTTGATTCTCTCCAGCTGCGTGGGTGAGATCTTTCCATCATGCAGGCCTAGTATCAGTTCCTCTTTCTGCTATCTACAATATTTTAGATGCTATTTTATTAGAAATTAGTAGCTGCATAATTGTACAATTAACCCCTCACTAATTAACAAGGTGTTTCAATAATAACAATAATTGATACCTTCACTGATCCCTGTGGGGAAATTCTCTTAACACCCCCCTTGCTCTCTGTAGGTGAGAGTAAACTGGCTGCAAAGGGCAGCCACCCATAGCAGCACCCAGGGAGCTGGGGGTTAAGGGCCTTGCTCAGGGAACCCCAGATGTGCCAAGGCCAGGCTTGAACTAGCAATATTCTGATCATAGGCAGAGAGGCTTAGCCCACTCAGCCACAGGCTGCCCCAGAATTATCACACTCTGGCTGTTTCATGTTTACTGCACCATTCTCAGGAAACTCTACACACTGGAGTGTGTGAAATTAAAATCCCAGGACGGTGGCTGTTTCTGAGATGATGGAGCCGCTACTCTTATGCTGAGCTCCATTTACCTCGGAGGTCGGAACTCAGAGCTGGGAATGACGTCACAGACGACTTAAACATGTTCCAGTGCAGCAAATCGGACAGCCATTTAGCAAAACCAGTGACTGGTTTAAAAAAGCAAAATTTCTTGCTTAGCCGGATAACTTGTTGTATTTAATGTGTCCCAGTTTAAATGGCCTTTTTCTTCATTCAGTTATATTTAGCCCAGACTACCTTAAATACATCTGGCTAAGCAAGACATCCTGCTTTCTGAAACGGGCCCCAGTTCCAGCCCGGTTAATTGATAGCCACTGTATGCATGATCACACCATATTTAAACCCTCTTAGCTCACATATCTCAGCCATTCAGATGCTCAGCCAAACAGTAAGTGAACCTCTTGACCCTGTTTGCTTGCTGTATATATTCAGCTGCAGTCACACGATTAGATGTTTGAAGGATTTTCAGTACAAATTCAATCAGAACTTTTTAAACTTGCACTTTCAGTAAATTTTTCTTTCATTTTACCAAACCAGACTTGTTCTGAGTGTTTTGTAGCAATTACTGTACACTAACATCTCAAGACAAAATCCATTTATTTAAAATTAACTTTAGCCCTTCCTGCAACAGCTAAGACTGTAACATGGCCTTTATGTTCATCCATAACACAAAGCAGACAGATACACTGCTGGTCGGTACGGCAGTAGACCTCCAGGGGTTTGTCACGGTGGGAACAGACCTTGTCCTGCAGATGTCCAGTGGCATCAGTCAGCTTGTGCTTCTTAAAAGCTGGAGACTCATAGTGAGGCTGGAGGTGAGTTTCACAGTAAGAGGCCAGACACCCCAGGCAGGATTTGACAGCTTTGCGTTTTCTCCAAGTACAGACGTCACACTCCACATCTCCAGGTCCAGCATAATGGTCAGCAGGAGTAGCTGCTTGTAGTCCAGTCTTCTTCAGGTTCTCCACCACTTCAGCCAGGATGGTGTTTCTGCCCAGAACAGGTCTGGGTACGAAGGTCTGTCTGCACTGGGGGCAGCTGTAAACTCCAGCATGATCCCAGTAACTCTTAATGCAGCTCATACAGTAACTGTGTCCACAGTTGATAGTCACTGGATCCTTCAGTAGATCCAGACAGATTGGACAGCTGAACTGGTTCTGATCCAGTGTGGAACTGGCTTCTGCCATTTTACCACGAGCACTGAAAGGATTCAGTTTTGTTTTCTCTCACAGTCGTCTGTGTGAGAGAGTGGGAGGAACTTCCTGCTTCTCAGGCTGCAGTAGGTGTGGTTTTGGACTGAGGCCAGACTGAGAAGAGCAGACTGAGCAAACACTGGAGTTTGAATGTGTGTGTAAAATAATACATGAGATAAACTATACAGACACACAGTTCTGACTAGATAATCAACCTGAAGGTAAGCAGGTTAGGGTCTGGTCAGTACTTGGATAGGAGACTGTGGGATTCAATAGAATTATAAAGAACATACAATGAATAGAGGAAAAGGAGAATATAGCTTAAAGCAGGGCATGATGAAAGGAGAGGGTTAATCTGCTGACAACTGCGCGTACAGGAGAGGAATGGGCCCCACAGTAAACGGAGTTGCGAAAGGGAACTGAATTGTGTAAATAGCTTGCATGGCAAATTGAGGGGTAAATTCTAAAACAAATGTGGCTGATGTGGGAATGATTCTATAAGGCTGTAACTAATAGAAATGAGAAAACTGACTGGTGCCGGCAGGGCAGGATGATGAGGGGTTAATCATACAATAATGCAATTACTAATTCTATAATAATCGGCGTGCTATAAATATGTACATACATCGGGGCCGGTTCTAGACATGCATATATGAGGGGGCAGACAGAAATGTGAAGGGGGCACATGGTGGCGACAAAGGCGGGAAAGGGGTGGGGTGGTGCTCTGGATAACTGTTTTTGTCCAGTAATTGGATTGCACTTTGTCAGGCCTCTACCCTAAGACCTGTCCAACTTGGGGGTCGCACCTGAAGGCTAAGCTTCTGCTGGTGTAGCTCTTAGGGTCACTGAGGCACGCAAACCCCCTGACCACATAGCTGCCCCATTTCCTCTGTTAGTCTACGTGTCGTTTTCTTAGCTACTTTTTCCCTGGTCAGTTCTGACCCCTTGTTGTTCCTTGTGTCTTTCCAGTTTTGTTCAGTTTCCTTAAATCTCTTTGTCTTGGAGCTTTTAAGTGGATCGTCACCTTGTTTCCCTGCCTGCACCAGGCCGCGCCCCAACATGCTCATTAAACATATGATCTGTGCAAATTCTGAAACATCTTTAATAATCACATCTTACACATTTTCTTTCCTGAATTTGCGTGGAACATCAGTGATGCACACTATGACACGGTTTCCATATGAATGGGTCACAACAGTCCAATATTAAACCAACTTCCCAGCAGATTCAGAGTTTTTAGTGTCACAGGAGAAAAGATGCATTATTGTTGTTCACAGTGCAGTTTGCTACACAGTGGCTCATTATCAACTGACATGCGATCTGACATGAATCAAATAGGACGTCAGTTGAGTAGCCGGTCCTGCAATGCAGCCCAGGACACATTCGCCTTCACATTGCTGTAAGAATGTGGCCATATGCGGCCCTGACCACCTCCCAATGTGGTTTGAGTGATCGGATCTCAATGCATCTTCAATGTGTCCTGGGTGTCTTCACACCTGTAATTAGCTCTGTCCACTTGTGATTGGATCACCCAGGACGCATGTTAATACCAGGTGGAAACAGGACCAAAGGGTCTATGTCCAGATTATGATATTTACAAATATCCATCCATCCATCCATCTCCTAACCGGTAATCCAGGTCAGGGTCACAGAGAGCGCCTGGATCCTTTCCCAGGCAGCATAGGGCCCAAGGCTGGGGTCCACCCTGGACAGGATGATTAATGAATTAATGAAACAAACTTGTTTTGTCATCTTGTTTCCTGTCTGTAGAAACAAATGGGTGAAACACAGAGGGAATTTCAGCAGAGAATTCAGATGAGAGAGAAGGAGCTGCAGGAGCTGAGAGAGGCTGTGGCCTCAATCACAGTGAGTATGAACCTGAGGAGAAGATAACAGCTGGCTTGTGATCATATTGAATCTTCTTTCAGATTCAGCAGATTGCAGATTTACAGACTTGTGGGGATTAATCAAATTATTGTCACTGTGGGTTATTCTGGGTCAGAGATTTAATGGGACAAAGTTGCTAGATAACATGGTTCAACCAACCTGGCCTTACAACAGTTATAGCTTATTTATATAGAAAAACACCATAAAAGGCCGATTTGAGAAAAATGCAACTTTGCACAATTTAGTGTAATGGAAATATAAACCGAAAAAGTCACATATTAAACTGAGACCTAATGGTGACAACCAACCTGCCCCATACAGCCACCAGTCTCTGCAAAATCCCTGCAGCTGACAGTGTATGAGCTTAATGAGTGATCATTTCCAATCAGTGCTGCCTGGGTTTCAGTACCTGAGGCATCCAGCATCGTGACACTCCAAACCCCAGCCCTGTGCTGTTTTTATACCTCCTGTTGTGGTAGAGAAATTATAAATCAACATCTCTGATAACACAGAGAGTCACTTAGAATAAAAGTCTGGACCTCTCAGTTTGGTGAGTAAAGAAATTCTCACACCAGCACATAGAGCAACCAGTTGATAAACCATAACTCCCAATTCCCAATAAGGACTTCTAAGTCCTGATTGATCACAAAACACCAACAAACCAAGCTCAAATGTATAAAAAACACAATTCTCCTGCTATATTGGTTCACCTTGGTACTGTAGCAAGGTAAAGGTCACCCATTCTGCTCAATTTACCTGAAGCTGTCTTGGCTTCTAGACTCTACTTGAGAAATTGAGGGATTAATGAGTGAGTACGTCTGTATAGTTACTAATATCTAATAAAAGACATATATGCAGCCACGCAGCCACTAATATCTAACAGAAGCTTCTCTAATATAGTTAATAGCAGAAAGGGGAATTGATACTGGGCCTGAGTTCACCTATGCAGCTGCAGACCATTAGGAACAGAGTGTGCACAAAACAGGAATTTATCATTTAACCGATGTTTATATTAATCAAGTGCTAGACAAGAGACGGGGACATGAACCTGTTGGCTAGAGGGCTTGCTGGCAAATCAGACTATAACGTCAGAACATTTATATTATGATATATACCAGATGGGTAGAACAAAGGTCGGATTGTGTTGTAGTCACAAACAGGGGAAAGTACCGAGGAGACAAGGGGGGGGGGGGGGGTTGACACCCCAGAAGGCCTATAAAGGAGCAGAGCCGATACATGTGGTTGGAGCTTAACCTTCTTGCTGTACATGTTGTATGTATGTGAGATGGTTGCTCCCTGATTGCAATCCGTGTCGACAATAAACTGGTGACTTGCAACTACTCCTCGAGTGTGCAGTGAATCTCTTCTCATCAACGGACCCGGCGGAGTTAGACTCCAACAATATGTATATAGATATTGATTATATGACATTGAATCACTGTTAATGTTTGGGTGTTCCATTGATTAATGATTAACACATTGACGTATTGTCATTGAATCACTGCAAATACATGGTTAACATACGATTAGTATGATTAACATGATTACTTATACATTTGCAATTGCGTAACATATTATATATTGACTACTACAGCTACTTTAATAAGCTATAACTCTTTGAGCACCAGTTGGGGCGGCTTCGAGTCTCTTCCTGCCAGTGGTTTCTCCCCCCCTTTGCTCCACTGTCTGCCTCTCCAAGGTCCGAGGTTCTGCGGAGCCAACTGCAGGCAGCTATCACAAAGCGAGGTCACACAGTATTCAAAACAATGTCTTCTGGTCTAAGGCCTAAGACATAACACACCCAATATGCCTCCCCTCCCGGGCCTACCAATGTCCAATTTTACTTCCACAGGGGGAGATGTACTAACGGACTAACTGGAGCAAATGTCACAATATGCAGAGGTCACGTACAGAGAGAGTATTAGAAGAGGGGGGAGCCCCCGGGGGGGCTATAGAAAGGGCAGACTTGACCTGTATTGTTGAGCCTCTTTCTGCACATGCTGTCTGTATGTCAGTTGGTTGCTCCCGATTGCAATCGATCAGAGAATAAACTGGTGATTTTCTGCAACGACTCCTCGTCTCTGGTGTGGATTGTTGGAGTCAGAACTCCGCCGGGTCCGTTGATGAGAAGAGATTCACAGCACAGTCGAGGAGTAGTTGCAAGTCACCAGTTTATTCTCTAACAGATTGCAATCTGGGAGCGATCATCTGACATACATTCAGCATGTACAAGAAGATGCTCGAACCATAGGGGTCGGCTCTAGGTCTTTATAGGCCCTTTGGGGTGTGGCCCCCCCTTTTCGGTACTTTTCCATCTACGTGACTACCACAGATTTTGGCTTTTGCTCTAGTTAGTATGTGTGCATGTTCCCAGAAAAGAGTAAAAATAAGTGTCAGCTATATGATGGGTTCCTGTTCTCTTACTGTCTGGTACAAGGTCACCCTGACCTGCCCTCATGCTGACAGTTCTTGATTTTTCCCATCTACATGGTGAGATCACCTCATCCCAATATCGGTTCCCATGTCTATTTTCTTCATTGGGTTAGAGGCCATATAATTATAAAATTATTAGTTGCATTCTTAAATGATTAACCCTTCAGGATCCTTTCTCATCACGGACCCGGAGGGTGACTGAACCCAACAGTGACAAAATGCTGAGTGGGGGGACATGTACTAACCGAAGCAGATGTCAAAATATGTTATTGTACAATGGAGTGGAGAGGTACTGAGGGGGAAGTGCCCCCCCAGTTGCAGTATAAATAGCTCTAACAAAGAAGCGTTGAACTTGTCTGCACCGAACTGTGTGACTGACTTGTTCCCGGATCGATCTGCAAAGGTAATAAAGGGGGTACCATGGTACAAATAATATGTCTGCTGTGTGATCCCTTCTCATCAGGAGGGTGGCTGAACCCAACAAGACCAACCAGGAAAGCGTGGTTGCTGCTGAAGAGGTGTTAGTGTGGTTAGCAGGTTAACATCCTGTGGTCTGTGTGGATCCCAGTGCAGTGATGGGGACACTGTGCTGTAAAAAGGGGGCGTCCTTTAAATGAGATGTAAAGCTTTAATAAGTGCTATCAATGTACTGGTGTGTTTTATATGTTGTTCTATGTAATATTATAAGGCCACAGGCCTGCAGGCCCCATCAGTCTGAGATCTGGCAAGCCTGCAATGTTCCACCCAGTGTCCTAAAGCAAAGGTTCACCGGCTCCGACAAGACTGGACCCGAATCACCCGATCACTACATCAAAAGGGACACCTCACCCCCACTGGGCAGCCAGAACCCTGCAGCCAAATTCCAGCGACAAGGCCTGGTTGCGTCAAGACACAGATGCATCCTATACTCGCTAACTCACACCAACACAGGAGGTATTACCCCAGACTAACATTAGGGACACATACACCCATGTTTGGTCTCGTTTGAATGGTCACAGTATGACCGGCACAATACTCTCAACCTTAAAGCGGTATGTTTTCACCTAAGAGAAATATAGAAAATAAGACTAAATCCACCAAAGTGGAGGATCTTGTCACCTGGTAGAACAAAGGAATTGTCACATTCCTCCTAAAGTAATTTGATTGGCTGAGGGCCTGAGAATTGATAAGATCAACAGTTCTCCAAGACACACACAAGATCAGGGCAGGCCCTAAAATAATCAATCACAACCTTTGATATAGCCTGTCACTTGGTTTGGAATACTTAAGGAAGAGCTCCAGAGTAGCATGGGGAGACACTCTGTAATCAGAGCTCCCACATAGTGCTGTATGAATCTACATCTGTAATCAGATATTTTCTGCAGTTACTGTGTGTCCACTCAGCTAAGGTATGTAATTGTTGTATTGTTTTTGATTGGATGGTATAATTTAGGAATTGTAGCCACATGGTCAACTTACATTGATGTTATATTTGGTTAAATTGATGTGTCTTGAATTAATTGTGAATAAACTGTGTTTTAAGTACTTCTTCGCTGTCTGACTTTGCTAACCTCTGCATGTTTCCGGTAGACTGGGTTTATTTCCAACACTCTAGCAGACCCGCGGATCGCCCTCTCCCCCGAGGCGAATCCGGTGTACTCCACCGTCCGGGATTAATGGGAGTTAAGCAATAGAAAGCACAGGCCAGGAGCAATCTGAATAACAGAAATGTCATGACAAAAATGCCATAAAAGATCTTTAATTAAATTGGAGTCAATTCGGTTTTACCTAAAAGGGTAAGTAACTTTACAGGAGCTCTCGGAAGGACCTACACACGTTCCAAACCTTCGGCTGTCCAGTTGGATTCCGCCATTGGGGCAGTGGAGGGTTCCTACAATGTACATGAGAATGAAGGATATAGCACACAAATGTCATATTTTTTCATTTTGTGTCTGTGTGTGTGCTACGAGTCTATATCTATCTATCTATCTATCTATCTATCATCTATCTATCTAATCTATCTATCTATCTATCTATCTATCTATCTATCTGTGTCAATATTTTGTATGGCCACCATTATTTTCCAGCACTGCCTTAACCCTCTTGGGTATGGAGTTCACTAGAGCTTCACAGGTTGCCCCTGAAATCCTCTTCCATCCTTCATGATGACATCACGGAGTTGGTGGATGTTAAGAGACCTTGCGCTCCTCCACCTTCCGTTTGAGGTCCCACAGATGCTCAATAGGGTTTAGGTCTGGAGACCTTTACCCTCAGTTTCTTTAGCATGGCAGTGGTCGTCTTGGAGGTGTGTTTGGGATCGTTATCATGTTGGAATACTTCCCTGCGGCCCCGTTTCCGAAGGGAGGGGATCATGCTCTGCTTCAGTATGTCACAGTACATGTTGGCATTCAAGGTTCCCTCAATGCACTGTAGCTCCCTAGGGCCAACAGCACTCATGCAGCCCCAAACCATGACACTCCCACCACCCTGCTTGACTGTAGGCAAGACACACTTGTCTTTGTCCTCCTCACCTGGTTGCCGCCACACACGCTTGACACCATCTGAACCAAATAAGTTTATCTTGGTCTCATCAGACCACAGGACATGGTTCCAGTAATCCTGTCTGTTTTTGAAATATTCCGCAAACTGTTTGCGGGCTTTCTTGTGCATCATCTTTAGAAGAGGCTTCCGTCTGGGACAACAGCCATGCAGACCAATTTAATGCAGTGTGCGGCGTATGGTTTGAGCACTGACAGGCCGACCCCCCCCCCCCCCCCCCCTTCAGCCTCTGCAGCAATGCTGGCAGCACTCTTACGTCTATTTCCAAAAGACAACCTCTGGATATGACAATGAGCGCATGCACTCAACTTCTCTGGTCGACCATGGTGAGCAGGGATGGATTACGGACCGGGCCAGCGGGGCCGCTGCCCAGGGGCCCTTGGGGTGCAGGGGGCCCGTGGGGCCCCTAGCCCAAAACAATTTGCAACGCTTATCAACAATGTATTTTCGTTTGTCTATTTTAGAGGGCCTACAGTGTTTGATCCTGGTGGTGGTTGACGACCCAACCCCCACCCCCCCCCATTGCCCACCACCGCCGCCAGCACCCCCCCCGTCGACAACCACCGCCAGCACATCCCCCCCCCCCCCCGGCGCCCAACACCGCCAGCACCCCCCCCCCCTGTTCTATGCCATTGTGGTGCTGGTGGGCGGGGGTGGTGCTGGTGGTGGTAGTGGGGGGGGGCCTCAAAAACGTTTTGCCCAGGGGCCCACACAACCCATAATCCGGCCCTGATGGTGAGGCCTGTTCTGAGTGGAACCTGTCCTGTTAAACCGCTGTATGGTCTTGGCCACCGTGCTGCAGCTCGGTTTCAGGGTGTTGGCAATCTTCTTATAGCCAAGGCCATCTTTATGTAGAGCAACAATTCTTTTTTTTCAGATCATCAGAGAGTTCTTTCCCATGAGGTGACATGTTGAACTTCCAGTGACCAGTATGAGAGAGTGTGAGAGCGATAATACCAAGTTTAACACACCAGGTTTATTTTGGATAAAAGATTCACACAATTGGCTACATGAAAATGATGCTGTAAGGCAATTTTGTTTCATCCAATTGCCCTTTATGTTTCATAACTGTCCATTGCAAGACAGGCAGTGGACCCCCATATAAGGATGAAGGTCTCTGATATCATCTGGTAATGATGGCAGAAGAGGTTAGCCAGGCTGCTACATTACACAACGCTGATTACATTTACCTTCCTTTATCAAAGAAACGGTCACACTGTACTCACAGTAAGAAATATTGAGAACACAATACAAAAATATGAGGCTCATTGCTTTGATTCATGTTTCACAAGCTTAGTTGAATTTACAAAATAAATCTCTGCTGTAACCTGCACACCCTTTAAATAAAGCCACTATCGCAATGAGATCAGTCCCCTACAGACAGCTACAGCTGATCTCACTGGACCTGAACCTGTTGAGTTCACTAGTCAACCAACAGAAAGGCTATGGTGTGTCTTTCATGCACTTTTAATTCTGATCTCAGAAATGCACTCACCCTTAAGTTTTGAGTGATGTCATTTTAGGCGATCCATCCATCCATCCATTCATCCATCCATCCATCCATCCATTTTCTGTAACTGCATATGCTATTCAGGGTCACAGAGGGTCTGGATCCTATCCTGGAGGCCAGAGGCACAAAGCAGGGAACAACCCAGGATGGGGTGCCAACCCACTGCAGGACACACTCACTCACACACACCACTCACACCTACAGACAGGTTGGTAACTCCAATTATCCTCAGCAGGATAAGCACGTGGGGTGCCCCCTGGTGGCCATTGGGCCCAAAGCAGCCGCTCAGTTCGCTTATGCCTTGGGCTGACCCGTGCCTGTAGCAACACGAATAACCAGTGCTGCAAATTCTTTGTGTGGAGGTTCTTATGTTGATGCCGCATTGGTCAGTGGCTGCACTGGTTAAAGGACGTGGTGCAAGTGATATGCTGTATGTGTTTGGGAGTTCCTTCCTTTCCCTTAACTGCACATGGCACCTGAACAGGGCAGAATTTCAGAATTCAAGGGCAAAAACCTAGAGGAGACACATATTGACCCTGACGGTATGAACAAAAATGCAAATGTATTTTGATGTTTTGTTTTTTTGTTCTGTTGTAATATGCCAATCTAAATATTTTGTGTGTCTATATTTGTGTAAATATTTTCTTCCTCCCCAGGTCTTCCTGAGGAGGTTCCAGAGAATCAGTCTGAGGACAGGAATTCAAAACAACAAAGGGACACTTCAACTTGCAGAGGTAGTTTGATTCCATTTGAATCAGATCACACTTTGCTAACCACTGACCACTTTGTATGTCGTCTCACAACCAAAGTCCATTCAGAAAGAATTCAGAACTTCGCTTACCCCATGTTTTATCTTACAGAATTAGAACAAAAATAAATAATTCTTCACAATCTACACAGTAAACTATAATAACAAAATATAAAAGGTATTTACATTTTTGTACATTTTATTAAAAATACAAAATTGAAATGCCACTTTATAATAAGATTTGGGAAAGTGAATAACTGAATACATTCCAAATGACAGTAAGGTCATGTCATGTTTTCCTGTTTTCAATAGGATTATTTTATAATATACTGATAAATATTTTTTGCCTGATACAGTTCATGTCTGAGATCTTCGAGGCCAAACTGAAAACTTTCTTCCAATACAAAGGTTTCACTCTTAGGATTCAAAGCTTGAATGCCTCTCATAATGTCACAGTTTGTTTTGCTGAAACGCCTTTTTGTCTCCGTATTTAAGTGATCTAAAATGGTGTAATATACACCTCTTCTGAATTCATCTCGGTCCCCCTCCTCACAGCTGCGCTGCCCAACAGTGGACTGTACAACATATCCACATCCTCATCCACATCCTCATCCACATCCACAGCCTCAGACTCCCACTTTGTATTCTTTTCTCAACAACCTCAACTGCAGCATTACACATTTTTGCTGTATCCACTGCATCTTGCCACAGTTGATCATAACATGATTCACCCCTGTACTCCCATAAAGTGTCCTGTAGGGCCTGGATTAGGCCCACAGCTCTAGCTAGATCAAGGGAAAGTGCTTGAAGCATGTCAGACAGATATTTGGCATCCCCAAGAATCTTCCTAAGAACTGCTAGAATTCCAATAAAGGTCTATTTGTGTAAACAGGCCCAGTGCGTCCACTGATCTCCCCCCACTGATCTCTCCCCACTGATCTCCCCCCACTGATCTCTCCCCACTGCTCTCTCCCCACTGCTCTCTCCATCTATCTCATGTAGTACAGCAATACAGCTGGCAGTCTGTCCATGAGATTTTTACATGCGTAGTACCTACAGTACATGCCCATCTGGTATCACTGAGACTCTGAAGCTCTCTAGCTGCATCCTGATACTGTACATGTCTGGTTGAACTGACAACCATTTCTGCTGAACATACAGTAAGAGCCTGACATGCACACATACAATTTCTGCATCAATGAAAAAAAACAATCAGCGTCAGGGACTGCCTTCACTGCATCGACAATAAGAAGATTAAGGCAGTGTACATTGCAGTGCACATAAAAAGCGTGTTTAGCTTCTCCTTTGATCCTGGTTGCTACCCTACTGCATTTCCCTGACATCACTAAGGTCCCATCATACCCTTGACCAATAAGATTTGATTTATATTCAAGGCCACACCTATCCAAGCATCCGTATTTTGCCTGTTTTTTCTATAACTGTTATCTTTACATACCTGTGGTTGTATTAGCAAAGTCGAGATTGAATTGACCAAAGTCGAGATTTAATTGACCAAAGTCGAGATTGAATTGACCAAAGTCGAGATTTAATTGACCAAAGTCGAGATTTAATTGACCAAACGAATGATCGGTTTGGCCAGGATGTTTATCATTGATCAGGCATACAGTGCATGAAACACTCTGGTACTACTGACTTTCTAGTTTACTAACATGTCGCCTTTGCATGGTGAGTTCACCATCAGGAAAACATGGGCTAGTTTGTCAGGATCATAATGCTAGTTCTCTGAATTTAACCTGGTTTGCTATCACCAACTAACATGCAGCCATTACCTACCCTAAGACAGGGCTGTCTTAAACAATATTAAATTAGCTTCCTATGACTTTTGATGTTAAAAACTACACACATTAGCATGTTCAGTTTACTTAACTATGATTTTATGTCTCTGTTGCACAGAATTAAATATTCCACCAAATAACTTGCGCCCGATTACGTCCACTGTCAATGTGCATGTAGTTGTAGTTCCTCATCTTCTGTATTAGGCTGTTATGTATTAAACTGTATGCATTGTTCAATACGTTTGACCAAAAAGTTAGTTAAATTATTATGATAAATATTTTTTTTAGGAAAGGGTGGGGGGGACATGGGGGTAGCCACCTAGATTCTGGGGGGGCGGGGCTGTCCCCCACGGCCACCACGTTGGAGAGCTCTCCTCAAAGTAGCGCCGTCAGTTGGACCTTGTAACATGAATTATCATGGTGGAGGGTTACAACGTTTATTTTAATGGGGAGATTTTTATTGGGGGGGGGGGGGGGGTCCTTCATTTTCCCACCTTCAGAACCAGCCAGTGAGACCCATTTACCTCAAACCATCTGACCATGTGAGTCTCATTAATGAAACCGTATCTAAAACCTAGCTGGAGCCCACCTCCCCAAGGGTACACTCTACTTTCCCAGAAAATGTCAACCCCCACCCCCCCTTTCCCAAACCCACACCCACCCTCATAATTTGTAGCCCACTAACAGCGTTACTGCACGTCGACGGCCCAGCTCCTCTCGGATTAAAGGCCATGGGAAAGTGAGCCTGCTGACGGGCCCCATGTGCTCCTCATCAAGCTCGACACGGAGCCGCAGAGCTGCCAAGAACAATGTGGGAGCTTCCTGAGCCTTAAGGACATGGCTGATGAGAAGGGAGGCTCATCGCACTGAGCCAGCAAGAGTTATCCAGTGAGAGTTAGTCAGCGAGAGTTAGCCAGGGAGAGTTAGTCAGCGAGAGTTAGCCAGCGAGAGTCAGCCAGCGAGAGTCAGTCAGCGAGAGTTAGCCAGGGAGAGTTAGTCAGCGAGAGTTAGCCAGCGAGAGTTAGCCAGCGAGAGTCAGCCAGCGAGAGTTAGTCAGCGAGAGTTAGCCAGGGAGAGTGAGGGTGCTTTCACACCTACAGCATTTGGTGCGCACCAAACGTGTTTGGTCCCTTGGTTCGGTTCGTTTGCGTTGATGTGAATGCAATCTCGGTACTTTGGTGCGCACCAAATCAATCGATCCGAGACCTGCCTGAAGGGGTGGTCTCGGACCGCTTTATTCGCTCTACTTTGGTACGGTGCGTCTGGTGTGAAAGCAACCAAACCAAATCTGACGAAATGGTATAGTTTAATGCACTTTGGGTATAAGAGATAGGGGGTTGTGGGTAAAATTTTGTAACAAGCCTATGCCTCTCTGTATTCACATTAAAGATGAAAAATGTGTGGCTGGGCTGTTTTGATAGGCCAACGGAGTACCTGATGGATCTGCAGGAAGATCGCCGGCTAATAACAAAATGATCATTCAGGAGGAGGGCACGGGTCTTCTCCCTGAAGTGGCGCGCAATGCGCCGTCGGCGAGATGAATAAACCAGGAAGCTGGTTTGGAGTCGCAGCCGCGAATCGTGTTCGAAATTAATTATCTGAAAATAATGATTTGCACGTACAATGTAGTGCGCGAGGATCAGCACCATGACCGCAAAGCTGTTCCTCCATGGTTATTGAAAGTGGCACGATTTTCTGAAAATAGTCTTCCCGGTTCCCGGTGCCGATGGGCTTTGCGGTCTATTTTGGTTCGTTTAGAACTCTGCATATGTGAAAGCAAACCGTACCCACGTCTGTTTACTACATTGTAACATTTTTCTGACTGGTGCGGACTAAAGCAATCGTACTATAGGTGTGAAAGCACCCTTAGTCAGCGAGAGTTAGCCAGCGAGAGTTAGCCAGCGAGAGTCAGTCAGCGAGAGTTAGCCAGCGAGAGTCAGTCTCTGAATGCATCTGTGGAATCACAAAACTAAAAATGCTTAAAACATTGTATTTTGTTTGCTTACTTACTGTATGGTTATGGTTGGGGCTGGGTAGGGGTTAAGGCTATCATTGTTGGGAATAGAGTTTTCACCATAGAATCAAATGGAAAGTCCCCACAAAGATTTAATTACAAACCTGTGTGTGTGTGTGTGTGTGTGTCTGTGTGTGTGTGTGTGTGTGTATGTGTATCCAGATTGGATAACTAACTGCAGAAGATGGACGGATGGACAGATGGAAATTGCAACCTAACTAAAGAGTAGCAGAAACACTTCTGACACTTGAACTGTGATGATAAGTATGATTATTTATTTAAAAGTGCATCAGTTTTGTACTTAGTGGCATTTGCCAAACGTGCTTGCAGAGGTTAATTCTGCCAGAGGTAAGTGATGTGCGTTGGCGTTTGGCTCACTGGGTTATATCACTATGCTTGTGTGACTAAGGCCCTTAACCCCAAACGCTCCAGTGACTGCCTGCGTCTCCCTTCTCAAAAGAAAGTCTGTTTGTATAACATCATTTGAGGAACTGTTTTCTCTTTTCTTCTCTGAGCTGGAGGTTGAAATGGCCACCAAAGAAAGTTTGCTCTGTATCAGATCACGGTGGATTTGAGAAAAGGGGGTCAGATTTGTTACCCTGAAGCTGCCAAACACAACAGGGCTTGGGCTGTTACATGGTGCTGATTTCAAACACTTTGTCAAATATCCATCCTCTTACCCAGTACAGGGTTACTGGGAGTCTGTTACAGGAAGGCAGGGGACCCCAGGAAACTAGGGAGACCATGGGAACCACACACACACAGAGCAGGGCTGGGACTCAAACCCACAACCCTGGAAGTGTGAGGCTATAAGCTACAAAACCAGGCCCTGTACCAGCTGGCTTTGTTAAACATCCAGCAGCACAAATTCCAGAATAAGGACGTCATTGTATTTAGTTAGTTTGGGCTGTTAATCTGTTCTGCTTAAAGGTCTCTCTGTTCAGATGACCTGAAGTCCAGGAGGAGCTGATTAAGGCCTTTTCCAGCTATGATAAAATAAAACTTCTCCTAGTGACAGCCACAGTCCATCTTCATAGTGTTTCTCCCAAACAGAGCCTTCTTCCTAGTCTGTGTTTGTGCGAGTGTCTCCAGTTCTGGCTGGAGACTGAGATGGGAAGCAGATTCAAAACAGCCTTATCTCCGGCTTTGTGTTTCTCCACTTGCAGTATTCCAGACATGTCCAGCGTGGGGTATACAGTATCCCGGAAATAAATCTGCCTTCAGATAATTATCTCTTCCTCCCTGAAAGTGCCCCTGAGAAACTCCCTTTTCAGAGTTATAACCCTGTCATTTATGACGGCCATATTCCTGCAAGGGAATCACAAACTATACCCTCCTCAGGTCTGTACTTTGGGCTTCTGATGATCTTCTATCATTAGACAGCTGATCTGCCGCCAAACACATATTTATACATTTTTTTCTACAAGACTGTCAACCAATAACTTATTCAGGGAGATGCAAGTGATCAAAGGGTTGCTGATTCAAATCCCATTGTCGGAGGTTTGTTGGTTCAAGTCCCACAGTCAGAAGGTTGCATGTTCAAATCCCTTGGTCGAAACTGGAAAATTGATTTCACTGTTTGGCCCCAAGATGCTCCAGACACCAGCTGACCCTGCTTTCTGAAGTGTACGTCACTGTGGATAAAAGCATTTGCTAGATAAACAAATATAATGAGATCACCAGACATCGATTCTACATCACTAATATAGTTGTGGACACAGAGGCCCCACAGAAGGTCTTATCTTGATCTGTCAAGGCACAGGGTCTACAGGGGGAACAGAACGTTCTGTTCCATTTCGGTTTTGGGGTGCTGCGTGTATAGAAGCCTGAACCTCTGTTAGTATGTCGCCTGCCTCCTCTCTTCACGGACCCCCTAGTGTTTGCGAGCTGGGAACAAAAGCCGTCTTTATGACAGAGTCCAGCGGGCAAAGCATTCTGGGAGGGTGCAGAACCGTGAACAGGACATAGATGTGTGATTCCCATGGCTGCGTTTTTGGTGTTCCAGGGACTGACCAGGTGACTGGGAATTACCACTGTTGCCCTAAAAACCCACATCTTGTTGGGGTGGCGAGTAGTGGTGTGCGATACTACAAGATTTAATATCGATGCGATACCAAGTAAATACAGGGAAAGTATCGCCAATATCGATACTTCTTAATAATTAAGGTGCATGCATCATCAAATTGCTAAAGCTGAATTAATTTTCATTACCTTTAAGTGTTTTTGTGATTTTTTTTTCCGATTAATTAGGTAAAACCCAGGACAGAATTTGGGCAAAGTTTATAAGCAAATAAATACTGTAGTGCGGCAGTACCGGCCGTTAGCGCGGCATGTTGGACTGATGCCATCTTGTAAATATAGTTCTCAGTAATCGCTTGTGTGATTTTAAATGTGCTGTGTGTTATGTCATGTATAGTGGTTAATGTTTATTGTTGTATGTAGCGTGTGTGAATGTGTGCGTGCGCCCACCGTGTGTATGAGGAGTAAATGGGGCGACGTGCACGGTGAGCAGGGCAGGTTTTATGACGAAAAATGCATCCCTGCCGAAAAAAGCATCCCTGCCATAGAATGAATGCTGATGTTCTGACGAGTTGAGCTTTTAAGGGTTTTTTGGGGGTTTTACGAAACGTCCACTTTCGTAATAATAAATATTTATATTATGTTAATTTTTTCAATGACGTAAGAACACGCGTGGATCGTTGAGGTGTGACTGCAAATCACTTGACAGTGACGTAGGTTAACTATTGTTGTCGTATTTCCTCTTTTTGATTATTCAAATTAGAGCACAATTAGGCGGTTCTGTGTTTATTATGTTGGTTTTACAACTTCAAATCTACAACTTCAAGTGAAAACGAGCCTAGAATAACGCAAAATGCCTATAACGATATCGATGAATGAAGCACTAACGTGGCGGATTTCTCCATCGGGGGAGCTGATCAGACCTTGCACGGATGATGTATTTTTGCGTTGCAGTTTTTCTGCACAATCGACTATTTTCACTGATGCCCGAAATGGTAGTCAGAGGCACAATATGCTGCCATCATTTTAACATGTTAATTTTTTAAAATGCAGTATTTTTTGCTCCAACATTTTCATGTTGACTCACTTTAAAATAATGTCTGTGGGACAACGAATGATGAGAAAAAGTAACAGCTGTATATTACAAGAATTAAAATAATAACAATAACTATATATCTTATGCTCTGTCTTTGTGTTTGGAGACTTGTGTCATGACCTGCTCGTACGATTCTCGTGTGTGCCACGCCCCCCCCTCGTTACCTCGTGTTAATTCCTGATTGTAATCACCTGTTGCCTGTTATTTTCGCCTTGTCCTGTGTATTTAGTCTGCATCTGAGTCTGTTTTCCCCAGGTCTGTCTTTAACGTTCGTCCTGTGCTGCTTTAATAAAACCCCGTGTACGTATTCACTCAACTAAAGGACGTTTGTGGACAGAAGTTGATGGTGCTTTTATTTTGAAAGGGTCGTTATGTCGACGTCAGCACACGTTGCAAAATGCCGCCTGTTTTTGACGACATGTACTGTATAAAATCGACATGTTGATTTTTTGCATGTGAAAAATCGACATGTTGATTTTTTGCATCTAAAGGCTTGCAAATTTGATGTCTCTGGCCGTTAATATTTGACGTCTTTAGGCATAAAGTTTTAAGACGTTTTGGCCCCGTTGGCCTTTCATAGTCACAATGCATCTAACCCTAATGTTACGTGACAGCCAGAGGCTGGAGCGGCATTTGAGAGCAGCAGCGCGAACACAGACAGCCGCAGTGCACTCGGGAGAGAGATTGAAACTGAAGTATCGGTCTCATTAAACTGGTATCGATCAATATCAATACCAACATTATTATCGATATCATCGATACTTGGATTGATCCGCCCACCACTAGTGGTGAGGAACTGATATACATTCTGAGCCCCTCCCTCTGGGATCAGGGCTGCCATCATATTTCATGGTTCTGTCTGAGTCATACCTGAATCCAGAATGTGATGAGCAACCACTTCTTTTTTTTTTTTTTTTTTTTTTTTTTTTTATTGCCCACCACCACCCCCCCTCTTCGGAGGACAACTTTATTTTACATTACATTCAAGAGTAAAGATTGTGGCCGCTCCGAACTCACCAGTACCGTGGAAAAGGAGAAAAACAGGGGGGGTACAAAAACAACAGCGTAACAATAACAGACATCAATCACCATGGGGAGAGGGGGAGAGAGAAAAAAAAAAAAAAAAAAAGGGTATACAGAAATAATAACACTAATAATGTAGGCGGGATGGAAAAAAGATGAAGTATAGGGGAATACAGAATACAAACAACCATAAGAAACATAACACTCATCAAACAACAAGAATTATAACAACATCAGTGATACTAATAATAATTAATACAAATCGGTATTATATATATGTAGCATACACACACGTAATCGTACCGTTATATATGTATATTTCAATTTCTAAATCTATAACATACCCTAAAAAGTAATAATAATAATGATATTGATCGCTCAACCAGTCTTGTATGCATGTGCAAGTGTAGGTGTGACCTGATTTGTCATTGGATGTGCTGGCATTTAATGCCGTCAGGGGAGGCGGCAGCACCCCCCCCCCCCCCCCAGGCCCAAGGCGAAGGCAGGAGAACCAGGCAACCGAAGCCACCCTACTGCCCCCCCGTCACAAGGGCCCACAGCCACGCATCCCAGAGACAACCACCCGCCCAACCCGAGAGGGAGCCCGCGAGGGACTAAGGGGGCGCCAACCCCCGCACAGGGAGGCCCGCAGAGGGAGGACGGGCGGCGAGCCCCCCAGCCCCACCCGCAACCAACCCACCGGGGCAGGCGGGTCCAGGGCCGAAGGGCCCCACCCACCGGGACCACCCCCCCCACCCCCCGGCGGACGGCCCCCCACACACCGGGGGAGCCCCAGCCCCCCCAGCCCGTCCCCCGGGAGGACGGGCCGCCGCCCACCGCAGCGACCCGGCACGCCTCCCCCCCAACACTGCAGGATGATCCAAGGGGGGCCCATACAAAGAGCCCCCCCCCCACCCGGGAGCGGACCCGCGGCGTAACAGATCAACCACTTCTGTAACAGATCAACTTTAGCAATCACACTTATTGTAATTAAGTCTTTTTTACCAGATGATTTTATCCCAAGTGACATACGATTGAGAAAGCAGGTCAGAGAATCTCTGGGGCAATTGGGGGTTAAGGGCCCAATGATGACATCATTCTGCTGACCGCGGGATTTGAGCTTCGTGAGTCTACACCTGCTTAGTCAAAGCGCCCTAAGTTTGCTGCTCTCTGCAAAGATCTCCAAAATGAAAGTAAATCTTTTTTTACAGGGGGAAAAATTATCAATACATATTTTAAACATTACAAAAGTGAGTCAGACCCTTATGCAGTGAAGGGTTAATAATTTAAGAATGCAACTAATAATTTTATAATTGTATGGCCTCTAACCCAATGAAGAAAATAGACATGGGAACCGATACTAGGATGAGGTGATCTCATCATGTTGATGGGAAACATCAGGAACTGACAGTAAGGGAACAGGTCAAGATGACCTTGTACCAGACAGTAAGGGAACAGGAACCCATCATATTGCTGACACTTACTTTTTACCCTTTTCTGGGAACATGCACACATACTAACTAGAGCAAAAGCCAAAATCTGTTGTAGTCACGTAGAGGGAAAAGTACAGAAGAGGGGGCCACACCCCAAAAGGCCTATAAAGACTTAGAGCCGACCCCTAGGGTTCGAGCATCTTCTTGTACATGCTGAATGTATGTCGGATGTTTGCTCCCAGCTTGCATGCAAACTGTTAGAGAATAAACTGGTGACTTGCAACTACTCCTTGAATGTGCAGTGAATCTCTTCTCATCAACGGACCCGGCGGAGTTCGACTCCAACAGCAGCTTCAACAAAACATAGGGGGGTGGACGTCGCGATATAATGTAATCATGCGATTACGTTTGCAGCAAAATAAAAGGACAGTGAAAATGTTGGATGAAAGCAAAATGGAATATAGGAGTATGGGAAACGATCCTTTTATAGCATCTAGGTTTTTTAATGTTTGCGAGGCTGAGTTTGTTTATATGGCGAGGAGCCCAGTACCAAGTTACACAAGTAAATAAGATGGAGGAAAGCAGCAGGCAAAAGCCTGACCCAGACGCAGCCCTGATACACGCTGGTTGGCGGCTGGGAAAACTTGCCGCACATCAGCCCTCCGGCGGCTGTTTCAGCTCACGGCAGGAAGCCGCCATCTAGTGGTGGGCTTTGGGAATTGCACGTAGCGCCAGAGTTCCTGGATATTGTTACAGTATCATGGACCTAAAGACTCATTGAGGTTTGATTCAAAACACAATATTGTGCAGTTTGGGGATTGCGTGGGTGTTTCTGTGCTCATCATCACAGGTCCTGAGGGCCCATACATGCTGGTGCTGAGCTCTGATATTCTTAAGTATTATTTTTAATAATTGATGCGCTTGGATTCGATCTTTGATCCAATGTTTTGTCGTTTTTAATCTTTCCAAGCACTTCGGGTAGCGGGGCGACGCCCAGCACCGTATCAATTTGCTTCCTTATTTGTATGTCGTTTTGATAAAAGTGTTTGATAAATAAGTAAAATGTAAATAAGTATAAATGTAAATACAACAGTAAATATAAAAAAAAATTGCTGGTAGTTTTCTCTCTGGTAGGTCTCTAACCTTACAGCCCTGGGAGAAAAGTCTAGTGTCACATGATACATGTAAATGCGTAGTTTTCTGTATCTTAATCTGAAAGTCAGTTCGTCGTTTACCCAGAAGGTGGCAGCACATGAACACTACAAAACTGAAAGTTTGGTACGTCGCTTCGTATACAATAGTGCGCTATCCGTATATTTAAAAAACTGCATAATTACATACATCAATAAATATTTTTCCTTCAAAAAAGAATAAAAGCATGTTTACACAAGATACCCAAATCTAAGAATCCCCCTTGGCAGCATGTTATGCTGTAGTGTGGTTTTGTTTTCAGCTCCATACTTTCCCAGAATTACCCTGGACTACTTCTAGTACTGAAGCCCAAAGAATCAAACACAGAGCTCACATAACTTGGCATGAGGCCTCTGAATTACCTAAAGTGGATGGAGTTTTGACTCCGGCCCATGGGGATTCAGAGCAGATACAAATGATCGCGAACCCATGTCTGATTTACAGTGAAAGGTGACTGAACACAATGCACAGCCTCTGTAATGACTCCACTGTCCAGCAAGGGGTGCCACATGAAAGCTGCACAGCAGGAGTAAACAGGCTTCTGGAGATGATGCACCACAGTCCCACAGTCCTCTAGTCTTAAGTGCTCTAATCTTGTGGTCCCTCTATACCCTGGTCTCATAGTCCCTAGTGCCCAATTCCCCCTTTGCCCAACTTCCATGATCCACAAGTCCCTAGTCTCCTCGTTTCTTAGTCCCCTTGTTCCTAATCCCATAGTCCACTACTCCTTAGTCCCCTTGTTCCTAATCCCATAGTCCACTACTCCTTAGTCCCCTTGTTCCTAATCCCATAGTCCACTACTCCTTAGTCCCCTTGTTCCTAATCCCATAGTCCACTACTCCTTAGTCCCCTTGTTCCTAATCCCATAGTCCACTACTCCTTAGTCCCCTTGTTCATAATCCCATAGTCCACTACTCCTTAGTCCCCTTGTTCCTAATCCCATAGTCCACTACTCCTTAGTCCCCTAGTTCCTACTCCCTATTCCCCTTGAATTAACAAATAGATACTTAAATGCAAAGACTAACAAGGGGCAACAAGGAACAGGCATGAATGATCAGGGTCACGCTAGGGAGGAGACAGTAAGTCTGTAAGTATATCACAGATGTGAGAGAAATGCTTGTGCATATAGGCTGTAAACCCTCATGCTCATGCATTTTAGTCTCTGTAAGTGTTACGTTCCGGCTGCTGTCAGGCGCAGCATAAACGGACTCAGACCCAGGATGGCTCGATTGTCAGGGATAATTTATTAACAAAGAGCACAAACAGGAGAGAACATAACAGAAAAGGACAATGAAACACTGATGCAGAGCCGAAGCCGGCGTGGTGGCTGCCACAGGATCGATTCCTCCCCCCTTAGCCGGGAACCCACCTTATACACCCACCCCCAGATTAACAGGTGCATCACATCTAAATTAGACAGGGGGGGAGAGAAACAAACAAGCCACCAGCAGAGGCAGCAGCACAGAATGTGGAGCTCATCAACAGAGGAAGGAGAGGGACGTCAGAGTAATAATCCACCTTTCCACTGTGTTCAGGGGTATATCTGTATAGCTGCAATGACACTGTGAGTGTATTGTGGGACACATTGCAGCTGACAGTCTGATTCCTAAATTGGGTAGAGTAAAAAAGAAACTTTGTATATTATTTTTTTTTGCCCAGTACTGTGCAGGCAAATAAAATGATGTTTAAATTATCCTCGTGTTGGTGTAAAACTATGATATTATGCCTGTCAGTGTGTCAGCTTAGCCATTTCAGAACCTCTGCTAAAATCACCCCAGTATTTGCAGTGACCATCCAGTGCAGCCATGTATTTTTTGACTTGGCCACTAGCGCACCCCATACAGCTAGTCAATCTGTCACTGACTTTTTAAACCAGTTTATTTAATTATTTAATTGAGCTGTTGGTGAAATTTAACAAATACATGGAACGGCTGAGGTGCCCCTGAGGAGAGGTTTGGAAACGGAAGCGGTGATCATCTAGCCATCCAGCGAGATATCAGTAACTTTTTTTCAGTAGCAGAAGAAATTATTACTAGTTTTTATTGTGTTACTCTTAATTTGCACATGTTCTAATGTTAAATTGCTTTTTTTGTTGTAAGCCAAAGTACACTTGCTATACCCAGAGAAACAGCTTTAAACATTTCTTTGGACTGCCTAAGACTTTTGCACAGTACTATATATATATATATATATACATCAGTATTCCTAATGACACAGAATTTATGCTTTTTCTGGTAATTGGTAATCACCTACACTGCATCATTGATGATCAGGTGTTTTTTTTGCAACATCACAACATCGTTGTTGTAGTACTAACGTGATTTATTAAGATTTTATGTTATTTATGTTTACTTAGTTAACATATGATTAATTTGATTATATTATTTATCTTTACCTCAGGACCGCTGTAGGTTTTGAGATATCTGCCGTCTGCCGCCCCCTGCTGGCCAAAGCATCACCGCTGCGATATCAGGCTGCTGCGCTCAGTCACCAGAGAGCGCGGACTAAGTGTGTTACTCAGTTACGCTTCGGGCAGCGCTGAACCGGGACATTAATAGGATAGAATAGGAAGCCTTTATTGTCAGGTTACAGGTAGCAAATACAATATACAGACAGAAATATATAAACTGTACATATAGAGGGGAGGGGAAAAGCTCCCCCACTCATCAGGATTACATTTCATTACGTTTAATATTATTCAGAATCAGAATTCACTTCATTGGTACAACTGCATGTACTATTAATTTTTTTTTACAGTTTTTGTGCATTCACAGTCAACATAGAACATAAGTCAGAGAAAAACAGTCATATTCTGCATGGGTTTGGCAAGCTGAACAAACATTCATTTATTTCTGTCTAACATACGTCACACTTCAGACAGAGTAAAAAGGGTTATACTACTTAAAAATCAGATTTTACCTTTTTGCCATGGAGAAGCAGTGACATGTGACACTCTGAGGTGGTAAAAATGATTCCTCCAGCACACAGTGAGCTATCCCAGCATGCACAGGGACACAGGGGAGTTTATATAATAAACCCTAAACGCTGGGCAGAGGGGTTCAGTGAATGAGGAGGTGAAGCTGTACAGGAGGGTCAGTCCATCAGAGGAGACTCTGTAGAAGGACAGAGTACCAGCCGCCCAGTCCAGATACACTCCTACTTTGTGGGAGCCTGAGGGCTTTATGGGTATGACAGTCTGTTTATCATAGTGCCAGACAGAGTAACTGTCAGGAGAGCAGAACAGACTCCATGACTTGTCATTGTTTCCAAGCCCACAGTCAGTTCTCCCTCCTTTCCTCCCGATTCCTTTATAAGTCACTCCTATCCAGGCTCCATCTCCACTCCACTCAGCCTCCCAGTAACAGCGAGCAGTCAGACTCTCTCTGCACAGAACTTGGGGCCAGCAGTCAAATCGCTCTGGATGATTAGGATATGGCTGCTCTTCCCCCCATGTCACCTTCCTGCTCCCCTCTGACAGATACAGGTCTCTGTATGCTGTGTTGGGGTCCAGCGTCAGCTGGCAGGAGTCTGTAGGCAAGAGGAAGAGCGATTAATCCCATCACGAAGCCCAGCATCTCCATCATTATCACTGTCACACCTCATACACTCACTAACACAGAACTCGCTCCAGTACACACATTTTATTCCCAATATACTCATGTAGCCGCCTGAGTCTGCAGCGCTCTGGCTGCCCCCTGTGCTGTGAGACACGCCGCGCTGAGAGACTCGCTGGGGACCAAACTGCACTTTAGCCTGCAAGCTAATATTCTGTACGATACATAAAATAAAAAAACGAAGCAGGAATTCAAGTATGTGAAATACCTCAGGAAATGTCGGACGCCCACGCGACGCCGGCTGGAAGACGCACCGAAAAACTGTGCGTGCTAAACTAATATAGGTAAATAAAGTTACAAACAGCATTCATCAAACATACTAACCATAAAATTATACGACAAAGATTACCACTAAAAGTGAGCTTGTCTTTACGTCACAATATGAACATCTTTCAAACCACTTTGGACACACCTCTCTCCAGCAGCGAGCCGACACGATGCTCCCAAAGCGGACGCGGACGCATCTAGGCTGGTTCTCCGTAAAGCGCAACACTCGCGTATCTGCACTGCGCATGCGTACACGGAAACGTTCATAGTTCTCCGGTCAAGCTGTGTACTTTGCACACACGCACGTGTCCTATTTAAGTATTATTATTATTATTAGTAGTAAATTATTAGTCTGATATTCCCTGCACACGTATCACAGCATTGAGGTCTGTGTATGTTGTATCCATCCATCCATCCATCCATCCATCAACTTCCGCTTATCCGAGGTCGGGTTGCAGTCTCAGCAGGGAAACCCAGACTTCCTCTGGGGGAATCCCGAGGCGTTCCCAGACCAGCCGAGAGACATAGTCCCTCAAGCGTGTCCTGGGTATTCCCCGGGGCCTCCTCCCAGTGGGACATGCCCGGAACACCTCACCAAGGAGGTGTCCAGGAGGCATCCCAATCAGATGCCCGAGCCACCTCATCTGGCTCCTCTCAATGCGGAGGAGCAGCGGCTCTACTCTGAGTCCCTCCCGAATGACCGAGCGCCTCACCCTATATCTAAGGGAGAACCCAGCCACACTGCAGAGAAAACTCATTTCAGCCGCTTGCACTCACGATCTTGTTCTTTCAGTCACTACCCACAGCTCGTGACCAAAGGTGAGGGTAGGAACGTAGATCGACTGGTAAATCGAGAGTTTTGCCTTTTGGCTCAGCTCCTTCTATACCATGACAGACTGATGCAGCGCCCGCATCACTGCGGATTCCGCACCGATCCGCCTGTCGACCTCCTGTTCCATCGTCCCCCCACTCGTGAACAAAGCCCCGAGGTACTTAAACTCCTCCACTTGGGGGAGGACTCCATCCCCGACCCAGAGTGAGCATTCTACCCTTTTCCGGCTGAGGACCATGGTCTCGGATTTGGAGGTGCTGATTCTCATCCCGGCAGCTTCACACTCGGCTGCGAATTGTCCCAGCGAAAGCTGAAGGTCATGGTCCGATGAGGCCAACAGAACCACATCTTCTGCAAAAAGCAGAGACCTAATCCTGAGGTCACCAAACCAGACACCCTCAATGCCCTGGCTGCGCCTAGAAATTCTGTCCATAAAAACTATGAAAAGAATCGGTGACAAAGGGCAGCCCTGACGGAGTCCAACCCTCACCGGAAACAAGTCCGGCTTATTGCCACCCATGCGGACCAGACTCTGGCACCGGTCATACAGGGACCGAACAGCCCTTAAAAGGAAGCCAGGCACCCCATATTCCTGGAGCACCCCCCACAGGACTCCCCGAGGGACATGGTTGAATGCCTTCTCCAAGTCCACAAAACACATGTAGACTGGTTGGGCAAACTCCCATGAACCCTCCAGAACCCTGCGAAGAGTATAACGCTGGTGCACTGTTCCATGGCCGGGGCAAAAACCACACTGCTCCTCCTGAATCCGAGGTTCAACAATCCGGCAGACCCTTCTCTCCAGAACCCCCGAATAGACCTTACCAGGAAGGCTGAGGAGTGTGATCTCCCTATAGTTGGAGCACACCCTCTGGTCCCCCCTGATGTCCATGTGATGCTGCAGATGCGTGTCAACCAGGACAGCCCCACAGCATACAGAGGCTTAAGGAACTCCGGGCAGATCTCATCCACCCCCGGGGCCCGGCCACTGAGGAGCTTTTTAACCACCTCAGCAACCTCCACCCCAGAGATAGGGGAGTCCACACCCAAGTCCCCATACTCTGCTTCCACATTGGAAGGCGTGTCGGTGGGATTGAGGATGTCTTCGAGTTATTCGGGATGTTGTGGGTCCTTCCACCGACCCACAACATCCCAAGCTGAGGTCAGCAGTGCACCATCCCCACCATAAACAGTGTTGATATTGCACCGCTTTCCGACCCGGAGCCGCTGGATGGTGGACCAGAATCGCCTCGAAGCCATCCGGAAGTCGTTTTCCATGGCCTCGCCAAACTCCTCCCATGCCTGAGTTTTTGCCTCAGCGACCACCGAAGCTGCATCCTGCTTGGCCTGCCGGTACCTGTCAGCTGCCTCTGGAGTCCCACAGGCTAAAAAAGCCTGATAGGACTCCTTCTTCAGCTTGACGGCATCCCTCACCACTGGTGTCCACCAGCGGGTTCGGGGATTGCCGCCGCGACAGGCACTGACCACCTTACGGCCACAGCTCCGGTCAGCCGCCTCCACAATGGAGGCACGGAACATGGCCCATTTGGACTCAATGTCCCCCGGGACATGGGAGAAGTTCTGCCGGAGGTAGGAGTTGAAACTGCTGACAGGGGATTCCGCCAGACGTTCCCAGCAGACCCTCACTATACGCTTGGGCCTGCCAGGCCTGGCCGGCTTCCTCCCCCACCAGCGGAGCCAACCCACCACCAGGTAGTGATCAGTTGACAGCTCCGCCCCTCTCTTCACCTGAGTGTCCAAGACATGCGGCCACAAGACCGATGACACGTTGTGTAAGAGCGATAAGGGACAACCCTGCCTGGCACCTCGAGAAAGTCAAAGAGGAGTGCAGGGTTCAACCCCCTTCAAGGAGACTGGTTCCAGAGCCCAAGTCATGCGTCGAGATGAGCCTGACTATGTCTAGCCATAACTTCACAACCTCGCGCACCAGCTCAGGCTCCTTCCCCATCAAAGAGGTGACATTCCATGTCCCAAGAGCTAGCGTCTGCAGTCGAGGATCGCCAAGGTCCTCGCCTTCGGCCACTGCCCAGCTCACATCACACCTGACCCCTATCGATTTTTAAAATTATTTTAAAACGTCTTTAAGACTGATCTTTGGCTATTCAACAACCAAAAGCATTCCCCTGATTTCGGATTTATTTTTCATGTTCCTTCTGCGCTTGTCTTATCACTTTTAGGTTTATTCTTATGTTCATCACTCACATTCGTCACTTTCGTGTTTGTAGACTTCCGTCTGGTGCCGAGAACACCCAAATGGCCGAGTACCTGGTGTCTAACTCACTGACTCAAAAAACCCGAGGGCCTGTTCGATGAACGAATTGAACTTACGAGTTTTCAGACACTCGGTGACTCAAAAGAACCTGTTCAATGAACGGTTCGGAAACCAGTCCCAAGAGGACTCACGGCGTTTACTGCGGATGCAGTTACGCTGGTAAAAGGAATAAAATAAACGCAGCTCTTCATCATTTTTCACAACAGTAAATTATTGCATCCATCCATCCATTATTGCATTTCTGTATAATAAAACTGTATGTCTTTCATCAAAGAACAAAATAAGATGTTTCTTAACTTTGACGTTTACACAACAATGTTTGCCAGTTTACTCATGCTCATTGTGTGTATTTGTGATTTTATTGGTAATATTGCAGTTGTTAACTGTAGTCCTTGATACTCATGCACATGAATTTGGCTTAAGTAAAGAAAATAAGAACTATATATACACATGCGTGTTTATTCAGCATCAACACCCTTTCTGCTTTTTATATATGTAACCTTGACACATCATGTGTCCACCTGTGTCCTACCTGAGCAGCAGCATAAACCCAGACACTTGTCACCCAGCACCCAGCCTGAGAAGAGATCGACACTCCTTACATACCCGAAAAGAAAACTGCACCCTGCAACAACCTTCCAACCACTATTACTCATTACCTTGCACCGCAGCCCGAACCCGGAACCGGAACCGGAACCGGAACCGGAACCGGAACCAACCGCTCACCACAATTCCCGTCGCTCACAGGAGTGTCACAGCAACAATCGGACCACGCCCCCCCCTACCGGCTTCCACCGCTTTTATCCACGCCGATCCTAATTAATTGCGTGCGCGGCTGTTTCTCCCCGATTAAAACTTCGTTGCGGAACACCCCCAATTATCTACTAAACAGCCTCTCGTGCATGCAACCCGATACAGGATCCGTGGATGACGTCATCCCTAACAGTCACCGGTTACATTCATATGGTCGCTCCTGACTGTGATTAATCCGTCATTTGCGTTTGCTTTTGTTAATTATCTGTCTGCTCGCTGGTCTTTTGCTGTTGTCTAATTGGCTGATGGCTCTCTTGATCGCCTCCTTCCCGTTTTGTATAGGGGGCAGTAACGGTGGTGGGGTTTCTGTTTCTTGCCTTTCAGTGTCATTATTTAGGGGGGGCTGAGGGCTGTGTGGGCGGAGTTAGTTTAGCGGCTTGGCTTCGGGCTCCATGTGAGCTCATTCCCCGACAGTAGTCGGGGGGGGGGGGATGTACGGTCTGGTTCCAGCTGCAGACGCTTTTCTTTTTTCACCATCTTCTCTTCTGGAATCACTGCGCCGGCTATCCGGAGCACGGGGTTCAGGGGCTTTCGGTTTCATTCGGGGGGGTTGTAGGGGGGTTTTCCCTGAGACGTTTTGCTTAAAGTCGCGGTCGACTGTCCGGCACATTCCACCTCTGGACCGCGGCATTCTGACATTTTTTCATGTTTTTTTTCGTTTACACCTCACTCTTCGTTTCCTTAGTTTAGATCATGGTTAATGCAAATATGGCCTCTTGGAATGTCAGAGCCCTAAATACCCCGGAAAAAGGTCCAGTGTCTCTGATTGTTTGAAAAGGCATCGTGTTGATATTCCTTCTTAATAGAGACCCACTTACTACAGCGAGATGCAATGCTGGCGGCCTCCAGGTTCTACAGGGTTGTTTCCTCCTCATTGATACCGATGCCAACACCGTCCACAATCCTGTCCTGGACAAACCTCCCTCTCTCCTGGGTAGCCGGGTGCCCCCCTCCTCCACCCGCTCCTTGTGTAAATTTGTGCAGGACTTGAATTTAGTCGACTCATCCCATTTAATTAACCCTCCGCCAGAGAATTCTCCTTCATCTCTCCTGGCTTCCAGTCCCAGTCTCGCTTAGATTACATCCTTGTTTCTCTCTCTCTTGCACCTGCTGTTTCTAAAGCTTCTATGATTCCTTCCTCTCTATCTGAGCACAAGTCTGCCTTCCTCCAGTTACTTATCTGCAGCTTCCGATTCATTTAGCTTCTTATTCATAGCCTCTTATTTCGGGGCTTAAGTTGGAAATACAAAATAACGTATGAATAAAAGGCTTGAGAACGTATATTTATTTTGTAGAAGAAAGTCTTCCTGTATTGAAAATGGTGGAATTACCTGGGCATAATGTGATTTTTCATTTGTAACAGTAAACTGGTCGCATGACACATGATCAATTGTTCACACTTATTTGAATAAGAAGCCATATTTCCAAATGGAATGCGGAGGTTTTATTCATCTTGGGTAAGGTAAATATGAAATGCATAGTACACAGCAGGCATGCCACTCTAATGACACTGAAATTAACCTAGGCCAGATAGGTGTTATAAGCTATCTAGCTGAAAACATGGCAGTCTGACCCAGGCTAATTTCAGTGTTTCCTTACAATGGCATACCTGCCATTATATCGCACAACATAATATTTAATTTCGTATTTTCAAAATGTCTTAACTAAAAACTGTACAGCATGTGCAGCTGCGAACACTCCCCTATAAGGAAGCTGCAAGTAACTTAAGCTGTGAAAGAAGACGCTACGAATAAGAAGCTAAATGAATCGGAAGCTGTAGATAAGTAGCTAACTTAAGCCGTGTGTGACTTTGGCATTAGTTTGGGCGACACGGGCGACACGGGCGACATGGGAAAGAAACACAAGGAGAAAGGAATTGGCAAACGCACTGAGAAGCGCAGCAGTGATCAGTAGCTCCGCCCACCGCCCCGCTCCGATTAACATATACACTCACCTAAAGGATTATTAGGAACACCTGTTCAATTTCTCATTAATGCAATTATCTAATCAACCAATCACATGGCAGTTGCTTCAATGCATTTAGGGGTGTGGTCCTGGTCAAGACAATCTCCTGAACTCCAAACTGAATGTCAGAATTGGAAAGAAAGGTGATATAAGCAATTTTGAGCGTGGCATGGTTGTTGGTGCCAGACGGGCCGGTCTGAGTATTTCACAATCTGCTCAGTTACTGGGATTTTCACGCACAACCATTTCTAGGGTTTACAAAGAATGGTGTGCAAAGGGAAAAACATCCAGTATGCGGCAGTCCTGTGGGCGAAAATGCCTTGTTGATGCTAGAGGTCAGAGGAGAATGGGCCGACTGATTCAAGCTGATAGAAGAGCAACTTTGACTGAAATAACCACTCGTTACAACCGAGGTATGCAGCACAGCATTTGTGAAGCCACAACACGCACAACCTTGAGGCGGATGGGCTACAACAGCAGAAGACCCCACCGGGTACCACTCATCTCCACTACAAATGGGAAAAAGAGGCTACAATTTGCACGAGCTCACCAAAATTGGACAGTTGAAGACTGGAAATATGTTGCCTGGTCTCGATTTGTGTTGAGACATTCAAATGGTAGAGTCAGAATTTGGCGTAAACAGAATGAGAACATGGATCCATCATGCCTTGTTACCACTGTGCAGGCTGGTGGTGGTGGTGTAATGGTGTGGGGGATGTTTTCTTGGCACACTTTAGGCCCCTTAGTGCCAATTGGGCATCGTTTAAATGCCACGGCCTACCTGAGCATTGTTTCTGACCATGTCCATCCCTTTATGACCACCATGTACCCATCCTCTGATGGCTACTTCCAGCAGGATAATGCACCATGTCACAAAGCTCGAATCATTTCAATCAATATGGGCCAACATTTCTTTAGAAATGTTGGCCCATATTGATAGGATAGCATCTTGCAGTTGATGGAGATTTGTGGGACGCACATCCAGGGCACGAAGCTCCCGTTCCACCACATCCCAAAGATGCTCTATTGGGTTGAGATCTGGTGACTGTGGGGGCCATTTTAGTACAGTGAACTCATTGTCATGTTCAAGAAACCAATTTGAAATGATTCGAGCTTTGTGACATGGTGCATTATCCTGCTGGAAGTAGCCATCAGAGGATGCTCAGGTAGGCCGTGGCATTTAAACGATGCCCAATTGGCACTAAGGGGCCTAAAGTGTGCCAAGAAAACATCCCCCACACCATTATACCACCAGCACCAGCCTGCACAGTGGTAACAAGGCATGATGGATCCATGTTCTCATTCTGTTTACGCCAAATTCTGACTCTACCATTTGAATGTCTCAACACAAATCGAGACTCATCAGACCAGGCAAAATTTTTCCAGTCTTCAACTGTCCAATTTTGGTGAGCTCGTGCAAATTGTAGCCTCTTTTTCCTATTTGTAGTGGAGATGAGTGGTACCCGGTGGGGTCTTCTGCTGTTGTAGCCCATCCGCCTCAAGGTTGTGCGTGTTGTGGTTTCACAAATGCTTTGCGGCATACCTCGGTTGTAACGAGTGGTTATTTCAGTCAAAGTTGCTCTTCTATCAGCTTGAATCAGTCGGCCCATTCTCCTCTGACCTCTAGCATCAACAAGGCATTTTCGCCCACAGGACTGCCGCATACTGGATGTTTTTCCCTTTGCACACCATTCTTTGTAAACCCTAGAAATGGTTGTGCGTGAAAATCCCAGTAACTGAGCAGATTGTGAAATACTCAGACCGGCCCGTCTGGCACCAACAACCATGCCACGCTCAAAATTGCTTAAATCACCTTTCTTTCCCATTCTGACATTCAGTTTGGAGTTCAGGAGATTGTCTTGACCAGGACCACACCCCTAAATGCATTGAAGCAACTGCCATGTGATTGGTTGATTAGATAATTGCATTAATGAGAAATTGAACAGGTGTTCCTAATAATCCTTTAGGTGAGTGTATATATTATATATATATTTATATGTGTGTGTGTGTGTTTTCTTTTCTCTTACATGCTGTCTCAGGAACAGGATTGATTTGAAAATATTATTACTTGTGTACAAGGCACTAAATGGCACTAATTTCCTTGAACGTTGTGAAGCATCCAGACCCCTGAGGGCATCTGGGAATGGTTTACTCAGTGTCTCAGAATGAAGACCAAGCAGGTGAAGCAGTTTTTAGTCTCTATGCTTCCTGTCTGTGGAACAAACTTCCTGAAGACCTGAGGTCTGCAAGCACTGTCAGCTCATTACAATCAGGGCTTAAAACGTTACTGTTTGCTGCAGATTTTTTGTTATTTGGGCTTTTAGGCTTTTTAAAATTATCTTTTAAATCGACAATGAATGCATTTGCAAGTCCCACCTCAAAGTTTCGAGGTACCAAAAAAGAAAGGGTACTTTGGGTACTGGAACTTTTGGTACTGGTACTCGACCCGAAGTCAATGGAAAAGGGAAAGTACCAAAAGTACCATACCTGGTGCAGTGGAAAAACACCCTTGATAATAAACTTGCCTTGTATTGCAATTGAATTTAAAGGCTACTGACATAAACAGCTCATGTAAATGTGAAAGACCAGGAGGCAGCGGGAGAGAGAAAGAGAAGCTCATCTAGCAGAAGAAAATGAAACACAATAAAACACACTCCACCTCATACACGGAGAGAGAAGCGTGTGTGTGAACAGACTCACATTGTAAGAATTCTGCTCTGGTCTTGGGCACTAATACCAGTAGGATGGTGCCTTTGGTAACTAGGAGGAGACAGAGAGAAACGGAGATGTAAGTAAAAGTAATTTACTTGTGGGAGATGGACTTCACTCACTGTGGAGACACCAGCAGTAGATTATTATCATTATGAGGGACAATAACAGGCATTTTAAGAAGCTGCAAATCATTGTAAGTTACTCATAATACAGATTTTTGGATTCTGTAATGTAGAAGAAACATGATTCATGTGATCTGGATTTTGCAACCCGTCAAATTTAGAGCTCACTAGTTTTCATAAAGATTTAGTCTTATTGGAAAAAGAAACTGACTTCGTCACAACAACATGAGACTGACTGTACTGCATACTCTCTCTGCATGGTGTATATTAACATGAACAGGCTGAAAAATGTTTTTATCAACCTGTATGATGGATCTCTGCCATTTTCTTTTTGCAAACATTCTCCAGTTGATCCTTTAGTTCAGAAACCTCCTTCCTCACATTCTCAAAAGAGCAGCGTGGACTGACGGAGATTCTGGGTCCAAATCCAGCTTCAGGGGTAACAGGAAGACCCTGGCACCTCTACAGACACACAGTGTGATTAAACAGCTTCATCAAAACAAATGTGTATTGCAATCTAATTAACACCATTAACATCTGACAAATGACAGACTAACTGAAATGCAAATGAGAACATGCATCCATTTGAATGTTCTGGTTTTCCTATTGTCACAGTAGCTGTTCTGTTACCTGCAGTAAATGGATGTGATCCTCTGTGTGTGAAAGCTGCTCCAGCTCAGAGTGTCTCCTCTTCAGTTCATCAATCTCCTGCTTCAGTCTCTCCATGTCTCCTTCAGCCTGACTCACTGCAGCCTTCTCCTGATCTCTGATCAGCTTTGTCACCTCAGAGCGTCTTCTCTCAATGGAGTGGATCATCTCAGTGAAGATCCTCTCGCTGTCCTCCACTGTTGACTGTGCTGAGCTCTGTTGGTGACACAGGGAGCAGAGGACAGTAAATTACAATTGGCCCCTTTTGAGGCTCCAGAGAGCCTCATTGTACAATAGTGATGTGAGCTGACAGGAGGTATAAAAACAGCACAGGGCTGGGGTTTGGAGCGTCACGATGCTGAATGCCTCAGGTACTGAAACCCAGCCAGCACTGATTGAAAATGATCCCTCATTAAGCTCATACACTGTCAGCTGCAGGGATTTGGCAGAGACTGGTGCCTGTATGGGGCAGGTTGGTTGTCACCATTAGGTCTCAGTTTAATAGGTGACTTTCTTGGTGTTTATTTGCATTATGCTGGGTTGTGAAAAGTTGCAGTTTTCTTAAATGGGCTTTTCACTGTATTTTTCTAAATAAATAAGGGACTACTGCTGCAACACTTTGTTAAACTCTTATCTAGCAACTTTGTCCCATTTAAATCATTGACCCAGAATAACCCACAGCAGCATTAATACCCATAAATCTGTTGAATCTGAAAGAAGATTCAATATGATCACAAGCCAGCTGTTATCTTCTCCTCAGGTTCATACTCACTGTGATTGAGGCCACAGCCTCTCTCAGCTCCTGCAGCTCCTTCTCTCTCATCTGAATTCTCTGCTGAAATTCCCTCTGTGTTTCACCCATTTGTTTCTACAGACAGGAAACAAGATGACAAAACAAGTTTGTTTCATTAATTCATTAATCATCCTGTCCAGGGTGGACCCCAGCCTTGGGCCCTATGCTGCCTGGGAAAGGATCCAGGCGCTCTCTGTGACCCTGACCTGGATTACCGGTTAGGAGATGGATGGATGGATGGATGGATATTCTTAAATGATTTATTGACTGGTATTAACATGCGTCCTGGGTGATCCAATCACAAGTGGACAGAGCTAATTACAGGTGTGAAGGCACCCAGGACACATTGAAGATGCATTGAGATCTGATCACTGAAACCACATTGGGAGGTGGTCTGGGCCGCATATGGCCACATTCTTACAGCAATGTGAAGGCGAATGTGTCCTGGGCTGCATTGCAGGACCGGCTACTCAACTGACGTCCTACTTGATTTATGTCAGATCACATGTCAGTTGATAATGAGCCACTGTGTAGTAAACTGCACTGTGAACAACAATAATGCATCTTTTCTGCTGCGACACTAAAAACTCTGAATCTGCTGGGAAGTTGGGTTAATATTGGACTGTTGTGACCCATTCATATGGAAACCGTGTCATAGTGTGCATCACTGATGTTCCATGCAAATTCAGAAAAGATAATGTGTAAAATGGCATTTATTAAAGGTGTTTCAGAATTTGCACAGATCATATATTTAATGTGCATGTTGGGGCGCGGCCTGGTGCAGGCAGGGAAACAAGGTGACGATCCACTTAAAAGCTCCAAGACAAAGTGATTTAAGGAAACTGAACAAAACTGGAAAGACACAAAATAAAGGAACAACAAGGGGTCAGAACTCACCAGGGAAAAAGTAGCTAAGAAAACGACACGCAGACTAACAGAGGGAATGGGGCAGCTAGTGATGTTAAGCTTGACACCGAAGCTCCGAGGTTTGTGACAAAAAAAAATATTCATTACATTCTGAAGCACAGCTTTGAGGTTTCCGCCATTCCACCCTAAACATGTGACCATGGTCATCTGAAGCTTCGTTCTGCACTCAAGCATGTGACTGCTTTGGGAATTGAAATTAAGGCAAAAATATATATAAAATAAGGCACAAAAATACAAAATAAAGTCTCATTGATGCTGCACCGAATTTGATTGCCTGTGTCAGACACACAAACTGCATTGTACAGGCACTGAATTTGGTTGTAAAGAAGGACATTGATCAGACACAAGGACCTGACGATATCAAATCCAAGGAACGACAGATTGTGCGTGACCAACTTCAGAACCAGTACAACTGCTAGAGAAAGGCTTTGTCAAATCCAACAGCAGATGGGCAGACCCACTCTCAGAATGATTCAAGGAGTGGAAACCAGCTGGAATAGCACCTATTCAATGCTGCAGTGATCACATGATCAAGGAGAGCCAGTTGGTGCTGCATTGGTCACTCTGAAGACAGAGCTCACAACCCTGACCTCAGAGGAATATCACATAATTTATGATTGTCTGATGATTTATGATTTATGATATTTCAATGAGGCAACTGTTGCACTTCCTGAAGAGAAGAGAGCATCAGGATCCAAGGTAATTCCTCTCATCCACATGCTTAGACATGCTGTGAATCTGAAACTGTCCCAGATACAGAATGTTAAGGCCCAGCAGTTGTGCAAGAACCTCTTGAAGTTGCTCACTGAGAGGTTGTCAGTCTATGAGACCATGAGCATAATGACACTGGCCACACTGCTGGGTCCAAGATATAAAACTGCAGGTTTCTGTCACCAATCTAATGCTCAGGCTGCTGTGAAACGCCTTACAGCAGAGTGTGCATCCAGCATAAGATTACAGGAGGCCCAGCAGAACCCATCCACACCAACATGCATCCAGCCACCAGAACCAGAAGGTTCTGCAATGCACACCGGTACTGTTGCAACCTTTCACGTTTTAATGTTAATGTTCAATTAAACTGAATTGGGATATACAATCATTATTGCACAGTGCAAAATGCACAGTGTATTTAATAATTCATGTTTTGTCATTTTAGTTCAAGGTCTGTAGGATCTTCTGGTCAGTGATGTGGGGGAGAGCAAACGGGTCAAGGGTCCTACAGCAGATGCTACTGTGGAGGTTCAGCAGTACCTCAGTGACCCAAATATACTGCGTTCTGAAGACCCTTTGCAGTTCTGGGATGTGCAGAAGGCTGTGTATCCACACTTATATGAACTTGCAATGCAGTTTCTCTGCACTCCAGCGACCTCTGTTCCACGTTAGTGGTTATTCTCTAAAGTGGGAGAAGTTGTGAATAAAAAAAATGCAACCAACACAAGATTCAACAAATACTGTTCCTCAACAAACATCTGCAGTCCATTGCCCCCTCTTAAGTTACACATGCACCCCTTCCCAGTTAATTCAGACAAGAATCCACAAGAAATTGAACAGCCTAACTTAATCAGTACATTCATGTTCATAAAGCACTACAGACCACTTGAATGTTTGCCTATTTGTATATACCCTGATGCACTATACTGAGTCAAAATGAACTGCTATTTACTTATTTTACCACCTAGTGTCACTAATGCTCACCATTTAGAAAAGCTTCGTGTACTGAACCATTTTTCGACACACTTGCTTCGGAAAGCTTTGTCTTGCCATCAATATGGGCAACTAAGGGAAGATAACCAGGAAAACCAGGCTGAACCCTTTAACCTTGAATAGAAATGTATTAATCTAGGTATATCTTAATACTGAAAGACCTTTTTAATATGTACATTTGTACTGTGTTGAGGTAGGTAAGGTAAGGTAAGGTAGGTAAGGTAAGGAGCACACGCTGATTACAGTGCCTTACCACACCCACCACACGACCAACCACCTCAGGGAGGAGATCCTGAGTGCAGCCGTGCAGTGGGTGACGCCTCAGCACCACACCAGTATGAATGGAGCAGTGTGAGTTTTTTCCAGTGGCTGGAGTGTCAATCCTGCAAAACAACTGTGTTGACGAAGTATAAAAATGCATGTGTATAACGTGAAAAATTTATTGTGAAATATAGTTTGAATTATTTAAGTACTCACATTTGCATTATGTCAAATAATATATTATAATAAGGACTGTCTAATGAAAATCGCGACATTATTACAAAATACAAATTAACAATTATACATAGACAAGTGTTATTATGAAATATAATATGGAATTATTTAAAAATAAAGGGACACATCATTGAAATATTTATTTATTATTTTATTTATCTTTAGATATATTTATTTATTTTATTTGAGTATCATGGCGTTCCGTACAAACATCTTAGGTGTTTTTGTTACCCTAAAATCTGCTAATAGCTTCTGATTCCTTCTTGTCCTTCTTTTAATGTTCGGCAGATTCTGCATATGGAAGTTATTTACGTGCTTATTTTAATTATTTTAACTGCGGAAAGTGAGATCCAATTACAAACGGTCAGTCGAGATGCGTGTGGAGACGCTTGTTAATACCAGGTGTGAACAGAGCCTTTGACTCACCACTGTTGCACTGAGCTCATAGTTTTGTGTTTGTGGGTTTCCTGTCAGCTTAAACAGGGCTGGTCATTCTCATCGGACCTCTCTAATTAACAAGGTGTTTTAATAATAACAATAACTGATACCTTCACTGATCCCTGTGGGGAAATTCTCTTAACAGCCCCCTTGCTCTCTGTAGGTGAGAGCAGAGGCGCATCTTGTCAGCAGGCAGGGCAGGCAGCTGCTTGGGGCCCCCAAGCCACTAGATGGCGAACGAGAGCTGACATTTTAAACTACGGTAGTGGCAATTACGTTTTGAACGTTCATTCCTTTGAACTTTATCAGAGAATTTATTAACCTGCAAATCGTGCGCATTATTATCAAAACAAATGACAACTAGAAGAAAATGAAGAGGAGCTATTTATCCGGGAGTGAGAAAAGAAAGAAGAAAAAAGAGGAAGAGGAGAGAAAAAAGAAAGACAGCGGTAAGTGGAAAAAATAACGATATAATATGTCTAAATGCTGCTAGTGTAGCTTCACTTGCCTAAGCCTTAGCATAACCGTATTTCTTATGTTTTACTTGACATGTGACAACAAAGTTAGTTAACTTGACCAAAGATACTTATCAGACTGCATTGTGTGTCCACCTGGCTGTGACGTGACCGAATCGAGTGTGTGCACCAGCCTTGAGTGAGCAGAGAGACTGCAATTGACTTAGCTTAGCCATCAGGTTGGAAGGATGTAGTTAGTAGCTAAAAGTTGGAGACACTAGTATTCCCAAACAGACAATTTCATTTTGGATATTGTTATCAAAATTAAAAATTAAAAGTTAAAGGAAAACAATTATAAATTTAAATTTGAAGAATTTGAACATTATAACACTTTAATATAAATGTCTTCAGGATCATTGCGGAAATTTTTGTTAATGTCAGATTATTTATTAAAATGATGACAAAAACTGTTTAGAGGGGGGGCCCCCCCAGTGAATTTTTGCTTGGGGCCCCAACAGACCCTAGGATGAGAGTAAGCTGGCTGCAAAGGGCAGCCACCCATAGCAGCACCCAGGGAGCTGGGGGTTAAGGGCCTTGCTCAGGGACCCCCAGATGTACCAAGGCCAGGCTTGAACTGGCAATCTTCTGATCATAGGCAGAGAGGCTTAGCCCACTCAGCCACAGGCTGCCCCAGAACTATCACACTCTGGCTGTTTCATGTTTACTGCACCATTCTCAGTAAACTCTACACACTGGAGTGTGTGAAATTAAAATCCCAGGACGGTGGCTGTTTCTGAGATGATGGAGCCGCTACTCTTATGCTGAGCTCCATTTACCTCGGAAGTCGGAACTCTGAGCGGGGAATGACGTCACAGACGACTTAAACATGTTCCAATGCAGCAAGTCGGAAAACCATTTAGCAAAACCAGGGACTGGTTTAAAAAAGCAGGATTTCTTGCTTAGCCGGATAACTTGTTGGATTTAATGTGTCCCAGTTTAAATGGCCTTTTTCTTCATTCACTTATGTTTAGCCCGGACTACATTAAATACGTCTGGCTGAGCAAGACATCCTGCTTTCTGAAACGGGCCCCAGTTCCAGCCCAGTTAATTGTTAGCCACTGTATGTGTGATCACACCATATTTAAACCCTCTTAGCTCGCACATCTCAGCCATTCAGATGCTCCTTCAAACAGTAAGTGAACCTCTTCACCTTGTTTGCTTGCTGTATATATTCAGCTGCAGTCACATGATTCGATATTTGAAGGAATTTCAGTGCAAATTCAATCAGAACTTTTTAAACTTGCGCTTTCAGTTAGTTTTTCTTTCATCTTACCAAACCACACTTGTTTTGCGTTTTTATTTTAGCAATTACACTAACATGTGTTAAGACACAATCTATTTATTTAAAATTAACTTTATATTTATATAAGTGTACTTCTGGCCTGACCTGTATCTCTGTCCTTCCTGCAGCAGCTGAGACTGTATCATGGCCTCTGTGTTCATCCATCATACAAAGCAGACATATACATTGCTGGTCGGTATGGCAGTAGATCTCCAGCGGTTTGTCATGGTGGGAACAGACCTTGTCCTGCAGATGTCCAGTGGCATCAGTCAGCTTGTGCTTCTTAAAAGCTGGAGACTCATAGTGAGGCTGGAGGTGAGTTTCACAGTAAGAGGCCAGACACACCAGGCAGGACTTGACAGCTTTGTGTTTTCTCCCAGTACAGAAATCACACTCCACATCTCCAAGTCCAGCATAATGGTCAGCAGGAGTAGCTGCTTGTAGTCCAGTCTTCTTCAGGTTTTCCACCACTTCAGCCAGTATGGTGTTTCTGCCCAGAACAGGTCTGGGTACGAAGGTCTGTCTGCACTGGGGGCAGCTGTAAACTCCAGCATGATCCCAGTAACTCTTAATGCAGCTCATACAGTAACTGTGTCCACAGTTGATAGTCACTGGATCCTTCAGTAGATCCAGACATATTGGACAGCTGAACTGGTTCTGGTCCAGTGCAGAACTGGCTTCTGCCATTTTACCACAAACACTGATAGGATTCAGTTTCAGTGTTAGGTTTCACAGTCGTCTGTGTGTGGGAGGAACTTCCTGCTTCTCAGGCTGCAGTAGGTGTGGTTTTGGACTGAGGCCAGACTGAGAAGAGCAGACTGGGCAAACACTGGAGTTTGAATGTGTGTGTAAAATAATACATTAGATAAACTATACAGGCACACAGTTCTGACTAGATACTCAACCTGAAGATAAGCAGGTTAGGGTCTGGCCTGTACTTGGATGGGAGACCAACCAGGAAAGCGTGGTTGCTGCTGAGGATGTGTTAGTGTGGTTAGTAGGTTAACATCCTGTGGTCTGTGTGGATCCCAGTGTAGCGATGGGGACACTGTGCTGTAAAAAGGGGGCATCCTTTAAATGAGATGTAAAGCTTTGATAAGTGCTATCAATGTACTGGTGTGTTTTATATGTTGTTCAATATCACCTCACCCCCACTGGGTGGCCAGAACCCTGCAGCCAAATTCCAGTGACAAGGCCTGGCTGCCTCAAGGCACAGATGCATCCTACACTCACTAACTCACACCAACACAGGAGGTATTACCCCAGACTAACATTAGGGACACATACACCCATGTTTGGTCTCGTTTGAATGGTCACAGTATGACCGGCACAATACTCTCTACCTTAAAGCGGTATCTTCTCACATAAGAGAAATATATAAAGTAAGAATAAAACCACCAAAGTGGAGGATCTTATCACCTGGTAGAACAAAGGAATTATCACATTCCTCCTAAAGCAATTCGATTGGCTGAGGGTCTGAGAATTGATAAGATCAGCAGTTTTCCAGGACATACACACAAGATGAAAACAGTCCCTAAATTAATCAATCACGGTATTTGGTACAGTCTGTCACTTGTTTTGGAATACTTAAGGAAGAGCTCCAGAGTAGCAAAAAGGGAGACACTCTGTAATCAGAGCTCACACATAGTGCTGTATGAATCTTCATCTGTAATCAGATATTTTCCACAGTTACTCTGTGTCACTCAGCTAAGGTATAGAATTGTTGTATTGTTTTTGATTGCATGGTATAGTTTAGGAATTGTGGCTACATGTTAAACTTACATTGGTGTTATATTTGGTTAAATTTATGTGTCTTGAATTAATTGTGAATAAACTGTGTTTTTGTCACGATCGGCGAAGGAGGCGAGCAGGGAAGCAGGAGAGCAAGCCAGGACTTCAGGTAAACTGGGTTTAATGCACAAGAGACGGACATCGACGGACAATACAATGCCGGATCTGGCATACATGGGGAGACACGGACTCATATACACAGAACAAGGCAAAAGAAACAGGAAACAGCTGGGCACAATCGGGTAAGCACACGTGGATAATGAGGGGGCGTGGCACACACTAGGAGCGGACGGAGCGGGGCGTGACAGTTTTGAGTAGGGTGTCTGACTTTGCTAACCTCCGTATGTTTCCGGTAGACTGGGTTTATTTCCAACACTCTAGCAGACCCGCGGATCGCCCTCTCCCCCAAGGCGAATCCGGTGTACTCCACCGTCCGGGATTAATGGGAGTTAAGAAATAGAAAGCACAGGCCAGGAGTAATCTGAATAACAGAAATGTCATGACTGAAATGGCATAAAAGATCTTTAATTAAATTGGAGTCAGATATAATTCGGTTTTCCCTAAAAGGGTAAGTAACTTTACAGGAGCGCTCGGAAGGACCTACACGCATCCCAAGCTTTTGGCTGTCCAGTTGGATTCTGCCATAGGGCCAGTGGACGGTTCCTACAATGTAGGCTACATGAGAATAAAGGATGCAGCACACAAATGTCATATTTTTTCATTTTGTGTCTGTGTGTGCTGCCTGTGTGCCTGTAATCAGAAGGTCGCTGGTTCAAACGAAATAACGACTTACTATCTTGTTATAACGACTTATTATGTCAAAATAACGACTTATTGTCTCCGAAAAAAATGCATCATATGCGGTTCAGGGCTTCCGTAGTTCGTGAATGATTCATAGCATGATGCATTTTGACTGGCATCCCTTATGGTCTTGTGAGGCCTATTTTTTCTGTTAAACAATTGTAGCTGTAAATAAACAGCCAAATTACAACCAATATTTTCAGTCTGTCACGTCCTGCTCCGTCCAATCCTCGTGCGTGCCACACCCCCGTCTTACCTCGTGTTAATACCTGATTGTTCTCACCTGTTTCTTGTTACTGCCAGCCTGTCGTGTATTTAGTCTGCGTCAGTCAACGCAGCAGGACGAGGACATCTGGCTCGTCCTGCTGCATGAGGTAGCGTACTGGAGAGAGCAGCCTTTAATCCAAGACGACCCAGCTCTGTGCGGCTTGGTGGAACAAAGCTGGGATCTCCTCCTCCAAGGAGTGAACCCCCAGACGGAGGAATGCAACATGGCGTTCCCCGACTCCTCCTACAGGTTCCGGGCGGCGCAAAAAGAAGAGACGCCGGGGAAAAGGGGAGGAAGCCGCCCCGACGCTCGTCCTGGGGGCGTGCTACCTCGCCGCAGCGCCTCTTCTCCGGAGGTCTTCACAACCGCACTGCCCCAAACACCATCCACCTCGCCGCTTCGGGACGGCCGCCTGGAGTGTGCGGGGATCGCAGCGGTGTGGGACGCCATCCCTCGGGTCCCGCGGACAGGCCGCCAAAAACAACTATACTGGCCTGTATGCGTGGTCGTTCGCCAGGGCAAGCATCATGACTGGAAGAGATTTCATCACTTTGCATCTGCCAAGGCAATGATGGAAAAATTCAAAGAGGAGATAGAATTCCACATACTTTTAACAGAAACTTCTATTCAAAGTTTCAAACTGACATTTCCAAGATAGCAGAGTTAGCTAATCTCTGGAGCAGTTGGGGTTTAAGGGCCTTACCTAAGTCTACTCCATCAACCCTGGGACTTGAACCAATGACTTTTTTATCACAGACACATCATCCTAACCCACTGAGCCACATATACAAAGCTTTCATTGTCATTTAGGGTGGAGGAGTGAGGAGTGCAGGCAGTGCACTCTGTCAGGGGCGGTGGTTCGAATCCTTCCCCTGACTGGGTGTGGAGTTTACATGCTCCTCTCACATTTTTCTGTAGGTTTACTCCAGGTAGTACAGTTTCCTTTTGCAGTCCAAAAAAAAAAAACCCAGGACAGACAATCCATGATTTACGTGAATTACCGGATCCCATAAACCCTTACATAAGTTATATTTTATGTAAGTTACATTTACCTTTGTCTACCATTCAAGACGTCTTATAGGAAAAAGAATACATTAGCCAAAAATATATTAGCAAAACATCAGACTTGCTTTCAGCTTGAATATCATCTGCTAACGATGGCAGAAGAGGTTAGCCAGGTGGCTATGACACAACGCTGTCTACATTTACCTTCCTTTATCAAAGAAACGGTCACACTGTACTCACAGTAAGAAATATTGAGAACACAATACAAAAATATGAGGTTCACCACTTTGATTCATGTTTCACAGACTGAGTTGAATTTACAAAATAAATCTCTACAGGAATCTGCACACCCTTTAAATAAAGCCACTATCGCAGTGAGAGCAGTCCCCTACAGACAGCTGCAGCTGATCTCACTGGACCAGAACCTGTTGAGTTCACTAGTCAACCAACAGAAAGGTTATGGTGTGTCTTTCATGCACTTTTAATTCTGATCTCAGAAATGCACTCACCCTTAAGTTTTGAGTGATGTCATTTTAGGCGATCCATCCATCCATCCATTTTCTGTAACTGCTCATGCTATTCAGGGTCACAGAGGGTCTGGAGCCTAGCCTGGAGGCCAGAGGCACAAAGCAGGGATCAACCCAGGATGGGGTGCCAACCCACTGCAGGACACACTCACTCATACAAACCACTCACACCTACAGACAGGTTGGTAACTCCAATTATCCTCAGGATGTTTTCGGTCTGTGGGGGGAAACCAGAGGATCTGGAGGAAACCTCACAACAACACAGGAAGAACATGCAAACTCCACACACAGATACTCAAACCCTGGTTCCAAGGGTACGAGGCAACAGTGCTCACCACTGCACCACCATGCCACCCTATTTTAGGCTATATTGACAGTATAGTCAATTCAATTCAATTATATAAGTCTTTACTGAGAATGTATGGGTAAAAATTAATTTTGAAAAAGTGATTTTACTTATAATTGTAAATATTTTTAAGAATTTACAGAAGGGTGCAAAGCACAGTAAGTCTGTTTTGCCAGAATTTACAGGCTGTAACTCTGGACAGGATCCTGCTCTCAGAATCCCAGCTCCCTGCCAGTTGATGATGTATTGGTGGACCCTTAAGAGGGATATTTCTGAGGTCACATACAGCAGAAAATCATACACTTTGACATTTTAGGTGAGTGACTTCCACCATGCACAAATACTGTATATATACAAATAACATCAAGTGCAATTGTATGTCATTCAAGATCATTGTGTGATATTGAAATTCCGATTAGGTATATGTACTTTATGTTCATCTATTCTATGTTCATCTATATTAAGTTTTTTGACGGGTATTTTTGGTCACCCACTGTAATCTACATGGTTATCACTCCCAGGAGGGGCAGCTAGCCAGTTGAACAAGCCCATCACAGGTGACTAGGTCAGCAGGTATTTGAACAGCTCTATTAAGTGAGACTATCAATCTAAGGATGCATTTTTTTATCTCATATAGTACACCTAAGGTATAGCTACTTCATAGTTAGACTGAGCTCAAAGCCATTTATTGCCAATGATAATTTAACAACCAAAGCATGGATGAATTTTAATCTTCACCCCCTGTAGTCAGTGCCCAACCCTATTCAGGGGCCTAAGCAAAATGTGATTAACTTTATTGTCATTAGTCATCTCCCTTTCCTATTCTGACAGGATAAGCACATGGGGTGCCCCCTGGTGGCCATTGGGCCCTAAGCAGCCACTGAGGTTCCTCAGGTTGCTTATGTAGCAATACGAATAACCAGTTATGCAAAAAATTCGTTGTGTGGAGGAAGTCTTATGTTGACGTCGCATTGGTCGGTAGCTGCACTGGTTAAAGGAAGTGGTGCAAGTGATGTGTGGCAAGCGTTTGGGAGTTCTTTCCTTTCCCTTAACTGCACATGGAACTTGTAATGAATAGGCCCCCCTTAAAGGGCCAGAGCTGTTTGCAGTGTCCGAGCACTCCCTTACTGGAATGTGACAGTGATCAGTTACAGTTGGTTGCCAGTTCAGGGGGATCAAAACCCACTGATCAGTATGTTGTTGACATGTGCATTCTGCTGGCTGGTTTTTTAGTTTGCAGAGACATTTGCAAATGAACCAGAGTCGGGACCCTAAGAATCACACCTCTGGTGTATTGTAATTGTCTCAAAACTTAAATCGGACCATAAACTCTTCCACAATGGCATACATTGTGGGACAGGTTTTTTTTTTGTTTGTTTCTGAAAAAGGAGCTAATTGTGAGGACTACTGTACTAACGTTTACTAATTAAAGAGCAATGCACCCTGGTATGAGGTGCGGCTCTGCGGGGTAGGATGCTGTGTCGGTGACCAGAACACTGCTGGCTGAAACCCACTGGCCAGTAAGGTGATTGTGCCATTATGTCCCAGTTGCTCCTGGGACTGGCTGACTGTACTTTCTCAGTTGTATGTCATTTTGGATAAAATCCTCAGCTACAGAGTGTTACATCCAGGGCTCCATATGAAGCTCACCCACTCACCTGAGGTGAGTCCTTTAGATGAAAGTCGAGTATAATAACTGGATACTGTTCCACTGGCTAGCAAAAAAGTTGCATGTCAGACTACACTTTTACTGAACTTGTCTAGTTGGCTAGTACCAAAAATTCTTAAGTTCCACTCAGTGCTTGAAGTGGGCTTGTACTCACCAGTACACAGTACCAGCACCTCTCTGTTGTTCTCTTCAGAATGCCGACACCTCTCAATATCTGCTGGTACTGAATGACAAGGGAGTATCGGCACCTGGTACTGAACAAAAAAGGCTTCACCAGCACATGGTACTGAATAACAAGGGCAGTACTGGCACCTGGAACCAAATAACAAGGGCAGTACTGGCACCTGGTACTGAATGACAAGGGGAGTATCGGCACCTTGTACTGAATAGCAAAGGCAGTACCGGCACCTGGTACTGAATAACAAGGGCAGTACTGGCACCTGGTACTGAATGACAAGGGCAGTACCGGCACCTGGTACTGAATGACAAGAGGAGTACCGGCACCTGGTACTGAATGACAAGGGGAGGTCCGGCACCTGGTACTGAATGACAAGAGGAGTACCGGCACCTGGTACTGAATGACAAGGGGAGTACCGGCACCGGGTACTGAATGACAAGGGGAGTATCGGCACCTGGTACTGAATGACAAGGGGAGTATCGGCACCTGGTACAGAATGACGAGGGGAGTATCGGCACCGGGTACTGAATGACGAGGAGAGTATCGGCACCGGGTACTGAATGACGAGGGGAGTATCGGCACCTGGTACTGAATAACAAGGGGAGTATCGGCACCTGGTACTGAATAACAACCACCTGAAGCTCCTGAATAACCAGCACATCTTTTTTCCCACTTCAAGTACTGGTTCTGCTCCTCTTAGGATGCCTAGAACAGCTCCCCTGGACGTCCATGAGATGGCATCCTTATGATATTCCCAAACCACCTTTACTGATTGTGATCCTGGCATCTTGTTCTTTTGGTCATTACCCACAATTCAATGCTGCAGATGCTGATTTTTTTCAACATTTTTATTCAGTGGTGTCCTAATGGTTAGGGAAGCATACTTGTGATTGAAAAGTTGTTGGTTCGAATCCCCGACCAGCAAGGTACCACTGAGGTACCCTGAGCAAAGTACTGCCTTCAGCTGTCCCTTGCTATGTCACCTATGGGTTAAATGCAGAGGACACATTTCATTGTTGTGCCATGGTGTGTCAACAATGACAACTAATCACTTTCACTAGGTTCTTCATACTCACTTAATTAGGATGTATTTGAATTCCGGGTCAGATGAAACCAAAAAGACAACAGAGTCTGCAGCAACAGGGATGATACCTCTGGCACCCCTAATTATAGTGGTATCAATTTGCCTGTTAATAATAAACAGATAACAGGAATAGTCCACAGAACCTTAAAATAAGGGGTGGTGTGTGTGTTTCTGTGAGTTACGATTGGAAGGCTGCTGGTTTGAATCCCATATATGGAAGAGTGATCATATGACCATTGAACCCTTGAGCAAGGCCCTTATCCCCAAAACTGCCCCAGAGTTCCTGGAAAAATGGCTGACCCTGTGCTCTGACCCCAAGCTTAACTTACATAGAGGTACAATATGGGATATATGTGAAACAAGCAATTCTCATGTATTTGTACAATCACCATTACATGGAAGATCTCCTGCTCATGTTTATAAATATAACCATATCTCAACAGCTTGAGATCATCAGGAACTCTGGCATAACCAGATCTCTTGCAATTATGGCTAGGAATGCCTCGCAAGCTAGGTCAATGTTGAATCATGCTGCCATCTGGTGGTTAGTATGGGGAAGGCCAGTAAATGTGGCCGTGTTGGGATCAATGGTAATCCGATTCTAACTTTAAGATAAAAAGTCTATCAGCTCATATAGCTTTCATTAAATATTTTCGCTTAACAGTTGAGAGTGCCATCACTGATTCCAGTGTGTTACATAAATAGATTGTAAGCTTCCTGCAACTCAGTTATTCAACCCATTGCATAATCCTCATTTTGCAATTTAGGCTAATTGTGGTCACTTCAGAGTAGAATCTATACACGTTAGCTGAGTGTTCATTCTGCACGTTGCAATTAGCTTACGGAAAGAATATTAACGACGCTGGTAAATAATAATAATAATAATAATAATAATAATAATAATAATAATACAAATCTTCATTCTATTAAATAACCCAAAGTTTATTTCCAGGACTGAGGCCAGTAATTTAAATGCAAAAATGAAAATTAACGGACTACATTTTTTAACGCCACCCCTTGTTCATTTCATATCACGTTGTTAAAAATCAAGCTGAAATTATATAGCCTAGACCAGTTCTGTGTAAACACTTTCCGAGCTCCGGGTGCGGGATTCCCCTTTGGTAAATTTTGCCGACCGGGGGATCCCCTCAGTCAATTTAGTGTGATCGCTGGTAATAATAGAAAACTCAGAAAAACCAAAGCGGATCGACGGTATTGATTATGGCAACATGGGCCGGTGCTCAGAGTCCCCTGACATTCATGGACTTTGGATTTTCCCTTGACCACAGTTTACACCTTATTTAGCAAACAAGCCCACTATTTCTTTTCCCATATGTTAGGGGGGGGGGGTAGCCAGCTGATCCCAGAGTAGGGAGAAAGCAGTTTTGCTTTCTCCCTACTTGGGGTTTTTTGGTTCCTCTCCTCTTTCGTCATCTCGAATTCTTTCTTTAATTTCTCTTTCTTTCATTTTCCCTGTTTTGTATTGTTCTCTCTTAATGATGTTGTAATGTGTCACAACACAACCACGTAAAGCGCCTTGGGGCGACTCTGTTAAAGGTACCGCATAAAAATAAATTGAGTTGAAATAACGATCTCGTGTTTTTTCCATCATTAATGAATCGTGACAAATCTTTTACCTGAAGTAGCTATTTGTTCATAATTTGTACTTCTGTGGTAATTTTCACTTCTGTAATTTCTAAGTGTCTGTGTGTGTGTATGCATACAAGTACAGTGCTACCGATTTTTTATGGGTCATTCACTGCATCTGTCCACTTCTCCTCCTTTTCTGACCATTTCCCGCTGGCATGCGTTAAGGAATCACGGTCTTCTAGCTACTGAATAGTCTGTTTATCCCTCTTTTAAGCTAGTGTCCTGTAGCGTTGTGCAGCTGGCTATGTCAGCAGACTTTTTAGCCACATTATGAATAATGCCTCTCTTCCCTGGTAAAGCATTTTTAAAGGGCTCCCTGTGTCCTAGATAACCCAAACTCTCCTTTTGTTCGAAGCCCACGTTCAGTAAGAGAGCACAAAGACGCGTCCCAAATCCTTTGTGAAGATAAGTTTACAATTACATGACAGAATGTTTTTTAAAGGCATGTGAACGGCAGTGAACCCCAGCTTCTCTGCTGCAATGCATTATGGGTGCAAAGTAGCCCCAGTCTAACAATCCGTAGCTAATAAAACCTGTGCCTAAAAATAAACGCAGATCAATTCACTGAATATCTCATTTATTCATTAAGAATGTTTTAGATGCCAGACATGTTCTAGACTTTTGAAAGAACATTGTTTGTTTTACATAGAATATTGTAAGGAAAGTTCTCGCCAGTTGTGTAACAAAAAAAAAGCTCTAAAGCAATGGTTAGACTGTGTATACAATCACCCAAAGCAAGTAAGAAGTGTCCCAATGTCACCACAAACTGTCAATGCAGTTTTGCAAGTATGCGGCCACAGAACATCGTTACAAAGGACAAGATGTAAAGACGACTAAAGACAGAGAGATTCAACAATATATGGACACCAGTATGTGGACATGCACTATTAGTTAGAGTAATTGCTTAATTAAGGCAAAACCCACAAATATTAGCAAGCAGAATGAGTTGTTGCACAGAACAGGTTAGTGACTTTTCACTTGGCACTATCACAGGGAACCATCTGTCCAACAAGTCAGTTTGCCATATTTCTGCCCTGCTAGCGGTGCCCTGGTCAACTGTGAATTAAGTGATTGAGAAGGTTAAAACATCTGGGAGCAAGTTCAGTTGTGAAGTGGTAGGACACACACGCTCACAGAAAGGTGACCTGATCACCCAACATCAATACAAGCTCACAGAAACCTGAATGGCATTAAATCCCATTCCAGCATCTAATGGGAAGCCTTCCCAAAAGAGTACAGGCTACTATAGCAACAATGGGCCAATCAACCTCATATTAACACATTTGGTTTCAGAATAAGGTGCTGGACAATCCTGTGTCCACATACTTCTGACCATATAGTGTATATTGATAGTGAACTTTCACGGCCCACAGGCATGCATAGTGACTGCTTTCTTTGCCATTGAGAGGCTTCTCTTAAGTTAGCCCTCCTTGGAGAGTGAAGCCTGGGGTCTGAGCACACAGCCAGCCATTTATTGGACGTCCGTGGAGCATTTAGGTGGGTTAAGGGCCTTGTTCAAGAACCCAGCAGAGGTGTAACAATTTTGCCAAATATGGGAATCAAACCAGTGATCTCTGGATTACAGGGACAGACCCAAACACCAGACACACTGTGCCACACACTGGTAACCATTTTTAGCTGTGAAATGTGCGTGCTGTGATGGACTGGCATCCCGTCCAGCGTGTCCCCCTGCCTCGTGCCCTGTGATGGACTGGCATCCCGTCCAGGGTGTCCCCCTGCCTCGTGCCCTGTGATGGACTGGCATCCCGTCCAGGGTGTCCCCCTGCCTCGTGCCCTGTGATGTATTGGCATCCCGTCCAGGGTGTCCCCTGTCTCGTGCCCTGTGATGGACTGGCATCCCGTCCAGGGTATCCCCCTGCCTCGTGCCCTGTGATGGACTGGCATCCCCAGGGTATCCCCCTGCCTCGTGCCCTGTGATGTATTGGCATCCCGTCCAGGGTGTCCCCCTGCCTCGTGCCCTGTGATGGACTGGCATCCCCAGGGTGTCCCCCTGCCTCGTGCCCTGTGATGGACTGGCATCCCGTCCAGGGTGTCCACCTGCCTCGTGCCCTGTGATAGACTGGCATCCCGTCCAGGGTGTCCCCCTGCCTCGTGCCCTGTGATGTATTGGCATCCTGTCTGGGGAATCCCCCTGCATTACTGTAAGATGACTCGCTGGTGTCAGCAATGAATCCATCTTAATTAGGCAATCTGGCTGATTAATAGGGCCGTCCATATACCTTTTGCCATATACTCTATATGTGAATGTCACAGATTAACCTATAATTAAAATCTAGAATTCCCCCTTATTAGAATTTCACTCCTCTCTAATTTTAAGGATTTGCGTCACCATACTTTCACATTCATTTTCAAATATATTTCAAGTCGTTAAATGGTCCCCAATTCCTCTGATTTCATAGGAACCTCAGTCCTTTCTCTTGCTTTGACGGTTACAGCATACATTAACTTATAATACTAATATACAGCTACAGAAAAAATTAAGAAACCACAGCACAAATTTTTGTTTTACTCATTTCTTAATTTATGGGTGTCCATCTGTGAATAATTTTTATTTTATTTTTTTTGCAAACTGCAGCCAGATTGTCTGTTTCCCATTAATGAAGAGCTTCTTCATTGCTTTATATGACTTCAGTCCTGCTTCTAGCAACCTGATATGAACTGTCCTAGCAGTGCACCTCACATCTGCACTTAATGTTTCCCATTCCTTTTATTCCTTTTGAAGGTCACTTGATGTCATCCTCATGAGAAACTATCAGATAAGTTAACGTCAGCTCTGGCGTTAGAAAGTCGCTTCTGGTCGTATCAAATGTCTCCGGCTTCACCTTATTCTTGTATTCTGCTGTCTTGGAAGCAACCTGCTGCTCAGCGTAGCCTTCTGCCAGCAGAACCAGGATTAAATCAGGATTTAAAAAACACAGATTTATTTAAAAACATACAGTGGTCTCAATTTTTTCCGCGGCTATATATATATAAAAGGATATATGTATGTATGATTCGGAACAGAACTTAAATCTAGCCTCCTTTACCCGAATGATTTTTTTTCTACTCCAACTCCTTTTCTGAGACCACCTCTGTCATTAGCTGGGAGGAGCGAAGCCCGCTAGGTTCCCTTACATCCCTGCGATGGTGGACCGAGAAAGTAACACTTTACCATGGCCGCCTTAAGCATCCACATTCTCGTGCTCTTTTTGTGCATCTTGTTGGTTTTGAAGCTCTGCGGCTTCAGGAAAAGGTGAGTGTTTATTGTTAATGCATTTGGACGGCAAGTTTCATAACACGTTGATGTGTTTGTCGTTGTTTAATTAAAGATGCCGAGTTGCTTGTACAGCGCTCGGCTCACCGTATGTATATGTTCTTATTTCTGAAAACTTCAGATGAGAGTCGCGATGTTATTATTTTTAGTATTGTTGTTGTAGCGACTAATAATAATAATAATAATAATAATAATAATAATATACTGATGCCGTCTTACATTGGCTGTACATCGTACTCAGCAGACATCACTAGACAGAAACGATCCTAAATAATCTAAATCATTCGTATGTGTTTACTCAAATTTATTTACTTTCATTTTCTTATATTATAGAAACCAAAATTCAATATAACTACTGGTAATAAAGATTTTACCTGCCTGACCTAAATGTCTTCACCCCAATAGGCAACAGGATGAACCTCCGCTAATGAACGGCTGGATCCCCTTTCTTGGCGTCGCGCTGGAATACGGGAAAAACCCCCTGGAATTTTTGAGGTCGATCCAGAGGGAATACGGAGACATTTTCACTTGTAAAATAGCCGGGAAATACTTCACCTTTGTGACGGATCCTTTCTCCTATAGCGCGGTGTTTCGCCAGGGAAGGAATCTTGACTTCCAAAAGTTTGCACTGGGATTCTCCCGGAAGGTAAAGTTCACGCGCTGCAGTCCCCTTCCACTCCCATCAACATAAATCAGTCTAATTAGTCGCGAAAGACTGGTACAAAAATAGCTTATAAAAGTGTACTAGAACGTGTTTATTCGGCAGTGGTCTTCACCAGTCGATTATAGTGCTTCACAATGTCTTCTTTTTGAGTTGCTCTCTTCAATGGTTTGCCTTGGTAACAAGGTTCAGTGGAAAACAACGCAGGCTGTTTTTTCTTCGCTTACACTTTCTTCAGTGACAGGATACATGGACAATCCTAGGAAGTGCTGTGAAATCTGTGTGTTTTTAAGCTGTCTGTGTAGTTAGTAGTCCTCAAATATTAGAGTTAACTTAACCGTAACTTGTTTGAAATCCGTCATAAAGGGAAAGTTAAGTCTGTCTGTAGTGCAGACGTGTATCGTGCGGTGGTGAAGAATAAGGTCGACTTGTCATTCGTTTTAAGTTTTCCGTCTTATCCTGATTGAAGCTGTAATTACTGTTAAGCCCAAAATTACTCATACCCATGCCAAATAATGATCTATTATGAATTTCTATTTGTCCAATAGGTTTCTTCTGGCTCGAAATGGCATGCACATCTGACAAAAGATGGTAAAAGATATAAATGAAAAAAAAAAACTATTTGGATGTTTATGAAAAATGCCATGTTCAAAAGTATACATACCCTTTCTCAATAATCAATGGCAAAGCGTTTATTTTGCCATCACAGCAATCAGACGGTTCTTATAATTGCTAACAAGCATTTTGCATGTCTCCACTGAGATTATGGACTTTTTTGCAAAGATCTCCTGGTCCTTGAGGTTGGAAGGCTTCCTTGCCATCACTCTAGTCTTCAGTTCCCTCCACTGATTCTCAATGGAATTCAGGTCTGAACTCTTGCTAGGCTACTCCAAAATGTTGATATTATGTTCTGTTAACCATTTCTTGACCAATTTGGCTGTATGTTTTAGATCATTGTCTTGTTGGAAGATCCAGTGCTGCCTGAGGCCAAATTGTCCTGCCGACTGCCTGATGTTTTCCCCCAGAATCTTAATGTAGTCCTATTTTTTCATGATGCCTTTTACAAGACCAACCCAAAGCATTACATTCCCACCACCACGCTTGACCGTGGGGATGCTGTTCATGAGGTTGAATGCATTTCCGTTCTTTCACCAAAAGAGAGTTACGTCCCTGTGTCCAAACAGTTCCATTTTCATCGCATCCGATGACAGAATCAGGTCCAGGTGAGCGTTTGCAAAGGCTAGGCTAGCTCTCTCTCGCCTGTCTTGGAGAAGTGGAGTCCTCCTCAGTTGGCATCCATGGAGACCAGCCTTGTGTCCAGTATAGTGCCTGCCTGCCTTGTGTTGGTACAAGAATTTGTCAGGATGATCCTATTGGTGATCCTTGGATCCTTCTTGGCCTCCTGCACCACCATTCTTGCCAGCGCTGGGGTCACCTTTGGCTTCCTAACACATTCTTTAAGATTTTTCAAAGTTGGCATTTCTTGTACTTCTTGATTATCCTTTGCACTGTGGCTACTGGCACTGGAGACTTGGATATAACTTGGATATAACTTGTAAATAACTTTAAAGTCTTTCCCCATCTTGCGATCAGCCGCAATGCACAGCTGGAGGTCCTTACTAAGTTCTATGGTTTTATAGCCATGACTTGCAGTTGACTAGTAACCGATTACTGCATCAGCTGTTCTCCTTTTATAGTTGAGCTGAATTCTCTAGAACATGGTAATAATTACCAGGACCACCCGGAATGGTATAGAACAGCGGTGGGCAATCTTACCCGCAAAGGGCCGGTGTGTATGCAGGTTTATGGGATAACCTTTAGGTCAGCTGTTCAAAGCCAGGTGTGAGGACTCTTCAGCCAATCAGTCCTCTAATTAGTAATCTAATTAGGGTGCTACAGCGGCCCTTTGCGGATAAGATTGGTTACCCCTGGTATAGTAGCTCGCCTCTTGCATTTTCTCAAAACATTGCGCAATTTCAAGGGATATGAATAATTATGCATATGGCATTTTTCTTAAAAACAAAAAAAAAAAGCATTAGGATTAATTAACTTTTTTATCAATGACTAGTGCAATTCTGTAGCATCCTTTGTCACATACTTATGTCATTTACTGCCAGATGAAACTATATTGGGCAAATAATACATTATATACATCAAAATTTCGACATGGGTATGAATAATTTTGTGCTTAACTGTATGTCTCTGGTGACAGTCTTTGGTACATTCTTTGGCTTGGTATTGCGAATATCAGGTCAGGCTGCCGATTTCGCGTTAGGCCGTGGGACGGTGGATGATGGGTGACAGAGACATGAAGTAAGGGCTAAAAAAACAAAACTAAATTGTCTGTGAGGTTTTTTTTTTATGCTGGGTGAGTATTTCAAGACATTCAGCTTCCCACGCAAAATCCAGCCTTACTGGAAATGTTAAGTAAGATGTAATTGTTGACATTTAATTAGCAGACACTTTTATTAAAAGCACAGACAAGGGAGGATCAAAGACTTGCTTCAGACAGTCGCTTGCGAGCTTCACTGCCACTACCCCCCCCTCAGCAAACTCCACCACCCAGTTCCACTTTTGAACCAGACAATGTCACTCTACATGGTCTTTTTTTTGGTGGGGGGGGGGGATAGGCTGGCAGTTTGCTTAGTTGCTCAGAAAATGGTGCTATGGGTCTAAGTCGCCTAATTGGTTGCCCAGAATTACCTGAAGCAGTTGGGGTTAAGGGCCTTGCTCGAGAGCCCAAGAGATGAATCACTCTGGGATTCAAACCAATAACCTTCTGATCACCCTGACCCACAGAGCCACACACCAGCTGCAGTTACTATGTGTGTCATTTCCGGAATCCCCCCTGTCACACCTTTCATCTGCTGATAGCCACTAATGCTTTTTGCCCCTCAGGTGTTCGGCCATGCCGACTTCAACGCCCCCATGTACAGTGGGAGCTACAGGGACATCCACCCCATTTTCCGACAAACGCTGCAAGGGCCTGTCCTCCAGCAGCTCATCTCCACCATGATGGAGAACATCCAGATGGTGATCCGCAGGGACGACAGCTTCAACTGGGTCACCGAGGGCCTGCAGCGCTTCGTGGACCGGATCATGTTCGAGGCCGGGTACCTGACTCTCTTCGGCAAAGAGGATGAGGCGTTGGTCAGTGGCGGCGGCGGCCGTGGCGCCCCCCAGTGGCTGTCCATGAGACAGGCCATGGAGGACTTCCATGCCTTTGACAAGGCCTTGCCCGAGATGGCAGCCGGACTCCCCATACACTTACACTTGAAGGCCTTTCGAGCCCGTGAGGCACTAGCCCAGAAGCTCCACCACCGACGTCTGAAGAGGAACAAGTGCTTATCGGCTCTCGTCGAGAGGAGGATTCAGGCTTTTGATAAAATGGAGGAGCTCGACGAGCATGGCAAAGCCAGGACACACTTATGCATTCTGTGGGCTTCCCAAGCCAACACCTTACCTGCAACATTCTGGAGCCTGTACTACATGCTAAGGTAGGCTCACGGCATTGGATAAATCTGATTGGATAAATCTGATTGGATAAATTTAGCTGGAGAAACTTGATTGTATGTTTGTTTTTTCTCTAGTATTTGTTTTGATCCCTTTTATCCAGAATGACTTGATGACATGATGTAACGTTTTGCTCGATTGTTCTTGGGACCCCAACCAGGATAGATGGATAGCTGCATAGCATAGCATGCAACGGTCCAAGTGTATAAGCGTCATTTTCCTTTTGAAATCCATATATGAAGCCACTCATTGAAATTAATCTCTTCATGGTTAGTGCAGACTTCTAGTTGTGTTAATACATCTTATGTAACATGTTTATGGTTTAGATTTTAAAAAATCTGCCATTAAATAAAAAAGGTCAGATGAAGGTCAATGTCAATGTCAGTTTTAATTTAGGAGATGAATCTGATAGTCAGGACAGAACTGTGAACCCTCTCTGCATTTACCCCAGGTCTCCAGATGCCATGAGGGCTGCTCAAGCTGAGGTGGACCGAGTGTTGAGGGAGTCCGGCCACACGCCAGAAAACCTGGACAAACCGGTGGTCCTTTCTAAAGACCAGCTAGACGGCATGTTGGTGCTGGGTGAGTGAGTTCATACAGCGGTGATCCGGGGGTCTCCTGTTGGCCACTATCATCACTACACCCAAGCTGAAGCCCACAGACAGCCGCTAAAAAATGACCAACTGCACCATTGTAGTAAATAGTAGGGGGACGTCTGACAACTCAAATGGTCCTGGTCCTTTGATCATGTTAATGTACCTCTGACTACGTTAAATATCAGCTAAAAAAATAAACATGTTCCAGATTTAAGAGATGCTGAAGCAGCATGTTCTGCTAACCAGCCAGCTAACTACGATCTCCGGACTCTACTCACTAGCTATTTATTTAGTTTTTGAAACATCTGAGTAGGGGCAGTGTAGCTGGTTCATTGTGGTGGCACAATGTCATTATACACCCCCTTCATTCGTCCTACTTCTCACTCCATCCAGGAAGCATCATAGAGGAAGCCCTCCGGCTCTCCAGTGCTTCCATAATGATCCGCGTCGCCAACGAGCACTTCACCTTCACTCTCGATTCCGGCAAGATGGTTGCCATCCGCAAAGGGGATCACATTGCCATGTTCCCGCAGATGATGCACATGGACCCAGAGATCTACGAGAATCCCACGGTACATCCCACTCGTTCATGCCTCGGACCTCTTTCCCATTTGATAATCGGTTCATTATCATGTTGCATGACTAGTGTGATCATACTCAGTTTAGCACGTTATGAGTCAAAGGTACACCACATGGGCAAAAGTATTGAGACACACCTCCACCACTGTCCATAGTCAGTTGAAAGTGGCATCATTGCATCATTGCGAAGTGGACGCATGTAGTAACAACTGAAACTCTGCCACAAAGTGACAGACCATTTAACGTAACAGAGTGGGGTTATCGAATTCTGAGGTGCATTGTGCGTAACATTTGCCAGCGCTCTGTTGACTCAATAACTGCAGTTCCAAACTTCCTCTGGCATTAGCTCCAGCACAAAAACTGTGTCAGGAGCTTCATGGAATGGGCTTCTATGGCCGAGCAGCTGCATGCAAGCCTCACATCACTAAGCGCAATGCCAAACGTCAGATAGAGTGGTGTAAGGGACTCCACCGCTTGTCTCTTAAGCGATGGAAATGTGTTCTGTGGAGTGACAAACCACGCTTCCCTGTCTGGTAGTCTGATGGACGACGCAGGGCTTGGTGGATATTTCTCTTAGGTACAGTGACAGATCCATAATGTGCTCCTGCCCTGAATATGACTGTTGGCTGCCTCCTGTAGGAATTCAAGTTCGACAGATTCCTGGATGAGAATGGGCAGAGGAAGACAGATTTCTACAAGAACGGCAGGAAGCTGCGGCATTTCCTCATGCCCTTCGGGTCCGGGGTCAGTGAGTGCCCCGGTCGCTTCTTTGCCATAAATGAGATCAAGCAGTTTCTCACGTTGACTCTCTGCTACTACGACATGGAGCTACAAGACCCTGCAATGCCTCCTTTGACCACAGACTGTACCAGGGCTGGTCTGGGCATCTTGCCACCCAAACAAGATATTTCCCTTAGATACAGACTCAGACGATGGGTCCCGACACACCTGCAAGCGCCACGTTAGCTGGTGCACTCCTGTCATCAGCTGGCGGAGTCTCGCTAACTCGTAATAGCTAACACGTTCAACTAAAATTTACATTTCGAACACCGTAATGTGACTTAGCAACTGTGTATCTTTGCTTGGAATTCCAGGTAGAGGTTTGGGATCATGTAAATGTTTTTTTTGGGATAGTAATTTTTGGACACCTGGAATACTTTGGAAACTGCGAAGTCTCTTGATGAGTCCCTGAGTCTTATTTCCCAGCAAGACATGAGTGCATTTACAGGAAAAAATACTTAAGTGGCTGATTATATACAGAGGATCCATGCAGGCGCGGGGCAACATTGGAACTCACCACAGCTGAAAGCGGATTGGCCCCCAGAATGCCTTCTCCCCTGTCACTCATCGATTCAAAACATATCATTGGCTAATGGTAAGGTTGGCCCGTCTTTATAAATTATAGCTTCTTAATCCTAGTATTACCCCTGTAGTAGCATGGGAGCATGAAGGGAAAACAAACAGCTACTTTGAGAGCGTGGTACAATATTTCCCCATTATTATTGTTTGAATGTGTTTTAAGACATTCTTACCATGTCTGGAAGTAATGGGAGAGACAACCTAATAAAATATGTAATAGGATGCTATTGTGCTTTCTGTTTCTTAGGGTACAGTATATTAAGCTGTGGCATCTGATTTATCTCTGTGCCCAACAGGCCTTCATATTGGTTATGTAAAGAACAATGCAGTTTGTTAATAAATCTGTTCCTTGACTGGAATCATTCTTGTATCTTTATTGTGAGATCAAAGTAAAAGTTAGTGATGACAACAAAAGTAATAATAATGATGTTGAGGCATCATTTCAAATATTGTCTGCACTTTAAGCATGTGAGGACAACACAATTAACATGACCTTAACATCAGACTCAATGTGTGGAAGTTAGTACACAAATAGTGAATAATTTCCTTTAGTTAATGTATTTTCCAAATAATATAAAGCAAGAGTCAACAATTGGGGGGGGTAACCAAGGCCGTATATAATACATATATGGGGGGGCATTGTGAGCACATTGGAATACTCAGCGGTCGTGTCCCCCCAATATGAAGTATATTATAATTACGGCCTTGATGTAAAATAAAATTAAAATGAGCTTCTATTGCGAATACAGTTAAGTATTCGATTGTATTATAAACAATACACTTTTATAGAGGATTAATAGGAGATGCCCTCAGAAAACACTAATAAACGAATAAATGTGCGACGTACAGTTGTCCGGATTTGATTATTGAATAAACGTATCTTGTACCACATTAACATATGCACTCGTTATATGTGTGTGCACGTACCTACATTGTATTATAAACCAATTATATATAATACGCCCCGTATTGGACTGAATGATCAGTAGGATGCGAAGTGTGGATATTGACTGGAAAGCAGCGCAGATATGATGTTAGTAGGCAGCGGGCGCTCCGAGGGGGGCTCGGTAATAAGGATACCGCATGGATGTGGGATGATCAAGGTCGATGCTGCTCATCGTCAGCACGCCAGCATCCGGCCACACGGAGACATATACGCGCTTTATTTACAGCGGCCATTAAATCGGAAATCTGCCTCATCTGATAACTGGTGGCGGAAAGGCAAAGCCATACTAACGTCTTTAAGGTGGGTGCTCGCCATCGTGGCTATTTCTGCAGTATCTAATATTAATATTGGCTTTAAGCGAATTTGATACATCCGGTTTTTTTTTGCTGCCAGATGGATGTAAAATCTAAACAAAAAAGGGGAGAAAAAAAACATACATCGTCCGCGGTGTCGAAAATTAATTCGGAGTTTTAATTTAAAATATTAAGAAATCTGTTCGAAATATTAGCGTACCCATAAATACTGCGTCAATTAAGAAATACATTTCTAAAGCACACTAGACTGAAGGGAATGGCAATTTGAGCGATAAAACAACGCCCAAACGACACAGAAGACAATATCTAAAGGTATTTATTATTTTATTTTATTTATAACATAATTACAAGACCGCTGTCATATGTATTTTTCACGGGATCGTCATTATAAAACGTGGCTTGCAGATCACGCCTAGAACCGCATCGCTGTCACCGCATACCGTAACTCAGCGGGATTTATAATATTAAATGCAAACATGAGTTAAAAATGCCATACGATATAGGCACGCATTTTTTTAAGCATCCGTTTTGTGTGTCGCATGGTATACCGTGACCTGGACTCTGTGCATATTCAATTAGGCTGCCAAGAGATACGCGAGGAGATGTAAAATATTAAAGGCCAGAAGCAGATTATTTACACAGCCTGTCCCTCTCCAAAGTGGCCAGGCATTCCACCCAGACCCCCCTCCTGGCAACAATGTCGCTGTATCCATCTTTAGAAGACATGAAGGTGGATAAGTTCATGCAGGTGAGCTACATAAAGACGTTTGGGTGTGAAGAAGAATCATGAATTTGGGAGTATTATTATTATTATTATTATTATAATATATTTTTTTTAATTTCCAAAATGCCCCGAATGTCCTGTGCAGGCGCAGAGCTCCTACGCGTCGGTCACGGCGAAGCAGGCGGCTCTCTCTGAAGCGGGCCAGACCTCCGGGGAAAACGGCAGCGGTAAGTCTAGGAAGGCAATTACTCCTCAGTCCACCAATAAGCATTTTGGGTCATTCTACCGACTTTGTCCATAGTCACTTAAAGCGGAATTACTATGTTTTGCTGTGTTCCGGGTTTGGAAACCTCTTTAAAATTGTTGATGGAATGAATTCTGACAGATCTGGAATAGTTATTCATGCTTGTGAATGTCTGTAGGGATGTTCAGATATGTGCAATGCACCTTTATCTCTGGAATCACATGATTGTGGGTATAGTTGTCTTAAGTTTATGCCTGGTATATGAACCTATGTCCTCATGCATTCAGCATGGCGCAACCCCACAACATGACTATAGCTGGAAGTGTGCTTATGCATTATGCACCCTCTAGGGTGCGGTGTGAGGCATAGCAGGTTGGGCCTCTGATTGTGATCAGAAGGTTGCCGGTTCAAATCCCATCATCAGCAGAATTGTCGCATGTCTGTTGGGTCCCTGAGCAAGGCCCTTAACCCCTTTAAAAATGCTCCAGGGGGCGGATAAACGGCCAGACCACAAGCTTTGCTCTCAACTGTATGTTTATGTTTGTCTCCAAGAAGCGCAAGATGGTGTATATGCATGCAAGTGTACTTGTGCAAATGGCAAATAAAGCATTGGTTTCATTTGCATTGCTGGAGCTGAGTTTGGGAGCCTTAGCTTAGGTAGGAGGGTTGGATGGGTATGTTCGTGGTTCATGTCTTGTGCTGCCCTGTTGGGATATACTGTCACAAAGACAGGAGCGACACACTCCGCTCCATAACATAGCTGCTCCTGAACAGAAGAAAATAGTGACCTTTTCTGCTGACATATTAGTTGTGTATTCAGAATGAGGTAAATGACTTTTTTTCCGAGGGCACATTAGAAAACAGACTTTTTTTCCCCTAGTTTTTGTCTCTCCCGGAAGTGCTGGCTCCATTGTGTGAGTTACGCCACTTTGGGTTTTTTTTTATTGGATTAGAGGTATTCTGTGTTACTAAGCACCGCTTTAAAGTCCACCCAGGGTTTTACTGGGAGCCACTGAAGCGACTGACTGCTGACACAGCGGTCTCTGCAGGACGAATCTGAAGTACTGAAATAAACCATCATCAATGACCAGTTAGTCTGCAGTATTAGTGTAAAATATTAAAATAAGCCATGACCTTTGACCAGTCAATCTATAGTACTAATATAAAATGCTAAAATATTGTACCACTGACCTGGTTTAGTGTGTTTTGATGGAGGGATGGATGCATAGGATGTATGGATGGATTGATAACTGGATGGATGGATGGACTGATTAACCGAGGACTGGATGGATGATGACTGGATGGATGGATGAATGGATGGATGAAACAGGACTATGACCTGCAGTACTATGGTGGATTTAGGAGTAGCTGGAAGCTGCTGAGATCCCAGCTTGTGCTGGTTCCTGTCCCCCACCCCACAGTAATGTACTTGCATGCTTTCGTTTGTTCCCTCTGGCTTGCACCCCCCCTCCTCCCCCTCCCCCCAGGCCTCTACCCCAGACTGTACCCCGAGCTCAGCGACTTCATGGGCCTAAACCTCACTGAGGATGCCCTTCGGCAGGCTCTGTCCCCCCTGCCAGCTGCAGACTGCTCTGGGGTAAGGTCACCTCACCCTGTGTGCAAGGCACGGGCATATGGTATGTGCCTCTTACATATGGTTTGTTCCACTGTCACTTAACTGGTGGGTCGTGACCCAAAAGTGGGTCATCATTTGGTCACTAAATGCCTGGTTAAAAATAATCATTTTGAAAATGTTTCCCAATGTAGGACATCTTTAACAGCGCTTGAAGGCATTGTGTTACTGTCACTGTGCTCTGTTTGCAATTGCTGCGCTATTTTTTGCGGAAAAATAATGGGAAAATGGGTCGCGATTTAATGCCCAGGGAAACGTGGGGTCTGAATCGGTTGAGGAGCATTGGTGTAAGAGGCAGGTAGCTGATTGAAGACACACTGTGACACACAGCATTTCACTATATACAGACATGTTCATCATTAATGAGAAAATGTAGCATCTCTATGAAATTTTTGATGGGTTGCAGATTGTTCGTATAGCTCTAACGATAAGAATCTTTTTTGTAAAAAAATATATAAGGAATAAAAATGCCAGTAACACATTAACAGGCATAGAAATAAAATAAAATAAAGAAGTGTCAGTCCAGAAATATATGAGCAGTATTGGTGTAGCATTGCAAAATGGTAAGTGTGCAATATACTAAAGAGGTGCAAAAAGCAGAATGAATTATGACTGGCCTATGAATAAAGCACAGTATATCACAGTATATCACAGTATGTCACAGTATATCACTCACAGGGATAAAAGTCCCAACACAGAACACTGAAGAAAACTCAGTGTAACCAATCCAAGAGCACACAAACTCCGATTTCATGTTTATGTCAGTGTGAAAGTGAAAACTACTGGTGATTCAAAGGGATCAATGAGTCGTGTTTCAGGAATGATAAAAGTCTAACATCAAACAGTATCTACCAAAGACTAAACATCATATTACTAATAAATACTACTTAACTGGGTTGTTGAATAAACTTTCTGGAAATGGTGCTTTGGTGATACATATTTTTGTTGTGAAACGCCGTGCTGTCCAGAATGTTTATGTATTTTTTTTTTTATTTTTATAGCAGGTTGCTACGAGGCCATCTGCTCTCAGCTGCATGACTGCCCCAGTAACGGGAAATGACTGCGGCCTCCGCAGGGCCGAGATCAAGCAGGGCGTCCGCGAGCTCATCCTGTGCAAAGACATGGATGGCAAGATCGGGCTGCGTTTGAAATCTGTGGACAACGTAAGACCCCGTCCTCGACCATGGATAATGCTGCCTTCCATTTCAACTGGAAAGCTGAAAATTCCAAATTCCTTGTTGAACATTTCAAGTTAACTTGGGTGTGACGTGATTCCCGGGTCCGACTCCTGGCCTCCAAGGTTAATGGAGCGCAGTATAAGCATCATCAGTGTTGATAATGGATGTTAGTCTGAGGAAATATCAGTATCTCGTGCCTCCAGAGTTGGGGGTTCGAATTCCATCTTCGACCGTGCATGTGGAGTTCATGTGTTGTGAAAGTTTGTATCTAGGTAAATCGGTATCTGTCAGTCGGCCCAAATATATAAACATGCCCTTTAAGAGACTGAAGTTCCATCTGGGCTGTCCCCCACCCTGTGCATCCTGTGATGGGTTGTAGGGTCACCTTGATACTGCGCCAGATTCCAAAGTGAGGAAAGCGTGCCAGATCACACTGCAGGGTCAGCCAGTGGCCAGATTCCAAAGTGAGGAAAGCGTGCCAGATCACACTGCAGGGTCAGCCAGTGGCCAGATTCCAAAGTGAGGAAAGCGTGCCAGATCACACTGCAGGGTCAGCCAGTGACCAGATTCCAAAGTGAGGAAAGCGTACCAGATCACACAGCAGGGTCATCCAGTGAGCAACCCTGGAGCAATCGGGATTAAGGGCCCAAACTTCGATTTGATTACTCTGCCGATGAGACACAAACCCAAAACCTTAAGGACATGGGATACGGAACCCACAACCTTCTGGTGGGCACAGATTCTTAATCCCCTTAGCTACACATTGCACCAGGTGGCAATTCTATAAGATGTATGAATGGGTTACTGGTGTACTAAGGCCAGTTCTTTGTCCACAGGGTGTGTTCGTCCAGCTGGTGCAGGCCAACACCGCAGCTGCCCTGGCTGGGCTGCGTTTCGGGGACCAGGTGCTGCAGATCAACGGGGAGAACTGTGCCGGCTGGAGCACGGATAAGGCCCACAAGGCGCTGAAGAGCGCCTCAGCTGAGAGGATAGCGCTGGTGGTCCGGGACAGGTAGCCCCGCCCCCTCTATGTCTCCCCACCCCCTCCTCGTTACTCACGGTTAAGCTGACGACCTCACCTCCCGCCACGCTTAGGCCATTCGAGCGCACCATCACCCTGCACAAGGACACCAGCGGCCAGCTGGGATTCATATTCAAGAAGGGCAAGGTGACCTTCATCGTGAAGGACAGCTCCGCCGCCCGCAACGGGCTCCTCACCGAGCACCATATCTGCGAGGTCAACGGCCAAAACGTCATCGGGCTCAAGGTGAGCCCTGCGGCGCCCGCTCACTCTATTACCCAGACTGCATGCCATTTTCCAGTGGCAATTCCACAGAGCCATGCATACTGTCCAACAGCACTTAACAGAGCTGAAATTCTCTTTATGTAGCAGATACCATTTATCTGAAAAAATGGGGATTTGAACTGATGACCTTCTGATCACAGACATAATCCACTGAACCACACACTGCTCCTTAGTCTTCAATAATGAGAGGTGGACTTCATACCTTGAGGGTTGGTGTTTCTATCCCACCTCTGTGCTCTGTGATGGGCAGGAATCCCAGTCCCCTTGACCCTAACCAGGAAAAGTTGTCAGAATATAGAGGAAGGGACTTTATATATGTGTGTGTCTGTCATCGAGAAATAATTAAATATGGTGGGAGGTTCAGCAATGCAGTTTGTCAAAATAAATACTTTGGGTCTAACTGTGAATTTTTAATATAGTTTATTCTGTCATAGAGTATAATTTTCAATCCAAAGTGCTTAGACCAGGGGTGGCAAAGGGTGTGTATGTGGGTTTTCGCTGCAACGCCATAATTAGATTACTAATTAGAGGACTGATTGGCTGAAATAGTCCTCACACCTGGGTTTGAACAGCTGACCTACAGGTTATCCCAAAAACCTGCATACACACCGGCCCTTTGCGGATAAAATTGGCCACCTCTGGCTTAGACATACATAAAAGCAGAACATGTCTTATTCACTGAACTTTGACACAGATACGTATTAGTCAGACATCTGCGATGGATTTTGGAGACTTAGACAATCCTTGATATGCACCAGTTCCCATAACGTAAACCCACACATGTGATACTCTTCCCAGTCACAGATAATGCTCATCTGATGACTCATCTATCTAGCTGGAAATACAACTAACACAGTTCCTGCCGGTTAAAATCCTTTCATCTCTCCATCTATCCATCAACAGGATCCACAGATTTCTGACATACTGAACACCAGTGGAAATGTGGTCACCATAACCATCATGCCTGCCATTATCTTTGAACACATGATGAAAAAGTAAGTACTTACAGAACTGGCCTGCTGATCTTATCCATAGTGAGGCAGATAGTACAGTGTACAGTGTAGCCAACCACTGAACTGGTATAAACACCAAACCCAAATTAATCCAAAAACCTTCAGAGAATCCATACCTTGATGTTTGTAATTGAATTATCTACATAACTGCCTTATTTGCAGTGTTTTTTTTTTGTGAACAAAGTTATACGTTTGCTGGTGTCTCCAGTAAAGCCTGCAGACTCAGAGCAGTTGCCTGTCTACTCAAAGTGAGCCCTACTGACCTTATAAAAGGGGAAGGTTCCAGTTTCCTGAGAAACAGACCCCAAAATTGGTGTTGTGGTGGCTCAGTGGGTAGCCAAAGATCAAAGATATTTTTATTGTCAATTAACATTTTATGCGCAAGACATACATGAGAACTGAAATGCCGTTTCTCGCTCACTGGTGTGCAGACCGTACAATTACGAAATTATAGACATACTATACAAAAAGACAGATAACAAGACACAGGACACAGGACCCCCCAAAGGACATGGGGATTTGAATTCCAACCCTCAAACTGGTTTCCTCTGGATTTTGTGGTTGCATCCTTAAGTCCAGTGACGTGAGGTGAATGCTGAATCAGCATCTCCATGTTTTACTGTAGCTTGTGAATGTATGTTCGTGTGGTTTAGCATCCTGACATGTTTGTATAAGAACCCTATGTTTCTTGGAGATAATATTGACCTTCTATGGTGGGATCCTCCTGAAGATCATGCTGATGTCCCATCTCCTATCACAGGATGTCCTCCAGCATCGTCAAGAGCCTGATGGACCACTCCATCCCGGAGGTGTGAATATGCAGCCCCCCCCCCGGCTCTGCTTTCTGCCTAGAGACAGCTGACAGGTCACATGATCACCACGTGAGAGCTTCTGGCCTAGTTTCACAGAAGCTCCCCTGCAGCGCTTCTGAAGGCATCGTGGGCCCGAATCCACACACAGAAATAGGTGTTTCTGCAGTGCATCATTCTTCGCCATTTCGCTAAAGCTTGTATGTATTTCGCTCTTTCGGTGGCTGTGAACATTAAAAAAAAGAAAAACAAAAATGCTGTGTGGTGTTTACGTGCTGAATCTTCATTTATTTATTCATTATCTAGAGTGAAGAGCTCGTAATTTCGAAATAACGCACCTTTTAAGAGATATCGTTTTTATTTCATTAATGAATTTAAACTGTGACTTTCATAGAAGTTGGTTTATGAAACATGAACCTGGCTAAGATGTGAATGCATGTCATATTCAGGCTAACCGGCTCGTATCTCGAGAACTTTAACTTAAAGCCATTTACGGAAGCCTTGCTGTTTTGTTGATGTCATTTTGTAAATATTTAGGTGAATTTTGATTCCAGGAATATAACGGAGATGTTGGAGACGTCTGATGTTCACTTACTTGTGGATCTTTTTCTCCTATTTGGTAATTTAATTCCGAAATACAACTCTGGGCTATTTAACTATATTGATTTTGTTAAGAAACATAGTTAATAACCTTCCATGTACTCTAAATGAGATGGATGAAATCATTAAAAGTCAGATGTTTCTGAGAAAACAATCCTGTGTCAAGTTTAGAATTTCTGATGCTTAAATGCCAAGAGATTTACAGCAATGGGGTACAATTTATATACTGTATGCTTCCTGGGATTGGAAGGCACAACTTTTGCTTGCCAACACAATAGTCTACATGTTGAGCTATCAGACCCTATTTTCATACTCAGATTGACTATTGTGGTGTGAAGTTCTGCTTCCAGCATGTCCCTCAACCGACCGAAGAAAAGGTTTAAAAATGAATGAGATAGAATAGTCCTTTCCACTGGCTTTTATATTTAATCATGCTAGAAGAATGGTGGTGTCTGGTGTCAGTTCTTGTAAAGAACCTCATGTTCTTGTTTGTCTCACCTGAATGGTGTATTCAGGGTGGGGTGGATCAGCAGTCAGCCCTGCAGCCTCACATTCCTTGAGCCATCGGGTTCAATCCCTGTACTCAGCTGTGTGTGCGCACGTGAAATTTGCATGTTCTCTCTCCTTCTACAGTCCAAAATGCACTCAGGCAACTTGGTACCTCTGAATTTCCCATAATGCAACTGCGGTTGTTGTGTGTAGTGGGACTGGTGTTCAGTGCCAACACCAGGGCATTTTTAGCTAAGTGCGTGAAATAACGAACACCGTACTTTCTTAAATCATGTAATAATTACGACTATGATTTGTGTACATTCATGCAGATGTGGGAACATCTAAAACCATAGCCGTGTCATATGTGCGTTTGGAAAAACTACGTTCCTCATTCTCTGCATCGAAAATGAGTGAAATGAAAATGGAGAGGGGGGGGCTGTGGCGCTGCTGGAGGGCAGGGGGTGCCCTCCCTAGTGACCTGTGTTTACCAGGCTAGGCTCCCTTTCATGTAAAACCATTATTATATTAAGAGACACGAGTTATCAGACCCCTTTGTGCCCTGAAACTTAGAGACAACAGGGAACTGGGTGTATGAGCATGTAATTCTGGTTAATCAGGGACACCTGCAGCGCCCAAAAGCCTTACGTCAAGGTGCCTAGCAACCTCTCTACATATAATGAGAAGGTTGCCGGTCACATCTCAATTGGACCCCCCATCCCCAAAAAGAACAATGTTCCAGGGTTACTGGATCACCCCCAGCTTTGCCCTCACCTGTATATATGTGTATGTCTGAAAGCAGCTAAAGAGCATGATGGGATATGAAAAAAACAGAATAAATTTCTATGGTCCTGTGGAAATGGCAAATAAAGTTTCATTTGAATGATCTCCTCCACTCTCATGATGGATCGAGTCAGCCAGTATCCTCATAAGTACTGACATCAGACAGCAAAAGACAAATACCTGTGTTTCTGTTTAATTCACAGGCATCAAAGTTTTATTAAGCATGTATATGGGGCCCTGTTAGAATAAGCATGAAGACTCCAGCACGGTGCCCCAGAGTTTATATTACATCATTTATAAAATACACAACCCACGCCATCTGGAAACTGATACTGAAACTCAGCAGAAGACAGAATATATTTATATGTATATTTATATACAGTGATATGCAGCAACACGTTGAAGCCCTTCCACAAATATTTCTGACTCATTCATCTACCGCAGACGATTACCTTTCCAAAGTCTGATGTTGCTTTGTGGTTGATTCATTTTATCCAGCGTTTAGTCGAAATTCAATATTTTTGTTTAGTGAACTAGTTCTAGTCATACAGTTAGGTATAGGAAAACTCATTTTTGTTCAGCTGACAGTGATATATATGGTCAAACTGCAGTGCTCAGCCCACTGCGGACTGCACTGCTAGGACAATGGTCAGATGTTTCACGTTCATTCCAAAAATACCAGCTCAGCCTTAGCATGCATAATGACAGTATGGAAGCTGGCAAAACACACTCATGGTTAGTCAGTGTTTACTGAAAGGCAGCTGATCTACTTAACAGGCACAGCTGAACAGCATTAAACATCAATGCAGTTAGCAAACAATGGCGGTATTTATTTGTTTACTTAAATTCTCAGTGGATTAAAAGCTGGCACACCTAAATCTGACGTTAATTAGCTAATGTGAGAATGACATTACCACTCCTGCAAACAAACAGATAGTTAAGTATTCATCTATAAATTCAGTAACTTTTCTTTACGTGCGTAATGACGGGAAATTGACGGGATTTTCCGAATGGCGTACCGTGGGATAGGAGGATTGTCACCTCATCCAGAGCTACACACCCTACACCGTAAGATTGTAACCTTGTCATTTTAAAGCCATAAACTTCTGGTGGCAACAAAGTTTCATATAAAACAAAAGTAAGAACAACCCTGTAGGCAGAGATCTTGTCTAGAAAACTAGTTAAGCGTGGGAAATAAAATATTACTGCCTCCTAATCCTGTCTTTACGTACATACTGTTAATTTAATAAGCATTTATGCCAGTAAAAAGAGAGGAGCAGTGTTACTCCACTGGATGCTAAAGCTCTAAAGGCTTTTATTCGGACTTATTCTGATAATATCCTTCACGGAAAAAGGTGTAACCCCGCCCCCCACCCTCACCCTCACCCTCTCCCTCTGAGGATCGTTTTTAACGGAAATTAAGGCACACTTCAAGCAGAGGAAAGCTCAACAGGACCAAACGAAGCCAAACGAAACCAAACAGAACTCACAAAACTGAACAAAATACAATGAAAAAACAAACAAACGGTTTCTGTAGGAACAACACTGCGCACATCATATTGACCGCAATTTAGTGCAAGTTACTTGGGAATCATTGAAAATAAAATTAAGTATGCTTTTATGTGTCAAGTATCTATCTGTTACATGTTTTATATAAATTCTTCATTTTAAAGCTGTAGATTAACACTTCTGCAGTGACTTAATACAGCCTATTTCATCAAGCGGTACACCTGATTTGTCTGTTTTAAAACACGGTCCTGAAGGATGATGGAATATGACAGTCTGGGACTCATCAATACTGGGGTTTCCAGAAGATGAGGTGCTTGTCTTCGCCTCCGGTGATGATGCTGCTACATTGTTCATTCATCCACATGGCTGTCACCGGGCCTGTGGGGGGTGGGGTTTGGGGGGGCAGTGTTATCACAACCACAGGAATCATTTGAGCTACAGTCACCACTCAAACCATTCATTTGTGTGGGTTTCCAAGGCTTGGCCACAAACAGTTGTGTGCAGCCCCCTGTTGGCCACCAACAGTCACTACACTACCCTAAACATTAAATAAACATGTTACCTACATAAATAAATACATTTCATGCTGAAGCAGCATGTTCTGATAACCAGCTACAGTTTTCTGACCATAGCTGCCAGCCATTTCGTTTATAAAACATCTGAAGAGGGTTAGGGAGGATTGAAGCGACTTGTTTTTTAGGCTCCAGAAACAGCAAACTCAGCAAACCCATTCCTGGGTACATTACACATATACACTTGATACATGCAGCCTTTCGGACGCCGGACTCTTCTGTATGGGGCCTTATTTATCATCATACCTGAATGTCCGGGGATTCTGTGCGTGACCCTCCCGGCCATGATGTCCCACACGAGAAGGTCGCCCGTCCCCCCCCCTGACAGGACCGTGTTTCCGTCCCAGCAGAAACACCTAAGCGGGCAGCCCAGGAACGGCAAAGAAAGGCGGGGTCAGTTTCAGGTCACCAGCGCTCACTTGGGATTCACTTAATTAGTTCTTGGGGGGGGGGGTGTGTGTGTGTGGGGGGGGGGGGTAGTCTTACCTCTGAGGTTCATCTGCAGCCACGGACGAGAGAAGCATGCCGGTCTGCACGTCCACGACCTTCAGGGAGCAGTCCTCACCCGAACTCAGCACGTGTCTGCTGTCTGCAGGGCCGCGGGGAGCCGCAGGTCAGCCACAATTCATAGAAGATTCTAGAAACCTCACGTTTCCGATCCAGAAACGAGCACGCCAAGGACAAAACTGAATGTGTCGCCACCATTTAAAAAAAAAAAAAAATAATAATCAGATGCTTTTATCCAAAGCAACAATCGAGTGGGAAAGCAGTCAGCCAGTCCATGGAGCAGCTGGGGCCTGGGGGGGCCAATGGTGACATCACTCTGCCAACCATACGATCTGAACTGGTGACCGTCTGATTACAGCACAGGCTTCCTAACCCACACAGCTACACACTGTCAACTTTAAAATTAGCTTTAGAATTAGGAAGAAATGTAGTGAGTTGGAAGCTTGGGAAATAACCAACAGAGCCCATTTTAGGCAACATCCACTTAAAAAAGAAATGTGCTTGGATAACAAAAAAATCCCCAATAGAGATGACAAAATGGCCAAAATATTACTAGATGTATTACTAGATTTGAATCACAGACTTTTATCTAATAAAAAGGCATGGTTCTCAGCAAGTAAACCACAGACGTGATGAATCACAGCCTAAACACCTCCTTCGATCTACACTGCAAATGTTCTCATTATTTCCAACCCAAGGCAATACATTAACTCTGTCCTTTCCAGATAACTCTGTCCTTTCCAGAAACTCTGTCCTTTCCATATAACTCTGTCCTTTCCAGATAACTCTGTCCTTTCCAGAAAGTACAACATACATGTAATCCAGCCAGATGCAAATGAACTACAGCGCAGAAGGGAATCATACCAGGACTGAACGCGATGTCATGGATCTTTCCAGAGTGGCACTGGATCTGATGCACCAGCGAGGAGCTTGTGGTGTCCCATATGCTGATTGCCCCCTCCTTCGTACCGGAGGCCAATAACGTTCCCGCTTGATTGAGGCTAATTGTGTTTACCTTGTGGACAGAGAAGAGCAGTTGAACAACATCCGGAAACGATCTGTACGAGACTCGTTCACAAGCCGAGGAATTTCCATATAGTCACAAAGGGTCCTCTGACCCCAGAAGCAGGTGGCCACCAACCAGTCAATCGTAATCAACGCATTGACTTTCAACACATTCCTAGTCCAGGGGAAAAATCAGACCATCACCTTCATGGCTGGTCAACAAGATATATCAAGGAAGCCCAGCCGCTGACAGCAGATTGGCAAAATCTCGGTAGGGAGTTTCCCCAGGCTACTTTCTTTGAAAATGGAAAAGCTCTCATTGAACAGAAAAAGCAAACATTGGAGACCACTGTGTTAGAGTGCATCCAACTTTACCTTTAAGTCTGAACTGCATTGTAAAAAATATGTTTCCTTTGCACTACATGTTACATTCCACTGTGTCGGCGTGTTTATTGTAATAATTGTAATCATATTTTATTTGCTTACTGTAAGCACCATAATTCACATTTGTAATCTGAATGAATCATGCAGAGTAAGATTTCCATTGCGTATTGAAACTGACTGTTTACTGTCCATATGACAATAGACTCTTGAATCATGAATTGTTACGTAACTCACAGATTGCACCATTTTCAAAGTGATGTTGAGTCATGGCTTGTACAGAGCAGGGCCGCACCCCGAGCCGATCATCGAAGGACTCCGTCCAAATGGGCTCAGACTAGGCATGTCCCAGCATGCACTGGGCACACGGCTGAGTCTCACCCCCAGTCTGGAGTCCTGATTATCAAAGACCTTCCTCCAGACACTCACCCCTGCGTCATGCTCCAGCTCCGCCAGCAACTCGAAGGGGCCCCTCCTGCTGCTCGATACCTCGGCGGCGATGCAGCGCCACACCTGCAACACCACACAACGTGACATCACTTCCTGCTCATCGGCTTCTATCCCGGAAGGGAATTTACAGTCTGATTCGCCCCAGGGAATTTCCTGTTTTGGAAATCAGTGTATCCACAATCCTTACTGGGATGAGCAACTGAATGACGTATGGATGGTTAATGAACATTGCGATAAGCGGCACATAAAATGTAATTAATTTCACATTTATGAAGATGCACTAAAAAAAATTAGAAAATCTTATAATGATTCTCCCACTGGATCTAATTCAGTTTGAGCTTTCATCCAGCTTGACATTAGAGAAACGCTACACATCTGAGACTCGTTATATGTGACCAGGATCACATCTGTACAGTTCATTCATCATCAGCCAAGTTGGGAGGCAATTGAAAGTCTCTGTTGAGTCTCAGCATTATTATCGTTAAAGAAAGCTAGAATTAAAACTAAAAGCAAACATTTTCTAAACTGAAACTAAATAATATACTACAACAAAATAAAAACTATAAATGGCTCTCCCAAAACAAACTGAAATAAAATAAAAACAAGCAAATATTTTCTGTCACAGGTTTTTCAATACTTAACTAATATTTAGCTAAAGTAAGGATTTCTTTTAATTACCACTAACACCTGGAACATGTCTTGCCCATTTTGAGGACATAAGCAAGTAATGTGCACTGTGAGTTCATGCTGCATTCTCTAAAAAACCGACAAAGTATTCGTACAACCTTCAATCTATCCTTAAAAAAAAAAAAAAAAAACTTAAACTACACTGTATTTAAACTGAACCATATCTTTAAAAAAAAAACAAAAAAAAAAACGAATAACCCCACACTTTAACTGAAACTAAACTGGATTTCAATTGAAAATGGAAAATGATGTAAAAATGGAAATTAAATAAAAAAATTAACACTATAATAACACTGGTCTGCATGATGCCCTGGGGCTGGATTGGACGATGATGACATCACTTGCCTTCACAGTAGAGTCCCAGGACGCTGTGTAGAGCCGGTTCTCCTTCCAGCACACTTTGCTCACGGCATCGTCATGGCCCATGATGGTGTCCTGCCGTCGCCCATAAGCTATCGAGTAGAAATAGCTGGGGGGGGGGGGGTTGCAGTGGAAAACGGCTCTGTAAGAACACGATTACTGAGGCGGCCATATTGTTGGGCCTGCTACATTACGCAGTTCTGAGCACGGCACGTACACGTTGTTGTCCCAGGATGAGCACACCACTGTCGCATCTTCTGGGAGGATGAGGCAGGATGACAGTGCCTTAGAAGAGAGAATGTGTCACCATCAGGACAGGACAGGACAGGACAGGATGGGATAGGACAGGACAGGACAAGACAGGACAGGATAGGGCAGGATAGGATAGGGCAGGACAAGATCAGATATAAGACAAGACAAGATAATATAAGATAGCTTTATTGATGCCAATGGTATATTCTTTTCCATAGAGCAACAATTGAAGAGCAAATTTCTAAAACTCAAATTTCTAAAAAAAGCCCACGTCTTTTTGTTGTTTTTGAGATGAGACATGAGTCAATGAAAAATTCAGCCATGACTGGAACTAAAACTCAGCCCTCACGTTTCAAAACTCACCAACTCATTGAATGCGTTTTGGAAATTTGCTCCTCAATTTACGTAGAGCACAGGCAACGACAGTATATATGCATATACCGTGCAAACAAACTCAAAGAAGTACAAAGTACACAGAATATTCTGAAAAACAGAATCTTAAGGTAATAAGACAACATAAATTAAATAAATCAATAAATAATAATAATAATAGTAATAATAATAATTCTTGTGCAGTAAAAAGAAATAAACAATAGCACCAATCTAAGTACTGCAGAGAAGTCACCAGCAGAACAGATCAAAGAAAGATACTTATAGTTCATTTAGGCGGAAAAGCTAGTGACATGCTGGCTGTAGATGGATGTCTGGCTGATTTACCATGTTGGAGAAGGAGATGCTTCTCTGTAAGCTGCTGGAGTCCTTGGAGAACATCTTCAACGTCGAGTCTGTAAACAGAACAAGTGAGATACTCCACATGACATCCCGCGATACCAGCATGGTGTTGACGTTACAAGAGATCCATCGCACCTTGAGACGACGTGAAAACGGAGAGTCCTGCACGAGTTACTGCGATGCCCGTTATGGCCCTGCGATTTAAGGAAGGAGACAGCATTTAAAATTAGGGTAAATGCAACTCCTCTCTATAGGACCGAATCACAGCTGAGGGTTTGAGGGCTACGTTTGGCAGCATGCAGATGCCTGAACGCCTAGAAAGGATTTTACCTGAACACACAGGCAGAACCATAATAACCAGAATAGTTCCCTCACTCTTTGTGAATCTTGTGGTCGGCCACCATCTTCAGCTTGCTCATGTGGTTCCACGCCATCTTCCTGCTCTCTTCTGTCAGGTCTTCAAAAGACGAGTCCTCGCTGATGGAGGCTAGAGGATCAAGTGCAGAGAAACAGATGCACTCTTGGATATTTCTCCAGTAATCACAACACGGTCGGGCCCTTGAGCAAGGCCCTTAACACTAACTACTCCAGGGCTGCTGGGTGTTCGCTGACCCTGCTCTGATCCCAGGCATTCCTCACTTGCACACCACTTCAGAGCAAAGTATCTACTAAATACACAATGAAGTCCTGCTTTTGTGTGCCGCAGCAGAACTGGCCAAACAGTGCCACCAAGAGGCTGAAAGCTGAACTTCGCCGCTCCTGCACCTGATCTTTATCAGTAAACATATGGAGCTGTCACACTAAACTGTGGAAGGCATTCAACATAATTAAACAGGATACCCTTGAACACAGCATGGGCAATGACAAAACGTCCATTCATCCTCAATAACATCCTTGGTAATGCTGAACCTCCATACCTAGAGTTACAGTAGCTCACTGCGTGGACACTGCACTAGAGGACAGATCCTCCTCTGTTCCTAAAGAGAGCCTGTTGAGTGAACATTGTCAGCTACCTCCATACCTGGTGAAAGCTCACTGAGGGAAGCGTTCTGGCTGGGGGTGCGAGACATGCTCTGGAATCTGGGCATGATCCTCTGGGGGTGGGGGGTGGTGAACAGCTGCTTGGGGGTCTGTCCGAACTCCAGTATCTGCGTCAGCATGGCGATCTTCTGATCAGGGTCCTCGATACTGTAGAGGACAGGAAGTGAGAGACAGGAAGTAAGAGACAGGAAGTAAGAGACAGGAAGTTGTCTGCACACTGTGTCCATGACGACGCAGGCAGCCTGCACTCATCCGCCCCATTACCTGTCACAGTCGATCCCTCCTTCATATGTCAATGGATGAAAGACTGAAAAAGAAAGAGTGTTATTTCATTACCATCTGAACCCAGGGTTACCTCCGATTTCACAGTCCTTTGTCACTGCAGCTAGTAAGGTTAAGGTTAGTAGGGTGAACTTCACTTCTCTCTAAATCACCTTACAGGTTTAGTCATTTGTAGAGGTGGGTATTTCACAGGAGAAATTAAGGTAAAAGTACTCTGCTGGTGATCTTCAGGCTATGTGCCTAACGACCCGACTACCTGGTCACATAAATCACTAAGCTAAAGCTAACGATCAGGTTATCCTGACAGTTACTGTCTAAATCAGGGGTGGCCAATCTTATCCGCAAAGGTTATCCCACGAACCTGCATACACACCGGCCCTTTGCGGATAAGATTGGCTACCCCTGGTCTAAATGAAACAAACCCTCAGCATATTTCGGTTACATCACCTTACACCTATGCGGCAGGCACTTTTATACAAAGCAATGCACATTTTTTAAATAGGAGCGTCAGACAGCGCCGGGTGCAACCAGAGGTTAAGAGCCTTGCTCAAGGGCCCAACGAACAAATCTTTGGGATTTTAACTGCTGACCTTCTGATCCCAGGCAGAAAGTCCTAAGCTGCTGAGCCACACTGATTGACTTCCTTGTGCAATGGATATTTTTCCTCCTTTCCACTGTTTGTTCACTTTTTTCCTCAGATAATCTCTCAAAAGTTTAATACTGAGACATATCGAGTTGTGTCTGGGCAGTGTTCTGCGACACTTTTCAGCGGCTCATAAATCCACCACCCCCAGGGTGGCTCCTGTCAGAGGACCCCCCTCCCTTCCCGTCCCCGTACCATTGTGGGCGCCTATAGCCTCGCTCCCCCTCTGCTTGTAGCCAAAGATCAGGTCGATCCACTCGTGCAGGTGCTCCGAGACGTACTGGCTCTCCAGGGCCTGCTGGCATTTCTGGAGGAAGTCTCTGGTGTCTGGCAGAACATCCCAACACACACATACAGGGGCATTACTTTTCATTTTAGGTTTAATGGCCTGTTTGTCTCCATAATAAGCAATTAAGCTCATCCACTAGGGGGCGTGAGAGAGCAGCATCACTCCAAGGCAAGGGTGGGGAACCTGATCCATGGAGGGCCGGTGTGGGTGCGGGTTTTTGGGATGGCCTCTCAATCAGCCAATAATAAAGCAGTGGTTCTCAAATCCTGTCCCGGGGACCTTCTGTTATTGGCTGATTGAGAGGCCATCCCAAAAACCTGCACCCGCATCGGCCCTCCATGGATCAGGTTCCCCACCCCTGTTCCAAGGACTCAAAGGCAGTTATTTCTAGGACTGGCAAACAGAAGCATAACGTGGCGCAAGTCTACCTGTCTGCCCATCTCACCTGAGGCCCAGGGGGGCATGCTCACATCCCCCACCATCCTCCCTCCCTGTCGCTTCCCTAGATCGAGGTTCAGGTTGTTCTCCAGGAAGCTGGCGTCATTCCCATAGAATTCTGGGATTAACTGGGAGGGGTGGGAATTCATCATGGTTGGAGTTACATTAGCGGCAGGGAGGGGCGGCTGACGGTACTGACTGAAGGGCATAGGGCTATAGCCAAATTACGCTAATACCGCCTCCTGGGCTGTGGGAGGGGCTCCATAACGGCACAAAGACTTAACGAATCAAAGCAGGACACAATACCAACCAATGAGCATCTTCACAGTAAAAATGCACCAATGTCATACCTCCTTGAAGTCAGTGGCACCCTCTAAGCAGTTTTTCCAAGTTTCCGATATGCTATTGAGGAAAAACGATGATAATGCCATCAGTCAGAAACGCAGAAGGTTACAAGAGAAAACACGCTAACGAAATCAGTGTAATCCAGGCCTGGGCAGACATTTTCTGCGGAGGGCAGAACTGAGTTTTCTCATTTGCCAGGGGATTAGTAACTGAAGAGCAAAGTCCCATTTGCCTAAAGTCAGGCTTCCTCATCATATGCTACAGAATGGGGAGCCACATCTCACTCAGTCCTCACGTAATCCAAAGAACTTTCGGTACTTTTCCAAAACTCACTAAGTCTGCAAAAATATTCCTGAAAATGTATCCTGTGAGCTGAGCGAGTTTTGGAAATTTGCTATTAGATTGTATTTACATCTATTCATGGAACTTGAACATAGAACTTTCTGGTGTAAAATCACGAATGAAAACTGTATTTCGGGGGGTGACTAAAGACTGAAGGGGATGAACCGCGATCCACGTGGCGTTACCTGTTGAACATGCGGTCGGCGTGGTCGTATCGGCCATTCTGTAAACACAGCATGTACTCCGGAGCTATGGACAAAACAAGAAGACTGAGAATTAAAATGAGCCACAGGTACGGAGGAACCACATCTCCAACCATATTGAGACCGTATTCTGATTGCTGCAGAGAGGAATGTTCCGGAATGTCCATGCACATACCCACTCGGACTAGGTAGAAGAGCACGTAGCCCGGAGAGGAGTAGTGGCTGCCGTACATGAACTTGGGGTCTGGCATGTCCCGGTAACGAGCCTGGGGACAAAGGGGCTGTGGATCATGTGACACTTTTCTCATTATAACAGGTACCAGCACTGCCTGAAGGAGAGCGTAAACAGCAGCCCGAAATGATTCAGATTCAGCTTATTATTTCTCTGTCCAGGAATGTTACATAACATTATTTTCACAAAAATGAAGAGTTTTTTTTTTTACGCTTTTTGCCAACCTATGCTTTGTTGCCGTTTCTTTCAAAAACCGCACTAAAATTAATGTCACGATTTCGACAGTTTGACCCATAATACTGGTCAATTTCACCCTCAATTTTCTCATCGTGGCCTACAAAAAAATCCCACCGTACTAGGTACCAAAATAAAGCATTTCAGAATTTACACAGCAAAACCTGGGAACTGAAAGTGAGGCCCCTAGTCATCAGGTCAGGGGGGGTCGCCAATAGCCATATCTCAAACTCGGTTAAAAATAAGGACGGGAAGTTTTCGTGTCTCCATTTGGTAGAAAAATAAATCGTTCCGACCCTAATCAGTCAATTTGCAATATTTACCTGGCAGTACCTGATTATAAATAAGGACCCCATTAGAGATAATGCTAATTGGCAGCATACGAAACGTAGTCGTTAAAATGACGTTTTAAAAGCAAATTAAATAGTTACCCATAAAATCTTATTCAACTATGCTATGAATTGTGCCTCATTATTTTCACGAGTCACTGACTGGTCATTCAACTCATAAACATGCATGAGTCCAAGACCTCCTATCTCAAACAGACAGCAGGGGGCGCTCACCAGAAGCCGCTCCAGACGCTCTTTGTTCAGAGCCCCCACTGGCTTGCTCAGGTCCCGGAAACTTGCTGGATTCCTCAAGTCTTGGAGGAGAGGGGGAGAGAGAGAGAGAGAGAGAGACAGAAAGGGGGTGATGACCATGTGACACAGACATACAAGGTGGTCTACCACCCTCAATGCTAAGACAGCAGTGTGGCTGAACCTCTCTCCAGTACCCACCTAACTCAGTACTGGTGTAATCGGCGATGACCCAGGGGAAGACGGGGTACTGCGACAGGTCGTTGCAGCTGCGGTCTGCCAGGTTGTTCAGGTGCAGCAGGTATTGGTAGTTACTGATGTGGCCCCTTTGCCACTGCAGCATGTAGCTCTCAGCCGTCTGCTCCACCATGTGGTTCTCTGGTGTAATGACAGTCCAGGGATATTATAGCCATTTTATAAAATAATACTCTAAAAGTATGCTTCTATAAAGTGGGAAACTTCTGTTAGAATTCCAGCAAGTATCAAGCCCATTATAATTTGTTTATTTAGCACATGCTGTCATCCAAAGTAACATACTTTTTTTTTTTTTTAAAGCAATTCGAGGTTAAGGGCCTTCCTGAACCACTCAAAAATAAAAATCACTCTGTGGCAGTGGCGGAGCTAGACTTTTAAAACAGGGGTGGCAAAGGGGTGGCAAGGTATTATTTTGGGGGGTCAATATACAAAGTGTTCAATTACACTAAAAATAAATTATTTTCCACAAAATGTATACAGATTAATTAAAGTTTTTATTTTCCAAAATGTACACAATTATATATGTATTAAGTATACAGCAAAAATAGAATAAGTATTCAAAGTGCTCCTTGGACTAATCAAGTCCAGTAGTAAACAAAAACTGAGGTAAACTTGGACCTGTCAAAACAAGGCAGGACAAGGCAGTTGTACACATTCAAATATGTACCACAAGAATAATAATAGAACAGTATGTATGTATGAGAGTGTATGTGCGAGTGTGTGTGTGTAGGCTATATGAGTGAGCTTGTGTATGTGCGAGTGAAAGAGTGTGTGAGACAGCTCGCGATGACTGGTCGGAAAACAACGTGTAGTCTGACATGTTTCTTGTCCACGACGTGACAAAATTTTTAGGAGTCAAAATCGTGTAATCTGACACAGCGACTATCGTAACAGACAAAAAAAAAATCGATTCGAATCGTAAATCGAGTTTTTAATTTAAAAATCGCCCAGCTCTAATTAATGCTAAGCACTACAGTGCAATGTCTCCCTTACTTCCCGTTAAAACAGTACTTCGTTTAATTTAATACCAATAAAAGCCGTACATACCAGCAAAAACACTCTACATCGATCCCGCGTGTGCTGCCGCGATGTTTTGGAGCCGTTTGGAGCACGAAATACCTGCGTGTCAGCTTAACCAATGAAAAGTGTAGCAGCAACAGCACGCTGCACGCTTGTGCGTTCGCTGGGAGATTTGAGAAATGTTCGTAAAAATCAAACAGTGTAATGTTTTCAGTGGGGTGGCAACAGGGGTGGCAAGGACTTCAACTAGCCCTCTAGCTCCGCCACTGCTCTGTGGATGCTGGGATTTGAACTGGCAACCTTCTGTTCACCAGGAATAAGTGCCCCGAACTACTCCTGGTCTTCAAAGGCCAGGGTAGTGATATTTGTGAATCTAAACTACATATAACGTTATTGATCCTTCACCGCTAAGTCTGGAAAGTTGGCATTCGCTGAAAGCCTCAAGGATAAGGATTGGGAGCCAGTAATCTTAAACTGCAAGCAAACATTTAAAAAACAGTTTCTAGCATGGCTGGGGAAATCCTTTTTGTGTTGTCCCTAAAAAGCAAACGTCAAAAGGCTATAAAAAAGAACTTTGCAAACAGACCCAAGAAGGTAGCGATGTAGTAGTAGAGTTCATCCCTGTCCTTGGTGTTGTAAACCTTCAAGTAGATGTCTGAGCAGAGGTCATTTTCAGAGCAGAACACTTCAAGTCCCTATTGGAAAGAATAACAGTGAGACTCTCAAAATGAATGTAGCCGCAACTAACTATACAAGTACAGATGCTCCTCTACTTACAAACTTTCAACTTACGAACTTTCAGACATACGAACAAAGAGGACTGTAAGTCCATATTGTGTTAATTGGGCTCTCGTTTCCTGTCTGCAACATAATTTTTTTTTTCTGCGCACCATTTCCGCCTAGTACGACCTCTGGCCCCTACTCCCGCCGCACTGCAGCATAGCGTACATACTCCCAGCATCCCAGTTCATTGTACTTGTGTATACTCTTAAAATGATGTTGGATAACGACTTACGAACATCACGGTCGTTCGTAACGTATCTCATTCGTAAGTAGAGGAGCAATGTATACGTCTTATTCTCAGTCTTACAGTTTTCACATGAAAGGTCCTCTGTACATGTAAGGCAGGAATGAGTTTGTTTTTTCCGGGGCCCCACTCAAAAAGTCACCCCCCCCCCCCACCAGAAATTAAAAAAATTAATTAAGTAAGGATAAGGAACGTGTTTATTTAATGTTTAGTGCATTTACTGTTTGTTGCCAGCAGGGGGCATCATAGTTTGAGAGGTGGTAAACACTGTAGCAGGAATCGGCTTATTCTGTGCAGGTGCTTGACTGAGAGCTTAGTGGCCTGACTCACCAGGGGTCTCAGGCCATGCCGTCGCTTGTAGATCCTCCTGACACTGTGAAGCATGATTTTCACCACCTGCTCCTGTATTTAAAGGGGAACACAGCAGTGAGGTCAGGGAGACACGTCCACCGTGCGCCGCGGTGCACAAGGGCAAATAAATCGAACACCAACTCTTGTGAATTGATGTGTTATTGCGTTTATCTCTTAGAAAAACCATGTACACAGAAGCAGGGAGTATGTAGGCATATATTTATGCTTTATTTTCTTAGCACACCTTTTTATTCAAAGTGATACACAATTAGGAATGCAGGCTCAGACAATCCGTGGAGCAATTGGAGATTAGGGGTCTCACTCCAGAGCCCAATGCTGAAATCACTCACACGCTGGGATTTGAACCGGTGACCTCCTGATCACAGGCACAGTTCCCTATCACACTGAGCTACATTATTCTTAGCACGAGGCATAAAAATAGTGATATTCAATGTCAACAGCTCTTGTGGAAGCCAGAGAACCAGCGGATAACACAGGGAGGACATGCAGAAAGAGCAGGTGGGATTCGAACCCACACCCCAAGGCAACACTTAGACACTATACCTCCCAAAAACACAAGTAAAAAAAATGTAATTACACAAAATCCAAGTACTGTATCACCATTAAAAATAAAAATAAAATATAAACACAAGAACTATATAAACGAGAGGAGGCCATTCAGCCCATCGAGCTCGCTTGGGGAGAACTTAACTAATAGCTCAGAGTTGTTAAAATCTTATCTAGCTCTGATTTAAAGGAACCCAAAGATTCAGCTTGCACTATATTATCAGGAAGACTATTCCATACTCTGACTACACGCTGTGTAAAGAAGTGCTTCCTTAAATCCAGTTTGAAATGTTCTCCCACTAATTTCCACCTATGGCCACGTGTTCTTGTATTTGAACTAATGCTGAAGTAACTATTCGGTTGAACAGCATCCAAACCTGTTAGAATCTTATAGACCTGGATCATGTCCCCCCTCAGTCTCCTTTGCTTGAGGCTGAACAGATTTAGCTCAACTAACCTTTCCACGTATGGCATTCCTCTAAGACCAGGAATCATTCTTGTGGCCCTTTGCTGCACCTTTTCTAAGGCCGCAATGTCCTTTTTAAGATATGGTGACCAAACCTGCACACAGTATTCTAGGTGAGGTCTCACCAAGGAATTGTATAATGTTAAGCTTAAGAAGTGTGCCGTTTGGTGCAGTGAGCATACTGGGATACCCGCAGAAGGAACTGTGAAGGTACTCAGTGCATTTCTGGAGTAACACCATGTCCTAGCTACAGCTAGGCTAACACAATCTAGATTTCCTTAAGGAAGTTTCTGATCTTGGAATCCCACAGCAAATATTCAACACAGATACTACAAAAATTAAAATTTTATACAATTTCCAAGGTATGTCGCCAGGGTCTGGCAGCAACCCGAATGTTTGTGACGCGTCAGCTGCTAATGTGGATTCCACACATGCTACAGATTGTGAGTCATATGCTCTTCTTCCACTGAACCAGCTGGGTACCTTAATTTCAAACTGTTTGTCGGGTTTCTGGATCCACTAACCACCAATGTAATTAAGGAGCTTCTGTGTGCAATTTAAAAATGCACGCCAGAGTTCTGAATTTTTTCTCAAGGCTCTTAAGACAACTATAATTAAGACTTTATTCAAGAAGCCTGATCTGAATTTACATAACATATGTCTATCTGTTCTATCCCTAATTCTAATTGGCTTTTCCCAAACCTTCATCTTCACCTACAATATCTGTTGCTCACCAGTTGTCTGGCTTATCATAATCCAGCAGCGTCTGGCCACGTTTCAGCCTGCATTGGGGTAATAAGCTAAACTGAACAGCCTCCGTTTTCTCTTGGACAGACTAGTGTCAGTGGACAGCTGGCATCTTGGTTGATGGCTCTTCTGTCAGATCGTTACCGATTTGCCAGAAGGAGATAAAGTCTTGAAATATCCAGCAATCATGCACGGAGTCTTACAGGGGTCTGTGGTGGACTGTCAGCTCTCTCACTATATATGCTGGACAGACAGCAATAAGCGATGACTGATCACCTTTCTAATAGTTATACGTATGGTGAATGCGTAAGGATGTTATTCTTGGGGATATTATTCCAAGCATGGTGTTAACGACCACTGACATCCTGACCACATTTCATAGATCTGTTAAACCCAGAGAAAAATTTTGACTGGCCAAAATGGAGACATAATATAAACTTTGTACCGAGATGTATAAACATGTACTGGGACTCAACATCATTGAACTTCCGCCTGAGCTCCAGTAAAATGTTAGATGCCCCAAAGTCAGACACTTTGGTGTTAAATTTGACAAGGACTGGACAGATTTTTGAGATATGCCGCAGCCTCCGTATTTAGACATAAAGAAGGTCAGAATAAAAAGTGAAAATGCAAAATGACTGTTTCCTGTTCATTTCGTTAAAGTTCATTGATGTTGATTGTCAAGATACCCGGGTATTTGAAGGTAAGCAGATTTTTTTCCTTCTATTATTAGCAACATGTTCTGGAATATGATGGTGGGGGGGTTAGAGGGCTTACCGGGTAGCCATTGAGAGGCTGAAAGTAGAGGTTCTGGTCTGTGATGCATACGTGTCCTGGATTGGTGACCAGCGGCGTTACCATCTCAGCCTCGCATTCCATATGAGGTTTTTCTGAGACACTCTGGAAGCTACGAAAAACATGGGGCATGAAGAGACAGGTCGTCAAGCAAACCTGACATTGCTAGCTGCCTCAAAACATTAAACATTATCACATGGAACCCCAACTGGACAAATGTCCATCCGCTGGGGAAACCATGCACAATTTCATCTGAATGCTAATTTACTTTGCTAGCAAAACATTGTTTTTAGCGCTTCCTGGTTTTTTGTGACTTTTCTTTCTACAGATATAAAGGAAAGACACAGACAAACAAAAGAATGCCAAAATCACCTTAAGCTGACTGTACGCTATTTTATTTTAAAACTTTTACGGTCCTTTCAGTTATTTGCTTGCTACTGAGGCTTCTGCTATTACAGCTAAATGATTCCTTTCAAAATAAGCACCATAAACAGCTGTTTCAATCATTCTGATTTACAGCTACCTCAGTGGGTTTTTTCAGAAAGTAATGAAAACGTGAGGCACAAAAGGGCCTCTGCAGTCTTATCCCAAAAAACTACGGGTGTTTCTCAATACCAAGAACACAAAGATCATATTTGTGGTCTTGGCAAGACCAATCTTGCGAACTGCCCTTCCAAGAACAAACTTGGGTTGCAATGAATCATGGGATTGGTCTCGTTCAGTGAGGAAGCAACCGATGTATCCTTGATATTTGGGGCAGAGCAAAGACCAACATCTGGGGATTTTTACTGTCTTCTGTACTTGTGTTGTTAGTATTGGAACTGGTCTTCAGCAATGAAAGATGACGTAAAACGGGCACACAAAACACAAGTATGGTCAACTATGCACATTGAGATCCACCCTATGTTGAACCTTAAGACCAACTGACCTATGGACCATAAACATACAGTGTTGATTCATACCTGTTCTTATCAAATGATGTGCGTGCTAGCCGAGACTGCAGATTGGCAGCGATCTGGAACAATAAATACAACATAAATCGCTTTATCATACAAAAAAATAACGTGTCGTTAAATTAAATAATGATTATATGGTGGAGCTACCCAGGATATGACCCAAATGGATTCCTGTGAAATTTCTACCTCACAAGAACTTTCAGCCATTTGTTAGCCATTTAGTGGTCATAGACGTTGTCAAGGTAACTCACCATGGCGGTCTGGTCTCCAAGTTTGTTGAGGCACGATGCTCTGTGTAGCTGTAACACCACAGAAATACACCTCACTAGTGAAAGTGTGTAGAGCCCTGACGGCTATCCCAAGGTATCACGAGGTGGGAACAAGTAACTTTTGGGGGGAGGGATAGTATTCAACAGGCCACCACAAGGGGGTGCCTCAGCTCTCAGGAACTCCACCTCCATGCAGTCTAGGCACACTATATTCGCTATGGAAATCACGTACCTGGAGCAACGTTTGGATGACATCCTCTGTTTTCCTCGACAGATCGAGTTGAAAGAAGAATCTCTGGTCCCCCTAAGTTTGGTGGGAAAATCAGCTCAACAAAATGGTAACACAAGATATAATTAATACGAGTAACACTTATACAATATGGGTAAGAAATAACAAATAATATTTATTGAAAGATTTTTCAGGGGAATTAAGGTAAGTCCTTTAGCTGCACCAAATCAAGAATACTTACTAAAGCACGATTGGCAATAATGTTGAATTTGGTAACATAACAATACTGGTTTTATCCACGTATTTTAAGGGAATCAGACATTATTATGATGTGCACAGTGTTTGCCAATAAGGATTAGAGAGAGACTGTTCTTACCCGCTCAATCCTGTAGGGGGCAACAATGTTGCTCTCCTTAATGAGAAACACCTTAAAAAACAAGGACACTGAATTACCCAGTTAGCTAGTGATGGCTAAATGAAGCTTCCTGAACAATGTGCTATATTTTTTGACCCCACTAGATGGCACTCTTGGTTCTCTTTGGGGCATGCTTTGACCAAAGAGCACCATCTAATGGGGTCAGAAAATACAGCAATTGGTTCATGAGGCTTCATTCGGCCATCACTACAAGTGACATTAGCATCTTGTCGTACAAACTGCACAGCCACTGACGCAAAACCAGCAAGCTAGGGAACTAAGCACTGCTATAGCTTAACAATATAAAAAAAAAGAGGAAAAGGCTAGAGTCAGGCCCTCTAGAGGCAGAAAAGATAGCCAAAAGGTTTTCAAATGAGCTGGGTTTACAGTCGACATACCTGTTTGCAAGCAATGGAGAGTCCGACCAGCTTGCTTCTGAGAGGAAAGAAAACAAACAAAAAAAAAAGAGTTCAATAAATAATAATAATAACAATAATAAATTGAAACATGAATAATAAACGCTAGAACCTTTATTTTCTGTATTTTCCAAATACATATGACAGTTTTACACACTAAGGCTATATTTGATTGTTGCATATAAATGTTGGCTTATAATGTACACCTTAAGTCCACTTCCTTAGTCCGTTTCTAAACCCATAGTCTCCATAAGGCACTTACTCATTAAAAGGGTTTTGGTCATTCTCTTCAACTCCTTCAATTAATTTGCAGTCTCTAAGCGGTATCTGGGGAATCAGGCGTTTTGGTTAATAAATCAAATATATGAACAATTAAGTGATTCATCATCTTACACTCCCTGCTACATACCTTTAAAATCGGTTCAGCGGCTGGTTCTGGCTCAAAAATGATGGATTTAGAGCAGATCTTCAGTGATCCTCTTATTCTCCTAGGAAACACAGCATTTTAAATCAGTAAACAAAAAAACAGAATGTGTAAAGAAAATTTTGCACAGCAGCCTTTCTCCAGACAGATTTCTTCTTAAGAATAACCCTCCCTATGCGTGCTTTTTAAAGGCGAATGACGGTGGGTGATTCTACTACGAAGTTGACTCAACGCTAATGATACACTGGAGGACCACTAGGGGTCACTAGAGTGCCAGGCTGCAGGTGTGACAAGGAGCAGGAAGGAATGCAATGGATGCTCTGCACTGTGAAACCCTGACTATACAGGACATGTGACCCTCCGTCTATGTGCTTCTTCTAGCATTTACAGAGGCCAAACCCTTTCATTAATAGCTAAAGAAGTGCACCTTAACTAGACCCTTTTGGTCAAAAATGAAGGTGCTGGCTTGCTTTGTTGTCGGATTTGTACCTTTTCTGGTTTGTACCGTTACTGATCACATTGTATGCCGTGTGTTGCTCAAAATAATACTCCTCTAGGTCGAGTAGCAATAGGGAAAACCTAGACAGGAAAAAACACAGTGAAGGCGAATCAGGAAATCATCAATACACAAAAGTACAAAAACAATCACACAAAAAGCCAACTTGCCAACATAACTGTGCCTCAGCTCAGTGCAGTCAGGCCGAATCCCAAGACAGACATGGGATTTTGGACAGAATGTCTTAACTTTGAACATATGAACGAGAATGAGATTTATATCTTGGCAAAGTCTAACTCTACATGGTTACATTGTTTACATCTCTCAGGGTCTCATTTTCTGTTCATACTTGTCAACGTTACCAAACAACAATACAGCAGCAGACATAATGCTTGTTATTTACAAACAATTTTATTAACTGTATATTTAGTGTAAAATATGTATATTTAGTGTAGTATATGTAGCCAGCTGAAACCTCCACAAAGTCAGGTTTAGACTCAATACAGCCATGAAAAGTTAGCAGACTCTGGAAAATTCCAAAATGAAGTGAAGCCTTATTCACCATTTGTACAAGTAGTAGAACAGGTTCATTGATATGTGTTCATTTTTGCATATACCATTTCTTTTATAAGATATACACAAATAGAGTTGAGAGTTACACTTGGGGTCAGAGCACAAGGTCAACCATTTATCTAGCAGCCATAGAGGATTTTTGGGGGGGTACGGGCCTTGCTCGAGGGCCCAACCGAGATGTGGCTACCCTGCCAATCACAGGGTTTGAACTGGCAACTTTCAGATCACAGGCACCAAGGTCTAAACTGCTGAACCTCACGCTGCCAAAGTCTGGCCTAACATGAGGGGAAAAACAGATCTTCGAAATTTCTCCATCTGCAGCTCCTTCACAATCTGCGTTTGAGAAACGGCTACGGCCAGTCCACGGGGAATCCCTCTCATCACTGAGAAACAACACACTATAGATGTACAAGTTGGAAGTATAAAAATAGAATGCATATAATAATACACAAAATACACACAAATATAGGGGTTCAACCAAATATAAATGCATGGCAAAGAAACTCACTTAGATATAAATATCAAAGGGTTGATAACAGGAATAGTGACCGGGAAACAGAGATACTTTAAACTTCATGGTGGGCGGTATTTAACCCGAAAGGAGGGCAATGAAAGGTGGCTAAACTGGTCAATGAATACCAGCCCATCAAAGTCCTACCACCATGGGTCAGAGGTTGGTTTGCCAATTCTCAGCCCCCACTCAGAAGAACCCCCCCCCCCCCCACCAGATGTTTCAGAAACTACATAAACAGCCAGCCAGTGGAGTCAGATGATTGTAGCTGGTTAGCAGGACCTGCTCCTTCAGCATCTCTTAAATATCTAGTGTAGCGGGTCAGCACGCAAACACAGCTGACCCTGGCTTCCGATGCGTCGCTGCCCCCTTTGTTTGGACACTAAAAATTCATGAACATCCCACATTGAACTGCCTTTTCCAAACGACCCCCTCACCGCGATTTTCCGGGCCCGTAGAAACAGGAAGAGTCTCCTGTGGTCATTTTATTGATGCCTCTACGGGGGGGAAATGTCTTTTGGCTTAAAAGCATGTTACCGGAATCTAACTCGCAACCTCACCAACTGCGTTCCCGACAGGCAAGTAGTCAATTAACCCTGGGAAATGAACCGAATACAACGATTTTAAAGCACCAGACTGAATCACGAAATATACAGTACAAAATACAAATGCTTCAGTTACAGCCCACAGTAGAATAATAATAATAATAATAATAATAATAATAATAATAATAATAATCCCGCATAAGATATCTGATGGTGCACAAAGGGCATGAACTCCAACCAGATCACCGAAGTGTTTCGGCAGCAATCGGCAATGACACCGGCGCGTTTCTGCCTGCGATCCTAAACAAAACAGCGTTTTATCAAAAAGGTCCGCAATCTACATAAGCGCCGATAATGACAGGAAGGCTGGCCGGCCTAAAGCGTCGCGCCGGAACCAGGAGGCTCGGTTAAAAGTCGCCTGAAGTCGGAGCACCGCGATCAGGAAGCATCTGTGCGGCATGTATGCAATCACAATACCGATCATTAAAAACAAACTGAATAAAAGAATCACTTTTAAATATGACAGGGCTAGGGATCAGCACGGCAGACAGGCACTCGTGCTTCGTTACCTCTCTTTGGGACGCTCTTTCTTCCTTATAAAAGCCATTGCACGCAGCCCGGCGCATTTGGGGAGGTAAAGGCAGCACTTTCCGGGTAAACAAGGAAATGGACGAGAGCTGGCGCTGAAGGGCAGGCGTGGCGGCGCAATCCGCGCCCCGGGCAGCTGTGAGGATCAGGGCACCACTTTGGGTCAGAAAGAAATATATTTAAGAAAAAGCGTTTGGACTCTGCGCAGTGAATTACATCATTCTTGTTATGATGCTATTATTCCGAAACGGGGAAACCACGTGTTCAGCTTCATAACGAAATATATTATCATAGTCTTTTTAATATTGTACTTCCATATATGTTTTTATATGAAAACCTAATGGACATTGCACAGATCAAATACGACATTTATAGCGGTGAACCAGTTTTATAATTTTAAAATTTAATAATCATATTTTAAATAGTCTTGCATTTTAAAATTATTGTACTGATTTCAGTTTATACTACAGTTTAGCTTACACTAACTTAGGTTTTTATTTATAGTATACTGTAAGGAATAAAGTACTGTATAAATAAGTACAGTACTACAGGGAGATGGTGTTCTGACGTGCACCAGCTGCTTTATTACACTAGGGGGCAGCAGTGGAACAGTAATTGTTGGCCATTGACAGCCAAAATATGTCTCTTGTCCGTATTTACATTTTAGATTTCTTGTACTATTTTCATTGCTCTTGAAATGAATTATATTCCTCTGTTTTGCAATACATGCCGTATTATCCTTGCATACTGTTCTAATTATTATATAATTATGAAGACGTTATCTTTTTAAAAATATAATTTATTTTACGTTTATCACAGAGCTGGAAGGATGTTTTCCAAAAAAACATAAAATGTGCTTTAGTCTCGCCATGCTCCCTCATATTCAGAAATGAAACGTACCACTTGACACCTTACAGACCAATCTAGATGAAGCTCTCACTGCTTATAAATTACCCCAAACTTTAGCCGTGATATTGCCTGTGGTTTTGCTTGCGGAACACGAGCCCCTTGTCACGTGACTAACGTTTTCTGTCTTTCTTTCTTCGATGTCATAGTTCATTGGCTTTGGGCGCGCGGGCGGGGAGAGGAGGGGGTCATTGGGAAAAGCAAGATCAGAGCATTTCCTGAAAACCTCCCCTGCCATAATCAATAGCACATTTAGGTCCCGGTTTGGCAGCCCCAGCCTGGTGACTTGCTGATCCTCAAGTCCAGGTTTGTTTTCAGGTTTTCACTGTTTAAAAGTTGTAAAAATTCGTGATCTGCCAATGAACTATGAGTTTTGCGGATCGGACTAGATTGGAAATGCATAAGACTGCGGACCTGATCGCCAAATCATAGGCATGATCCTAGTCACGTGCATGGACAGTATAACGAATTATTCTTACTATTGTTATTATAGGCTACTAAGTTACAAGTCAACTGTGACATCGGGGGAAAAAAAGCATGAAGTGACAGTTAATCCTTCCTGTAAGTTTGCAGTGTCCTGCGCCTAAGCTTCGCTCCGGTGGGTTTTAATAAAGGGCGCTCTGTCCGGACCATCAATGACAGCTTTGTAACAAGGAAGCAAACTCCACCCAGCCACATGCTTAATCCTGGCCAGTAACGCCAGCAGGACGGCTAATGGATGCTGCAGCGGAGAAGGCTCCGTCGGCAAACGCGATCAGCCACAGGGACACAAATGAACAATCTAGCAAAGTTAAATAACGTATCATTTCTTCAATCAATTGTATGCATGCATACCGTAGTAAAATACCTATGTAAAGCGATTATTACGCACAAATATCAACCCGAGACCAAGAATCATCTGAAAGTTCAGGGTTAAAAACGGTACAAGGGTTTGGTTTTTTGTTTTTTTCCCCTCTCTTTTGGCAGTTTTCTTTTGTTTAACCACCTGCTGTTCAACATGATTACTCACAAGCTCTTGACAGAGGCTTCCTGCATCTACACCGAGGCCGACGTCGGGGGTGTCGTCAGAGCCGACAGCCTAATCTCAAAGTCCATCAGCCCACACTAATGGTGAAGCTGTGGTCAGTAAATAAGCACTTTGTGCATCATGTGGAGCACAAATGAGGTATTAGAGCAGATCGAGGTGGTAAGACAGCATGTGCGGGGAAGAGTTAGAGGCGGTTCATTCAGTGATCAGTAGGTGGCAGTAGTAAGCAACATTTGTAACATTGTAGGTAGATCTGTTTTAAAATAATGAAAAAGGTTGATTTTCACCTACTGTTTGGTCATACCCGTTATTATTATTATTATTATTATTATTATGCACACAGAATTGCGAAATTACAACTTTGTAATTACAAAGTAAATTCAAGTTTTAACTAGTTAAAATATTTTGGGGTATTGAACGGTAAATTATGAAGCAATGTAGGCCTGTTTCCAGATCTGTCAGTGTTGCTACTTCTTACTGGTGGATAACAGCCTGAATGCATTTATTAAGCTAAATTAGGTGCCCTAACTCTGAACGTTGTGACATCGCGCTGTCGTTTGCCACAGTATTCATCGCTGCTATTTGTAGTGACCTTAAAGTGAAAGACACAATCATTCATAGTTCAGGTAGCAGACATATCTTTTCTTGTGACATTTTATGAAACAACATTTTACATTTTATTTTATTAAACCGTAATGGCCAACAACAAATATCGTTTTATTTCCGAAGAATGTCCTTAGGACTGGTTACTTTTCTCCTTGTTAGAATCATATTTCAAAAAGATGACAACTATTCTCGATAACGAAATTTTGCTAGGTGTGAGAAAATGGCTTCATATATAAAGTTAAGTGACACACTCAGCAGAATTTGCTGTCTAAAATTTATGCTTTTCAATTCACCTCGGGTTGATTAAACAATTTCGCCAGTTGAAAGCACACTGTAAATTCTCCATTAGTATCAAGCTTTGCGACACCGTTACCGTTCCACACAATTGTCGCTTTTTCCTACACATCTTCTAGCTATATTTTGTCAGCAGAGACCTCTCTTGCCAATATCACATTTTTATAAATACTACAATCAACACAATTTACAAGCTTAAATGCAATATCTTCAGGAACGTAAGGGAAGACACAGGCAGTATTTTGTCATTTTGAATGCACACATTTATGTCAGGATGACTGTATTTATTAGGCCTATGTAAACGGGTACTTTTTCAAATAACAGTTTACAGACGATTCAAACCTTATATATATCGATCCATCTTCCAGCCGTTTATCCCGGTCAGGGATACTGGGTTGAACATTGGGGATTGAGGTCTCCGCCTATTTTGTGGGGAATATGATTATTGGCGGGGGGGTGTTATATTAATCGGTTTTGATTAATAATTTATTTATAATAATTTATGCCCATGTATACATGCATGCATTATTTACAATAAGCTGAAATTTATTTACAATGATTATTTACCGCATAAAAAATTCACATCATTCTCTTTATAAAACTTTTATATTCATATATACTCATTTGTGCAGACTAACCTACTCTCATACATTTAAAATAAGTATGACCATAGTTTTCAAAAACATGTATACAACTATAAGGAATTCTTAATTTTATAATTGAAACTCAAAGCTGAAAGTCTTTGTATACATCCTGTCAATATTGGTGCCTTACACAAGCTTCCCCGCTGGCATCTCCAGACGGACACAAAGTGCAATTGGCTGGCAGCTCAGCACCCTATCAGAAGATGATGCCCTAGGCGGCTGCCTTTGTCAGCTTATGGATTGACACAGTGCTGCATTTTGTAAGTAATACTGCATAAAGCAACTAGACACACGTTTTTTGTTCAGGCAAGGATTAAGGCAGTCGATGTTAAAAATGGCGACTAGGCTTTAAAATCGCTCTTCGAAGTCACCAGCACTAGACGGCCGCTCGGACATTCCAGGACACTTGACAGTCTTTCGGCTTCACCTTGGGAGGTCTACACCCCCTTCAGCATGGAACAGAGGGTGGAGCAAGAGTATCAGTTAAGGTGTCATTTAGTCTATGGTCTGTCAGGGTCGGTCTGCTGATAATCCTGAGGACCAGTTGCAACTATCACGACCCACGTAACGGAGATATACTTTGCGTCTTGGCCCTCCTTAGCACTGACCAAGAAGAATGTAAAATCATTCCCCTTCTAAATTTACGACTAACAAGCATATTCAGGTTTCCGCCGCAGCGTTACCATAGACTGTTCGCTCATTTGGGACCTCATGCTCCTAACATCAAAATGATGACTTGATGGATATATCCTTAGGTTATATCAGCAAAAGCTGGAATCATATAAAGTATTTTTTAAAAGTCTGGCAGGCTGGCTTCAAGGCAGGAGATGAAAAGGCATCCCAAGGAGACCGGAGCTCATTGTCGGAGCCCGTTCAGCTGGTCCCCCAACACCGGAACGTGTCTTAGATCGACGGATCTTGTCTCGAGTGACTTTGCTGTCATCTGCCAGCTACCTCGGCCCCCTAAATGCATCAGTGAGCAGGGAGATGATTCTGTCTTCCTTCACGGCCTGCCAAAGGGCTCGGATGATCCACAAACACACTATTCGCTGTGTTCCAATTCACACTGGGATTGGGAGGGGGGGGGGGGGGGACAGAAAATTAATGCACCAGCGCATATGCCTTCAGGAATGGCAGTAAGAAAAGGAACCTATTTCATTTTCTTTTTAGGATGGAAAGTTTCTCTTTTTTGTGAATTTACACAGTTACCACCTACGCTCGTTAATCCTGTTTGTGAAGAATTGTTGTGTAAGTCATTGTGTTTCTTCAGTAATATGTAAGGTCATGCAGATTATGGCTGGGAAAGAGAAGTATTTCCAGCCAGAGTTAAGTTTCATTACTCGGTAATCGTGAAGAGGACCCGGCCACTGTCGCGTGCCCAAGCAAGCTGAGCAGGCGTCTCTTGTTTTCTGGAAGATTCTGTCGCCCCACTTGGTTGCCGGTGGGTGTGAAGTTTATGGGAGCGCTGCCATCTCTGAGCCCCGCGAGTCGCCTTTTCCGACGTTAAAAAAAAAAAAACCACACCAGTATGGTACAAACAGGAAGGAAAAAAAAACAGTCAGTGGCCCATCTGCTACATTTCGTAAGAATACTGTGGATTGCGGCCCACTTTGTGTTTGTTGGGCCTAACTGATGCTCTGGCGTGTTCTGTCCCTGAAACTTTCAGGTGTGCTTGTTTGGTACGTGACTTTCCAGTTGGCACAGCGTTACTCTACCACATGATTTCACTCCCGTCCGACCTTTACGGCGAGGTCATATTGAAGTCATAGCTACAATGTATCATTTTACATTGGCGGAGCAGATGTGTGGGTTAGGCCACTGTTCCTGAGATTGACAGGGCGTAGGTTCAAATCCCATGATCAACCATGTGATGTCACCATTGGGCCCCTAAGCAAGGCCCTTAGCCTGCAATTGTTTTATCAATTGTACCTCACTTTGGATAAAAGCATCTGGAAATAAAATATACAATACCAGTCAAAAGTCAGGATACACCTGCTTTTAATATGTGTGTGTGTGTGTGTGTGTGTGTGAGAGTGTATACATTCACCTTCTGGTTCTGAAAGGATAAAATTTGTGACTTATGCTCAGTTGGATTCTTCATAAACATAATTAGTTTTCCCCATTCCCACAAATCCCATATGTTTTTATATTTGAATAAGAGTGGAAGAAGTAAAATCACAGAAATGTAGCATTATGTGAAATAATAGGTAATCACTGCTCTTTCAAGGAGAGAACATAAGTTATAAGGCACCATTACATCCAGTTTAATTAAAATGTGTTATAGTACATACTGTAGGATGTGACAAACCCAGTGAGGATAGAATGAAGGAATTAAAAATGATAATTATGAAGCAAAATTAAAAAAAAAAAAATGACATCAGGCAAAAAAATCTGGCTTGGTGGTGTATGAAATTCTATCTTCTATACCTGGAGTCATATGATCCATCCATCCATCCATGCTGGGTAGGGTCACAACCAAATAAACAAACACATAATAATGACAATAAGAACAACCACAAAAATAAGAGGAACAATAACAATAATATACATTATTATTATTAGGAGTAGTAGTGTAGTAGTAGTAGTAGTGTAGTAGTAGTAGTAGTACTGGTGAATTCTTGCAGCCTTCTTTGCACTGATTACAGCCACCAACATTATGAACTTCATTAGCTGTCTGTTGGGGGGGGGGGGGGGGGGCACTCATATGCCTATGAGTGTCCATAGGTTATATTTCTAAGTCTTGCTGGGTGGTGTGGATAGTGTTCTCACTGGCTCACTGGCCCAGTTCGTTCACGCTCTCCTGTAGCGGAAACCTCTGGGACGGGAAATGCAAGCCTTTACAGTCTCTAGCGCAGTAGCAGTAAGAGCCATCATCACTGAGAAGTTACCGCAGATTGGATTTCCAGAAGATACTATTTACGATAAAAATTGACTATATTCAGTACAAAACAATTCTCAAATAACGGAGTCCTTCATCGGACGCCCCTTGGTTAGGTTTCTTTTTCCTGCCCGCTTTCTGTTTCTCCGTTTGTCTCGACGCCCACTACGAGGTCCCCTCTGTGTCAGAGGTGCGCTCTGGGTGTTTTCCCAATCTGCCCTCCGACAACCCGCGAAAGACACCAGACAGAACTGAGTGAACGAATGATTAAACAAACAAATGAAAGTACATATAGTTCTCATAAAAATTGGCACCTTCACTGATTCTATTTTCGCACCCCTAAGAAGCAAAAACACCAAGTAAATCCTTTGCATTTATACAAATATATTTATTAAATCACATCTGATTATTGTAATACATGAAACCATTGACCCCTATCACATTGGTCAAAACGCAGGGTATTTTGTCAACAAATCACGCATCTGCAAACATGTAATGCCCATAATGATATTTGTCAACAAAGACAGGGGGACAGATCAGCTATTCATAATGTAAATCTCAGAATGACAGAGGGCAAACCACTGCTTAGTTCAGAGTAAGTTTGAGGGAGAAAAAACTGCATTAATAAGAGTGGGGCTGGTTTTGTTTTTGGTTAAGGATTCTCTTACTTGGTATTTAATCATATACCTGCTATAATCTATAGCCCGGCCAAACCATCAGGTGCAATCTATTTTCCCCTAATAATTGTGTTTGGCTTAGTGGGTTAGGATGCAAGGGTCAGAAGGTGGCTAGTTTAAATCCCTTGGTGATTTCATTGTTGGACCCTTGAGCGAGGCCCTTAATCCCCAGTCGCTCCAGGGAGCGGGTGACCCTGCGTTCTCAAATGTACCTCACTTTGGATAAAAGAGTCCGTTACGTAAATAAAATACAAAAAAATAATGTTAACAAGTGATGGGCCTCACCTTACATACTAATAACACCACTGACAGGCTCAAAGCCAAAAAAGATTTTCGAGGGGGGGTATGAACTCGTTATTTTACTAGCTGGCTGTGTGCCAGGTTGGGAGCAAACAAATTTCACGGTGCCCGAGGGGGGAGGGAGTTTGGGTTTGTCGTGTCAAACCTGTAATTTTTCTTCGTGGCTACATGCCCGACCACTAATAAGAATTCATTAATACATTTACTCATGGTATTAATTATGGGGTAAAGTGGCTCATTACCTAAATTACTAACTTGTGTTTACTTATAACTCCTGATAGTAAGTGCACTGCCAAGGTTTATTTAATTATGTTTTCACATGATTCGTAATTATTGCCAGTTGATACGTTGGAGCAGAGGATCTCTGCCTTCCATGCGGTCAACTGGGTTCACCTTGGTTAATTTGAATAGCGTCTTTCCAAGGCATCATTTCAGGTCTATTGCTACATGATTAGCCCGTCATCTCGATAAACAGACACATTTGTAGAGGGAGATATTTTCCGGAGGCTGGAGAACAATCGCCGCTCTCTATCGCGTGCCTCTTTTTGGAAACGAATATGCAAACGGCTCTCTGCGTGACTTATCTATGACTGTGCATGATTACCCTAAATGTGTAGCCGTGGAATGGAAAATTTGCTGAAGGGGCAATTATTTTATCTTGTGAAAGAGAAGAGCGGTGTTTGCAAGGAGAGCGAAGACGTGACCGATATTTGATCATGCTAATCGTACCGCATCTCGTGAGAATTAATCCGCAATTTGCTGTAGTCTCCACTGAGTAATTATGTTGTGCATTATGTTTTCCGCTGGAAACACAAACTGCATTCACAGTGAGGTATGACATTGTGTTTGGCCTGTTCAGCAATCAATTTATTAATCAGAAGAAATATACCTATATTAAAATTTGTTCAGTTCATTGGACTGAATATGATTTTGCCATATTCATACGCACTCAGACCCTGAACACCAAGACCAACCCCCACAAAACACACTCAGACCGTGACCTCCAAGACCAACCCCCACAAAACAGACTAAGACCAACTCCTACAAAACACACTCAGACCCTGAACACCAAGACCAACCCCCACAAAACACACTCAGACCCTGACCACCAAGACCAACCCCCACAAAACACACCAAGACCAACCCCCACAAAACACACTCAGACCCTGACCACCAAGACCAACCCCCACAAAACACAGATCCAGACCCCGATGTCCAAGACTAACCCCTACAGGTTCACTTGGCAGAATAGCCACATCCCCATTGGGCCCTTGAGCAAGGCCCTTAAAGATGAGCCCTGAAAATTGGTCCAGGGGCCCTGGATGAATGGCTGGTCCTAAGCTTTGCTCTCATCTCTATGTACATGTATATCGTAAAAAGGAGAGCATGATGGGATATGCGAAAGCTAACATTCTAATGGAGGCCTACCTACACAAATGGCAAGTAAAGCTACATTTGCCCATGGGTCACTCTCTCAACAGGCCTACTCACCTACCTCACCGTCATCTCCCTTCTGCTCAAAAGAAAGTCCTCTTGAACCAAAATCTAATTCATTAAGAATCCCCTAAGCAATTTTTATTGAAGTAAAAAGTTGAAATCCAAGTCAAAAGAGCTGGAAGAGTACACATCACACCGTTTCCTTTAAAGTGTGCTTTGCGTTTTTTGCAAGTTCCCGTAGGCCTATATTTGAATGTATTTGAAAGTCTTTACCCAAATAAAATATTTTATTTTTCATTCTTAATATGCCTGTGAGTGAAATGAAGTAAATGGGATTAGCATGTTTTGCAAAATAAAATACACTGAATTGTTTTGGGCGATAACATTACTCAGTTAGAATCAACTAATTTCTTTTATAGCTGAAATATTTGCACCAGTAAGAATTTGTAAGTATTTGTTTAGTTACATTTCAAGCCCATGCATAGCCTGGCGGTGCTACGTGTGTTTTTTTTGCTCTGGTGTGAGAAAGTAATATTAGAACTGTGAAACATATTATTTTAGCGCCTAAACAGCCACCTACCAGCTTCCAGGTACTGGAGCCCCACGCTCTCCGTCATGACATTTCACGCTCGCATATGTAGTCGTGCCAGCAAGAGACTGTTAGCGTCTGGGGTGCATTCCGGGGGTTAAAGACCCTCCCAAAGGGCAAAACACGTTCTCATTATTAGTTTATTTAATGAAATGCTACATTAATTAATTGTAATGTTTAATTGATTAATTTTAATGTACGGTAATGCTATATAGTTTACAGCCATAACAGTTAAGAACTTCAGTTTTTTGGCTCAGCCTGTTCTTAGTTATGCTATTTAACAGCCATTTTGCACCACATGTACCAGAGCAGTACATTGTTTCTACAGTCCTCTGTAACATTTAGTACAGAAAATGGATGGATGGGTAGTTTAGTTTAAATCCTATTATTTTTTCATCTTTACATATCGATTGATTATTTTACTCATATTATTATTCTTTTTAGTGTTTATTTCGACCTAAATTATATTTTGTTACATTGATCCCCTTTGTGCTACTGGACAAGGAATGCTCTCCTCATGGAAATCAATAAAGGTCTATTTCATCTTATTTTATACGACCACATGACTTAAAACACATATATATCTTCATTTTCAAAGGTAAATAATGTAATTAATTATGTATTATAAGACAAGAAATGGCACAGGGCTGGAAGATAATGAATGGATGTGATTATCTAATGTAATGAGCAATGCTGCGTTTTGCTGGTAAAGTAGTTTTACAAACAAGCTTTTCCTCCTGAATCGCTCCTAGAGAAGTCAAGCTGAACTAGAAACATGATCAGTGTGCATTATGGGGATTTTCATGCAGGATCAGTGAAATAGACTTTAATATAATAAATTTTAAATACACCTTCACAAATGTGCTTAACTGACAAGGTCATTTAGGCAACTGAGAGTGAATTCCCTTTTTAATTTCTATGTTATAATTCAGTTTTACACAAACACACACACACACTTTACATTTATGGTAGTTCGGGCTAATTGTAAGTGAACAAAGATAAAGATCGTTTAAACTGAGGTACCTTAAATCCAAAAAGTTGTCCGGCTAAGCAATAATCTTGCTTTTTGATATGGGCCCATGGTATTGCACTTTTGTGGCAGATGGAATGCATCCGACTCGTGTTCAAGATGTTCAATAAACATGTTAAGTGCATATATATTTCCTTTTTTCTTGAGTCTGTTTGCTCATGAAAAATGAAATGCGATTAATATACATTAAAAATAAATTATTTTTAATCGTGATTAATCGAAATTAATCCACAGCAACCCTGTGATTAATCTGATTTAAAAATGTTAATTTTTTGACAGCACTAATATATATATATATATATATATATATACACACATAGACACACACACACACACAGTCACTGAAAAAATTAAGAGACCATTCTATATTTTTTAATCCTGGTTCTGTTGGCAGAAGCTACACTGAGCAGCAGGTTACTTCCAGGTTCAAAATTTCTAAGACAGCAGAACACAAGAATAAGGTGAAGCAGGAGACACTGGGAACGACCAGAAACCAGCCAGGTAAAGGGTAGAAGTGTAGAAGCAACATTCTAATGCCAGAGATGACCATCGACTTATCCAGCCGTTTCTCATGAATTAGAGGATGACATCAAGTGACCTTCAAAAGGAATGGGGAACATTAAGTGCAGGTGTGAAGTGCACTGCTAGGACAGTTCGTATCAGGCTCCTAGAAGCAGGACTGAATTTCGATGAAGCAAGGAAGAAGCCCTTCATCAGTGAGAAGCAGAGCAGAACTAGGGTGCAGTTTGCAAAAAAAGATATATTATTCACAGAAGTGCACCCATAAATTGAGAAATGAGTGAAACAAAATGTGCTGTGGTCTCTTCATTTTTTCCATGACTGTGTGTGTGTGTATTATGTTTATATTACAGTACATTGTGGGGATCAAATGTTCCCCACAATGCCATAAAAACCTGTCATTTTGACTTTGTGGGGACCATTATTCAAGTCCCCAGAAAGATCTGTGAATGAAACCAAAAAACTAAAAACACTAAAAGTCTCATATTTTGTTTGGTTACTTATGGTTAAGGTTGGGGCTGGGCAGGGGTTAAGGTTGCCAGGTTGTGATTGGAGTTTTCCCCATAGAAATCAATGGAGAGTCCCCACAAAGATATAATTACAAACCTGTGTGTGTGTGTGTGTATTTAAGAAGGTGACATACATCATTGCGAACGCAAGGTCAGACAGTTCCTGGAGCAATTGAGGGTTTCAGGCCCAGCTCATGGACCCAGTAGTAAAATCACTCTGCCAACCACAGGATTTGTACAATTTCCCAATTATAGACACAGTACCGTAACTCACTGAACCACACATTGCCCCCAAAAAGGTTTTGTGGCCAAAAATGTTTTTATTCTGTTGTGTAAAATTTCCTCTTTGTAAGATCAAACATCACTATAACAATACATTGATTTGTACTGAATCATTGTTACAAAATTTCAGTACATGTCGATGGATATTGATATTCAGCTCAATCATTAACATTTAAGTGGAATTTTTTTTCCACAAGGAGAGTACCTAAAAATCCTTATATAGACATCCCCCCTTAAATAATGTGATTTATTAATTTTTTAATTAAAATTACATTGTATCCACAACACTTCACATCACGATCTGGTTTAAGTTGCACATTTGACCATCATTAATATAACGGCACCCACAATTTACATTTGTTGTACTGTTTGCTCTTAGTAGTTTTTACAGTAGCACCCATCTGTGAAATATGATGTGGTCAGAAAATGGACATATATATATATATATATATATATGAATCAGTCACAACATTCATACACTGGAAAATAACCAGACCGTTTTCTAAATAACGTGAAAAATCTGCGATGCCTGCTGCTTCAGCAGAAAACATTCTGCCAGTGTCTTTTTTTTAACTCAGGTCGGCTGGTGCACAGTTAAAGTTCAGCTAAAGCCGCGCCAAACACCACTCGCTGGAACGTGGGTGAGACGAGAGACGATAGCATATGATGGCCGTGACCAGACCACGATTACAGGTGGATCATCAATGCACTTCTCATTATGTGACAATATCAAACACTAATGGGCATTCTTGTTTTAAACATCATCATTTTTAAACATTCTGAGACAGTAATGACTTTATCGGGGATTGACATAACTGGTACGCAACGCATTTGCTGTAAATCCTTAAACATGGCAATTTCTTGTTGTTGGAGTTCAAATACATGCAAAATAATTGCACATCCACACCTCACACACACAGCATACAGGGTGGATTCCGACCCCCAGCCCTGAAGGTGAGAAACAAGCCTGGCGTCTGTGCTTATATTAAATTAGGCGAGGATTAATGATAACGAATAATCTACTTTTCGGCAAAACTTTCCGAACGCTTGACCTTTGCTAATAATGGCCTTAACAAACTAGCCTCTCAGTTACGTGTTCAGATAACCTCATCCCCATTGGCCAATTCGGCATTGCTCTACACCCCCAGTTTAAGGTAAAAGGGACCCGAAACAGTGGCACCGTTAGTCATTCCTAAGCCGAGACACAGATTTCACCCCACAAGTGAAACTAATAACCTTTTAGTAAAGTAAAACACAGCCGTTATACAGGCGTGACAAACATTAGACCTTTTTCCGCTATTTCCATATGTAAATCTATGTCTCTTGTTCATTTTATTATTTTGTATAATCATTTTTAGAATTGCATTAAGAGATGGGAGTGTTGTGAAATTCATAATTCCTGTCTCTTTTCCACTGATAACAACAAATTTTGAGAAACTGTTGAAATTCCCAACAATTTACATTTTCAAAATTCTGCATTGTGTCATGTTGTATTTTCCCATCAATATGGCTAATTTTTACCTTGCTGGCCCATCGAAGGATAAATGCAAAATTTGATATCTGATGCACCAAAACAAAATCTCCCTGGGGAATTTTTCTGAGTAATTTCTCAAATCAGTTCTGTGATCCCTTTTATCTTAATACAGTGATCTAAAGGTATCCTTGATTCTGCTGTATTAATGACCTGCATGCCTACTTTACCTTCTGCCTCTGACACGAAAGTTCGTTCTCCATTTTTTTCTGGCGGATCATGACCTCCAGCTTAACCTAACAGAGACTGGGATTCTCCACATTCCAGCCTGTCCACCATCTCACCATCAGCTCATTGCACCATATGAAGGCAGCGCCCTCAACCAGGGCTCCATGTTGGGCTACACAGCAGTAGTAGCCTGATTCCATATTTTTACATATTTATCAGACGCTTTAATCCAATATACTTTTTATTTTTTTGAGAAGTCAGGGTCAGACAATCCCTGGAACAGCTGGGAGGTTAAGGGCCTCACTCAGGGGCCCAACCATGACATCACTCTACTGACCATGGGATTTGAACCAATGACCTTCTGATCATATCCTACAACAACCGGCACATCTGACAACATTTTACCTTGCTGGCCCACTGAAGGATAAATGCAAAATTTGATCCACAGATGACATGTGAGGAGTACCATCATATCTGTACACTCTCATCTCACCTTACAGCTCTCTGTGTTCATTTACATCAGGTCATTTGACAGTTCCGTCTTTACCTAAATTCCAGTGTAACTCCTGTGTAGAAAGACCGGGTTTCCCTGAGCCTTACAGCTGAAAAATCCTTCCCTCTCTTCACGAATGGACTCAGAGTCTATACCACCTGTCTGTATTTGGGGAGTCAAACTCCTCACCACAGCCCCGTTGCATGTAAGGGACTTCCACGGTCCCACCTGTGGATGTGAGTCCACCTTCAGCTTCTGCCGTTGGCAGGAGCGTATACAAGGGCGGGGTCAGGGGTCACAGGGGCCCCGGTCGCATGTGAAAGCTGATCAAAGCTGATCAGCTTTAAAGACGTACATCTCATTGGCTAATGTATGCATTGGCTTATGCAACCCCACCTTAAGAAATCCTAGCATCGCCCCTGGGCGTTGCCTTTATTCTGATTATTCTGCACAGCACTGTACTACAGAGTAATATCTCACATTAACTGAGCACAAGACTGCATTTACTGATTATGTGCTTGTGCGTTTACCTTTTATCTGTTCTGTGTTTACCCTGTAAATCCCTTTGGAGAACGAAAGGACCTAATAAATAAATGAATGTGAACACAAGATTGGAAAAAAGAATGAGCTCATCTGGTGGGCGGACCGGTTTTAATAACATAAACTCCAATGGCCACCCTTGGACAACTTCTTAATGCAAAACTCAGGTTACAGGATTTCCCCGTAGCCGCTGATTACATTTCTGAAAGAATAACAGAGATACCATCTGCATCTCCCCGGAGAGCCCGGATAAATGAAACTGCCGGATCCTTGTCCGGCTGACGTTTTAAGAGCACGAGTGATCTATGGCTCCGGCATTTACTCAAGAGTGATAAGGACCTTTTTACATGCTTTCCCAGACAACTTATAACGTCAGCGCCGATGCTTTGCGAATTTACTGTTTGCATTTGGTTCGATTGCCTAGGTCTAAACTGTGCGTGAACTTCTCTTCAATAATAATGTGTACGCTTGACCAATTGATTGAAAAAACACTAGTATAGTTTGTTTTATGACAGAAAGTGGCTGCGTTGTTAAACAACTGCAACTGTGGCATGACAGCAAATGAAAGCTTGTTAGTTTGTTAAATCATTTGTCACCCTGGGCATCCTGTGATTTAATTAATGGGTGTTATGTGAAGCTTGGTAAAGGTAATTTATTATAAGACCATGTGAAAAACAAAGCCATTCACAGGGAAATGGGAACCCCCCCGCCCCCGATGTCTAAAATCTAAGGGCCCACCACCCTACATTAAGACAAAAATATGCTTAAAGGGGTCCCTTTAAAATGGCCATCTTACCTCACCACCTCCCCCAGTCGACAACCTTTACCACTGCTACCCTCCAACCCCCCCCCCCCCCCCCCCCCCCCCAGCTCTACCTCTCCCTGCCTTTGCCAACCCCCAAGACCTCTGACACGGTTCCAACACTGGCCCTGTCCAAACCTGGAATCCTGGGATCACGTGATCCATGTCACACGTGGTCCATGTGGACGGAACATCAATCTGTCACAGGGTCACGGCCCAGAAGAAGGACACAGATTTCCAAATACAGGTAAAAAAAAAAAAAAAAAAGGAAAAATGGCCAGAGTCACAAGCATGAAACCAGGAGGGCAAAACCTCTAACCACAGAGGCAGAAATAAATAAACACAGGCATGTGAGAAAGAAGACTTTCATTAAGAATGCTTTCATCGCTAGGGAAATAAACTGGAATATCTGACGAAATAAGCTTTTAAGGTAATGTTTTTATATTCTTTCAGCTACATGTTTGTTGTTTATACCTTGATATTGACCACATGGTTTTAAACATTCTTCAAAACAGCTACAATCTTCCTTTAAACCCATAGAACTTGTTCAGCTTCCATAACCTCTCATCCAGTAGAGAGCTGTTTCTGAACCCAGCCTTCAGGGACCCCCATACAGACCACATTTTAGCTCCCCCCCCAGTTACCAATGGGCCTGTGCCAGGTTTTCGGTGTTCTTGATTGGCTGAGAGCTAGGAGGGAGCAAAAATGTGAACTGTCTGGGGCAGGGGCGCCGTAAGGGGGAGGAAAGGTAGGACGATTCCAAGGGCCCCTGAGTGACAGGGGCCCTAAAAAATTAGGAAAATAACTGTATTGGTTTGGACTGGGGGGCCTAATATGATATGCTTTCATGGGGCCCAAAATCTCTAGCAACGCCCCTGGTCTGGGGGTCCCCAACTACTAGATATTGCAATAGAGTGTTGCAGTGAATCTGGCATCTAGCCCAGGAATCATGAAGCAGGGGGCATCCCGAACTAAGCAAACTTGTGAAAAAGAATGACATGCAAACTCAACCCACAAAAATGGGATTTCGAGGTTCCAGTTTCAACCCCTGATCCATATGACTACGGCCTGCAGTCTATTCTAGGTAGCACTGGCTTTGGGACACCCTGGATGGGATGCCAGTCCTTCATATGCTACATGCACTACATGAATGTTTGAGACACCAATTAGCTTAATCGCATGCAGGTGGAATCCCACACGACATGGGGGAGGACATGCAAACTCCACACGTAAGATGCAGGAGTCAAACTCCCAACCAGCCGAGCTATGCACTGAGCCACTGTGCCACCCAGAGCCAAGATACTCCATGATGACTTTAGTAAAACCGAATGAGGAGCACATGTAGGCCACTTTCAACGGCTCCGTCAAGTAGCAGCATCAGTCAGTAGAAGGTAACACTTCTACAAGTCGTGTCTCTACAAAAGCACGTTAAACAAAGTGAAGATTATCGTCAGTCTGTGCAAGATGTCAAAACCCTGCCATTACACACATTAATTTGTAGGCCTTTTGTATTTTGGAAAGAATTCTGTGTATAATTACTGCCGTACAGTAGGTAGTTCGCATGTAATTATCCCCACATGACTTGAGCTTGAATATGGGTATTAATTACCTATTGTACTGGGAAGGGTTATTAATGTGCTAACAGGACTTCAGCTAACAGGATTTATGGGGTTTTAGCGTAACGTCTACTGGAGGTGGTGACGTCCCGTCGTGGGGTTTGAAGGGTAGTGAGTAAAGAACGTAGACAAATTGTAGGGCAGGATAGGTGGGAACACAAAACACAATGTCGGTTCCGTGAAAATAGGAATGGGGGTGGGGGACTCTGGGCCTGAGAATTTGGGGGGGGGGATGCAGAAGTGTCGGGGGTGGCTGCCTCTCCAAAAAAGCCCGTCCCGTTTAGTTACGTCAAACATCCTGTGGGACAAATGTAAGCAGCCAGACAGAGTTAGATTACTGCACAAAATGCAGGTTTTACTTATTTATTTATTTTTTTGGAAACACAATAAAAACTAAATAATAATATTCACATGGTTTTCCTGGATCCACTTGTCCAAAAATAAACAGAAAAAAATGTCCTTTTGGTGCTAACATAGTTACTTACAACCACCATTATATCATTATATCGTAAACAAGCGAAAAACGTTTCCTTAAAAAAAGATTAAATATAGCCTTATTATCAAGAAATAATAATAATAATAAGAATAATAATAATAATAATAATACACAGATGTGCCCGATTTATAATTTAGTAGTTTTCAGTCTGTTACTGTGTCTATTTAACATCACAGAAGCCATTGGTTGTTCCACACAGAGTTTGAGGGATACTTACTAATTAACACACAACAATTGATACAAAAAGGCTTTTCTATGTAGTACAAAATAAACTTTCTTTCCTTTTGATTCATTCTCCTTTTCCTGCCTCTTCAGATAACTCATGCACCTTCGTGGGTCAACAGATTTTTATAATAATTTTTGAGAACCAGGTTAAATTGTTTTTTTTTTTTTTGTAAAATATAGTAATTTCTCAGTTGGAATACTCCTTAAAATTAGGCAAAAATAGGAGAATATTTTTAATTTAACGCCCATTTTAAAGACGTACTGTATGTAAGCTTGTCTTGATTAAATCGCACCATACTTAAATGTTTTTTATACTCTAAAAGAGTGTAAGGTCAAATATATTTACAGAGATGCTATGTTGACTATAAAAAGCTGTTAAAAGTCTTCACAGATACCTTTCAACCCCGACTTTTAAAACAATAACAGAAGACTACAATTTCTTTCCTGAAAAAAAACTACAGAATCTAAGCCCATTTGCTAGGGAAACTCCAAAGCAATAACCATCAGATGTAAGCGTTTTGTTCCACATTTCCCTTCCCGTCCCTGTTTCGTGCAATCAAATTGTTTTCGTTTTTTTTTTTTCTGAAAAAGCAAGTCCTTGCATTTCGTTTTTTGAATTCCTTTCTTGGCCGACCTGGAAAAATCTTAAGTGTAAGATATGAAGTTGTAAGTGCTCGGTGACTGGATTTTCCGCAGAGATGAAGGTCTGCTTCCAACGCGAGGAGGCGATGGGGGGGATTTCCGTGGAAACTCCCATCTCCAGATCAGGTGAGGTACAGGGCTTTGTCTCTCGGCAGGTTTCTGGAAAAGGATGGAAACAAAAACTTGTTTAACCATTTTAAATGGTCAGAAATAGTTGCCAATAAAATTCTCCAGCTAGTTTTGACTTTGCATTTTTCTAATAAATAAATTTCCCATTATTATTTAGCAGAGGCATTAATCCAAAGTAACGTAAAACTGAGAATGCAGAGGAGAAATTGGGGTTAAAGGCTTTGCTCAGGGGCCCAACAGAGAAATCACTCTGCTGACTCTGGGATTTGAACTTGTGATATTCTGATCACAGGCACAGTGTCCTAACCAGTTAATCAGTCTGGGTGTTGATGTAATGTCAAGGGAAACAGACCATCATGTCTCCATTTTATAAAGTTCAGCATTTAATCGGGGGCAGCATGCTAATGAAGGCCCAGGGCAGGTCACTGACCCGTTACTGCAGTACTCGCTGCTCCACTCCACACTCTGTGCTGGGGGGTTCCTACAACCGGACCGCATGTAATCCATCACCGGGGACGACGCCTGGCCACCGGGAGAGTTGCACCCCAGGATGTTCTGGAACTCTCCTTGTAGGGGAAATCCCTGCTTTGGAAAAGCACAAAAAAAATCACAGTTACTACAGGAACAAACAACAGCCGATGGCTTGAAGAAAGGCACAGGGGAAATCAATACGAGTCAACGAAGTTTCAGCATGCCGCTCATGCAAAAACACCTTGCTTATTACTCCTACTGCGGTAAAACCACGTTTGCAGTGTGCGTGTAAACATGTTTATGCCAGATCTGCCGCTCAAATTTTGTTTGCGTCATCCTTTGGTGTAAATTCATTTTGTTATTGTAGCAAACCAGGTGTGCCGCATGAGTGCGGATTTTCAGCACATCGCTGGGTTGCTTACTTATGTTTTTTGCTTACAGTTAAGTTAGTTCATGACTACAGGCTCAACTAATTATGAATCTAATCAGCCTATTTGGCTAACAAATATCAAATCATAATGAATTAACCAGATCACTGTGGTAATAGGAGTCCCCCCTCCCCGGACTCGTTGGCGATAATTTACAGCAGCAGAGATTGCCTCCTTCAGGGAAGAAGGAGAGAATACAGGATGTCGTAAAGCGGTCGGATCCATTGTCGGCCAAAGGTGACAAATGGCCATTATCACCAACCGTGAGGTATTTGAGGTTCTCTGGAGTGTCACAGAGTCTTGGTTAGACAGACCAACCCACAAGTCTTATGTGGTCCCTATTAATTTAAGTTCTGTCCTCCCCATCAGGGGGTGTGTGACCCCCGCAGACTGAGTGTAACATTCATGTGTAGACTTTCCTCCCTTTTCATCAGTTATAGATTTTTTTTAACGAGTGACATGACAGCCACAAGAAATTGTTAGCGATAGGCAAGAGGAAGTTGTTAGCAATTTTCTCAGCTGGTGAGGAAATAAATGCGCATCCATTCTACAAGCTAGCTAGTCACATCACAAGGCGGAGTGGTCACCCCCTCACCTACTGATACAACAGGTGGTTTAACGAATGCGACAAACAAGTCATTAAAAAAATCACACATATATGACTTACGAACTGCTGTCGACACATAAATAGAGCGAGATGCGGTGTCATTATAAATACTTTATAATTATCGTTATGTGATTACGCAGAACGGCGAACCGGAGTGGAGCGGATCTTTTAATTTCGAGACCTTTTCCCCGCACTCATCCAAAGAAAAGTAACGTGGAAAGGAAGTAAATCCTGGAGGTGCAGAAGAACGGCGTCCTGAAAAGCTGCGACAGCAGGTGGCTCCAGCGTTCCCAGCCCCTCCCCCTACTCTACCTATTCACTCATTGTCCCCCCCCCCCAAATACTTCTCCTTCACTCGATCACAAAAGGACCATCTGTCTTTTTGTACAGCCCCCCCCCTTCCGCCCCACTGCTACAGCAAACCAAAGTTGAACCACATGCACCTCCCTCTCCCGTTTTTATTTGTGCTTCACAAATATGCAAAACGCGAGAGGATTATTATGCTGGCGAGGTTTATAACCGATATAAAGGAGAGATCTAAAGGGATGAAGCTTATGACTCCCCGACGGAATAAGAAAAGTATAGCTTAAGTATTTCCTCTCTTTATAAAGACTGACTCACCCATACAAGGAGTAACAGGCTAATCTAAAATTGGCCTTCAGACAATTTCAGCCCCTAATCCATGTGATTACGAAGACGGGCACTCCGGCTCTCATTTGTATTCCGAGGAGTGATAAATTAGAGTTTGGTTCATTCAGGTAGCTACTCTGTGTATGAATACAGTGTTCTGTCAAATCCCCACGGCCCTGCCTCGTACAATAAAGCCTTTCACATTCAAATGAGGGACGTTTAACTTTTTCGAAGTGATTTACATTGAATGTGCTTGTTTTTTTTTTTTTTTTGCAAATCTCCACTGCGTTAAAAAACCCCAACAATCAGATAAGGAAATCATTTCGGGCCGTAATTGAAATGTCATATCTACTTCATAACCCTCTATTGTTATTATTATTATTATTATTATTATTAGTAGTAGTAGTAGTAGTAGTAGTAGCAACAGTTAAAGTAGTTGCATGAAAACATGCTTTATTATATAAAAAATAAATAAATTGTGATGACTTATTTTGTCTTAAGTAAATCGAGGGAAGATTTACAGCAAGATTTCTTGTTGTACCAGTGTGACATGCAAGCACCACAGTTAGCTTTCACTTATTGATTTATGATTTACCCAGTTAATTAATTGTTGTTTTTGCACTAATATGTAGGTCAGCGTAATTCATATAATGGTATGTGAATGAAAAATATGCAGCAAAAAACAAAAAGACTGTAAGCATGTTCAAATTAGCCTGAATGCCTAGTCCGTTTGATTTCTCCTCAATCATTCTGTCAGGGGAAATGTTATTTATGGAACAGCCAAAATACATTAAGTAATCATTTTGAAAAAGGGGGATAATCAGAATCTGTAGCACAATCAGGTACTTTTCATCAGAAAATTTACAATTGTTTGACAATCTGTCACCTTCTGAGTACAAGAAAACAGGAGCAACTTTGCCATTAGCAGTAACACTAGAAAGCTGATGCTTGGCTTGTATTTTACAGCTAATCCACAGAATTCAGAAACGAATGGATGAAAGAAGCAACACTGGATCTTCTGAAACTGTCAGAGTGCTTCCCTCCGTGCCGAATTAAGCACATACCATCAAACAGCTAGCTTGCGAGTGATTTATAACAATTCTGAAACGTCCAGTAAAATCACAGGCTACACAAATCTTAACAAATGAACTATATTCAAAACATCTGCATCTTGTGGCCATTATTAAGGAACAAATTAAGCTTTGAGTACTAGGAGCATAAACATCTAATCTGAACTTTATAATAACCTCATTGGTTTCTACATGAGCCTACAGGTTCTTTCGAGGTGAGGCTGGCAAGGTAATATCTGTGCGCTGGGAAGCACTGATAAAGATTAATTTGATGTCGAAAGGGTCATTTGTTCCTTAATTAGATTTCTGCAGCCTTATCGGTTCCTGTAGAACACAGCATCCAGCCGTAAAGGGCCAGTGGCCAGGTAAGCTGCCATCGCCATCTCGGAGATTTACTTGGGAACTAATTTCATTTCCTGTCCGCGCGGAGAGGGATTTTCATCAGATACCGAGATATTTTTGTCTCTGCGACTGATGTATTCATCAATCTCAATGTTGTTGTTGTTTTTTTTTTCCTTCCATTTTTTTGCAACCTTAAATTACATCCAAATCCTAATGCATCTGTTTATTACGAGGGAAAATTGAAAATCAGTCTGTGCCATAGACACGAAGCATGGGGTTATGAAGCAATATGACAGATATTAATGCTTTATTTTTGACTGCTTTCATATTGTGGGGCACAGGATGGAAAGCTGGAAATGATGAAAAGAAGGAAAGCAAGAAAGAAAGGAAGCATAGAGATGACACACAGGGCATAAACAGCCTCTTCACACTAAAAGCAATCTGTTCGTGTGAGCAGGTTGTGATCTCTGTGGGATTACATCCACTGACCACTGATAAGCAAACTCACCTTATATAAAAAAGCATACTGTTATGTCATGGATGAAAGTAGGTTAGAACACAAGCCACATCTTGCTGAAATAAATGAATCGATATGACCTTTTTGCTATAAATGTGCTGTACTTCCACGTCCGCATGTTACTTTCTGCTCATTTGTGTAAAAATATTAGAGTTGTATCGCTATTACTTATTTATACATTTACATTTAACTTTATTTAGCGGACGCTCTTGTCCAAAGTGACGTACAAGTGAGGCAAACGGCACATCAAAGACATACGGCTGTCGACTGGGCATAAGTGTGGCTAGACTGAGCTTCCAGTGAATGCCCAGGTACAAGTGTAAGCAGTACTGGAGCAAGAGCTACACAGTGTCTTCCAAACAAGGCAAGAACCTAATATTTACAGAGCTGGAAATTAGCCTGACATGGTATCTGACATGGTTGCATTATGGTCAATACAGAGTGACACCACTAACAGTTTCAAGCTTTGGAAGGTAATGATCCTGAAGTCTGTCACTGGCGATCTGCCTTGTTGCTACATGTCATATTCCACCTGTTGCTCATCTCTCCCTCTGTCATCCATATTTTGGAAAGGCCAACCTCAACCCTTAAATCCACGGCGAATTCATGGTATTAAGTCAAGGAATGTAGCTGAAACGCACCTGGTTTTGAGGGAAATCAGAAAGCCACCCACAGGTTATGAGCATTTGAAGCACAAAGCTAGTCTGTTTGAATCCCAGGGCAAGGCATACTATTGCACATTTAAGGGAGACACCCACATTTCCTAGGTCTGCATGATATGACCAAAATGTAAAACTGTAAGATGTTTTGTTTGGCTTCACTGGCAAATAGTGTGTGTGTGACTTGGCGGGATGCAGTGCCTATGACCGGAAGGTTGGTGGCTCAAATCCCAGGGTTGGCAGACAGGTTTGACTGTTAACCCCCAAATGCTCCAGGAACCACCCTGCTGTCTCATTTGCTCATTGCTTTAGATTAAAGCATCTGCTGAGAAAATGAATGTAAATACACACAACTGACTATAATGTGGAATGTCATGCTTTGTTGGGAGCTAACCATAGTGGGGGGGGGGGGTCACACCTACCTGTGGCATAGATGGAGAGTGCAGCGCCATCTGGTGGCCGGTCAGCTGCGGCTGCTGTTGCTGCTGCATGGCAATAGACTGGTGTGTTGGAGGGAGGCCCAGGTGCTGGTGTAGGGGGGGGCTGATCTGGAGCTGCGGGGGAGGTGACGCCGCCATCCTGGCCATGGACACGGGCATGGGGGCACTGGCCTTGGGGGCGATGCTGCGGGGCAGGCCGGGGTGCAGACCTGGCAGGTGGGAGGGGTTCATGGAGCCCTGCGGGTGGTACGGGGGACCCAAGTAAAGCCCTGAGTGGACGGGGGGGGCTCCTGGGAAGAGTGAAGGCTTGGGGCCCAGCATCTGCGATGCCTGGCACGTCTTCACCTCCACAGGTTCGCTGTAACTCTGCCAGAGGTTCAAGGAAAGCGAAACATGTCAGCACATCATGTGACTCATCATGTGACTCATCATGTGACTCAAACGCTCGCTGCTGCTTAGCTGAGAGTCGAACCTCATTATGTTCATGGTGCGGGGATGGATCAAAATGCAACAGAAACCGATTGGCCAGTTTTCCCCAAAACCTTTAAATGCAGCAGCAAAACTGGCTCAGATTATCAGTACTTGACTATTTCTTTGAAAAGTGATAATATGTCATCTTCTGAGATGTTTCAAATCCATCCTAAGTCCAACGCACAAAGCAGACTGAAATTCCAGCTTGTGCCGGTCACCTTCTGAAATCTTCATCATCTACATCTTAATACTCCCTTCTACAGCTTAAAACACTCCTGTTCACACATGTGGCAGGGGGACAATAAAATTATAATCAACGAGACTGCGAATCAGAGCCAGTTAATGACTCTTTTTACAGCGACATGCTTTGGCACGGGATTAATGAAGCAAACCCAGCCTTTCTTTAAGAGTAAAATGCTAGATGAATATTCAAGCATGTGTGCATTAGCAATACACGCGCTATTAGAGCACACAGCGGGGCTGGGGGTAGAGCTTACAATGGGGGGTGCTGTATTCAACCATGGAAACCTAAGCATCCATTAATCAAACACACACACACCCATAATACACACACACTCCCCCAGCTGCACGTCCTTCACGGTCCAGTAAGGTCACGTCTACATGCAGATTTCCCATGTAGCATCAGAGGGGCGACGCCAAGCCTCACCTTGGACACCAAGCTAGCTCTGTACGCCGCCAGCTGCTTCAGGTACTCCTTCTTGGCCGCTTCGGTCTTCTTCTTGTACAGCTGCCAACGATGGACAAGTCATGTCAAGCCGAGTGGGTTTTAATTGTCATATCATCCAAATGCAGTTACACAGTGGCACAAAACAAAGATGACATCCAGACACCAAGCAACAGTGATGATGAGGATGATGATAATGATAATAATAATACGAAACAAGAAAAATAATAACAATAATAGAGTGAAAGAGGGAGGCTGGACACAAGGATGTATATACATGCGATGTATGTGAACAATAAGAGTGCCTTTATTGTCATTGTAACAAGTCACAATTAAACTCAATAGAAAACTCAATAGAGAAGACTAAGTAACAGCAGAGAAGGAATAAATACAGTGAAGCTTTGTCAAGAAAAGCCAGAAATGGATTTACAGTTGGTCAAGACACAACCAGTACAGGGAAATGACACATCATGATTTATCACGCAGGGGGGGCATTTAATAAAGAAGTGTGTGACTCTGATTAATGACACCAATGATGGCTTTATCACCCATAGAAAAATGGGCTACTGCACTGCTCAGATCAGTAACATTTTGGTGACCCCATAAAGCTTTAGCCTTGTGCTAAACAGGTAGCTGTTTATATACAAACACAATGATGGGCCATTTTCCTAAACTATCCTCATACCAATCAGCTGATATGGAATTTTTAATAAAATAAAATTGAAATGTCCCTCTGACTGGCATAGGGGTATGACTTTTTAAATGTTTTATATGTGACAGACAATGGAGAATATTATTAAATATTGCCTTTCTGGTGTGATTAAATTTCTCTTTGTTCTTTCAAGCAGACAGGTCTACTGTGTTTTTTTTTTTGCATGGATGATTATTATCTTGTCATTTTGTCATTTGAAAACACGATTTTCAAAGACTTAATTAGGACAGCATATTAAAAGAGATGGGCACACACACACACACACACACATATTCATATCTTTGTGGGGACCATCCATTCATTTCTATGGGAAAAACTCTAATCCCAACATGACGACCTTAATCCCTACCCAGCCCTAACCTTAACCATAAGTAAACAAAATACGAGACTTTTGGCATTTTTAGTTTTTTGATTGCAGTCATTGAATTTTATAAAATTGAGTTTCCCCTTGTGAGGACCGAAAAATTGTCTCCACAATGGCAAAATAACAGGTTTTTCTCACATTGTAATGTGGTCCCCACAACACCACAACTGTCCTCACCATTGAATGTTTCAATATCATCCTGTCATGACAATTTTTTCTCCACAAGTCAAATGGTCCATAGAACATGAAACACATTAATGAGACTTGCATTATTTGCACGTGTGATTTATGCTTTATGAATTAAATTAATAATCTCCAGTTGAAATTAGTTGACAGGTATGTTACATCATAATGACAGTTCAGACACTCAATCCCTACTGATGAGGACCACTGTGCCATCAGGACATTATTATTATAAATCTACTTTATAAATCTACTTTATAAATCTACTTTATTATCACAAATGTCTTTTCTCAAAAAGTCGTTCCAAATTAAGTATCCTTACTTACTATTGGCCATTTAATTATTAAAAACCGTCATGGCTGATGACATCATGGTAGTCAGGTGTCATCATTCAATTAAATGTTACAGTAGCTAGAAGGGATTATGGGGGAAAATATAAACCTCCATAACTAACTATTCCACACAGTAGTTGACTAGCTAAAAATTCTCAGGGGATCCAGAAGGCGACACTGGATATGAAATAGCTATTTGGTCTTATTTGTGCTGGTTCATTTCCAATATTTAGGAAGAACACAGCTCTGGCTGATGGGGAGAGAGGAGAGATGTGATTTGATGGACTCGACAGGGAACATAATTAATGGGATCAGTCTGGACCCTGACAAGGCAGTGTTTGGGGGGGGGGGGGAGCAGGCCACTTCGGAAGCTTGATTTGGTCTCATTGTCTCCCAGATTCTTTTAATTCAGGGGGGCAGGCTCAAAATTGCAGCAAATTAAATCTGCGAGCGGTGAAAAATATAATTTTCCCATTTTGCGATGTTCATTACACAGCAGTAGGACAGATAAACACATTTGCGCATTTTTCTTTTATTTTTTCCCTATGCCTGACATCATAAAACAGTGTATTTCAATGAAGAGAATTCAGATGCTTATTTGTAACAAAAAATATAATGAAATCCTGGCAAACTGGCGGTTTTGGCCTGGAACGTGCGTGTGAGGCAGCTCCGTAATTCTCACACTGGCGTGCGAATTCTGGCCCGTCCGTCGCCCCCCCCCCCCCCCCGGGAGAGGCCCATATGCTGGACACGCCCAAACACTCTTCTCTGGGCCTGTGTAAATGAGGACTGCTTTAAGCATTGACTGCAGGGTCGTATCTCTGGCCTTCCCAGCGAGCCGTCGTCTCCGAAAATCACTGGCAGTGCTTTTTCCGCTCACAGCGACTGCGCTATTCCACCATATTACATAACAGCACAAAGTCAAGGCTCCCTGGGACTTTTTAGATAGTTTTAAGTGCCAGTTCTGCTGGGGAGGAGGAACGGCGACCCACACGCTTAAAGGACTTATGGATGTTTAAGCAATTTGTGAATCTGAGTATACAACGTTTGGTTTGTAGAAACACACACGGATTGAGCTGAAAACCCAGCAGACTTGCGAGTTACTGTGTGATGTTACTTACTGGTCCCTTTCAATACTCCGGGGCAGCAGTGCTGAGGGGTGTATATTTGCGACCGCGTTTGATGAGATTGCATCGCGCTGATTTACAGCTTGTGTGAGTCAGGCCTTTTTTTGCCTCCTTTTGTCTGAGGAAGCATTTGACTCCACGGAGAGAGTATTAGACAGCACGTGTGACAGTATCTGACATTGAGCCTGGGTATGACAGAGTATGAGAGAGTATATGTGGGTTTGTGTGAATGTACAGTATGTGTATGTATAGAAGTTTGAGTGTGCACGAGTATGGGAGAGTATGTGTGTGACAGTACGGGCATGTGTGAGAATACATCACAGTATGAGAATGTGTGGGTGTATTACAGAATATGTGTGAGAGTATGTGTAAAAATATGCAAGAGTATGACAGTATGTTTGTCAAAGTATTATGTATGTATGAGAGTATGTGTGAGAGTGTTATTACACAGTATGTGTGTGACGGGCTTGGCACTGTAAATAAGGCTGAGGGAATGCCAGGCAATGGTTCATAACCCCATTACTCAGTCCATTATGGATTTTATTTCTCTTATGGATGTTGGGAGGGAGTGTGAAAAGGGGTCACTGTGAAGCTCAGCCGAAGAGTGACAATGTAGCCGTCCTCCGTCCAGGAGAGGAGGCCGAGCCAACTGCGTCATGCAGATTTAAGAGTGTTTTAAAGGTTCTTGTCTATATAATCATCACCTTACTTGTCTAAAGGAATTTCAATTTGTAGCTCGCATGCTGCTGTAATAGCCAGACACCTTCACATGTGCTTTACAATGAAGTACTTGTTGGGTGCAGCTGGAGAGTGAGCTTCACCACTACCTGTGTATTGGGGGGGGGGGGCGGAAAGTACCTGCTTCTGTTCTTCACCCAGACCATCCCACATAGAGGCCACAATCTTGGAAACTTCGCCGAAGGTGGCGTTAGGGTTCTGGCCTTTGATGGCCGCCTGCGTGTCGCGGAAGAAGAGGGCGTAGGCCGACACCGGCTTCTGCGGCTCGTTGGGGTCCTTCTTCTTCTTCTTCTTGGGCGTCTTGGGCTTCTTTCCCATGTCCGCCGCTGGCCTCTTCTCTGCGCCGTTGCTCTAAAAACACACCGCACCTAATATCAGTAAAGTCTGACGCAACTGGGAAAATCGGAATCCCCAAAAACAGATGATCTCATTTACGGCGATGGGACGACGGCTGTCGTCTGGATGACCCCGGAATTTCCACAAAACGATTCATGACTTAATGTCTTAAATTTGTTAGAGAGCGATGTACATATATGAGGTATAAAGCGGAAATATACACACATACAGCAATCAAATATATAACATGTAAAAAAAGTCACACGGACATAGGTAAACACCTTCAGCCACATGTAAAATACTTTAATACCAAGTGTATACTGGCATGTACCAAACAAAAAAATCATGTAAATACTACAGTTCTTAAATAAATAATTCACAGATACCTGCTGCTATTTTAGCTGCATGGCAATGTTTACCAAGAAACTTTAAATTGCAAAAAAAAAAAAAAAACTAGCGGGAAATATATGTGACATATCAGACAAGGTTATATGAAGCAGTGCATTGATTTTTTCTGTCTTCATATCTGTATTACGTTTTTAATGCTGGAAATAAATATCTAAATGAACCTCAAAATAGCATAGTATTGGTTAGCTGGCTTTTTGGAAATAACAGTGATTTGATAAATACCCAGAAGGTCAAAAATGACTCACAACTATGAACACGTCATATTGTGTTTTGCCCTTGGGTAGGGTTATGGTAGTGTAACATTTAACAATAAAACTTACTGTTACTTTTCACCATTTCATGTAAATTTTGTAGAGGCTGAAATTACTGAAAAATGTAAGCTAAAAAAATTTACAATTATTCCCAGCTATTCTCACGGAAACAAAATTGAGGATCGTTCACAGAACTGCTCGTGAAAGAAAACATAATAAACTTTTGAGAACATCACCTTGAACAACAGTTTCCGAAAAAAATAAAGTAATAATAATAATAATAATAAATGTGTAAAGGATATACCTTTAATGACTCATCAGTTTCATCTTCATGTACTGAACTAGATGGTGAAGGAGTTGCTGACTTGCTTCCAGGGGGTGATGGGGAATTGTGGGTAATGTTGTTCCCACTCAAGCCGAGCTGTGCGCTGAGCTGTGATTGGTTGATCGTGGACAGCTGACCGTGTTGCATCACGACTGATTGGATCCTGGGTCTGGGGGTCTCCATCTGAGCATGGCTGTTGTATCGGGGCGAGTCTGAATTTGCCATTTCCTGCATCTTTGTGGGAGATACAACAAGCTCGATTTCACCAGAATTTATTTTTATTTATTTTAATCCCACATGCATCATTAACAAGAATAAATACAACAAAAACCCGTGTTATAGAGATACCCCCCCCCCCCCATTTTGTTTGAGCAGGGGGGAATCTAAAGAGGGTGGTGCAATATTCTTGGGAACTCTAACTGTTTCAGCAGAGAGCCGGCCATGGGACTGCTGTGAGGTCAGAAATGCAGGTGGTCCCCTGGGTCTTAAAGCCTACCCCCTTCAGCTGGCACTTAGCAGAAGCAGCGGGAACTGGATTCAGGCCAGAAAACCACCACCGAGGAACGCGAGGCAAGAGACACCCTCCGACCCCTTCCCTCTTAACCCCGCCCCCTGTTATCTGACACCCAGCACCTCATTTACTGGCCCACTGCTGGAGTCCTGTCTCTACTCGTGTTGCAGTCAGTAGGAAGGCCTGTTGCAGGCTACCATGGCAACACACGTGCATGGGCCACAGAACCAGAAATAACCATATAAAAAAGGCAAAATAACAATAAGGGTTATATCTGAGACACGTAAAAACTCATGGGGATAATTAAGACCTGGATTGTCTGTTTACATAAAAAATTACTTGACGTCATCAGAAAAGTTCACACGTCTCTGTGAAGCTGAGAGAAGCGCAATCTGAAGAGTTTCTGAACCGCAGAAACGGGACAGGCCTCGTTTACCACACCTCAGTCCTATCTCTACCGAGGCATGACATCCTTTTTGGAATGCAGGTCTTCTCAAACTGTGCCTGGTGGCGTTGCACAGCTATCGTTTTGCACTGGATCTTGCACGGTTGTGCACAAACGGCAACTGCATTCATGGTTTCAGGTTTGCTCAGTTTACACAGATAACAACAATGTGAGTCTTTCGTAAGTCACAACTGCACCGAGACGGACAATTTCACTTCTGATTTAAGGTGTTAGTGTTATTAAGACTCACATATATAAAACGAGTTGATAAAGAGAGAGGTAAATGTTTAAAGCCATTTCCATGGAAGGGGAGATATACTATAACATAATAAACAATCAAACTAGCCTGTGTATTTTCCTGGAGAGATACTTAATTTGTGTTCATTTGTTCCTCAGAGGAAACAGAAATGGCTCTGTCCTTGTGTTTTAATCTCCCACTAAATTGAACCTTCCCCAGCACTGGGCCCGGGACTTGGCATCTTGCTATGAACAAGCTTGTCAGGCATATTTCAGGAATCTCAACTGGGTCAAAAGATCACACTTTTTTTACGTATGTGTAAAACTAGCGGCTATGTAAGTCAATTAACAAAAGAAATCCATAATAAATACATAAACTGATATTTCTGTATGCACAAGCAAATGAATGTCAATTAAAACTATACACAGCGGGCTTATTGGGGTGTCTGTCACCCCCGGCTCGTCCGATCCTCCTGTGTGCCACGCCCCACTCATTACCTTGTGTTAATTCCCGATTGTATTCACCTGTTGCCTGTTCTGTTCAGAGTATCCTGTGTATTTAGTCCGTGTCTGAGTCAGTGTTCCCCAGATCCGTCATTGATGTAGTGTGATGTTTGTTTGTTGTTGTCCTGTGGATTTCCCAAATAAACCCCGTTTGCCCGTATTACCGGCTTGACTCGCCTGCTTCTCTGCTCGCCTGCTTGCCGACACCACAGTGTCCTTGACGGACTGACACACTGTTTACATACAACATCAGCTCTTTTAAAATTGGTGACCTTTATTGCTTAGATAATATGCATATTAAATTTTTGAATTATACAGGGCCACTCTATGAAAGGGGTCCCAGCAGGAATTCGACACACAGCTGTCACTTTGCCAGGGTCCTGGTCATCCCCGCTGCCATATGAGCATGTGCTGAATATTACTAATCTGTCCATATTATGATGTGATTAGGATTCAGAAGACAAGCCATGTTTCATTTTAACACATATGACTTCAACACATACAGAAGGTCATTGGATCAAAGCCCATGGCCGACAGAGAGATTTCACAGTAGGACCCCTGAGCAAGACTCTTAACCCGCAATTGCCTGGCCCTGCTCTCTCTGAAAAAAAAATGTACATCACTTTGGATAAAAGTCAGGTAAACAAATAGAATGAAGTGAAGCACTCAGAGATTTAATGGATTAATGAGTCTTTCCCCAGAGTGTCCCTCAGAACACAGCCAGAAAACATCAGCAGTGAACAGAATAAAAAACGCGACGCCTCTGGAGAGCATCAGCAGCTCCATTAGGGAGAGAGTTGTTTGATTCTAAACTGTGTATTTACCTTTTTTCGCTTACTGGTATCATTTCAAAAGTACAGCTCTGACTTGCATCGCCAAGTTCAAACGCACTGGGTTCTTATCACAGTGCGTATCTGTATATAAAAGGTGTTATTTTGTAATAACACAACTCTAATTTTATTCTTTTGGGAAGGGCGTTGAATTTGCAGCGGCAGCTGGCTAATTTACAGGGCACCTAATAAAATCCCAAAGCTAATCTGAGTCTGAATAATTTAGATCTTTATTGGAAGTGCTATTAAACCCACAATAAAAAAACCTGTTAGCTTCTATAATAAATGTAAAAAAGTGATTATTCAAATCAGCTTCTGGTTGCTGGTGATTCGTCTGGTCTGCGTACAACAAGCTTTAACTTGAACAAACGCGTTTCCCATAAAATTAATGACCGTGGTAAATTCTGCAAATGAATTCACCTGAAAACAGTCTGTGAAACACAGAACATGTGTAGGTGTTTCTCTTTAACAACTGAGGGTCGATCTCTTTTTTACTGCAGGCAATATTGAATAATCTGGGTGTCCTGAATGTAGCTGGTTAAGAAGCACCAGCCAAATTTAAAGTTCACGAATTCAACAATAATCCCAGGTGACCCACTACATCTGTCTGCAGCAGGACAGGGAAGATGCTCTAATCTGCAGCTTATACATACTATTGCAGCTTTTCTTCCCTAAATTAAGGATAATACACTAATTTTATACAGTAAAATAAATTTTATAAAGTAAATTCTTTAATAGGCCACGACTGTGATAGATAGATAGATGGATAGAAATTGCATAATTTTAAAACAGATTAAATACATTTATTTACATTGTTTTCATTGATTTGTATTGTTTTCTTAATTCTATTTTCTTTGCCAATTGTTGCAACAAACAAGTTAGCTAAGAAAAACTGAAGTTTAAGGGATATTATTTGAATTTAATGTAATTAATTCCAGTGAGACATTACACAGGCCCCACATGACTAGCAGAGATCCAGAATGCAGCTAAATAATTCTGTGACAAAACTGAAGCCACTGCTTAACTAGAAAGTTTATATTTGAAATCTTTAGTACAGATGATGAATATTAAGAAGAAATTTGCATATATATAAGGGGTTTACCCGATTTCATATATACGAAGCACATATGACTAACCTGATTATATATGCATAACACATGCAGTTTATTCGTGTGTCTATCCCAATTCTAAACACACACACACACACACACGATATATATAATTGTGTTATGTGCAGTAACAATATCTGTTTAAAACTTATGAATATTCGTTTAATTACATTTATATATTGTGCTTAGTAAATATGCTAGTATACAAATTTATACTACACAGCTAAAATACGAACTGCAATTTATACACAGTGAGTAACAAAGCAGCCCACACTGATTTTGTGGGAAACTATTTCTGTTTAATATTAATTACCAAAAAGTGACTCACAGAATTCTTCTTCTTTTTTTTTTTTTTGGCTGATTTTGACGGAAAATGTCTCGAAACCTTTTCCAGGCTCTCTATAAATACAAAAAATTCACCCCTAAAATTTTAGCGTGTAATGTGTTTTATTCTGAGGGTCTGCAGATTTTCTGCTTATTTCAGCTTCTGTATGTTTTTCCTTTTCACTTTAGCTAATTGAAATATTTTTAGCTATAAGATTACTCAGCAAACACCAGAATTCCCACAGCAGGGTCATGGTGAATAATGTGGTTTGTCTCTCTCACTATAACAGTCTTTTTCTCTATGCAAACGGTGATTTCTAGGCCTCATTGAACTCATCCAACGGACACTTTGTATCCCAGCATGCTCTGCTTTTTCACGTCTCAAGCTACTGTATGGAGGTGTTGCCATGAAGGCAGAGCTCTGCATTTTATCACCTTTCTCCTTTCTGTACATGAGCCAAACAAATAAATACATACGAAGGATACGTATACATTCGTAACCCTCAGCCTCAGAGAAACGGCAAAATTGTGCCTTTCAAGCGAAATGCATGCATGATTGGACAGGATGTGGTCAACGGCGAGCTCTTCATCTGAATCGTTCTCACAGAACCTTTCGGTTCATATGAACTAAACCCATGTTTGGCTCGCCTAATGTATTCCTTTGGGTTCTATAATCTAAAATCCTAACGTGCATTGAACAAGCTTATACTTCTCCTTAAATAAAGCCCACAAATCACAGTTCAATGAGTCTACTCCTTTCCCCTTTCTCTCCAATGTATTTTAGCAAAACACATTAAAATCAAATATCTTTCTGTGGCGAAGCAATTCAAGGCCCTGGAACTGAAATAATTTTCTACTAAAAAATGCATGAGACAAATAAAAGCACTTTATGTTCCACAAGAAAAGGCAGTTTCAACAGCCTAATGCTTGGAGAAAATTTCATTCTATCAAACAGCTATTTCATTCTATGCTGAAGCTTGAGCTCTCCTCTGTTGCCTGGCAACCATAATTCATAGGCGCTCCTAATGGATATCCTTCCAGCACTGAGAACATTAAGGTAAAAAGAATAAATGCCTTGGGTGATTCTCGAGATCTTTCATTATGCATGAATTCTATTTTGTGTGTGTGTTTGTGTGTGTGTGTGTTTCTATTTATTTATGCATTTATTTTTCTGACACGACCCTGCAACATTTTTGCAATGCTAGTTTTTAATTCCCACAATCGTCTGTGGCACAAGGGATTTGCAAACGCTCTCAGACCACGCCAAAAATGCGATTAGGATTAACGGCCCACTGCGTCGATGCTAGGTTAACACGGAGGAACACAGGAATTGCAAATTGGCCACAAAATTACAACTGACTCATATCATTAAGCTGTTACTTCATAATTACATAATTCTTTAGACTGTTTTTGCCACAGGCTAATGAGCAATTGAGCTGAGCTGCATATTGTAACATATTAATATTAATACCCAGCGTGATAATTCAATTTCAGGCCCATCATGCAAAAGATTAAGTCTAGCACTCACTCATGTGAGCAAAAACATTAGGAGTTTGGAAACCAAAGGTCACGTGAAAGGCACTTAGTCATGTTAAAATGTTACAATTGGGTTTATGTCTGAATTTGTCACAGACCTATTCGAGATGCCTGGTTAGCCACAATTACTCAGTGTGCCATTCAGTAGCACTATGTGCAAGCGATCAACACAGCGATGAGCCATCCTGACACAAAACTTAGGTTTCATTTCTCTGTTCTCAGATCAGTTATGAAGCCACAAACCATTATATTTCCAGTTGGAACAACTGAACTGTTCTAAAAAGTATTCCCCCAACCAGACCTCGGTGTTACCTTTTTATGTTTTTATTTAAATACTGACACAAATTCATTTGTTACTCTGTTAGAGCTTTTATGCAACGGAAATTACAGAGCTGATATTTTCCACTTTGTCTATCAACCCCCCCCCCTCCCCCCCACCACAAACGAAGGCCACTTAGCTAAAATGCTTCACTCAAAGGTTCAACACCCATAAAATGATGGCAAATGATGGTTTGTAAATTTTTTTCCAGATCTGGCATAACATAATGTCAAAAGTCTCATATATGTATTTGGATCAATAAAAACCATTCCTTCAGAATCTGCCAATGCCTTTTTAATGTCTGTGGTATAGGATTATTTCCATTAAGAATCTACATATTGGTCAATGTATATGAGATAGTATTGTTTTAATTGTTGTATTTCCTATAGATGTCTGCCTTTGTTTGGGTTAGGTTGTGGCATTTATTTAAAGACCGTCTAGTGCTACCAATCAAGTACTGTATCACCCTCCGTCTAAAGGGTCCGGCTGGGCACCGAGTTACAGGTTTGCAGATACTCCGCTACCCCCTTGTAGAATGTAATTTTTTTTTCTTAAAAAAAAGAAAAGGAAAAAGGACGAGCAACAGAATTAAATTATGCCAAAAACAATACATATGTTAAGGGTTAACAAAGTCAGTCTTCATTCTTAAATACCACAACCATTAGACACTTCCTCCATGTTTGTTCCATAAACTTTTCTTTTATAACTTTAAATGATAAAAATGGAGAGCTCTCAGGGACATGAATAGAGGGGGGGGGGGGGTCACAGGGACCCCAGTCAAAAGCTGATTGGCCCCCAGAGTGCCCCCTCCCCTGTCACGCACTGGTTCAAAACATATCATTGGTTAATAATGAGATTAGCCTCTCCGTATGAATTCTGGCCCCATCTTGAACGACCAAGAAACAGCCTTGAGAGGTTACAAATGCAAAGAGTGAGAAAGACCTACCATAGATAATGAATTGGAAAGCAGGGGCCCATCCTGGCTCAGCATGTTGGACACGGTGATAGCGGGAAGGTCCATGTTCTGGGGGTGGAAGGGGTTGAGTCCATTCTGAGAAACAGGGGGGCACAGGAGGTGGTAGCCCCCAGGCTCCGACTCTGGCATGTGGACTAAAGCGTGCTCTGGCAGGGTTGGGGGGGTGATGGGGGGGATATTGAGGCCATCGTCGCTGAGGCTTGGTACAGGATAACACTGTTTGGGACAAAACAAATGAGAATAAAGTTCACCATACAGACAGACATATCCCAGCCCCACCATCAATGCATTTGATGAATTAATCACTTCTCCTGTTCATGATGTTCACCAAGCGAACATCATGTGATTTTACATATCAAAAAGAAATTTAAATGACCTACACCTGACAAAACCCAACTCCTGGAAAATATGCTATATTAACAAGTATTGGGAGACACCTCTTAATCAATGAATTCAGGTGTTTCATTCAGATCCATTACTCCAAGTGTATAAAATCAAGCACCCAACTATGCACTCGGGTTAAAAACATTTGTGAAAGAATGGGTCGTTCTGAAGAGCTCAGTGAATTCATGTGTGGTTCTGTCACAGGATGCCACCTTTGCAATAAGTCAGTTTGTGAAATTTCCTCCCTGCTAGATATTTTACAGTCAACTGTAAGTGGTATTATTCCAAAGTGGAAGCAGAGTGCTGAGGCGCGTGGTGCGTAAAAGTCGCCAATGCTGTGTTGACTCAAACTTCCTCTGGCATTAATCCCAGCACAAAATCTGTGTGCCGAGAGCTTCATGGAATGGGCTTTCATGGCCGAGGAGCTGCATGCAAGCCTCGCATCACCAATCGCAATGCCAAGCATTGGATGGAATGGTGTAAAGCACACTGTCACTGGGCTCTGGAGCAGTGGAAACGTGTTCTGTGGAGTGACGAATCACGCTTCTGTCTGGAAGTCTGATGGACGAGTCTGGGTTTGGCAGATACCAGGAGAACATTACCTCCCTGACTGCATTGTGCCAACTGTAAAGTTTGGTGGAGGAGGGATGATGGTATGGGGTTGTTTTTCAGGGGTTGAGCTAGGCCTCTTAGTTCCAGTGAAGGGAACTCTTAATGCTTCAGTATACAAAGACATTTTGGACAATTCTATGCTTCCACCTTTATGGGAACAGTTTGGAGAAGCCCTTTTCCATCCCAGCATGATAGTGACCCAGTGCACAAAGCAAGAACTTGACTGGCCCAGACCTCAACCCCATCAAACACCTGTGGGATGAACTAGAGTAGAGTTTGTGAGCCAGGCCTTCAGACCTGAGCCATTTGTGAGCCAGACCTCACAAGTACTCTTCTGGATGAAGGGGCAAAAATTCCCATAGACATACTCCAGAATCTTGCAGAAGCCTTCCCAGAAGAGTGGCAGCTGTTATAGCTCAAAGAGGAAACCAGCTTCATATTGATGCCTATGGATTTAGAATGGGATGTCATAAAAGTTCCTGTGGGTGTAATGGCCAACATCCCAATACTTTTGTCCATATAGTGTATGTCATGGACTTTGCCGTACTGGTATATTGATAATTCATGCAAACATTGTAGTGCATATGTAGGAAAAAAATTCAAAATATCTCACATTATACAGTCGTTTATATAACAATATACGCAAAAGGTCCAACCTGGACAACATAACAGGTCACACTATTGCACGACAGAAGGTCAGAGCACGATTACAACAAAATAAAAACACAGCTACAGAAAACAACTCAGTGATACAATATGTGCACAATTAATTAATTATGAACTTATTTTTAATTCCCTGGGTTTAAAAGTGATTCCAATAAAGTTTTATTCACTGGCAAGATTAATTCAAATTTTAAAACAGGGCGTTAAATCATCGGCATCACCATCTGTGCATGAAACATCACTTTATTTTACTAACAAAGGCTACTTGTGGTTATAAGCCAGGAAGATAAACACAACTCCTTTAAACAGAGCTAAATCACTTTAATTCAAGGTAACAGCCAGTGACTTGTTAGAAGGGATCAAATTATAAATTCTTTTAGCTCTTGAAATAATCCAACTGAAAACAAATTCATTACATCGACTGTAATACATTTGGATGGTACAGACGTAGTCGTATATAAATTAATTACTGCTCTGACACCTCCTACATAACTTTTTAATCAGGGGGAAAAAAATCTGTAAGACGGCCAGTTAAGCAATTATCAAAAAAAATTACATCCAAAACCGTAGCCCAACTGTTCCCTCCACAGATGACTCCAATAGATCTCATATTAATTTCTTCCTTTTTTAACCACAAACAAATCTCATTATTAATTTCCTTGTCTGTTATTAGGGACGGTACCCTGGCATCATTAGTGATTCTACAAACACATATTGCATATAAATAGCCATAGTTTTGAAACAGCTAATGCTAAGCTAAACAGCGGATTTTGTGTTTTGCAAACCTGAAGCTTACTATGCTCTGCCCTCCATCTTGGGGCATGAAGCCACAAAAACAGACTGTTTAGCTGCCTGAAAGAAGCTTTCATCCCAGGACTCTGGTTTAGGTGCTGACAAAGGCTCCTCCACAACCAGAACATATGACCATAATGGATTAGCATAGCTCACTGTATCAGGTCTGGTGCCAAATTTACAGAGTTATCGCAGCATGACATTAATACCTTACTCTTAATACGTGTTTTAACTTTATCTTTCAGCGGCACTTAATACTTACTTTAGGAGGTAACATAGTTGATCTTTGAGGAACATTTCATAAATGGGAATTAAACATCTGTATAAATAAAAATTTTGACTTTAATCAATTCCTTGTAGGGTCCTTCCAAGTGTTATCTGTAGGATTCCAGTGACAGACTGCGAGTGTGATTTGCAACCATGTTCTGCCTTGTCACATGTTTTAGCATTAAAGTTCAACACTGATTGTAACAAATCCCATTTTACTCAATGAAACTATTTTTTCCAACGTTGCACCTCATGTCAAAGTAGGTCCACTGTTGACCTCAGAAAGGCTTTAGATATTAAAAAAAAAACATGTGAAAAGAAGCAATAACGGCTGAGATTGAATGGAGAAATGAATAAATAAACCATACGGTACAAAACAATTCGACTGTAATCACTCTCATCTCCCTCAATGACAAACGGCCAAAGATTCTCACCAGGGTATTGCAGAGGTAGCGGGAAATGCATGGATATGTCTGTTAGAGTGAACCAGCTGCATCAGAGGCCGGATGTACTGTAAATAGCCACAGCAACACCTTGCTGTCCTCGGAAGACAATTAAAAACAATGCATCTGTGAAAGACCAAGGCCAGCAATCGATCAAAAACACACACACTGCTGAAAAGGAGTCAAGACAGGAAGCACATTAGCTATGCTGGTAACTTATATACTTATACTTTAGCACATAGCAAGCTAGCAGCATTAATAAGGAATGTCCCAGGGGTTTATTAGGACTCAGCTTTGTAACCAGACAGTTGCTAGTTCAAGATCCAGTGGATGGTCGAGCCACCTGAACACACTTCCAGGGACGTTGATTTATGCTTAAATAATTCCTATAGCTTATGCTCAATAAATAAATGAAAAAAGCCAGCTTTGCATTTGCTCTGCATTCACCAACCACGATAATGTGGGTTAACAGAAGATGAGTCTGGGATACAATGACACTCCTTGTCTTCAAAGTACATCTAGGGGGGAGGTGCTCATTAAGATTATTCTTTTACATGATAATATAATAATAAAATAATAATATGGGGGAAAAGCTGTGTAAATTTACATCGCAGAGTATCCAATGAGGACACTCTCAAGCTACCGACTCATCATTTGGCATCACCGACACAACCGTTATTTTAGGCTGCATATATCTTCTGTTTATTGTACTTTAGTGTCTTTGAAGAACAATAAAAATAGCTAAAGAAACCACTGAAATAAAAAGTCAGCATTGACCTTCTGGGACACTATAAAAAAATCAGTTTCTTTTTTTTCTTTCAGTGTGGTTATAGAGGTTTGATTACGTTACAGTTTGTTGGCTGGTAACCGATATCAACAGTAATTCAGGGGGAAACCCGGCATGTTCGGGAAAAAAAAGCTGTCAGTGTCCTAGACTGCTATGGATGATTTGTTCGAGAATTGTCGGAAAATAATTTTAAAAAAATCATTAGAACAAAACAAAATGCAATGAAGGATAATCACCAAACACCAACAAGGTGTATTGTTAATTCTGAGTAATGAAGATGCTGAGTAAAAGCTGAGGTGTGTAACTTAATTAGGAGGCCTACTTTCTCAAAGTACTTTTCATTTCCCGTCAGGCCTTGCAGGGAGATACAGGAGCAATCTTGCCTGTAATGAATACAACAGGGACTGTGAACAGTTTTCATTTGACTGTCACGTTACAAGCATCCCCCCTAGAACTAGTTTGGATTTGTTGAGCTGCCAGCTTTTGTTTAAAAAAAAAAAAAAAACCTTGATAAAATTGTGGTGTGAGAGATTTTTGTTTGAGCAGACGGACATTTTTATTTCGATTTGTTTTAGCAGTGAATGTTAAATGAGGCCTACAAACGCACCTCACAGTGAATTAATCACAGAGCTGCACATTTAATTTAGAAGTTTATATGTTTTATCCAAGCATCATTTTGTTGGAGCATAACTCATATCTCAAAAAAAATTTAATCGCCATATTTGGGCACAACACCAGCCATACCATTTAAATGACATGGTCTTATGATAGTTACAGCAGGTTGTGCTATTACATTACGTAACTATCAATAATAAATCTGTCATTTTGCATTGAATTATATATGAAGAGCATCTGCTATTGCCATTGTGTTTATTGAATGTCGCTGAGAATTGAAAAAATGACAAACGAGGTTTGGGTTTATGAGATCGGCTTGGAGGAAGGGATGTTACTTACGGGCCTGGCATGTAAAAAACGAAAAATGACACATAACCTTGGGACACGTATGTTATTTGCATCTTTCATGTCAGAGGCTCTGAGGACACGTGGGTGAGGTGACACCGCCAACGGGGCAGGCTTTAAGGGAGTCGGTTGGAGGAGGTCCCCCAGGGACCAGATCGAGGACCCAGCAGGGGGAGTCCCGACTGATCAACTCAAAGATTCCACATGCACACTAGACCATAACCCCCAAAACCCCAAATGTCATCTGTGAGAACACGCAAGGGCTACTCTATAAAGAAAAATATGCATATTGATATCTAGACTCCAGAAAGAGAGAGGCATGGTGGCACAGTGGTTAGTACTGCTGTTTGACACCTCTTGGACCAGGGTTCATGTGTGCGTGTGTGTCTGTGTGAATGTGTGTGTGTGTGTGTAAGTAAGAGAGAGAAGATTGCATGTCTTAAAATGTGCTAAGATGATTTGGTGCCACCAAAATCACCTACTGGGAGATGTGTGAGTGAATGGTTTGTTCTGCAGTTGTTTGGTGCCCCATCCTGGGTTGTTTCCTGCATTGCACCTGTAGCTTCTGGGAGAGGCTCTGGATGGCATGCGACCCTGATTAGGGTAAGCAGCTACAGAAAGTGGAGGGAATCCAGAAAACATCAAAGACAGACACTTCATCACAGCGAATATGGGGTCTTACAGAGTGTTTTTGCAAAGAGAGCTCGGTGGGGGTTTCATTTCTTAATAAATATTTTTTTTTGTGCAGGTTTCGGTGCAAATCAGAACAGAAATAGGTATTGTGTAGAATATAAGGTCACATGTACCTGAAAGGATTTTTCTAAAGTGGAAAGTGTGATGAGCTGGACCTGACGGTTTCTCTGGCAGGACTGGGAGGGCCTTTTACCTACTGTATGCTAATAGGCACAGATTGTTTCAAAGATCCTTTTCACCATTTATATGACTGGATCAGCTCTTATCTATTTACCTTAACTTCTATCTTTTACCTTTTAATGCACCAGGGATACATACTTGTGTTTCTTACATGACCTGTATATCTGAGAGGTTTATTCTAACTGTTCCAGCAAGGTCTGGCTGCTAGACTGAAGGTTTCTTTCTGAATATGTGGCTAGTTTCACCAGCCGCTGAACCTGAGAGACTGGAAGCTGGAGGCCTATTCTAAAGATTCAGAAAAGGAGGCGTTCTGGACATGCCGGTGGTCATATATTGGGACTAGATGGTGATGCTATGAACAAATCTCACTCAGTCCATTTTTTGTTATTTTTGAAATGGGATCACCAAATGAGCTAAAGTCAGGCTTCCTCGCCTATGTTACAGAATTGAGAACCAATACTTACTAAATCCTCAGGAAGGACTTACATCGTATATTACTTACTCGTTACATTTTCAACACATATCACGTTGACTGAGCGAGTTTTGAAAAAACGCTCTTCAACTGCATCACTACACAGCTACGTCGCGATTGGTGTTCTAGTAAGATAAGATAATATAAGATAAGATAGATGTTTATTGTCACTATTACAGAAATAGTGAAAAACAGTTTAGCAGCTCTCTGTTTAGCAGCATAGAAGTAACAAATAAGAGAATAAACACACAAAAAGAGGCAGCCATCCTATTATAGAAAGAGTGTCTTAGTGCAATGAGTGCAGTATGTTAGTCAGTATAGAAGACAGTCATTGATGAGGGTGGATACTGTTTCCCAGAGTTACCAGAATCTTGGACTGGTCAGGCAGAGAGTCAAATTGGGTGGAACGCCCTCTGACGACAAAGCACCACCCAACAGCAGGCCCTTGTTTAAAAGGGGGGGGGTGGGGAGTCCATTTTACAAAATGTAAAGGTGCACAGCCCCGGGTCAAAGTTCCATCGCACTTTGCACCTTCACAACACCCGCGACTGAATGCGTTGTCATCCCAGTCCCCGTCCCGGATGCCTTGCCACTTCAGCCGAGGGACGAGGTCACGTGGTCTCTGATGCCACACAACAAAAGGCTGCCAGCGATTTCACCATCAATCACGCCGGTTCAGACCTCGCCCGATGGTAACAGAGCGCGGTGATGACAGGAAAAAAGAAGCATGCTATAATGGAAACTAAAGTGAAAATTCAGCTTGAAGATACCCGGAGTACTCAGGAAACTGCTCCTATAAACATACTGTATGAAAGAAGCTTCACTGACAGTTATATCATAATCAGCTAGAAGGCAATGCTGCACCCTCACAACATTATTTGCAGGGCCGAAGCCGACCATATGCTCTTACTTAGCTGCGTCTTTAAGCTCTGAAAGTGTGCATTGATGTCATAATAAAAGGAAGACTTCCTCATTATACCTGCAGGGTGCATTTGTACAGAATAAGAGCCACCGGTTCAGATTACATTCCTTTTTCCTCTTCCAATTTCTGAACATGACTGATAAAATACGTTCTGCAGGTAGACTAGCTTCGCTGAAGGCAGTGGCTGGCTTCCTGCTGCGTGTGTGCCTGGGTGTGTGTGGTTTGGGTGGTGTTTATGTGTTACTTTATCTACAAACCGCTACAAGAGAAGCTAGAGAGGAAACAAAAATTCCTGCCGCGCAAAGACGTTTCTGTGAAAATGATCAGATTTCCACTCTGTCTTCAGGTCAAAGACAGAGAGCCCGGGGGTCGAGCGTTTCACCACAAAGACTCGAGCTCTGCGAGGGGTAATAGGAAGCCACACCGACGTCCCGTCGTTATGCAGCTTACCCAGTAGGGGGCGGAAGTGCATGCACTAGTTTTCACCTACCCTGAATCTGCATTAATTCTTTTGCTTAAGCACACCATATCGTGCTCACTGCCCGGGTCTGCATGACTTTCTCCAAAAATTTAATGGCCTACAAATTCCCACCCCCCTCCCCCGTCCACATTACCCCTGGGGGGCCCAGGTCCATATATATTTGCCTCAATGTGATTATTCGGCCCACAGTTCGGTATAATTATAATAATTCTAAATATAATTCCCATTGGGTGCAGCACTTTGTAATTGCCTTGGATTACAGAATCAATGGGTCTGTAAGGTTTGACTTCCTCTGGCGGTATCATTATACCCAAAAGCCAAAGGGAAGCTTGTCCTTCACCCTACTTCAGCACGAGACGCACATTGGAATTTACAGGGGCAGTTTCCCTCTGTCTACAATATCACCAATCAATGTTTTTAACTGATAAAATGTACAGTTTCATTCATACATTATTATCTTTTTGCAAAAGTCATGTTTTTGGTATCAGTATTCAAATATTTGGCCAAATTTCTCCATCTTCCCAAGTAGTTTGACTGCTGATTTAAGAATTGACTGGTGTATAAAATTATTAATAAATAGAGCTTTATGCCTAGATCATTTAAAAAAATTAAAAACTAACAAATGCTAAATATTCATCAAATTAGGCAAATACAAGTCTGTACTCAGCCCACTGTCAGGCGAGTCCATTCCCCACAGATGCAATCTCTGCCTTCCGGATAGCGTGGAAACTGATTCAATCTCCATGTTCACTGATTCAAATAAATGCAATTAAAGCCTGACTCTCCGAGACCCTACGGCTACCTGGCAGAGCCATGAAAGCTGGGATACCGGAGCCAATCAGACGAGGGGCAGCCCCTGTGGTCGACACGTATGTATTATGCTGCGCCATCTGAATGAGCTGCAGCCATTGGCTGATATGTAACTCATAGCATAGCAGGTGAAAAATAGCCCCCCGACCATAAAGGCTGGTAGTAGAATTTGAGGGTGTCATGTCTCTAACCTCCTTGTGCCTACTTCTGGGAATCAGTCATAAACTGGGGTTGTTGTTTCTGGGGCCCCATTCTAAAAGTCAATTTGGGGTCTCCTGCCCACCCCACCCCCCCCCCCAAGTGTAGTGACCAACAGGGGGCAATAGTGGTAGGACATGTGAGGTTATTTACCCATGGAGGCCGAGGACAGTCCATGTCCTGTTTCCAGGTGACTCCAGTCAGTTTCGTGTTTGGCTGTCGCTGGATGGCACTCTCCTGAAGTGAGACGCAGGGGGGGGGGGGGGGGAGCAGGGTGGTCAGTTTCACTGTGTTTTGGACTTGCACCTCACACATGGGGAGTAGGCAGCTTGCTAAGTAAGCCGTCAATGTAAGATACTGGGTTGAGCGGCACTGCGTGGACCTTATGGCCGACGTCACCCGTATCACATAGATGTCACATGACTGAAACGGATGATGAAAGTTGCCACTTCCTGTCTGCTTTGTTATTTATGACCATATATTGTTTTAGCTAACCAAAGGAAATGATGTTTAAAGCCATCGCTCAGCGCAGGAAGTGTATATTGTGCAATGGAAGAGCTCTGCGGCATCTAAGACGAGGTACGAACACTGATCTCGTGTGGAGAAAAGCTTCTCAGCTATCAGACTCAGCAAGAGTTTGACCTCAGATACAGAGCCCAGACCTGCTCAGCCACACATCAGACAGATGACTCTCAATGCAGGCTGTCACAAATCAGGTCTCCTGTATCACTGATTGACTAATTAAAGGATCCAATTTGCCAGCGTTTGAGGATATGGCATGTGAACACACAACCACATGGCAGAACCCAGGTGTCCGTTAGTCGTGAGCCGAGGAGGTTGTTGGGTATCGCATGTAACACATTTTATTAGCACGCCGAAGGTGTAAATGTCCAAGGAGCTGCGCGTTAGCACCTTACGCATGTGTCACTGCAACTTTGTTGCCAGCCGGGAGCTTTGTAACACATGTAAGTTCGCCATCTCATTTTCTCGCGAGCAGATATTAAGATCGGACACTTGCACGGGCCAGCAACGGCGTAAGGCTAATACTCCGGCGGAGATCAGACTCGGCAGTTTACAGTCAGCCGTGCTCAAATTGCGGTGGGGATCTCTTAACTTCTACAAGGATCAAACATGCTCCCAAGTTTTGATATGATTGGTTTTTGTATCATACTTCAATCTTATTGCACTTGTAAGGACCGAAGCGCACTCAGATGAAAAGCGTTATTTTTACGTAAACGACCACAGACAGGCATGTGGTTGACAGCAGGCTCGATTGATGGGTAAAATATTACTGCATGAGTATTTCGCTCAAGTTAATTTAATTCTAGAGATTTTTGAAGCGTTATGAGTAGCTTGGTAATGTAGTATGTAAAAAAAATGAAAATGTTGGTAAAATAATCATTAATAATAATTTGATTTTCCATACATATATATAATATAGTAATATTCTGCTGATATTTTGTTGTATACCAGTATTTTTTATGGGTAAATGACTTTTTGTGAATGAGAATGCTGCCACAGAATGCAGCACTGCAACTATCAAAACACTAAAGATAGTCTTCCGCTAACCTGCAAAGCATGACACTGTATCTCCTTCATCTCATTAGCTGAAAGCCCGGGTTTGAAGGCTTTGTTTGCCCTTCATAATTACTCCCGATCGTGGCAGCCTCTGATAGTGCCGCTAATTTGTGATGCAGCCCTTCAAATTTGTTTAATTACAACTTGAGACGGAGGCAGTGAAGATTAATTAACCCACCTGGCCCGACGACGGGAAGTCCTGGCTCGATTCTGATGTGCTCATGTACATGTCTTCAAACTGTAAACAGAGAGAGACGAGATGTTTGAGCAAATCCGAACATCTTGACAAACCAGAGAGAGAGGAGAAGAAAAAAGAGAGAGAGAGAGAAAGAGATAGAGAGGATCTAAACATTTGGACATTGTTGGTGTTTTTCATCCAAATGTGTTTTCATTTCAATTGTCTTTAATTGTCCATTCCTGTCCTTATTGGTCCTGATATTGGTGTTTTTAGGGTAATTAGCATGCAATTGATTACAGATGAAATGGAACAGAGCTGTGACCCATATGGTATCCAACGCAAGAAGCTTGCTGAGCGATGGCACCGACCTCCAGTAGTTCCCCGCAGGTGCACAGGAAGTGGGCAAGAGTGCAGAACAGAAATCTTAGGTTCCTGCCTCTGGGCCCAATCAGAAAACGGCAGCCACAACAAACCTTGACTAAAGGTAAACATGCTCTGTGGCAGGGTCCTGAGGGCTGTCCGACAAAGTGCCTGCTACCCTTGCCTCACAATAGATTACCAAACTCCTTTCGACTTGATTCCGTGTACAAGTCTGCATTCGAAAAGACCTGAGGGCTGCCTGGTGATGTTGGCTGTCCTTTTTTCCAACTCAATTAAGGCAAATCTCATTGTCAGAATAATCGGATGTGACTGTAGTTATAGCCCTACAATCAGATGTCGCTTTCATAAATGTTTCAAACTCAATCGATCTGTGCCTGAGTTTGATTCCCACAGTCTTATGTCAGGACAAGATGTTTGATCTCAGGGTTCAACGGGGCAATGGTTCAGCCACGTCACACACCTGGGAAATTAAAACGAGGCCTCGCCGCGCATCGGCTCACCAACGAAGGTGAGACATTCAGCCAGACGATAAAAGAAAAATCCAATTTCTCCAGATGGCAAATCGCTTTCTTGTGAGGTGGCTCTCAAAGGTTTGCCATTTAAAGCAATGAAAGATGACTGATTAATATCAAAGACGAAATCAGTAATGATTTCAATGCCACATGAGGCCTGTGCTACCAGACTTCCATTAGAAACCTGTCAGTCTGTGATTGGACCTTTGGAAAAAAGAATTCCAGATCCATTATCAGTACAAAAAGCCACAAGAATGTAGCTACAAAACTCAGGGATAAATGCTGTCACAAGCTAAGCATGTGCTTGATTCGGTGACGTGTGAACTCGCATTATCAGACCATAACATAATTTTCTGACTGAAAAAATGAAACACCTTGATCTTTAACCCCTGAAGACGGCACTGAGAACAGATGTTCTGTCACATCCCAGAAAACTGACAACTCAGCTGTTAAAAGATGGATATTTTTGGTACAACTTGCTTACTGTATTTGTAGTTGAATTTTATCCAACTTCTAACTGCTTATCCTGGTCAGGGTGACCTGGAGCGTATCCCAGAATGCACGGGGCACACGGCAGGGATAGAATCTGGAAGGGAAGCCAGTGCACCACTGGGTACAAGGCAGGACACACCCTGGATGGGATGTCAGCCCATCACAGTACACATAATTTAATTTAATTGGCTTAATTATGGCTAGACATCTTAAAAGCATTATCGTCGATGATTTTATAAATCCATTTCCTAATCAATTAATATGCTGTTACTGACACATGCTGACTTGTGGTTACTTGTGATTGCAGGGTAATATAGTTTGAAGGTTTTACTCTTAAACGGACTACTTCCATCCAATAAACACACTCCCCCACACACACGCAGACACACGCACACACACAGTCTCTCTCTTGCAGTTTTTTTTTTTTTTTACCAGATTTCTTTGAATTGCCCAAATCTACTTGCCCTATATAACCTATTGCATTTATTTGCCTTTTTTGATTTGTAGATTCAATGTCATAGTTTTTGCACTCCTGCCTGGTCTTTGCACTGTGCAGAAACAAATCTCAATATCACCAAAGTAGCTGAGTCTTGAATCTTGAGCTAAGAGTCAGCCCGCCCACAATTCTAGATAGAAAACTCACCCCTCTGTGTTCTAATAGGCTCTTATATTTTCCTAAGTCAACAAATAGTGTTTGTATTCATTTTTGTATTGATCTAAAAAACACAATTTACATACTCAGCCAAGTCTCCGATCAACCCCCTATCCAAGTCCTACTTGGTCTTCTGCATGGCCTTGGGGAATGAGCTCACTTACAAGGAACATCCGGTAATTTCAAAAATAAAGATGCCAGTCCTCACTGCAGGAAACCAACCATTTTATTAGTTATGACAGCCATTGAGTACTTTGATATTTTAACCTTCTACACACAGTTCATAACAGACAAGCATTATTTCATTCTGAACTGGGATTGTCGCCTCTGACAGGCATGACATCAAAGACTGTTTCCTGCCTGGGGTCTCGAGACGTAGCGATGCTTAATAGCTTGTCACCAGGCTTAATAATCCACAACAGAACCTCGTAGCTGAACTCTACTGGAAACTGTCCCTTTCAAGAAAATAAATCAGAATATATTTTAAAAAGAGAATGTGGATCAAAAATTTTAGATTTCAAGCTTGTAGATTTCAAGAGTTTTTCTTGCTTTCTTGTAAGGATATCAATTAAAAAGTAGACCGAACTTTGTTTGCTGTTTTGTCTTGTTCTATTGTCGATAGCTATTTAGGTTTTTAGCGTTTATGTATAAATCACGGACAGTTGCAGTACTGTAAAGCAAAAGTTTATCGTATTGATTTGTGGGGATCTCCCAATTACATAATTTCATTCATTTCACACTTGCTTCGTTGACAATGTTGGTCAGTGAAAGGGTCAACCTATGACTGCTGCAGTTGTCACAACTCTGAGCACAGCGCCCTTGCTTTCATCTGCGAGCTTGGTGTGAATGAGCAGCAAACTCTAAAGCGTGACATGCCTGCCATTCTGGGTCCTACATACCTTATTGTGCCTAAATAGCTTTAAAATATATCTAGATCTCTAGCACCTGCTTGAAACAGTGAAGAGGAACAAAACTTCCAAACCAAAACCTAAAGCTCTCTTACACACAATTTAATCAGTGTGTAAACGTCATAGGCCATCGAAGGAAATGATGGTCAAATGGTCTTAATGTTGGTCTGCATCTATGATTTATGTCAGTCAAAATGTCAGTCAAAAGATGTCAACTTAGCCATGTCAAAATCTCTCCTAAATTCAGCCCAATATCTGCAGTAATCATCCAATACACTAAAGTATTTTTGGACTCGAACTATAGCAGGATTCTGGCTAATCAATACCTCATTAATTAATTAACTGAGCTAGTGGTGAAATTTAATGAATACTGGGAATGTCTGAGGTGCCCCTGAGGGGATGTTTGGGAACCAAAGTGGTGTTCATCTAAAAATCCAGCGAGATATCAGTGACTTTTAAGAGAACAAAAGAAATTCTTATTACTACTTAATGTCCATCCATCCATCCATATTCTGAAACCACTTATCTTATTCAGGGTCACGGGGGGGGGGGTCCAGAGCCTATCCCAGAGGTTACGGGCGCAAGGCAGAGAGCAACCCAGGATGTTGTAATGTTAGATTTTGTTTTTTTTTCTGTGTAAAACACACATACAGTGACCTTTGACCTTTGACCTGACTTCAAGAGCCGTTCCATAGAACTTTTTCAAGGAGGAGGTAGGACATTTTCAGGTTCTGAGTTGTCTGGAATGCAGCCTCATATCCTGTCTATGGAGAGCCACTCCAGAGCATCAGGGAGGCTATGGAGAGGGGGGGGGGCGGGGGGGCTGGTCCCATAGGGCTCCCTTAATCATAATTAAGGGGGCCTGCAAGCCACTAGGTCAGCACATGCTCCTTACCTCTCTCAAGCCACTAGGTCACGCTGCAACCTGAAACGACCTTAAATCTGAACCTGATTTTAGCAAACGTGAATAATCAGCTATGTACCCCATCTATTTACTGCGATCCGGTTTGACAATCAAGTTAGACTGATCCTCAAATCCAGATATCCTGCCCTTTAAAAATGTATCATAAGATTTAGTCACACTCTGTAACCCTCATTTCAGATTTGTTTAAATATACAAGGAGAATAATTTCGGAAACATTAAAGTGAAGGCAAGACTCCCTCTCAAGCATGTTGACAAGCTCTCCCTACATGGCTGGATGCTCTGAGAGTGCCAGTGATGAGACTCTTCAGGAGTCAGTGAGAGTCATAGTCACGAGAAGGAGTCTGACGCCTCAGAGGTGCTGTGCATGTGCGAGATAAAACAGAAACACTGTGCAGACTTCCTCTGGGTACCATACCCCTACCATGACAGCTGCTGGGGTCAAATGAGGCAAGTGGGGAAGCGACAAGGAACTGCAGACAGGAAGTGAGAGAAGTGTGGCATTGGTGTCAGCTTCCCCAGCTAGCATGTCTCTCTGGATTGGGGGGTGTGTCTCTGGATTAGAGGGAGTGCCTTACTAAATCATGGGTGTGTGTCTCTCTGGATTATGGGGCTGTGTCTCTCTGGATTGTGGGGTGTGTCTTGTTAGATTGAGGAGGTGTCTCTGGATTGGGGAGTGTCTCCCTGGATTACGGCAGTGTGGCTCTCTGGATTGGGGGGTGTCTCCCTGGATTACGGCAGTGAGGCTCTCTGGATTGGGGAGTGTCTCCCTGGATTATGGCAGTGTGGCTCTCTGGATTGGGGGGTGTCTCCCTGGATTATGGCAGTGTGGCTCTCTGGATTGGGGGGTGTCTCCCTGGATTATGGCAGTGTGGCTCTCTGGATTGGGGAGTGTCTCCCTGGATTATGGCAGTGTGGCTCTCTGGATTGGGGAGTGTGTCTTGTTAGATTGAGGAGGTGTCTCTGGATTGGGGGGTGTCTCCCTGGATTACGGCAGTGAGGCTCTCTGGATTGGGGGGTGTCTCCCTGGATTACGGCAGTGAGGCTCTCTGGATTGGGGGGTGTCTCCCTGGATTATGGCAGTGTGGCTCTCTGGATTGGGGAGTGTCTCCCTGGATTATGACGGTGTGGCTCTCTGGATTGGGGGGTGTCTCCCTGGATTACGGCAGTGAGGCTCTCTGGATTGGGGGGTGTCTCCCTGGATTACGGCAGTGAGGCTCTCTGGATTGGGGCCGTCTTTGTCCACATATGGTCAGTTACATGGGATGCAAGCGGGAGTGTCTGATATTGTTGTATTTGTTTCTAACCTCAATCTGATACAGGCAGCGGAGAAGAAAACTCTTGGGACATTCCATCCATCCATCCATCCAACTATCTATATATCCATTCATCCATCCAACTATCTATATATCCATCCCTCCAACCACTGATGGGATGCAAACTGTTAGGTCTCTCAGGTGAAAAATTGACTGTTAAAATAAAGTTAGTCTTCACCATATTATATAAATGAGGGAAGGGAGGATTCATCAGTGGACAGCTGAGCATGTGGAAACCATGCCTGCTGATGCATGGGGGAGAAGCTCCACTATCTACATTTGTGAAAATATGAAGGTGGACGGCAAAAGCCAAAAAAAGACCCCCAGCTGCTTTCCTGCCTCCATGTGAAACCCCCTGGTCTGGAGAGGAAAAACCTGACCGCAGAGTGAGCTCAGCCTCAGTGCCGCTGTCCCACACCTTCCGGCAACACAATCTGTTGCTAAAGAAACACTTTTTTAAAATAAATCCAGCATTATGGCTTGTAGGAAATATGCAGTGAATGCTGCCACTTCATCCGAGCTCCAGTTAATGGGACACAATCTCTATAAAATGTCACATGCATTACTCATTCAGAGCCATAATGGCAACAGGCAGACAGCTAGCTGCAGATCGGCCTTCTCTTGGAGCAAAGAACTGGCATTTCTGCACACATTTATAAAGGAGCGAGAGCAGGACACAGGCTGGAAACTCACATACGGAGAAGGGGGCCGGCACCGGTGGCGGATCCGGAAAGTGGCTGATGGGTGGGTCCAGATTAAATCAGGCTGGTCCTGAGTGAAGCTCATTACTGCATGTTTTCTTCTACAGGCACAGATATTAACAATATGGTGATATGGTGACTGTTACAATACTATAGCCATGGGCATAAATTATGGGGGGTGGGAGCTTTACCCCCCCCCCCCAATAATCAAAACCAGCCAATACAACCCCCAGGACCCCCATCAATAGGTGGAAACTTCAACACCCCCAATGTTCTTGTTATGCGCTTGACTACAGCCAAGAATATTATAGGCCGGACAATTTACTGAAAATGTATCAAAACTGGAAATTAAAACTTCCTACTGACTTAATGTTACTGATGTTGGTTAATTCAGTTAATACTTTCCCCAATGCACAAGTTCACGAACTGTCCCCTTAAAAAAATACTACACCATGTTCATTCACGTGCCTCCAATCCTGTCCAGCTAACATTAGTTTGCATTAAATCAAAGCGAAGCATAAATGACACAAGCACAAAGACTCAGCTAACAAACTGCCATAGCAGCCTATACCTAAACAGAATGCCGGGTCCATCCGTCGGTGGGTCTGATCAGTGAAGACGACACCGAACAAAATGAGGTCAGATGTAAACACTGCAGAAAAACTATTTCAGTGACCAAAGATAACACCACCGATTTCTTTAATCCCTGGGGGAATTTAAAATGAGACCTTTTTCACAAGACCGTTTCATTTCAAATTATTAATCAATTATTCTAATTATTCCAAGACAAAACTATTCACATTCAATGTAATTAGTGAAGAAATAAAATTGCAAATTTGTTCATTTGTGTATTCTGTCTTTCACAAAAGTGAAAATAAAGCTCTTGTGTTTATTGAATTCTTTGTTGATATTAATTTACACTTCACAGTAAAATAAAGGTACTAAATTTTACCATGCTGGGGGAGGGCGAGTTGGGGGGGCCCGTGGAGTTTTTTGCTTAGGGCCCCCAGAGTCCCTCGAGTTGCCTCTGAGGCCCACTGTGGACCAGAGTCATATTCTCAAAATTCCTTCTGGATGCATCCTACTGGTAAACATTACATCCATTTAACAGACACTTTAATCTAAAAGGTGAAATCAGGCTGCTGACCATGAAATGCAAACCAGCAACCTTCCTATCCTGGGCACAGTGGATAACTCTCTGAGCCATACTGTACACCAACCAGCACTTCCGGCAAATAAGAATAATACCTCCATTACTCTAATAATAATAATAATAATAATAATAATCTTTGTTTAATCTTGGTTTCGTCATATCACTTTCTTGTTCTTCTTCCTGTTATAATGCACAAATGCACATGATTTTAAGTCTGCAGGATCTGTTTCAGAGTTGCCATGCTACATAACAGCCTATACGACGTAGCTGAATATATCCATAAAATGAGTGCGAAAGTGATACGTGGTCAGGTCTGCGAAGCTGAGCCAGTATTAGTATTCCGATCTGCTCTTTTGCTGGAAAAATCCCATCCCCTGCTTTTATCAAGGAGGAACCGGTGTCTTTTGACAGAGATACTTCATAATAGCGATCCTCCGGCACGGCGGGCGGAAATGCGAGCGGGAGGTATTTTATAAACTAAAAATTTCAGCCTCTAAAGACGGACTATAATCGTCACTGTCAATCAATGTATGTTATGCTGGTCTGTGCAAAGTGACATGGGTCTTTTTGAGGTCTGGAGGCGGGCTGTTTTGGGTTCAGAAAGGTACACCCTGATATTGTAATAGGTTCCACTGCCAAGACGACATAATCAAATATAGATGAAGCCATCCAACTGACCAGCTCTCACCAGTGCTCATAATACTCTCTCCACCAGGCCATTCAACCTCTCCTTACTTCATGTGATTACATCTGGCTCAATACTATGACATGCTGATAACAGAAATATTTTCACATTATAATTTTTTTTATATTATGATTTTACCTGGTGTATGCTGTTAAACATTAATGTCATCATTTCACATTCAGAAAAAGAACCTCAGAATTACACTTGCTTAAATTGTGCGATTTTTCTATTAACACCAGGTGTTATAAAATGAAGATTATGGGTAATTTAATTTAATATTACAGTATATTTATATAATATCATTCCTGGCATTGCTACCCCACAGCACACAGTTAGGTGATTAAAAATATGACTGCGATAATGTTGTGTTCTGTGAAATAGCCATTAGCCCTCCTCAGCATTGGTTCCCAGGGTATTTTAAAATTCACCTCTCCCTCCAAGGAGGAAACGTTTTTAATACAACTCATTTGTTCTGTTTATGAGAGATTTATACCTTGTCTGACTGTTTTGTAATATGAACCTGAGTCTGTTTTATTGTTCTGATTTTCCGTCTAAGAGACGATCCCATAGCAGCCATCTGTCATCAAACACGAGGATTCCTGGTCCTGATTGCACACCTGAGCTCCCGGTAACTGGCGTGCAACCTATCACTCTGATTATTCCCGCTGGTATTTATGTAGCTATTACAAATTTTCAAGGGGCATATACAGGGGCAGGGCCACAGGGGCACCAGCCCTAGCTGAAAGCTGATTGGCCCGTGGAGTGCCTCCTCCCTTGTCACTCGTTAATTCAAAACATATTATTGGCTAACGATAAGGTTGGCCTTGCTGTATGAATTATAGCCCATCTTATGCCGTATGCTAGAATCACCCCTGCCTATTTGGCTATTGCATATGTGTGTATGTGTGTGTGTGTGTGTGTGTGGGGGGGGGGGTTATAATATGTCCCCTGGAAAAGGATGAGTATCACACACACACACACAGAGGTTTGTAAGTATATCTTTGTGGGGACTCTCCAATCATTTATATGGGGAAAACCCCTACCAAAGTCTAACCTTGACCAAAAGGAACCAAGCAAAATATAGGACTTTTGACATTTTTTTGTTTTTTGATTGCATTCACAGGTGTTTGGGGGGGACCTGGAATATGGTCCCCACAATGTCAAAATAACAGGTTTTTATTACATTGTGGTTGGACGTTTGGTCATTTGTCTCCCATGCAAGATTGTGGAGTGTAGCTAAATAGAAATCAGCCCAGCCTGATGAATTAGCTATTATTTGGTGCTAATCAGTCTCAAGCCGTGTTTGGCACCTTTTTCATACCTGTTGTTTTGTACAAAACGGTAGACACAGATAATTCTCACTAAATGATTAACCTTCAAAAATCCCCACAAAGCAGCAGATCTGTCATGTTGTGTAATCTATCAAGCTATTGCTCTTTTTTATATAGCAAGTGACACATTTACGCCTGTGGTTTCGATCCTCGTCTGTACATTATGTAGCAAGTGGCGTTATCAACTGTAAGGATATTTCCAGAACAATAATAAGTGTTATTAGTACTTTATTCTGCCATTTGCCATCCAAACGGTTCCAAGTTCAGGCATAAGAATTAAAAAAAAAACTAGGAGAATCCATCACACCAAGCATCGTGAAAAATGAAGTGATCTAACGTGATATTCTGTAATTTCCTGTTTTTTTCCTGTACATAAGATCGGGTATGGAGATTATAGATCAGTATGGAGAACGGGAGTGCTGAAGAAGCGATATTGGTTTTGTTCTGTGAAACGGAACCTGCCCCAACACCAGTGTCAGAAGGCCAAAACCTGCAAAGGCAACATTGTAAAAACTGCATTTCCAAGACACCTGTTAAATTAAACATGCCCTTGAGAGTAATTAATGCTCTTCTGCTCTGTGACCCTCCCCCAATGGCTCCTGGTACTCAGACATAACGGAGTAACCTGGGAGACCAAAACTTCGGCGCGTGACAGTTTCTGACTAAGCAGATCAGCAGACATCGGCACCCAGAGGGCTGCATTAGGACTAATTTCTGCCGAGAGCTAAATGTCAATAGCGGTTTCTTGAGGCCCCGGGATGAGATGTTAGCGCACAATCAAGTGGGTCCCAAGTAATAATCAACAGCCCCCCGCCACCCCCAAATGTGGTACATTCCCATTTTTTATTAAATATGACTCAATGAAGAGAGCGGTGATTACTGGAAATACCCAATGTTCTGGGGGGGGGGGGCGACAAGTCTTAGTGCCATGGGGGGTTATTCATGCGCCAACACTGATGGGAACACAGAGGGTGGATGCCAGACTAAGTTACAAATCATTTTGTAGACATATACTTCGACTCGGATAATACACAGCCTACATAATTAGGTCAGGGTTGCCAGGAATATAATGGTGGTTATCCCCCCCGCCCAAAACATTTGACATCGACTAATCCCTCCGCTCCACCTCGTTCCTCTGATCGCTGGCCACACCCCTGAGTTTCCCGCCAAAATCATATTTTATTTCAGAATCGTAATTTTCCAAAATCCCCGCATGGTCAATTTGGCCCACTGGCTATTGCTCTAAGTTGAATTTATTACCGAAAGGAAATATGACTTTTATGTCTAACAACAAAACCCCATTTTAACCTGGGGGCTGGTCAGGGTAGGCAGACTGATGGTGGGTGTTTCTTCTCAAACCAGTATCCTCGAGCTTTGAGGATAACTCTTTCAAAAGCTTCTAAACAACTTTAAAGAGAATTCAGGGAGTGATAGAGAGAATTCCATTTTATGGTGGTATGATCGCATGGTGACATTTAAATATCAAACTTCATTTTGACATTTCTGCCAAGCTGATGATGATTAGGAGGTGATCTCTATGATGTATAAATCAATGTCTATCTGTTTTGTTCCCACTTTGATGCATCAATGTGCCTTCAGCTGGAGAATGGGTTATTAAAAGCATGGTAAATTAATTCATTCAGTGCCTGTGTACTAATATATGATAAAGGGAATTAGTGACATTAGCAGTGCTTAGGTGGTTGTGCGCACACCAGACTCTTGGAGATGACTCAGGGATCTGCCCCTAGACCCTGCAGTACCACTACAGAGGAAGTATATTACTGTTACAGTTACAGTGGCTTGCCATTTTTAAACCAACGAGGCCCCCTACAGGCATCAGATTATAACGAGCATGAGCAATAATTGCTACAAAATCATTATCATAAATGACAGGTTTTTTAATCTCCTCACATGTGCCAATATCCTCACATGGATTCTGCAGACGATGTCTATTGCATTCCAAGCCTGTCAGTGAAACGGCCCCCTCTCGACCAATCAAGCAGGTCCCACATTCAGCGAGGGCTTGCCAATAAGTTCAAGTCCTCCACCGGGAATCCATTTCATATCATATCATGTAATATTCTCTGAGATAGGACTATGAAAGCATAAATGGAAATCTGCATACGTACATTCACAGCAGTTCCATTTTGCATGATGCAGGTGATGATATAGATAAAAGTAAACATTCCTCATCAATTCAAAATCGAGCTCTAACCTTTGTCCTGTGTTAATTTTCTGTTCCTATCTCTTATGTTAGACGGGTCGTTGCCGACCTGTGTATTAAATCAGCCATAAAATATCCTCAAAACAATAATTTATCATCCAATATTTTAAAATTTATTTTGTTTAAATAGAGGTTCCTGATGCAGTACACAAATCTATGTGGTGCTTTTATGCATTTTAAACGGCCCAAACGGGTCGGTGCCGACCCTAACACCACAGGAAGGCAAACCCAAGCGTCTACGCTACTACCTTTAACTGCTCTAGTCAGCAACATCACCAGCTCCTACCTAGTTTGGGTCACTTCATCCCACTGCTCATGCATCAAGCATCAGTCTTCATTTATCAAACGACTGTTCAGACACGTTGTCGATATATTAATGTTCCTCTCAGGCACCCATATGTTGGTCTGTCATGTGGTGTCACCGTAACTTGTCGACTCACTCGACTGATTCCTGGTGGTTTTTTTTCATCCCCTATTTTCCCATAATCCTTCTGTGTTCTCATCACCCTCTCGTGCCTCTGCCACCTAGAGCTAAATGAATGCCAACCCGGTAAGAACAAATGCTCCCCGATATTTTTCAGAGATGAGCCAATCAGCAGGTAAAGGTCGTTTCTTATCAAGAGCTGCGATTAGACGGGACTCATAAACACTCTTTAAAATATAACCGCTCTGCTTTTAAAATGAATCTGCTTAAAAAGCAGTCCTTAGGACAGCATTTGACTTGCCTGAAACTCGGAGCACAGTCACCATGAAAGAACATCAGGAAACGAGGTCACATTCAACCACGAAGTGCTTCTCGTAACGTCTCCTTCACGCGGGCAATTAGGGAGCGCCTTCAGCTTCCACGCACGCTCTGCAGATTGTGCAAACTTAATTGCTACAACACTATTATCAGCTCTAATTGTTTCAAATATACTTGCAAAGCATTTATGAACTTAATCTAAACTCGCGAGAGCAACTGTGCTTGGGAAGTGAGACGAATTGAAGCCCCACAGTCATTTAAAGATACAGCATTTCAATGTAAATGTACAATGACAATAAAGATATACTATAAGTAATGAGTCTTCCTGAATCTCCCCCCCCCCCCCCCCCCCCCTTACCGCCAACCTCTGGAACTCCACTTGACTGAAAGGTTACATTGGGGACATCACACAAAAGTGTGTTCATCCGCTGAGAGACACAACAGGGCAATGACTGTGTGTATTTGCACGGGCCAAGCATAGGTAAATATATACTATAATAGTATAATGTGAATATAAAGTCATCCAAAGACGGTAGGCTTGTTTCAAAGAGCTAAAAGCCAAAATTTGGTGACCTTCCTTGAATAATATGCTGCATAACTTGCATAGACAATTATTGTATCACTTAACAGTATAATTTTAAGCTCTGGACTACATGAGTAATTTAATTTAAAGTGTTTAACCTTTGGAAGAGGCTCTAGGGGGTGTTCAATGGGAAATGGGAAAAACGATTCTTAAATATAAAATGAACAATGAAGTTCCTGAGAAAGCGGCATGATCTGCCCACAAAAATGCCTAAAGTGGCATTCTCCGGATTTCCGTTTGATTAGCTTCCGTGTCCGGAGATGTTGCAGAGAAGGTCTTTTTGCACAGGACGCACCCTCAGCAGAGGATTGGGCGAGGGGGTAACATCTACAGTATAAGAGTCTTTAAACATGCAACAGAAAGTAGAGAGTGAGAGATAGGTCAGGTTTATTTTTATCATGACAGGTCGAGTTGAGTGTTTCATTTAAGCCTTTTAAGTGGTGAGTGAGGGTTTCTGTTCTGTAGTATTGTGCCTGGTTTGGATGCTGACAAGTGCCACTGCTCCATCGCATTGTCAGCTGGCTGCAGGCTGGTAGCACCAGATGTGCTCTCCACACAGGCATGCAGCCAAGTAGCTAAATAACAGGTATGAACCCCTTCCCCAAATTTTTTTGCTACCCATCAGGCTCAAAGTTTCTGAAAACTATGGGAGATTCACCGTATGGGACACCCCTAGTCTGCGAAATATGCTCCCTGCCCCCTCCCATTCATGAAACCGGCCAGAATATGTTTCTGAGTATGGGTCTATCTCCACAGCCTCTGTTCAAGTCGAATTCTGTTTTCAGACAAACACGGACACACCTCTTATCCTCCTCGATGATACATCACTCACACGTACTTGTTTGTACAATGCATCACGTTCTCCAAGACTTTAAGTTATGAACCTTTTATTAAACTAACTTTTATTCATCAACAAGACTGAAAGTTAAGTGTCGGGGCTTGCAGGGGTGCAGGGGTTAGGCATCAGCCAGGAGGAATTGGGTGGGATTGGCTCCGTAGGTTAGACTGCTGTGCTGGTTATCGCTTTCGCAAAAATGCATGTCGCTTTTGGATAAAATCTTCCGCTAAAATGTTAATGTACATCTTACCATTGGTCAGACTTGGTATCCGCCCCCTTTACAGACTTACCAGGCCAGGGAGGGGCTCTCCGTGCGCGTGACATCTCATGAACGCACCACGTCCTGTGGCCTACTCCACACCCCCTAAAACTACCCCCAGTACCTTTCGCCTGCAGAAAGGTCACATCGTTCTCACTCTTTCTCCACATCCTGGATGACAGCTTCGCTGACACAATCCCCCAAAACGTCTGCAGACGCCCACTGGCCACCAACATACAGACTTTACTAAGTCTGAACTTGAAAATGAGGCTTTATTTGCTTTTCGGGCGAGTATAATTCAACACTTATTTTCACGTACCCTATCTCGCTTTCCGTTGAGGCATACACAGCTACGTGCAGGGCGCGTACAACGGCACAGTGGGTTTACCGTGAGCTTCCAGTGTCATATATTTGTCACCCCCGCAACATTTCAGGGTGTCAATGACTCAGCTCAGTGGTCCAACAGAAATGTGACTATTTGGCAGTGGGATCCAAACCAGTGAACTCCATTTAGAGGAACAGAGGTCTAACCTGCTGGATTACGCACTCTCATAACCTCACTTCATAGATGTGGGGGTCAGGTTTAAGCCAAAACCGTGATTGGGTTGAATCTAGGTTCTCATTACTGGCAGTAGAAAAGGGCCGATTGAAAACTGAAAGAGATATTTAAAAATATAGACTAAAATTCCCAAAACAGTCACCATGATTATAAAAATATCAATATGCCGTAGGCTGTATGCTGAACAACAAAACGGTACAAGAGGCTAATCCAAGTTCCCCAACAATGAACAGTGTTGAGCTGTTTTATCTCATTAATCAATTGTTGCAAACCATCATATCACACCCCAACCCTTTGTCAGTAGTGAAATTCAGAAGGTCACCCGCTGATGCAACACTCTCGCCGAGTGTGCCTTTGTTTTCTAGGTTTCCACCAGATTTCTGCAGGGGGGGGGGGGGGCATTTAACACCCTCAACGGAATTGTTGGTTCACTGTGTCACCAACCTTCATCAGAAATAAGCCTCTTGGAATAAAGAGTCAGGTGGGTCTGTTGGGCTGTCATAGTGAAGCTGTTGATCCCCAGAGAGGATGCTGTGAATTAAGGTGGATGCTTGGTGGCGAGGCAGGAAGTTGTGAATTTTGGGGGGCTCTACTAGGACGATATCTGACTGAAATCCATTAAGTGACTGAGCAGAAACTTTCATCCAAACTGACACAATTGAGAGAGCAGTGTCAACCAGTCCTTGGAGCAATTTGTAAAGGGCTTTGCTTAAGGGTTCAACTGGGATTTAAATCAATGGCCTCCACAGGTCACAGGCTCAGAAGCACACAATGTCCCTGGGCATGTTTAAATTTCTAGCAGATACTTTTATCCTAAGAGACAAATATTTTTTTTGAGGAAGCAGGGGATACCAGTCCCTGGAGTAACAGGGATCAGGGGCCCTACTGAGCACAGAATTTGAACCAACGACCTTCCGATCACAGACATAGTGGTACCACCCATTAAGTCAGACAATGGCCATAAGAAAATGTGACTCACATCGGATCTTTTCGTTTTGTAAATCTAAGAGTAACTCTTTCCCATGGTAAAAACCCTGCAACTGGGAGCAGACCCCTCAGTCTGGCAAGTGTGAGGGTGTTCCTCGCTCATTTCATTCGCTGTCAGGACACTCCATACTCCTTTTACAGAGTTCTTGGTTTCCCGAGCAACTAGATAGTTCTAATGACCTTCCACAGCTTAGGAGTAATTAATATTGTTTATGAGTTTCTAAACAAGAGACCTCCAGATGCCCGGTAATCTTAGACAACTTCTCTGTGCATTGAAAATGGCAGGGGCGTATACAGGGGCGGGGCCACAGGGGCACTGGCCCCAACTGAAAGCTAATTGGCCCCCAAAGTGCCCCTTCCTCTGTCACTCACCGATTTGAAGCATATCATTGGCTGATGAAAAGGTCAGCCCCTCTGTATCAATTGTGACCGCTCTCATGTCCCCACCTTAAAAATAGCCCTGAAGCTGTGGAAAGCCGAAAGAACCTTTGCAGAAGCTTCTGCTCTCTTCACACCGGAAGTGGATGCACTGATTGAACGCCAAACCATTGGTGTAAAAAACAGGAGATGTTGCAGAGAATGTAAGCAGCTGCGATGTCCCAAAAAAAAAAGGATTAACATTTCTGAAAATGTGGATGCATTCTTCTGCTAGAACCTTTGTTTTGCCTGAAAAGGACACGCCAGAGAGGTGGAACCAACACAGCTGAATGGCAGCCATCCAGAGAAGGCGGAGGAGTTGGCTTTGTACTCAATCCTAAAGCCCTGTGCCAGCTCCCATTATGGGAAATTTAATTTAACCTGCGATGCAATTAATTCAGACGTTGGGCTTATTTTCCGCATGCTGCAAGCCCCCATACAAGGCCTTATTTAAATATTAATCAGCCTCCTTTCAATTAAGGCCAATTTGCCTCACAAGGCTTGCCTCTGCTCCTGATTGCCGAAAAAATGGAGCTAACTCACAGTGTTTGAGCGTAATTATCGCGGTATTTTTATAATTCTGATACATCAAACGGAACCTTAATGAACCCTATAATCAGGAGGGCATGGCACCATCTGTTCAAACCACAGAGTGGCACCGTGGTAAGTTTTCATGCTTGTTTGTGCTTGTGCAGAGCTCTGCCATTCCATGGTGTGTGTGTGTGGTGTTTCTCCTTAAAATGTGGGTGGAATCTATCAATATTAAGTGATATTGACACAAGATTATCCACATTCCGCGTTTAATTAAACGATGAATGGTAATGAAGCCATCTACGTCAATTATTAAAGCCTGCTGCTCCAATGAATGCAAAAGAAGAATTTTTTAAGGATACCCCAGAGCAGGCTAGTCTGTTTGACAAATGATCTCAGCGGGGGGGGGGGTTTGCTCATTAGGCGTCCTGTAATCTGCAACAGAAACACACAGCCCACGCTGAAACCGTTTCTTACACAAACCTCCGCTCATGGTACAGGGCCCACCGAAACACGACTAGGCTGATATCAGTTATAGGATTCCTGCTGGAATTCCATATACCAGTGTTTTTGAACCCAGCCCTCAGAGACCCCCAAACAGTCCACATTTTCGCTTTACATTTGTTTGGTTCATTCTTGTTTGTTTGATTTGTTCTTAATTGTTTGTTTCAGGTGTGCTGGAGGCTGAGTCTGGGGTTCCCTGAAGACTAGGTTGAGAAAAACTGCCGTATACAGTAACCCAGTAATTTTTTTGATGATGTCAATAAGTATGTTTCCTCCAAATAACAAAGCAAAAACAAAACCTCACAGGTTCTCCGCGGCTGTGATTTCCTCCCCATGACAAATCGAATGCTGAAACCGAGGCCTATTTATATTGTTACTAAACTGAATGGTGAAAATGAAAACTGATTAGAGGGGATTTCCGTCAAAATTTCACGTTTGCTTTTCATTTGTTCTGTTACAAAGGAATCGATACTGAGTGGCTCAGTGTTTTCCATTCCATTTGCTGGGATTTCGAATACAGCAAGTAGTCTGCAGTTTTATACAAGTGCCATTCAGCACTAAAATAAAACAGTTAAGTAAACAGGAAAAGTTAGATCGAACCTGACCCTATTATGGATTTTTTTTTTAAGAAGTTGAGCATATCAATCATCATACAGAAATACAGTGAATCATCAGATCAGTAATGATATGAGAGCCTTCGAAACTTTACATTATAACTTTACATTATATAGAAATGTTTGGGGGGGGGGGGGTGTTGATTTTCAAACACAGAAATGCATAATGCATCGCTGAACTTCACCCATGAAGATAATAATATTAAGCTAGCAGTTTAACCTAGTTGTTCATTTGACTGTAAATGATACTACAGATTAGCTATCACGTTGATGTTGGTCCATAACACTCAAGCTCTCCTGACAGATACTGATATCTAACATCTAAAGAGGAAACATTAGGCGTGCCAACAACTCTAACAGGAAATCTGATGGATTCCACCTATTCTTCTAAAAAGAGTGATGCAGTCTGCAATGCTCTGCACCAAAATCGGTACATGAGGGTCACAGTAGACGAATGACGATGGTTCTCTTAATGCATCCTTTCCGCACCTGTTGTTTGGCACCCTATCCCTGTTAAGAATTTGAGATACTGAACAATGGGACCTTAAGAGTGTTACTGGATGGCATTTGCAGGATCGCCATGCATGCATCATGCATCACTAAGATGGCTGAATATCCCATTTGCTAATGATAATATCCCATGGGGGTGGAGAACAGATATGTGGTCTACTGTGGTCACAAAAATAAACATGCCTTTTCCTAAAACTCCCCTTTCTGAACTTCACACACACCAGCCTGACCAACATTACTACCCTATAATCTTAACGGTGCCACAGACATAAATAGTAAATAGTCTTTTGCATGTCATTTTATAGGTATGTTTGCCTTTTCTCCCACATTCTTTGATCATTCATCATAAGAAAAATGAAAATGTCTTCCGCACAAGCCTGAACCAGCTGTAGTGTGATATATATGCCACTTTAAAAAGCCTTGTGTTCTTATTTTATAAAGTGTTACTGGAGCAGGGAAGAAAAACTGAAATCCTATTGATGTTAAATTTGCAAGTAGTTGCTAGGTAACCGTACTACATTTCATTTGAAAGCTTTCAGTCAAGATTAGAGTGCATTATGGGTCTAGGAAGGCTTCGGCTCATGGATTCAAGGTAAATATAAAAGTGTGTTAAGTTTGACCATATTTTAAAATGCGGCTAAGTTGGACACTTTTGGCTATAGAAGAACATTACTGTGTCTTTGTTTAAAATGATGCTTTTTTTCCATTTGCACAAATCCATTGAAAGGCTTCTTTTCACATATCTCATCAGGCTCTCCTTCGGACACACGCACACACACACACACTCACGGGTTTGTATTCATATCTTTGTGGGGACCATCCATTCCTTTCTCTGGGCAACACCAATAGGGAATCCTAACAATGACAACCCTAACCCCTACCCAGCCCTAACCTTAACCTTAAGTAACCAAACAAAATACAAGACTTTGTAGATTTTTTATTGCAGTCAGAGATTTTTACAAAATTGAATTTCCCCTTGTGGGGACCAAAAAAAGTGGTCTCCACAACATCAAAATAACAGGTTTTTGTTACATTATGAGGACATTTGAGACTTTCAAATGGGAGCCTTATAGAGAGTTACAGTTTTGGGATGTGTGCCTATTGTCCCAGGGGCAGATACTCAACCTAATCGCAACAGCTACTGTGTGTGTGTGTGTGTGTGTGGGGGGGGGGGGGGTGGGGGTGCTTTTTATAACATGAATGTTTTAACATGGCCTCCAAGGGCTCTGCTAGTGGGAGACGTTCGGGTTCGATCCATTAAAATATCAAGTGATAAATGAAATGATGGAGCAGGAAGATAATGATGAGGAACCCCAGATGTGGGCAGATCTAGAGTGTCGGTCGGAGTTTCTATAAATGGAAACATTCGAAAGAGAATGACATTCAAGCCAAGTCGGGGATTGGAGTTTGCGAGGTCTCTCAGAAGGTTCCTATGATCCAAAAAAGCAAAACAAAAGACCTCCCACATTTACTAAGTTCATTCTGAAAACACAATTCCCATAGGCCAAGCCAAATTAAACACAGAGACGGACTTATGACATACACCTACAATCGAAATCCTATGCTAAAAATGAGGAATTGGCCAAGAAACATAAGAGCAGAAATAGCATTAGCATGGACAGGAATACAGGTCACAAAATTGTGCGCTAACCTTTGTACTGAACTTGTGAGACCTGCCACGGTGACTTCCTGAAGTCCCAAAACTACTGTCTGGACAACTGAAACACCCTTATAACCAACCCGATCAATGTTGGCCATCTCACCAAAATGGTGCGTGTCAAGGTCTGGAATATATTAGATACTATGCTAACACTATGGTAACTCACAGTTGACATCATTTGCTTCAGTTGGGTGTGGTGACAATGTTTTGGCTAATCGATGTATATGTATTTGTAGCATCCAAAGAGCATCATGCTTGATGATCCATTTTGATGGCACAGGTCAGTTTACATGATTACGGTGAGGGAGTAAAGTGAAAGTTAGGGTTTCCACCTTCCAAACCCTGAGAGAATGAACACAGTACAGGTACGTGTCTCATAGATACAGTCCAAAGTCCTTTCTGCAGGAAGACGAACAGCTACAGGAGTCCAGTATGCAAAGTAAGAGACTCCCATCTTTGACTGCCTTCAGTAATACACACTCCGGTGTGTGAGTCTTCTGTTCTACTGTTAGAACATCAATTTTCCAATCACCGAATGAACAGACTAGACCTTTGGGGTAACTTTACGGAAACCCATACCGAGGGCAGGACCCTTTTCACACTGACATACTTAGCAGACATTTTGATCCAAAGTAAGCAGGATCAGACAGTCCCTAGAGCAATTGGAGGGGATTAAGGGCCCCGCTCAAGGGCCCAACTGGGAAATCGTGCTACAGACCCTGGGAGGTGAACTCACTGAATCATACACCGCCATGTTTTCGCTTTACATTATTGTCCAGAAAACAGAAAATACAATGTCACAGAAATTGCCATTCATAATGGAGAAAATGCCATTAATGGAGACCAAATGTCAGACCAGCTCTACTGCAAATCCTGTTCAAGGGTCCTGAGCGAAAATCCTAAAATCATTATAGCACACCTGCTACTGAAAACTCCCCAATTACGCTACTGGCCACTTCCCCTCCAGCAGAAGCTGTAACATTAATCTTTCAGCTCAAGCTTTGTTTCAGCGTTTTGTTTTCCTTTCATTATGTTGAGTATGGTGACCTAGGAAAAAAAAAAGCAAAACAGCTTGAAAAATGACCTCTCACTTTATCCAGCTGCTGCTTGTACTGACACAATGCTGCAGAATGAATCTCACTTTCCGGCTCCTAAAATATTCAGCACCCCTCTTACGGCGTACTGAAACTTGAGAATGATTCACCCCAGTGCTTGTACAACCAATTCAAAGTCATTTTTTTCTCTTTGTGAGTGTGTAGCATTATTCTTCAAGGTTGCGTAACAGGGATAATAATAACGCCATTCTGCTGTGATGTTTCTAGCCCTCTGTCTCCTAGTGGATCTGCACCTTCTCGAGTCTCAGTGATTGTGTCAGCCTCTCACATTCAGGAGCAGAATCCTACCTTTTCCCAGGCTGATGTGTGTGTCTCTGTGAGTAGGGTACCATATGCCCGTGATCAGAAGGTTGCTAGTTTAAATCTCACACTTGGCAGAGTTGCTACACCTTTAACCCCCTTAAAAATGCACCAGGGGGCTGGATAAATGGCTGATCTCACGCTCAGACCCTAAGCTTCACTCTCACCTCTACGTGTGTGTATGTCTTAAAAAGAAGAGCATGATGGGATATGTGGAAAAATTAACACTTTCCAGTGTAATTGATCAAAGGGCGAATAAAGCTGGATTACTTGCTAAAACTCAACAGCTCAAATCGGACAGTTGTTTTAAATGATGCCTGGGACCCACGAATCAACATAATTGTAATAATCTGTTCTTTCAGACAGCAGTTCGGGGGGGGGGGGGGGGTATTCAGGATGATTCATGGGTGCATAAATAGGAGAAATACGGTAAGACCTAGGATGAGAAAAAATAAACTGAAATGCAGAGAGAGGAGTGCAGAAAACCCAGTGTGCTGCAGGGAGGAAGCGGCGATGTTAATTCTGCGGCCTTTTGCACAAATGCAGTCTGTCAGGCTCACTCCATTTGATGTTAATGGTATATTATTATATCTGAATACACGCTGGGGACACTTTGGGAGAACAGATAAAATGGACTGTGTACATACAGTCCCCCACTAAATGTTTCAGACTCAGTAGTCTCCTTTTCTAAGAAAAACAAAGGCCACAGTATAAATAAAGTAAAATAAAAAGGCCATTTTAATGGTAATTTAGATCAAGTTACATGCCTAGTATTCCAGAGATGGGGCCCCTCCAAGGGGGTTGACTCACTAGCTAGAGGGAACCGCAGTGCTTTGTAATTATTTCTCCTACAAACGGCCGTTTATGGCCCGGCCATATTTAATCTCGCAGAATAACATTCACTAAAAGCAAACATGCGTAGCTATATAACGATGCCTGAAATGAAAAGTATGACTCAGAATTGATGCCGAACATAATGAGGAAGTTTTTAGGACTTTGTTGTTTAAAGAATAAATTTGATTGAGAGTCACCATCAGACTATAATAGGGATTCAGACTATTCAGTTTAACATCTGGCATTCAGCATAGCAGAACCCCACAATCCAAAAATACCAAGTTGTCGAGCACCGTGCAAAAGTCTCAGGGAGTCAAAGGCAGATCCAGCTGTTTATCTGAGGAGTGCTTAGTAAGTATTGCTTAGAAAAAAGGTACAATTTAACACTCTAATATATGCAAATAAACAGAAGTATAATAAAAAATGAAGAGTTTCTTCCATTCTCCAAAAAGTCACTGATATCTCGCTGGATGGTTAGATGAACGCCGCTTCCGTTCCCAAACCTCTCCTCAGTGGCACCCCAGCCATTCCATGTATTTGTTACATTTCACCACTTCCTCAATTAATTAACTTAATCCGTTATTTGTTAGTCAAACAGGCTAAGTTAGTGGCCAACAAATACACGGGCATATTGGATGGTTACTGCAAATACTGGGGTGATTTCAAGAGTGGTTTTGAAACAGCTAAGCTGACACATCTTGACAGAGAAAAAATCACAGCTTCAGAGCGACATAAAGATGATTTAAACACAATTTCCTTCAGCTGCCTGAGACTTTTGCACAGTGCTGTACATCTATAATGCAGTGTCTGTAATGCAAAAGTATTTATACCGCTCAGTGGGCTAAGCCTGTGTGCCTGTGATCAGAGGGTCGCTGGTTCGAACCCAGCTTTGGCACGTCTGCGGGTCCTTCAGCAAGGCCCTTAACCCCCAGCTCCCTGGGCACCACAACAAGTGGCTGCCCTTTGCACCCAGCTTACTCTTACCTACAAAGAGCAAGATGAGGGAGGCATAAAGAGAATTTCCGTACGGGGATCAATGAAGTATCAATTATTATTATTAACATTAAAACCAGCTGCCTAATATTGTGTGGGTTCCTCTCGTGCCACCATAACAGCTCTGACCCTTCAAGCCATGGACTCCACAAGACCTCTGAAGGTGTCCTGTGGTATCTGGCACCAAGATGTTAGCAGCAGATCCTTTAAGTCGTGTAAGTTGTGAGGTGGGGCGTCCGTGGTTCGGACTAGTTTGTCCAGCACATCCCACAAGTTTGAGACCAAGTCAATACCTTGTGCTGTTTTTCATGTTCCTCAATCCAATTTTTCCAGTGTGGCAGGGCGCATTATCCCGCTGAAAGAGGTCACTGCCATCGGGGAATACCGTTGCCATGAAGGGGTGTACCTGGTCTGCAACATTGTTTATGTTGGTGGCATATGTCAAAGTCACATCCACACGAATGTCAGGACCCAAGGTTTCCCAGCAGAACATTGCCCTTGTCAAAGTCGCTCAGATCCTTACTCTTGCCCATTTTACCCACTTCCTACACATCAGCTTCAAATACTGGCTGTTCACTTAGTATTATATATATAAAATACCACCTATGACAGGTGCCATTTTAAGAAGATAATCAATGTTATTCATTTCACCTGTCGGTGGTTTTAATGTTATGGCTGATTAGTGTATATCTTAAGTTCTTTCTATTCCTGCAAGATAAAACCACAAAGAACTGGCCTTAGACTTTCAGGCTGGACATTCAATAATAATGAGCCAGTGTTCAGACGGAATTCACGTGTTCCTTTAGTCTGTGAGTAAAAACACAGCTCGAAATGCTAAGCTTCCTGTCCGCCAACATCGAGTTCATTAAGAGGCGTGGCGACTGTTGATACACAACCTTCGTCAAGCTGATTTCACCCACTGAAAGATCTCCCCTTTTGTATCCTACGGCAGTGAACCCTTACAGCATTTAACCTGTATTTGCTCAGAAAAACTACGTATCATATTTAACCGACGATTACATCAGAGCGGCGCAAAACAAACAACATTTATTGCGACATGAGGCTCAAGGGCGAGTCTCTTTTGTTTGACTTGTTTGCAGATAATGGTGCCCCTGCAGCTGTCCCTGGTTTGCACCCTATATTTATACCTCTCCAGTTATTTAGTCTCCTGTTTACTCGGTGCAAAGTGTACAAACACCAACGGATCCATTACGGCAGACTGATCTGGAATCTGTTCGGACATAATGTTCTGTCAGCCTTGGGCTGGGCGGTAAGACCACCTGAACAGATAGAAAATTAAGTGTTAAACAAACCAGACATTACAAGCTGCAATCAAATTCTGCGTATGCAGGCATTCATTGGGTTTGTGCTTAAGTCAAATCCATCTTTCCATTTTCAAACCACTTATCTTGGTCAGGATCACAAAGATATAGTTAAAGTGAGTGCTAAATAATAATCAATCCATACATTTTCTACACCCGCTTGTCCTATGCAGGGTCAGGGGGGGTTCTAGACCCTATCCTAGAAGCTACGAGGGCAAGGCAGGGAACAACCCAGGATGGGGCACCAACCCACTGCAGATAATAATAATAATAATAATAATAATAATGGTGACAGTTGGAGCTGTTTGAACATATACAAGCAACTTCAAAGACTGGAAATGGAAAATTTTAATTTAATGTACCTATATAAGAAACTTTTATGTTGTAAATATATCATAACACTAGTATCCGTCCGTTGATGGAGCGGGTTTTGGAACATGGCCAAAGTCTATGGCTTTATATTAGTTATTGTGACAGCTTTAAAAAAAAAAAAAACAATACATTTTGGACTGATGGCAGGGTGACAAAAAAGAGAAGAAAAAGCACCAAGAAAAGACGAAACGAAGCAAATCTAGAGCAAACAATGATGTGCAGGGTAGATGTGGTTTTCCTTCCTGAAATAACAATCGCGCATCGAGCGGGCGGGGCACATTTCGCGGGCGTGGTGTTTAGGGGGCGATTCGCGGGTAAAAGCTGTAAAACCGTTTATTAGCTCTGCTGTGTGTCAGATAAGAGCCGCTTATGAAACTTCATCGTAATAACCGGTTTATGATGTTCATTCCCGATCAAACGCTTGAACATAACAAAAACATTTTAAGTCGGACAAAAAAAGAAAAACAAGCGAAATTCGTCCTGCTTTATGTCGAGATGTTCTATCCGTGATCTCTCCTGCAGATCTAGGGGTGCAGAGAAATCACCTATTACCCATCACCTCCGTGTGGGCGAAACGCAATTACGTGTCAGGTTTTTGGTTTCAGCCATCAATTAGTAAAAGTGTTTTTTTTCTAGTGCCACAACTGAATCAGATTCACATGAAAAACTTCTGGAAGGAGCCCGTCTGCCTGATCTGTCAGGTGTTCACAGAAAGCCTGCTGTCGCACGGTTCCTCACCGCAAACCTGACACCAGCAGTAGGGTCTGGAAACTATAAGAACTGGTACAGTAGGTGTCACTTCATCTTCAGCTAGCAGATAAAAGAATGAGTCACAGGCTATTGATTAAGGCTAATCCTACAGAAGAAGCGGGTTTAGAGAGTCAGAGAGATGGGGAAGGCATGTGTGTGCCTGTCATCGGAAGGTTGTTGGTTTGAACCCCAAGACTGGTAGATTGATGTTACAACTGGGCCCTTCAGTAAGGCCCTTGACCCCTCACTCGTACCTCACTTTGGCGGCCTCCTAGAGTGCCAACTTCTGAGGGGGCACCGACTTGCCACCTAATTTCATGTTGCCTTGGACAGGGGCGCCAGTTCTGATGCTTGCCTGGGGTCCAACATGAGCTCGGACCGGTACCGGACAAAAGCATCGGCCAAATAAGTACGTTTTCAAATGAAAGTATTTACAGACCTCTGAACCAGGATCCAGTCCACTTACCCTTTACAATCATTTGCATTCAGGCACGAAAGATACATTAAAATCCTGCTTACTTGAAGACACACTGTGGTGCAGTTGGTAATAGGTGGTTTACTCTTAGCCCAAATATATACCACTGAAATTGCCTCCTGCCTTCTTAAAAGACCTTTATGTGCAAATGATTTCAATATGTTTGTACTGAGATTAAACCAAACAATTAAGGCATGTTGAATTTCCTTCGCCATCTGTTTGGATGTGTCTGTGTTTCTGCCTCAAAACGGAGATTAATCAGACAGTCATGTTTGGATCGTCACTGCAAGTGCATAGCATACTGAGATTGCTTGAATGGGTCCCAATCACAAACTCGGGCCAGCTTCTGTAAACTATCGGAGTGGGGGAACCGTTTCGTCCCACAAGCCAAAATGGCAAAAACACATGTACAGATTTCATGATCATTATGTTGAGCTACTTAATGAGTTGATCTTTGGCTTAAATTCTCCCAGACAAGATGAGCTGACAGGCAAAGATAGAGAGTTAGTTGTATAGTGGATATAATCTTATTCAAGATCAGCCAGAGCTGCGGTTATGTGCCAGATTTTAATTTATCGAGCTAACAAAAGCAGCTGTTGTCAAAATCTTTCCAACATAAGCTACATTTATCCCTGTTCTTAATAAGCATAAGGCCTATAAGAATCCAAGTGCACCCATTCCCAGGTAGGGAAAGACTTCGAAAGGAGCTGATTTTCTGCGGTTGGAATCCAGAGCGATTTTCTGAAGCTGCTGGTTTTAACCCTGTGCTGTTTCTTTAGATCCGTACGGCTTTCGCCTTTTCTGCAGGTAAAACACTGAGAAAGGAGGAGAAGTATGATGAAGACACCAACCCACGCCTCTAAGAACATGGACATCTACTGCGTGAAAATTAAGCTACAGGAATTCATCTGCTCTGCAATTTACTTCCACGCTCCAGAGTCCCACACGCCCAAAATAACGTGTCACAGTGGCTTAAAAAAAAAAACAAATCACCATTTCTTCCCAGTTTATTCTTGTCATGTAACCCTGGTGTGCTCTAAAACATACTTATCGGCTTTCCGTGAAAATCTTAGCAGTATTTATAGTGTTTGTAGTGTAGTCGGGTTCAAGCAGGAATGTATCTTACTGGCGTGCAACGTTGAGCAATGTGTTAAATCAATGAGATGGTGGAGGGTCTCCCAGGGGGTGTGTGTAAGTCAGGGTGTGCTTCTAAAATGGCCTGAAGGGGGAGCTAGTGATCTCAGCAACTAATAGGCTGCAGAGGACTGTGAATTCACGTTGCCTTAAAACATCCTATTTTTAGCTAGCAGATAGTGTGATGGTTAACCACCTTGACCTAAGAGAGCAAAGGGGTGTCCAATTGTGTCATATTTTTGAGATAGTTATTTAGACTGGATTACTGCAGTAAGACCCAGCCGTATATGATAACATGAATGAGGGTACACCTGATTTGTGCCCATTGCATCCTGGGATAGGTGTCAAGCTCCCCAGAATCCTGTACTGGATAAATGATGTACGGATGAATGAACAACTTGTATCTTATGTCGTTGGATAAGATGGTGTTTAAATCGGCAAAATGCTAAGAGGATGATTAATTGGCACCCTACAAATTTCTAACCACCTATAATTTTCTTAAAATAAGTACCCACCCCTATATTCAAATAAAATCTCAGCTGCTGTAATTTCAGGCTTTCAAATCCATGGAGTTTAATAACTTGGTTCCCAAGCCGAAGTTTCTGGTGAATTTTCTCTAAAAGTACCCTTAACCATGTACAACGTTTGGGTAAAATTGACGCGCAGCTACCAGATGACATGGTGTAATTAACAAAACCACAGTTATATTAATTAGCTAGAGCACGAGGGCAATATAACGCATACATAGAGAAGCACTACACATTCAAGACAACTTAAAGCCGGCATTTTTTAAGCTGTGTCAGAGTTCAGACTTTCAAAATTTGCCTCACGAAAAAAGTGACATCCGAATAGCACAAAGCTCATGTATGTCAGGGTGGACCTGACACTGGGATGTACTGTATGTCATAATACAAGCCAGTCAGAAAAATAGCAGATCCAGAATCTGTGATATTGTCATCTGACACGTGGGCAAATCAAACATCTCAAACAGGTGCCAAGAACAGTCTTTTTCCCCCAGAAAAAGTGATAATGCACAATGGCTTTTCATACCACTAAGTGGAATTTGACCAAACCCAAATTTATAAAATCATAATATTCAATATCCTTACTGTGTGCGTGGATGTATAATCTCACCAACTGTTTTATTAATGGACATTAACATTCATGAAATAACGCACTGCAGTGGTAATGCTTATCTGAATCGGCCACCATTCATATGAACATCTATTTGACATTTCCATCACGTCCCTCTAAACTGCATTTAAACCCTGATAAATTTGGGAGTCACTGGCCGGACCAATTGTTTGGGTTTAAAATGCACTAATTACTCCAAACGCTGAGTATAAAGGTCACCGTAATTACATTGTTTCCCCAGTGCTTCAAGATGCATACATGAATTCCATACATGCGCGGTTTTCGAAGACCATGCTGTTCTTGGTGGTGTTATTTCTGACTGGTGACCGCCTCTGACCCTCCAGCCATTGGGTTGAAATACTGACTCAGAGATAAACAGCTAGCATATCATAAAGGCCACAGACATCTGGAATGTAAGAAACAACACATACAGCATTTAGCAACAGACCTTTCATTTTGACTTATGATGTTCTGTTTGGCAAGATGCTGATTGGGATCTAAAGATCTGAAGAGAAACTAAGAGCATTGTTGTCTACCCTAAAATGTGCTCTTAGATATGATAGGTGATTTGATGAATCACACTGGAGCAAATCCCAGTTGTTCTGTGATTCATGGCAAACAGAATTTCATCTGAATTGTGCTTGAATCCGCTTGTCTATTATATCCTGCTTAACTTGACTCGGCATCAGTGTAGGTTATCAAAACGGCATAAACTCGCAGAAAAAATATGGGTATCAGGGTGCGCAAATCCTTTGCAAAATTCTGTCGTTAAGTTTTATAGACAGAACATCTGGGATATCAGTATGAGGTTATATAAATACTCAGGAGGGAAATCTGGGACTTTCTTATGGATGTAAACACACGAGACATGATGACAGGGTCACCTTTTCAAACCCTAACCCCAGACTCAGAGGGCCACCCTAACCTGCCATTCTCATATAATTAAACACATCTCTGGCTAAGACACATGCCACACATTTCACATATCGCCTTGTCGGCATGAAAACAAACTAAAAGACATGGTTTCCTGTCTCGTTTAAAAGTGCACTTTGGGTCGTAATATAAAAAAAATGTGTCAGGAAAGTCCAGCAAGCTGTGATGTCTTGAAGGCCTGTCAACTGGGACGCCGATTCTTTTACCCAGCAGAGTACTTTGATCCAAGAACCTGAAGTTATAATTCAGTATCAAAGTAGATACATCACACAAGTCGTATAACTTATAAAATGCTTTTGGAGGTTTTTGTCTTTGTCGCACCATACTTGAAGAAAGGGGAAAGAATAAATAACTGTTCTATGACTGATAGTAGATCCTGGAACGCCACAGGAAGACAAAACAAGATGTCAGTGAGAGAATAACATTTCACCCGTCGAGGATTATTTAAATGGAAACAAAGGCCGTGCATTTCTCAAGAGAAACCATTACTAAATCAGAAGCAGAGCTGCCCGTTTTAGATCGCCTCAAAAAGCTGTCGAAGTAGAAAAATCTGTCGACAGGTTGACGTTATCACTTTTAGAGGTTTTCTTCCACCACAGATTGAGATTTTTGCCTGTGGAAAAAAACACTAAACTCTCATCTTTCCTTTGAAGGGGAAATCTAGCAAAAAAAACTGCATATTCCCACACTGTTATTAGAATTGACACCAATTATCACTTTCCTCTGTATAAGAAGTCCTAAAGAGGTTTTTTAAAATACCGCACTGTACCATCTCAGACGATTATACACCACTGGTTTGTCAATACAAACACAATCATTTTAACAAAAATTAGACTCAAAATAACACTCATGGTGGATTATTAATAAAAAAAAAAAAAGAAAGCAAAAGCCATCTGAGTTTGAACTTGATTGCAAATTTGATTTTATGAATAATTAACACAATAAGAATTTTTATATTTTGTTTCAGGGGTTGTGAGGGACACCTAATTATGGCCAGTTAGCACTTTGCAGTTATTTAATGTTGAGTAATGTTATCTTTTCGTGGCGCTAAATGATTCATGAGAAACCAGTGATTATACAAGATGGAAATGACTGGGGGGACGGTTGCCCTCGACCCATAAATTATAGGACACACTAATTGACACAGACAAGCAGGCATCGAAGTAGCGGTTTTTGTTGTCAGTGGCAAAAAAGCCAAGGGCCAGCACTGGGTCCCATGTGAATGTGATGAAATTTTCATTAGGGTGTGTATGGAATGCAATTATGAAGACATGATATCTGACTCGAGCAGAATTCCTGTTTTAGCTCAGCCGGGGTTAAGTCAAATGACATGTATCCCTTTAAAATGTCAACTTTTTGCTACGTGCCCATTTTTTTTACGAAATAGCTAGCAACTATACAGAGGCCTAAACCTTCCTCACGTTTGACGACTACCTCAGCATCGGAAAATGTTTGCTTTAGAGAAGCTTGCTCCATGACTGCTATCGTTCTTAACCCTCTGTAAAGAAACCTGCCCAGTGCTCAGACAATGATCTGATTCAGTATGACGCTGATTAACCCCCCAGGCATGCTTCTGCTCGCCAATAAAAAGACCAGCAAATACATCCAAACCACACCTCAATAAGGAAACACATACCCATATAGGAAACATCTTAGGCCAACAATACTGCCCGTGTTCAATAGCACAAATAAAAATATTAGCTTAGACTCTATAACTGGAAATTAAATAATTTCAATAAAATTACTGCTGGCAACAGTTAGCTTGCTTTTTCAGTCAATTGAATTAGATATGAACATGTTAAGTGAGTAAATTATATAAAGCTGTACTGTAGGCCTGTTGTAAATTGTAGTTATTACATTTATTAATTTAGCAGATGCTTCCATCAAAAATGATATACAATTGAGAAAGCACAGTCAGACTCTGGAGCAACAGGAATTAAGAGAAGTCAGTAGCTCAGTGTTGATGGTTACTCTGCTGGCACTGGGATTTGAACTGGTGACCCTGCAGCCACAGGCACCGAGTGTTGAGCCACAGAGCCACACATGACCCCGTGCTTTTTGTCTGCAGTTTTAATGTGTCCCTCAATGTGGCAGGTGATTTACCAAGACATTACGGTAACCTAATGCGATTCACATGCTTGTCCTTTAAGCAATTCAGTGGGTGGTGCCTGTTAGCTTGGTGCTGCCCTCCCAGCAATAATCACAATCATAATAATCATAATAATGATTTGTCCACATCTATTGTTATTACGTTTTTTTAGAGGCAGGCTATTTTCATAAGAAAGCAATTGCAAGTCCCACCCCAAAGTACCGAACTACCAAAAATGTACCCCAGCTGGTTTGGTATTTTAGGTACTGGAAATTTTGGTACTGGTAATCGACTGGAAGTCAGTGGAAAAGGGAAAGTACCGTTCCAAAAGTATGCTACCTGTTGCAGTGGAAAAGCCCCCTAAAGGGCGGGGAGCAGGGGGGGAAACACTGGAAAACAAGGTCGTTATGATGTTGAAAACCATAAAGAACACCAGCCAGATGTTTTTACTCAAGGCAAACGATGCTGGACCACCTTCTGCGAAGGAGTTAAGCAGAGTTGTAGCTAACGGTAAGGGAAGGCCACCTGACATGGCCAACACCTTCCACATCATTCCGTGGAAGGTATCTGCAGTGTTCGATTCAGTAGTGTTCCCTGTTTATCGTGTGTTGGTTTGCCACACAGCATGACTTCATAATCAGTAACACACAGCTGCTAAGTGGACACAAGTCTCTATTATCAATTATGACATCATTTGGACCTTGAAGAAAAACTGGCAAGTAGAACTTGCTGATTGCAACAACCACAAAGTTCGGGTTGGCCCCGGTGACTGGAATATTATCCCATTAACTTTAATAACTTCAAGCCTCCGCACTCCATCGAGACCGCCATGTTGTGCAGAAGTCATTAGTCTGAAATAAATCATTAGTTTTGATATTAACACTTCGCAGTAAACATTTTTCTGCAGATTAATAGCAGGCGATCAAACAAGCCCTCTCTGTTAATTTCTCAAAGGTAGTTTCTCCAGCTCTCCAGTCCAGACATTCAAAGCCAAATCAGTTGGAAGAATCGGCTGACATTTTTACCGCTGGCAAAACACACCCTGTCCCCTCTTTTTTCAAAATTAGTTTTTTGTTTTTTTAAAAAAAAGCAGTTTATTGACCATAACCAGATGTACAAGCTTCTTGAGAGTTAAATATTAACTATTCAGTTAAGGCGTGCATCTGTTGAATTTCCTTGTACCTGTATGTATGTCCTCTTGCTTGACATTCAAGTTAGTCATGGTATAGTGATTGTAACAAATTAATGAGCTATAAAAGCTCATTCTGATGGGGCCTTTTGTATTACAGAACATAGCGTCCATTTAAGCTGCATGGATGCAATCATATGTCCACCAAACACTTAAAACACACAATGCAAAATATGAAAGTGAAGTAAATTTTCCTTGATAACATGAATAACGTGGGCAGTGTAATTTAAATTTATAAGTAAACAACATGAGTGTTCCTGACAAAATGTTACACAGTAACAGTGAAGTAAATTACATTTTAATTTATGCAAGATGTCATTCCTTACAATGACGTTAAATTGGTGGTGACAACTGCCGGCCAAAAGCTAATATTTCCAAGCTTTTGAGTAATCAAAACTGGAGAGATTAAAAACCATACACAAAATAGACTACTCAGATTTATTGAATGGAAAAGCCGTTTTTTCTTAGAGGACAACGGACAACTGATAATATCCAGGTTTCTAGTTTACCGCTGACTCACAAGAGTATCAGTTTAAAACAAACACCTACTTATCTGAAAATGTTTCTCTTCCCAGCTGTAAGAAGGAAGGCATAAACCAATTTCTTATGAATAACAGTACTGAGTGCTGATAAAGCGAACAGTTTGAATCCCCTAATTACCACGTACCGAATGGGGGTCAGTAACAAATGAACAAGCAAGGTCTCAAAATGTCACGCTGCAAGCGGACCATTGAATAATCTGACTCATGCAGCCACCTACATCTTCAGTAAAATGTTCCCTTTAGATTTGCTAAAAGTTTTCGGTCTGTACGTATCTCTGTCATATTTCCCTTGAAACCTCTCTCGGTGTTCTGACCATTTTGTTTCTATAAATCTTTCGGGACACCCGCGGAGGGCGTGCGTTTAAAAATTGGACATTCGTACTGAGAATTGTATAAGCAGCCCATTTGAAACACCGAAGACTGATATTTGGTAAACGTCACAACCAAGAATTCCCAAGCGTTAAGGGAATATAACGGCACAGAGGTCTTATATCTTGATTTTTTTCCAAAATATAACACGATGCTAATAAAGTTCTTAATTGTATAAAAACTTTTAATTGATAAATCAAGCCCCAATTTAAAGTATTAAGTAGCTGCTGGGTTCATTAAAATATATATTGTAAAAATTATAAAATGCAAAATTTTTTTTTTTTTTTAATTGGCTTATTTGCCTAAAACATAGCCGTCCCTCCCTCCTGATTAGAACACGTTGGCTTGGAAAAGTTCTGGTTTCCATGGTAACGGGAAGAGGTGAAGCCAGAAGACAGGAACAGATGACAACTCGGAATTTTAAAAGAGGTCCTTTCAGTGTCTGTCCTTTGATTGCACTGACCACGCATTGACCGGTTTAAAACAGAGAGAAGGGTTACCAGTTTGAAAAAAATGTACCTTACTGAAACAACGTTATTCTTTTAAATAAAATGTTGAAATATTTTCTACAGTAAAACAAATAAATTATAATACAAAATATTACATTTCCGATTAAGCCCTAAATGGGGTATGGTGTAAGAAGAAATTGTTTAAATTTTACGTCTTGGAATAATTATCATCAAATGATAAAGCATACCGTGAAATCTGGATTTTATCTTTAATATATTTCAGTCAAAGTAAGGTGACAAGAAAATAGTTTTGACTGGGGTTTTGTTTATTCAAAACTTACATATCTAGGAAATAACAATTGTTGTTGTTATGTCAAATTCACTAATTGTTGTTTTACGTAGGCCTAGAGTAAAAAGCAGCTGTTTAAACATAGTGAATGGCAAGTTATAATAATAATAATAATACATCTGAACTGTCAGTAAGTTGTCATTAAGCAATTAATTAATGTAAGCCCATCCGTTTTACTTGCTACTGGTGACGATTGGTAAATTAATTGTTAATTGTTTAATTATCCTGTGCACTATAAATTGTACTTAGGACACTATCCAAGTATATCATAAGTTTTAATAAATTGTTAAACGGGATTTCTACAACATGCATGGCTTCTACAACATGAATTCTCTGCTTTTTGGTCTCAACCTAAGGCAAGCAAACAGAAGTACATTATTATCTAGGTCAGCATTTTCACAAGTAAACTCATAGAATTTTTTCAGTGCTGTCTGTGACCCGTCTTGGAAAACGACCGTAAGAACAACGAACCATCGCAATCTTGCGTTTATGTCACCGAAAGTATCCCCCTTGAGTAGCGATCTCGGTGCTATAATCCAGTGCCGAGGTGTCCTGACCACATATCGGGGCAGCATCCATTTCAGCTAATTTGCTGTTTGTGCGCCCGCCCCCGTTTTCACAGAAGTCTTATCAACCCAGAATCTCACAGTTATGACCTACAAACTAGGAAAACCCAGCAGAGGCCGTGAAAGATTCACCTTACAGAAATTGAGTAGCAGGAGTCGATCGGTGTCAGATGGAACATCCAGAAACATCCACGACAGTGGGAAACTAAATAATTACGAGAAGGATGCAACTCATATTTCATCAAAAAAGTGGTCTCAGTAGTTAAAAGCTGAACGTTTACTCGTGAATCTTCTGATTAATAGTTAATTAATAATTAATATCACGATGTTTTGACCAAATACTTAATACTAAAAATATGTTAATAAATAAGCCATGCGTTACTTCAAATGGAAAAGAACATTACTTAAACCGTTACTTAAAAATGTGACGTTTAAGAATCGGGGCTTGCCGTCAAACAGCGTTCTGTAAAACATGAATCAGTGCTGGATGTAGGTATGGACAGAAGTGGACGTGGGGTCGAATGTGTGCTTTTTGTTTCTCCGCAGATCACTTACAAATGCACGAAATTACTGTAACGAAACAGCAAACTGTCTAAGCGTGTGTGTGGTTGGGGGACACTGTGATACCCAACCCCCGCCCAGGATCCCCCTCCCCCCTTAAACATCCCCATCCCCCTTAAACATACAAGGACTAACCTTACAGAACAAGACCGGCATTATTTCACAAGGAAGATAATCAGTCCATAAGCCAAGGCACCTCATACTCCTATATACAGTGCATAATGTAAAATCAACACTTTTTTTTTTAGAAACGTATATTTAATCCCCCGCAGGTGTATTTGTAATGTGTTTGATACTCATGACCACCCAGTTTCTACTAAAGAAAAATACCAAAAACGTGCATGATTTGCGACGCTACAGCTCCATCTGTGGCAACCTTTGGCAAAAAAAAAATATTCTTACTAACATTATGTGATGAAGAAAATGAATTATCCTCCTAACTTCACAGTTCATCGCAAAGCGTATTCACACAAAGCAATCCGTCACTCTCTTGTAGTATTGTAGACTGCCTTATTATGAGTTAGAATGCATCGATGCTTTCAGTTAAATGTAAAGTTGTTGTCAAACGCAGGGCTGAACTGAGATCTGCATGCGAGTGGGCTGTTCGAGGATATAGCGCACGCTACCAGAAAGTACGTACTGGAAGCCGATTTGAATAAGTATTAGTGCCAATAGTAGGGTGCCAGTGAATGTGCTTTTTTACAAACTATACAATTACAACTAAGAAATGTGATTCAAAGTCCGATTGGTCGACGTGTCATTCAGCTCATAAATAAACCACTTCAGCCTGTTTTAGATCGCGTTGTCATGCACCTCAATCACATTTTAATCTATAGAGAAGCGCGTCAGTTTTGCATAGCCTACATAACTTTACATGCTTTTGCTCGTTTTAAACATATCGGCTGCCACTTTAATTCAAACTATCCAGCAGAAGTGCATTACTCTGGCTGAAAAGTGTCATCAGACTCCACCATGAGGAAATTCAGGACTAACTTTTGTAATTATTTTTCTTACTGAGATGCAAAGAAGGAAAAGAGACGTTCGTCACCTTATTGCAATAGTAAGGGTCCAAGCGATGCGAGGGTCCCAAACAAGTCGGATCTGTGGCTGATGGAGGCTGGGGTGGAGGAGGATAAAACCTTACGTCCATTTCAGAAGAAACATCAATCAATCACCTCCTATTCAGTTCCCCTTCTTTTCTTGCAAGAGGAGTCGGCACAAAAAAGAGAGAGAAATCGGCGCGCAACTTAAAACCGAGGTATTAGTAGTGCTGAAAATTGTCTCTGCCTCACATCCGTTCGCGGTTTTGAGAAGAAAAAAATGACTTTAGATGAACCAGTACCACAAGGTTTCTGCAAATGAATGTATACCCAAGTGATGGCTTTTGCTTTTTTAGGCTTTTAGAAGGCGATCGCGGGCAGTGCAGTCGCGGAGAAGTTGTCTTTCTTTGACGGTATGAGATGTACTGGCAGTGACTGGCCCGTTCACTTAGTGAGCCAGTGTCCTATTTGCTTATGCGCTCCCAACACTGCACACAAAAGACTGCGCACGAAAGTGCGCGTATCGCCGCATTTCACATAGGGGGCGCTACTTAGACACCCTCCACATGGACTGCCCGGCTCTCTATCCGCGCTCTGCTGGCCGATTGCACATGATGCATTAAGATGAGAACATATCTCATAAAGACTGTAAATAAACAGCAAGCTCCAATGTTCCACCTAAACGTACACTAACTATGGTCTGATTATTATGGATTTCCTGTCATTGCTATTGGATGACCATTAAAATAACTTGAGAGCAGCATGTTTATAAATCGTTAATCTTTAATTTAACCGTGGAATATAAAATATTATTATTATTAGATAAAAACGCTATTAGATCAAGTAATTCGAAAGAAAGTGCAAAACTGTATTAATCGTTGACTAGTTACATTGTTTTAAATGTGTTTTATGTGACTTTTAACTTAATCTCTCTCTCTCTGTCACACACACACACACACACACACACGTGAGTGGGGACCGCTTATTCATTTCTATGGGAAAAATGCTAACGCTAACTATGACAACCTTAACCCCTATACCCAGCCCTAACCATAACCATAAGTAACCAAGCAAAATACAAGAGTTTTTGCATTTTTAGTTTTTCTATTGCAGTCACAGATCTTTATTAAACTGAGTTTAAAAAACGGGTATTCATCATATTGTGGGGACATTGTGTCCCCATAAGATAAGGTATACCCGCTCACAATCACTAAAAGACTTTAGTGGGGAAAGGTATGCCTGTATGGCTAAGCGATATTTTTGAGCTGCTCCTGTACTTTCATTTTTGGTGGGTTTATACCAACCGCAATAAAAAACAAAAGAAAACAGCAATATTGCCAGCAATAAATAATGCCACATATACGTAGCACCATAAATAAATGAGCAAACAAATTAACGGCCTCCAGCTGCTATATAAACTCGATGTAGATTTAACACCACATTAATAACAGCGTTTAGGCATTCCACTCTGATGAATGAATGTCACTGGATCCCGAGCCCGTCTTTCTGTCTTGCATATGTGCCAGAGACACGGTGATGAGTTACCGTGGCTGAGAGTAGCGCAGATCCAACAGTATGCCGGCGCCACAGCACCCCCTATAGGGCAGAAATACAACTGGATGTCGTACAGTGTCTAGGTTTACAGTTTTGCTGTCGATATTATGGCCTGATATTTGCCTAAATGTTTTCGGGTAACTAAAGCTGAAGCATCATGCTTGCATTTTGTTGATTACTGTTAACTAAACGTCCTTGACTTAGGTGTGGAATTTCTGCCTCTCATCTTTGAGACTAATATCCTGTGATAACGCTCATCTTTCATTTCCAATCTGACCTGCCATCCTGCTGTCTGTCACACAGTGGATGGAGCATTTCCCAAATAATCTGCAGTGTTCAGAGGTAGATTCACTCCTCATCCATTTATTCAGCATTATACCAGCTAACCAAACCTTCCTACTTCCTGTTTAACCGCTTTGGCCTGATTGAATTTCTCTAAATTCAAGCAGGCAAACTTATATTTAAATCTTAAACAGCAGATTCTGAACAACAGTAAAATAAGGAGGTAAGACAATATATTGAACAATTTATACTAAAATAATTTTGCAAATTTACCAAGATGTGTCTCCTGATAACTGGCTTTCAGATGGCGAGTTACGGAAGAACACTGTGTGAGTAACGCCTCAGTCCAGTCCTTTGTTTAATGAAAAGATGCTTTCTTTGGTCTTTGTACAAGTATGAGAGCAGATACATTAAATGTGTTACTTTCTGCATATCCCACCCTGCTCTCCTATTTCTTAGAGTATACGCACACATACAGAGGTGAGAGAGAGGCTCATGGCACATGGGCAGCTGCTCAGCTAGCGCTCCTGGAGTATTTTCTGAGGTGTTAAAGATCTTGTTCAAAGATTCAATGGATATATGGCTCCTCTGCTGAACATGGGATTAGAACCGACAACCTTCCGGTCACAGGCTTGACCCAGTGAACCACACACCGCTGCTGCTGACAGAATTACTGTCATCTATCAAGACTCCTGCTGCACACAATACTTCCAGGATTCTCCATCGAGATGCATGATAAGCATCCCGAACTGGAGTCTGCTAGTTTACGACCCCGACCCCCCCCCCCCCCCACCACCTTAAAAGTGTAAGGAACGCTTTATAGACAATGACTTTCCCACCTACAGTACTCAACACCCTAATGTAGCACCTACACCTGCAAATATGTAGCTACCTTCTTTGCATCCCTCAGTATTAAATCTGCACATCTGGTGTTTCACATAATTTACAGTGTCACAGTACTTTATTCCCATAGGATCATTAACGAGCCAAATGGGTGCAATAACCAGTCTGATCCAAAATCTCTGTCAAAAAGATTCACATTAGCCCTTGGATTTTCCCTTAACATTTTTTCTTTAACGATAGTTTCCATTTTTTCTTTTGTCGCTGTTATTGATTGAAATCTGCCGAGCAAGCAGACCCGTCAATCAGAATAAGGAAGTAATTTTGTAAATTTAGCTAATTTTCATGCTGACGGTGAGAGTAATTATGCTACAGAGACCCACTAAATGATAAATGAGAAACTGCTCTTGTGGTACTTTGAAGAGCCTCATTGTTTAGCATGACAATGCAGGGTAACCCTGTGACCTTGTGACCCCATGACCCCTGACCCACAGCTCCAGAAGTCTTGGTTTGAATGCAGCCCCATCTGTGTGTGTGAAGTTTTCATGCCCTCAGAGTGTTTCTTACGTCCCTAGCGAGTGTGTACCCTGAAAGAGGAAACGCCGACACAAGCAGGATTATCTCTGATTATCCCTATACATTCTGGGACAGGCACAGATTATAGCGTCCCTAACTCAGTAACCAGATGTTTGTTATATTACTTATTTCTAGCATTTATATTAATTGTTTCGTATCAGGGGCATTTCTGGGATTCGAGGTAGCAGCACAAGAGGGACTATAATTTATGCAGAATTGGTGAATGAGAGGGAGTGGGGCACTCTGGTGGCCAATCAGCTTTTAGCTGGGGTCAGTGTTCCTGTCACCCCATCCCTGTATACACCCGTATCATTTAATAAAATGCAATGCTCTCATTTATACAAGATTCCTCAATGAATGGAATTTGGGATACCGATTAATGCATCTCAATTGGAATTGGCACATGGAGGAGGGAGATAATTGGAAACTATGGAGACCAATAAGAATTTGCCATCATAGCATGTGGGTCAGTAGCACGGAAGGTTGGAGAGTACATGCAACAAGCAAAACGTGCTTAATGAATGAATCTATATAAGAGAAGTCCACGAGTAAAGACACACCTTTACAAAGCCCGTGTGGAGTCCACAGCAAAGAGAGGTGGTGAAAGAGAAGTAGTGAAAGAGAGGTAGTGAAAGAGAAGTAGTGAAAGAGAGGTAGTGAAAGAGAGGTAGTGCCTGGTAACAACACTTAGCTAGCATTTAGCTGCAAGCCTTAGTCAGCAGGACAACCATCGAGCACGAGGGGTTCTTATGAGACCTGAATGCTTCTGCAGAAACAATGAATACTGCAGTCAATAGTGGATCCCAAACGTGGAATTTGAGCAAAACTACACAGACGAATGGGATAAATTTGACATTAAGCAGATGCAGAGACTTGTAACTGTAAATGCTAACCCCCTCCTCAGGGGCCCCTCAGCCACTCCATGTACAGACACCCCTCACTTAAAGACCTACCTGCTGTATTAACGACCACCCGGACTTACGACCAGCTCGCCGACCAGTCGCTATTGTATGCTGTACAAGAAGTTTGGTTGCGGAAAGTGCAGCGCAGCATCTCAGAATAAATAAAAATGATTGCCTATATTTACAGTATGCAAACAAGTATTGTATATTAGAGTTGATTTCATGCATATACACTGTACACTATATATTACAGTATGCAGTACATTACTGTATAAACATTTATAAATATACTAAAAATGTTATAAATGGTGCAAAGGTCACATTAAAACAATATCTAAAGATGGTTTACACAAACCAACTACCAGCACAGTATGTTTGAAATATCAGTAAGGGACGGCTCCTCGCTTATCCACCGATTTCTTTAACGACCTAGTCAACAAAAATGTGGGCATATTGGGCAGTTACTGGCAGATACTGGGGTGATATAGGAGAGGTTTTGAAACGGCTAATCTGACACACTTTGACAGACATAAAATCATAGCTTTACGCCAGCATAAAGATAATTTAAACATAATTTTCTTCAGCAGCCAAAGGCTTTTGCACAGTATTGTGTACACATGCCCACAAAAATACATACCTTTACATTTATGTGTATATATGTTTATGTACTGGTCAAGACTAAATTGGGCTAAAATAGTGATGTTTTTGTTTACAAATATTTTTTTAAGAACATGAGCTACACTAAATGTTCTAACATCCTTGACAGCTAATGTCTGATTCAACTAACCTCCTGTCAGCTTTGACACCAGAACAAGAAGCTTCATCCGCATCCACTGCTCCTGAATCTAACCCAGTAATCCGGTGTTCCCCAATGTCTATGGGGACCTACGATCAAGCCCAGTTTAGGTTCTCTCCGAGCTCCCTGCCAGACAGTCCACATTTTCACTCGCTCCAAACTCCCCAAAAAACGCGGACTGTCTGTAGGTCCCCGAGGACCAGATTGGAAACACCGCTGTAATCCATAAACTCGTTCAATATCTAGTTTTCCATTTCAAACCACCTCACACATGTAAGCGGCACACAGACCTACACTAAAAAAAGGGAAACACCGGGAAATATACTTGGGATCGATGAAAAAATAAAGGCAGCTGTTTAGGGTTATGCATCTCTTGCTGGATCCTGTTCTTACAGAGTAGAAATAAACGCAGAGCTGTCAGGACTGATTATTTTCACCGAGGCTGTAATGGGTCCCGGCCTAGCTGAGACGTGTCATCTCTCATCACCGCTTCTCCTTCCACGTTTCATCCAGATTATTGTGGAAAAATGTTTCAGTTTTATGTCCATCCGTTGCATTGAATTCGTTTACATTTTTTAATTTTATTTATTTTTTATTCCTACCGTAATTCAGTTATTAAATGTTTATGCAAAGCTACATGTACATCATAGACACAAATTGCCTTATAATATAATATTTACAGCGTCTTCTTTTACATGTAATTTTAATGTACTGAAAAACTATGATAGTAATATTTGTTTTTAATAAATATTCATTAATAATGTATAGCGACATTAACAATGCCATACGAATGTGCTATTTATGAAACCTGCCTTTATCACCCCCAAAAATGACTAAGCACTTGATCAAGTGTGTGTAGCATTATAATAGCACGTTTAGTTAGCTAATATATAATTCTTGATGTTAATTAGCATATTACATGCATGCTGAATACCGTACTATCAAGCTTATGGGGTTATTAAGAACATATCGATTATTATCTCCCTTAGCAAGGCTCAGCTGGCAGTCGTACCTTACGGCCTGTAAAACCATCCTGTCGTATTTCTGCTGTTCACCCAGCAGGTTTTCCCATGATATCGTTAGGCCACCAAGTAGGCAAATCGTCCTTATTAAAGTATGAAAACCTGATTTTTCTGTAATGCGGCTGGTTAGCGCGTTCACTTCAGCCCTCATTTGTCGCGCGCTCAGACTCAGGCGCCGTTATTGGTTTGCAGGATTTGCACGTTCCAGAATCCGCACTCATTACTACCTTACTAAATGGGGTTAAGATGACTGACAAGATTCCTGGGACAGAATCAACCGGCCTACAGAAAAAGGAGAGCGGTCCGACTGTTTTTTTATTGTGTGTACATATTTGATCAATTCCTGCAGAAAACAAGTGCCAACGTAGACTGTTATGTTCCCGAATGTGGTCCAATTCATTAAGAACTATCCAGTTAAGCATTCCTGCATGGTATGACTGCTACGAGGAAGCTTGATTTCTCATTTAGGATAATCGTTTGCGGAGTAATTATACGCGATAATTATCATCATCTGTTAATTATTGTCAACGTAATTAACAGCAGAAGAGGCTCAGTGTGAACACTGTCCCTGGCAGCCTGTTCTGAGGTGCAAGAGGCTGTGGATCCTTATACTGTATACCCCTGACATCTGCAATGGCTGAATGAAGGGTTTACACCGTCACACGTCTCGATATAGCTACACTGTCACTGTTATTGGGGGATTGTCGAAGAACTGACATAATTAAACGTAAAATAAAAAATACTTATTAAAGACTCCCTAAACCTTTAGCTAGTAATCCATCGGTCCATCTTCAAACCACTTACCTATCTCCAGGGACCTATCCCATGATGCACTGGGCACAATGGGATGTCAGTGTACAATATATAGACCTAGACCTAACTGCTGTCCACTTAGCCTGGTCAGGGATGTGGGGGGGGGGGGGGGGGTTACACCCTGTTTAGTTCATAATGATTCCACATCACATTATATTATCATTTTCTGATATATTACAGGGTTACATTAATTTTTTTCTCTGACCCTCTCAAAATAATTACACGTCAGCCACAGCAATGAGTGGAAAGGGTTGAGTGAGAGAAAATAAACCACACTCTCCCCCCATTTTTCCGTGTTCGGAGGAAACATTCCTCTCAGATGCAATGAAGGGTGTGGCCCCACCCTCATACAGTATGAGCTGGACCTTAATGTCAGCATGATAGAACGACTGCTCCAGAAAACATCCCTGGAAGAATGGGAACTGGGTAGCTAAAGAATTGAAGAGCCAGTCGTTTGGAGGACGTGGTATTTTATACCGAACCACTCCCCCGAGGGGGGGGGGGCAATCCCGTGCGTTCATTAGGTTCAGAGTTCACTCGCGACTCCTCCTCCAATCATATTATTCCCACAGGATGAGGACACAAATACACAGCCTTAGCCTTGTTTTCTGTGGCTTACCCTAATACAAGGCTTTGCCGAGGGGCGGATTTGATTTAGAGTTCGTAATTTAATTACCCGGGTAGGTTGTGGTACAGAACAAACAGATTTATCCCTCTGTTGTTAAATGGAGGAGCTCACTTCATTACTGTTGCAGAATGTTCTTGCAAACAGTTCCGAGCTTAAGAGATCTAATTACTGACTCTTTAAGTTATGTTAAAATGTGCCGGTGGCCGACTGGAGTTGTTCCTCTTCTGGGAAAGGCATCGTCTTCTTGTGATTTTCCCAATGCCCCGTTCAGTATCACTAACGACATGAAATTTCTGACAGGGCGGTGAATGTCTGACATCCTTGTGTGGCACAATTATAGAGATTCATCTGAAGGAGCATCTCTTTCCCTGTTTCTCCATCTCGCTCTTTTATTATAATGAAAGAAGTGCCCAGAAGCAACAGAATAATACGACACCAATCTTTTATGGATCTTTTTGTCCAGAATAATCTCAGGCATACATTCATCCTAATAACTACCTTGTAATTCTCCCTACCCTCTTATTAAAATGAAACCTCTGTCTCTGTAGTACCTGGCAATAACGTAAAACAATGTTTTTACACATTTCCTTTTTATTAGGCCAAGTGCCAGGCATTGTCACTTAATTATTAAAGAATATTAAAGAATGTAGTTTGACTTAACATTGCTGCAATGAACATTTTATATGTGCAAGTAGATAACCCCGACTCACAGTGATTCATCTTTTATTCTATTTACAGATTCAGGCACTAAAACCACACAGCAGGTATGAGTATATTAATACTGGTTTGAGTGAGTATATTAATACTAGTTTGAGTGAGTATATTAATACTGGTTTCTCAACAAGATCCTTTTTGCAATAATAAGTGATTACAAATGTTCCATGTTTTCCCAAATGTGGAGAGTATTCTTGGAAGTTGGCATCCGGTGGTCCTAAAGAGTCTTAATAGCTTAATGGTTTAAAATTTATTAGCCTGAAAACAAAAGTCAGGTATGCACTGTTACTGGATGTGACTTGTGTTTACACTAATATTTGTTTTCCCGTAATATTGTTTCATATCCCTCAACTACTACAGATGTTCAAACGCATGTAATTACCTTTTCAGATAGACACTTTCTAGTATTGCACATATTTCTTATCCTATAATATTACGCAAGTCTTTAAATAATTTCTAATATTATTTTTAAAAATCAGCTTTTTATTTATCATGGACACCCAAATAATTTGATCCAAGTGAGTATGGCTGAATTCCGCACATTTACATATAAATTAAAATCTCCAGGGACAGTAGGTACAACAGGGTGCTGTTTTACCACACGCTCTTTAAATGGGATGAATCACACACGTTGTTAACAAATCACTCCGTTATTAACAACCGGCATCCAGTATAAGTCAAACAGAAGCGTGAGCATCCAGTGTGTGCAGTGCAGTGTTCAGTGTTGTGTCCAGCTTTCTGAGGGCTGCTGCTTAAAGGCCCAGTAGTTTGACGGAAATGTGGGGAGGAGAATCCTGTAGCTGAACGCTCGAATACCGTCACTCCAAAATGCAGGCTGGCTGCCAGTGCAGGGAATGGTGACACTGCTGGTCGCTCTCTGCCAAGTCAGTGCACAACCAGAGCCCCCTAATCCCACTGCAGGGTGCGAACAAAAGTCAGAAAACTCTGCCATCCTTCAGTCTGCAGCGGTCGAAGTAAGATTCCCTCTCGCAGATTAAACTAACAGTAATCACTACTAATGTGGAAAGTTGAGCAGGGGGGGGAATTCTGGGTATTTAAAACAGAGTGTTGTGTGACTCAACAGGTTAAGATGCTGCATCCATGATCAAAAGCCCATTGGTTCAAATCCCATCATCAGCACTGGGCCCTTGCTCAAGGCCCTTAATCCTCCTAATACATGTAAAATGTTATTTTTTTTACGGTAATTCCCTGCAACAACCAAACTGGCACTGATAGCTCTTTTAAAAACATTACACTTACATTCAAGGCCTGTATATGACCTTTCAAAACTGAACTAAGTAGATCAATCTAACAGGACAATATTAATTCATGTCATGATTTAGAGCATGTATATAAAACAGGTGCAACTTGCATTGCAAGAAAATATGTTTCTGTTACAAATTGTGCAAGGCTCATGGTATGATTGAATATAGGAAATAGCAAGACAAACCACAATGTCAACAGCTGGTACAGGCTGTAGTATATAAAAATTATTCTGGGAGTATTTAATTTTTTACTGGTATTAATTTTTACAAAGGATGGAAAAGTTCATAGAGGCAACATAATACAGCATACAAAGCACAGCATAAAAGCTACAACAGAGCACTGCATCATCAAGGGCAACACTGCACAGTATAATTCACTGCAGCGCTAATGTGCAATGTCCTGCACTGCAGTACAGCTGCAAAATATAACGAATAATAAATATGTACTGTGTGTGTGTGTGCATATAAATACACACATATTTATATTTATGTAAAGGCCAAGGTTCAGCAGAGTATGGGACCTGCTGTGTAATATATTGGGCTTCAGCAGTTTCAGGGAGTATGTTGCTTAACTCTAGGCAAATAAATTACACTAGACCTACTCCTCCAATAAGTGCAAAATAAATATAAGCCATAAAACACCATGCCCTAAATAAATATGACCTATTTCACAATTATTTAAAATTACACAGGCCTTTACTTGCTTCCTAAGCCCCAGAGAGTAATAATAAGACATTCTACTATAATTTCGCGTAACCTTCACACTTTCACTTCGTAGAAGGTATTTATTTATGTCGTCTTTGTGATCCCCCCCCCCCCCGTTCTGAAACCATGCCGTAGAGGATTTCATAAAATACTACCTCTCTACCAGCTTATCAGACGTACTTACCCAGGAAAATCGATTTCTCCACAGAACCATCTGCTCGACCTCAAGTATACAGAAATAATGAAGAAGACATTACGGCCCAGCAGTGACGGCTCCTCGGAGACTCGCATCCTACCCGACAGCCGCCGCCGTACCACGTGTCCCTGTTTACCAAAGCCGAGCCCAGATTCACACTGACGCTTACACCTTTTTCTCATTTCACGGACATTACAAGCAGAAATTCGGTGATTACTGATCCAGTTTTTTTATACCTAAAATACTTTTCTCACTATAGTGGGAAAAAAGTAAAGGAGAACTAATCCAAATCTCAGTATAACTGAATTACAAAAACAGCCATATTGAAATCACACAAAGTAAATCACATGAGGCGTATTTTCATTAAACTTGAAACTTTAAAATTATTACTGATTATAGTATAGTAAGTACTGATGCTTGGTGGTGACCTCTTCTTGTTTGTCCTTTCTGTATTTTACTACTACTACTACTGCTAATAATAATAATAATAATAATAATAAAACAATAAGGTTCCATAGCACTACGTGCTTTGGACCCTTAATAATATATTCGTCACCCTTTTGGTTTCTCTGGAAAGAGGTAACGGCATTGCGGGATCCGAATGTCGGCAGCGCGCCTTGGCGCGTGCCGCCCACCCCCGCAGCTCCGGTGTCGCACGGAGAGTCGCGCACCGGGATCGCGCATCGGCATAACAGCTCCCCGCGGGCGCCTCTCTCCGCGACAACATGTTCGCCGTCAAATCGCAGCCAAACATACGTTCCGCCATCTGACCGCCCCGCAAACTTGGTTCAGTTTCATCACATATAAAGTTGAGGTGCCAATGTGTGACATCCTAATTAGTATATGGTGCTGGCAAACGCTACTATTTTTCTAAATTTATTATGTGTGGAACCTATTATTATTATTATTCCTACTGTCTGCTTGTTAAATGCCCACACAGGCAGATAAAGTGTGATAATGCATAAATTACATGATCTCTATTACATATAGGTGTCTTTCTGTGGTACTGTTGTGTTTTATACCCACACACACACATTTTACTTTATTTATAATATATATATATAGGCCATATGGAATGCCTATTCAGGGCATGATTGTTCCAGCGCAGCATGGCACAGGAGAGAAAAAGGTGACAACCCACTAGCAGCTCTAAGACAAATAGGGATTTATTAAAGAAACTGAGCACACAGAGTAAAACTACAAAACAAAAGACCCACGAGGGGTCAGAAAACAAGGAAAATGACTGAAGTAACTAAAAACCAAGAAACTAAACACAACCAAGGAACAAGGAAAGACTGTGAATCGGGTAACACAGGCAGCAGAGCTAGAAACTAAATAGAGCAGCAACACACAGCTAAATTCAAAATGGCAGACTGAGGAGCAGGACAAATGGTGCGTTCGATTATTTCTCTTTTAATGTGGTTTGACTAGTTCGTGTTTCTTGTTTGTCTCTCGGAAAAATCTCCACTTCTCCATTTTCTCCATTTGGAAAACTCCAAATCTGCTAAAATATAAAGCAACAACACACAGCAGCGTGTTCATGGAGGCAGCCATTTTTGTTCCGAGATGTGGGTAGCTCGAACGGGAGATTGTCGGACGTAATGTCACTCAACTCGGAATTTCCGAGTTCCGAGAGAAAAACGAACGCGCCAAAAGGCAGGAACTCAAATACACAAATGAGGACTAACAAAAGGTAGGTCAAGACAATTAACCAGTGAGCACAGTGCAGGGAAACAGGCCACAGGTGGAGAAACTTAACTAGCAATTAACAAGCAAAGAAAACTAGGGAACTTTAACACCAAAACTATGGAAATATTAACTATACATACCAGGAAATAAACACTAGAAATTTTGACACACAACTGGGCTAACACGATGAGAGACTAATTGTGACAGAATTAAACTGGACACAAATAGAATAAAGGAAACCTAAACACTAGAGAACAGAAATCCATTAAACAAAACAAGTTAAGATGGCCTTGACCCCATGCTTGTAGGGTTACAACCTTGGTATTACACACACAACCCACTGAGCTATGCAGCAACCCAGGGAAAAAGGGCAACATACTAGGGGCTAGTACAATGACACAAGGAACAGGATGGACAGCGACACCTGCTGGCCAAACAGTGACCGAACACTTAGGACAGGGATGGATGGGCACCAACCATGACAGATAATTGCTTTATTGGAATATAATTCAGGTATGAAAATGGTAGTTTAAATTATGTAAGAAATTACTTTTTGTTTTTATTGGTGATTTTCGTTTCATATAGGCAAAGAAACACATTGTTTGGGCAAAGTGTCTTTTCTGATTCAGGGTGTAAAGTAACTTTGGCTGATGTGAGTTGAGTTAAAACAGGAGCAGACATCCAAACAATGTTTGGCCATCTGGTGTTACTTTGTTGCTTTTGTCCATTTCCCTTTCCGTAATGATTCTGTCTGCGGGTTATAAAGAAACACCATTGTGCACGAGATGAAAGCACTGAAGTATTTAACGAATGCATTCAGGGGTTTCCAATTCAATGTCATCTCTGATAGGCTAAACAGGTCACATGTTTTCGAGCCTACTGTGGAGCAAATGCAAACATTTCTGTGGTCTTCAAATCCATTGTTCCTACCTTCAAGCAGTAGACTGTATAATGATCTGTCTGTCTATCTGTCTTTTTGTCTGTCTATCTTAATAGACGATAGAGTTCAGTCAATGCTATCGACCTACCTACCCACCTATCTACCATTCTAGGCCCAGTATACTGTATCTCCCTACACTAAATACCTATCTACCTCTCTAGAGCCAGCTTCACACTAAAACTTGCACCATTTCCCCTCACAACCAGTTTCATGGACATTACAACCAGAAGTTTGGTTATTGTTAATCCAGCTAGCAGGTCTCAGATTTTTCTTTTTCTTTTCATACCTAAAATACTTTTCTCAGCAGAGCAGATAACATAAATGAGATCTAACCCAAATCTCTGCATAACAGCGTCTCAATGATATGTCATATTATTTTTCAATGAGTATTTTTATTAAACTTAAGAACGTCAGGTACTAAAGAAAATATTATAGTATATAGTATAGTATAAGTACTGATCTAATCTGTATCTAGTTCCAAAAATAGCACCACCACCCCCCCCACCCCCCCCCAGAAAAATCATGCAATGTTTTTGTAGCATAAGCAGTGAGACCTGCCAACTTAACCACTAGGAGAAGATGACAGGTTTCATGGGGGGGGGGGGCAGCCTGCAAAAACGTAGCCATCTTTGAGAATAGAGAGTGGGCATTTCGTTGAATAAATGCGTTCTCATGTTTCTCTGTGCCGGGTGAGTCTCGAGAGCGCCTCACGGTACCCTTTGATATGATTATAACAGTGATTTGAATTTCCTCGTGGCCTTGCCTCCAGAACTCAGTCTGGTCTTAACCACCATTTTCTGTTGCCCTGACCCCTGTTATCATGAAGCACTGACAGCCTTGCCATGGTGTTCATGAATATCAATTGCGGCGAATGCATTTGAATGTATTTCCCTCTTTTGGCGAGATCCCATGCATCATGCACGATGTTTTTTTTTTTTTTTCCAACTCATTATTATTTAATGTGTGGCTATTTATTAATGTATCACATATGTATCACAATATGAATTCCACTGAAGTGGTGAATACATTTACATGCTATTGATCAGCCAGAATCCCCAAAGACAGTGCAGGACCCTCTTCTGTACTGCTCTGTCCTGCAGGGTAGCCAGTGAAGTATAATGTTTCTCATTTACTATGCGAAGTAACACTCTGCATTGTGCTTCTTCAAGCACTATCTTGTTGTTTTTGTGTTTACTGTGACAAAGGAAACAGAACGCGCAAATAAAATGAGTACAATACAGTTGGATTTCCGTTTTTCTATTATTATTATTATTACTGTACACTGTGTATATATAACCCTACTGGTAAAGCTACTGATCTACAAAATTGCCTGGCTATTATAATAATACAATTATAATTCTTCTTATTATGAATGTCGCTCATTATGAAAAATGATTCAAATCATACAGACACAATACAGGCAGAGATGTATTCTTATAGAGCGACATTAATAGTGGACTTAATTACCATCCTTTGACTAATGAAAATGATTTGTGTAACATTGATAGATCTTATTAGATTCTTATAAGAAAGTCAGATTTTATAGTAATACTGTTAAAGCTATTTAAGAATAATCTTGTTAAGTTTATATATTTGAATTGGCACATATTCTCTGTGCCTTATAGTATTGGGGGAAATCCAGACAAAAAGCTGATTGTAACTCTGTAATCCATCCATTCTCCAAAACCACTTATCCAGTACAGGGCTGTAGTCACTCAATAATAAACATTATTATTATTATTATTATCATTATTATTTATTGGACTAGTGTTGCATGCATTACGTAGCTTTTTTATGTTGTTAAGATGTTATATTTGTACCTACGTATTTCAAATGATTAGCTATTTTATGTAGAATGCAGTAAAGCACAACCAAATCACTGCATCTCTTCCCGCCGACTTGTTTAAAATCTCCATCACCAAATGATTTTATTTTTAATTGAATGCTACGTTTTTATTCCAGTGTGTTAATTCCACAGGACAGTCTGAAGGACACAGAACATACCCTTTAGGTGCACTTTAAAGCCTCCATCACGTCATGCTACGGCATGTGCTCAAACATTATAAAATAATAACATTTTAAAATAAGATAAGATGGTCCTGATGCGGGAAAATTTCATTGTTCTGTCAACACAACAAAGGACAGTTCTGGCTGAGAGAAACACAACAAAGAATTGCATAAAAACTGCATTTAAAAAATATGAACTGTGCAAACAATGTAGCACTGCAGTAAATACAGTGCAAAATGGCTGTTGTGCAAATGTCTGTTCAATGTCCGTTCAGAATGCAGGTGCCTTTAGAAGAGGCAGCACTGTTACTGTGTAGCAGTTTACTCAGCGCTGGGTGGGCAGTTTGAAATGCTGAAGGTCTTTCAGATATCCAGCAAAACCTTGGCACAAATGTCTTCATTTCATAGCTTGGGTCCTTTGATTCCCCATCACATCCCAGATTATACTGGGCATATAATAATGAATTGTAAGTATTCTTATTGTATTTTTAGGTAATATTATGCCATTTCAGACATCACAGTATACAGACGACTCACATGTTTATGTGTAAGGATGAGGGTGCCAATTAAATTCCTCACAGCCGGCATTATCTGTCATTCATTGTCAGATTATTATAAGCGAATTGTCACCCCACTCTGCACCTCTGTTGTGGTGTTTCGAGCATCTGTCACGTTCTATAGATTTCGGCTTTTTATTGCCAGCTGGAGAGGAACCTTCCTGCGAAGGATGTAAACAAATTCAGCAGGCCTGGTGAAAAAGATATTCGCGACATTGGTGACAATTGTGCCGGGCTGATTTTGGATGTTCTGAGGGAACGCGTACATCACAACAAGCTCCTCATATAATCTTCATCGATCCCCCGAGAAACAGACCACTTTTGAAAGGGTTGCAACTTAAAAAAAAAAAACACAGTTTCTTGTGTCATTTCAGTTCAACACCAAACTTTTTAAAATTGCTTGAGAAGTACAAGTAAACATTCAAATGTGTCAAAATGAAGTATGAAAGCATGATTTTTTTTTTTGACTTATTTAACAAATGCACTAAATGGTGTTTTTATTGATTGTTGCCCAAATGGAACCTTCCACCTCTCATCTGGCAGATAGTGAGTCCTAAAGATTGGATTAATTGCCTGAAGATCAAAGAATTGATCCAGATGAGGTTTCTCCGTAGCATTTATGGATGGCTCTGGGTTAGGAGTTCAGAGATCAAGAGAGACTTCGAAAGAGAGCCTCTGCTCCAACGGATTGAGTCGGCTAAGGTGGTTTGGCGTCTAATTTGGGTGCCGACTTGAACCCGTTCCAGGCATCTCATTGGATGAGAGCCTTAGGGAAATCCCACCGCATGCTGGAGGGATTACATCTCCCTGACTGGTTTTGGATCGTCCAGGGATCCCCCAGAACGGCTAGTAGCCATGGCCTTTGAAAATGTATGGTCTGCTCAGTATTCTGCTGAAGGGGCCCTGACTAGGGAAAGCAGAAAATGATTATGATGCTGATAATGGCCATGATGATGATGATAATGATGATGGTGATGATGTTGATAATGATGATGATGATAATGATGATGATGGTGATGATGTTGATAATGGCCATGATGATGATGATAATGATGATGGTGATGATGTTGATAATGGCCATGATGATGATGATAATGATGATGGTGATGATGTTGATAATGATGATGATGATAATGATGATGATGGTGATGATGTTGATAATGGCCATGATGATGATGATAATGATGATGGTGATGATGTTGATAATGGCCATGATGATGATGATAATGATGATGGTGATGATGTTGATAATGATGATGATGATAATGATGATGATGGTGATGATGTTGATAATGGCCATGATGATGATGATAATGATGATGGTGATGATGTTGATAATGGCCATGATGATGATGATAATGATGATGGTGATGATGTTGATAATGATGATGATGATAATGATGATGATGGTGATGATGTTGATAATGGCAATGATGATGATGATGATGATGATGGTGATGATGATGATAATGATGATCATGATGGTGATGATGATAATGATGATGGTGATGATGTTGATGATGATGCTAATGATGAAGATGACGATGCTGCTGCTGATGTGTTGTCATTTTCAGTTATATACGAATGATTCACGTATCTAAGCATCAGCCTAACACAGCAGCAAGCATTGTACCAGTTATGGAGGCAGACTGCTTGACAGAAGGCTACACATTCATGTCTCTAGAGGGTTTACACTGTCATGCCCATGAACCAAGTGCCCTGTGTAAAATGGTCCTACTGGTACAGTGTTAATCAAGAGCTATAAGCTGAGGAAGCCTCTCCAGATAACAGTCTGCTAACCAGCTGCTTTGAACGGCACTAGTACCAGAAAGACATTGTTTATTCCCAACTCTGTAATTTATTGCATCCTGTGCTTATGAACATTATTGATGCCTCTGCCCCCATGAACGTCAAAGTCGTCTCAGGAAAGAAAACAGAAAAAAACTGGTAAAAACATAAACATTTAGAAAGGCAGAGTACAGGTGGCAACAAACCAAACTCCGAATTCACTATGACATCTATAACTTAGAATTGAAAGGGGCAAGGCAGTCCTTTTTCTTTAAGATTATTAATAGAAATAGCAATAATGCATGCACTTTAATCACTGTGTTGATAGACTGACAAACCTCAGTTCCTCCTGAACTGTATGCAATGTCATGCAAACCATGCAATGACTTTGCATCTTTTTTCTCAGATAAAATTCTGAGGATGAGACGAAGTGTCTGCAATTCCATCTCGGGCAAAATATCTATGTCACCTGTGCCTCCGCTTAAGATTACTTACATTAACTTGGCACATTTTCACCCACTAGACCAGGGGTGTCAAACTCCAGTCCTGGGGGGCTGGAGCCCTACACATTTTTGGGTTTTCCCTCATTTAACACACCTGATTCAACTCCTTGCACCTCCTTGCGCTAATTACCACACAGCTCTTGATATGAATCGTTTGTGGTGGAACAGGGAAAGAACTAAGCTACACAGGGCTCCAGCCCCCCAGGACTGGAGTTTTACGTCCCTGTCCTGTTTATGACCTAGACCATGACATACCTTGACAGAACCTGTTCAGCACCTTGACAAAGCTCCTACAAGCTCCTTTAAAGATGTTTTTAATTGTACAGCATCCGATGTGCTACAAATAGTCAATAGTTCTCTTCAGTCCGGCCTTTTTCCAAGGGTCCTGAAGACCGCAGTTATCAAACCTCTTTTAGAAAAGTCCAACCCTGATGCCTCAGTAATAAGTAACTATAGGTCTATACCAAACCAACCTTTTTTAGGAAAGCTCATTGAAAAGGTTGTTTTTCGGCAACTTAGTTCTTTCATGGTGCAATTACTTTAACATCTACAACAGCCGCTGTAGGACCAGAGCAGCAAAAATGTCCAAGGATCGATCCCACCCCAATAACTCTCTGTTTTACCTGCTGAATTCAGGCAAACGCTTCCGCAGCCTTATGACCAGAACGGAAAGGTTAAGGAGGAGATTTTTCCCCAGGTCATAAGACTCAGTGCCTCTAGGTCTTCCGCCGGACTCTACAGTGACTCTTCAGTCACTGTAACAATGACATAATCCTATGAGAACTGCTTTCACACTGTCCAAATTGTTGGCACATACCTCAGGCCTCTTGCACATTGCACTTAAATTGCACAGCAGAATACCTTTTACCTATCATGTACAGCTGAACATTTCATATATTTTTTTATCTTATATTATTATTTTTCTTTATTTTTTCTATATTTTATTACTCTCTTATCATGCACAGCTGATTACAACTGTGTACGTGATGAATAAATATCTTGAATCTTAACACTTTTTAATCTAGATTTTAACCACACCGTAGCAATGAGGCTGCACTTTTTAAGGTTTAAATGACTCATCAGTTATTTTCTCTGATGAAGCCCCCTTCTCACTATTTGGGACATCTGGGAAATCGACGGTCTGAAGAAGGAAAGGTGAAAGCTACCAGGAGTCCTTTATCGTGCCAGCAGTGAAGCATCCGGAGATTCTACCCACATGTGGGGCTGCTCCTCATCCAAGGAAGTGGGCTCACTCGCAGTTCTGCCCAAAACACCGTCATGAATGAAGAATGTTACCAAAACATCCTTCAGGAGCAACTTCTCCCAACAATCCAGGCGCAATTTGGTAATGATCTGTGTATTTTCCAGCATGATGGATCATGATGTCACAAGGCAAATGTGACAACGTTGTGGCTCAGAGTTCATAATATTGAAATTTTGGATCTGTGGCCAGGAAACTCCCCAGATCTTAATCCCTTTGAGAACCTGTAGTCACTCCTCAAAAAGTCGGTGAACAAGCAGAAGCCCACAAGCTGTGATCAACTATGAGCTCTAACAAGCAAGAATGGATCGGCATCAGAATTTGGCCCAGAAGCTGATATCCAGCAAGCCAGAGCGAATTGCATAAGTTAGGAAGGAGGGTCAACGTTGTAAATACTCACTCCTTGAATAAATGTGCTGTATTTGCCAATAAAACCCTTTGAAACTTATGAAATGTTTCTAATTGTTCTTCAGTATACCATAGAAATGTGTAAAATATATATATAAAATGCTGAAGTAGCAAAGCTTGCAAAACACAAAATTTGTGTCACCGCCAAAACTTTTGGTCGTGACTCTGCACATAAACTTTCCTTCCTTACTCATCTCTTATAAATTATTACCAGGTTTGCACACTAAAACCAAAACTGTGGCCAAACGATCAGCTGACAACTACCTAAATTTTAGGTAATTGACAGTATTACAATGGACGATCATTAATATTAAACAAATCAAAGAAAAAATAAGTCAGTCCAGAAACACACAGGAATGGACAACTATGAACCTTCATCTTTGACCACAGTGGATAGAAGCAAATGGTTTTATTATTAAAATGCGTGTTTTTTATTCCGCTAACTGTAAATTCATGCCTATGGTAGTATGATTCACTTCAGTGCATCCTGGAGAGTGAATCAGTCATGGATCAAAGTCTGTCTTATTTTTACGGATTGGCCCGATTTTTCTGCTTCAATCATCACCTTGGCAACCAGGGACCTCCATGAAAAAAAAGGGAATAACGATTATTTTTCATCTTTCTGGCTGAATTATGTTTGCTTTTGATTTTCAGTGTGTCACCTGCACCCTGTCACTTGTCGTACATGGTCGATGCGGTGAGGGGACCAAGGAGCGTGACAGGAATGCTATTTGGTGTCGGCAGAGCTAGTTAAATACCATCACACCGTGTTGGTTTGATCCAGTGACCAGACAAACACATCACTACTCCACAGGAGTACAATAATATTGACAGTCGGGAACTATGTGGGACATATTTCAATAGAGCTCATTACTGTGCATTTTAAACACAAGCTACGTTTCATATGTTGCAGCTTAAAAACTTAAAAACAGAGTTTTCAATTCCACACTGAACTCTTAAAATGATGTAAGAAATACAAAACATTCAAATATTCTAAAATGAAGAATGAAGAGCTGATTATCTTTACTTTTTTTACAAATTAAGTTGTCTTTATAACATTTTTAAAGCATTGAAATGGGCTGAATGTATTTCAGTATAGGCTGTTTCATTGGGGTATTGTTTCATATATATTACGCCATGTGGAAGTATTATTTGTGTCACTGCAGTATTGCTATAATGGTTATCATGTATTGTGTGTTGAATTATTTATTATTTATTTACTGCCAGTTATTCTTTGTATTGGATTTGACTGAGCAAGTAAATATTCCGTGAACTTTTTCAAAAGGCCAATTAAACATCTTGAATCTTTAATCATGCATCTTGCATTTATATAATGGTATTAAAACGCAATTTTTGCAGTATTCAGGGACCATAAATATCTTCATTTAAGGAATATCGAATCGGAGCTATTCAAGTCTGAGTCATAGTGATTTTCCCTTTTAAACAAAATGATGATTCATATCCTGTGCTGTTTACATTTTCAGCATCTAGAACATAAAACATGAAGCAAAAATGCCAACCAAAGGTTTATTATCATTCATTTTCTTTATATAAACCAATGACTGAATAAACATTCTAACAAATCAGTTTATAACGTGATGTGATGGTGTTCTATTGAAACTCAGTTTCATTGCATTATCCAAATGCCTATTCTTCATATTCCCATGTTCATTTACCATTGCAGTAATTGTCTTTTTAAAGCTGCAGGTTTGACATAGCCAATCAAGACCTTCAGTACTCATTGAAAACATCTAGTATCCATCTGGCCTCTTAAAATCAAGCTTATCATCCTCTTGGCATTCACTCTACATCTTCCGTTTCATGGGTAACCCAGGGCACACCTTCCCTCCTTGGAGCAACCGATGACCAGAGGTGGAAATTTCAGGTCCAGAATGTAAAAATCCAGACCATGATTTTGTTTCAACCAACCAATCGAGTATAAAGAGTTACAGTTACAAGGTACTCAACTGGCTTGTTGGAACAAAATGTTGGTCTGGATTTTAACTTTCTGGACCTGAAATTTCCACCTCTGCCAATGACTATCCTGAGAGAATGTTTAAATTTGTAATAGATAATTGTAATGCTCGCTCTGGGTGTGACAGATCTACGTGAAATGATGGGTGGAACAAACAGGGGCTTTATTTTGGACCAGAGTAGAGATGGGGAGGAACAGAACCAAAGACAGCTGTTTTTATGAAGGACACCTAGTACAGAAAAACCAAATAGGTGCATCATAGATGGCATGCAGATGTGAGCTGGGTCTGGTCACATTTAATATAATCAACTCATATATACAGTAAAAAGTATGTGAACCTGTAGAGTCACTTGAAGAGGAAGAGGAAGATGAAATAATAGTAGTATTGCATATAGTAATAGTAATATTTTATATTACTATAAAATATGAATTTTTACAATTTCAAATCTCAGTGCCAAAACCCTGGCAAACAATTACACCATGATTTCATCTATATGTATGCTATGTTTCCTCCATTTTCATTTCCAGGACAAAATAAAAAATAAAAACCAAATCTGAATTTTATACTTTGATTCTAATTTTGTAATATCTGTGACATGTTCCTGGGACTACATGACTGGTCTGCCGATGTAGCAACACCAACAGGATCAGGCTTGTCAACAATGATGCAATGAGACCATACAAAAGCCCTACTCACTGCTCGCGGCCCACCAGACTAAACCAGGTGTGATATCTGCCTTGGGAATGCAGACTTACTCAAACATTTCAGAGACGCTGAGATTTATTGGGGCAGAAGAAAAATCAGTGAAAGGACCAGTGAGGACAGAAATATTTCTGCTCACGGATGACTGGTGAATTCAGATAATCTTTACTGTTCATTGTAGGCAAGGATTACTGAACTATTCGCGGAACAAGTAAGAGCCATAAATCTAGTACGTTTGCTCAGAACATCAAAAAAAAAAAAAAGAAAGGAAAGAATGCATTAATGTAAAAGCAGGTTTGGGGTCACATGGTGGCAATACCTAGGAACACTAATGAACAGGGAGTGGAGAAGCCATCGCTTTCCTCCATACAGTACATGCTAGATAAGTGCTTACCCAGTACAGGGTGATACTGAGCTGGAGCCTGTGCCAAGCAGTAGGTAGGAAACATCCTGGGTGGGATGCCAGTGAGGGTGTAATTACACATACTGTACTCACACGCTATTGGCAATGTAGGGACACCAACTGCATGTTTTTGGACTGCAGGTGGGAACCAGCATGAACATGGGAAGACATGCAAACACCATGCACACACAGCCAGGAACTGACCCCCCCCCCCCCACTTCTGCATGCGATTGGACGCTGTGTTAGCCACTGAGTGATGCCTGGAAGATGACGGAGATGTAAGTCTGCTTTGTGCTCTGCACTCAGGAACTGTCCTTAAAGGGTCAATGACGTTTCGATGTCCCCACATTGGAGCACTGGGCTAGCATTTGATTCCGTCCTGGTGTTCATGAAATTACTCTGTGTCTTGAATTATTTTAGTACTGTGTGTGTGTGTGTGGGGGGGGGGGGGGTGGGGGGGGGCTTTATCATCTTGAAGTATGGGAACATCATGAGAAAATAGTTTACACTGCAGGGTGCACCAAGTCTTAAAATGGATATAACAGATTCCTGGCTTGTTATACAACCATGTTGAATAATCCTCCAATCATATGACTCCCATGAGGCTACCTTACCATTACAGCGCCACCATCTTTAATGGCTGGCAGCAGACATTGTGTTTTGAAGGCGTCTTTGATCTTACTCCAAATGCAAACCTGTCCTGGTTATGGTTCTTACCTCAGGAAACTACATGACGGAGGCTCTGCGGGTTAATTACAGGCCCTCATGGTTCTTTTCCTCACTCCCAGAAACCTGGATCATTATGCAATCCCAAATGCGAGCGAGAACTTTATTTTTATTTCTTTCTGTTGTTCGTAGTTTCGTTGCTGTGTGTCACCTCGTTTATTTTGTGTGTGCATATGTACAGTTCGCCTCTGCAGTGGGTTGGTGCCCCGTCCTGGGTTGTTCCCTGTCTTGCCTCTGTAGCCTCTGGACCGCCGCGAGCCTGAAAAGGACAAGTGGATGCAGAAGATGGATGAATGGATGGATGGATGGCATTCAGTTAGTGTTTGTTTCTTGATCCCTTTCCTGTTTCCTGTCCAAGGGAACCCAGTAAACCTTCTTGCCTGCCCATTCCCATGTAACTTGGTTTTGCTCAAGGTTATAAATACATAGTGTCTCACAATGTGAACCTCTTGTGAGGATTTGGTTGGAACAGAAAGATTGTTTCCGTTCTGAGTTTTTTTTGTTTTTTTGTTTGCAAGTTCTCTTGTTGAGGGTCTGTCTATCTGAAATAGTGAAATCTGAATTGTGACTGTGTTTCACGGCTGCATCTTGTGCCTGGTAAATACTGGGTGGGGTGTCTCTCTGTGGGTCAGAAGCCTGTATCTGTGTTTGGAAGGTGACCGGTTCAAATCCCCTCCCTACACGCAGAACACAGGCCCCACGATCCATGGGGGGGGGGCCCATTTTCCTCAAGGGGACGCATTCTCTGCAAATGCGCAAAGGATGCGCATCGCTGCCGTGAGGCGCGCGTAGGGCACCAAGTCAGCCAAGGCAGGGGAGAAAAAAACAGACGAGTACTCTGACACTGCAAGCGTTGCCGCAGTGATTGACAGCACGCAGCATCTGACCAATCAGCGGTCAAATGCGCCGACAGGCAGTTGGATCCATGCAGGTGATCTCGTGATACAGTCAATTTTGTAATGGGGGGTTCAAAATAAAATTCTGCTTAGGGCCCCAATTTGGCCGGGGGGGTGGCCTTGGCTAGCAGAGTAATCCTATCACTGTTGGCCACTTAAGGAAAGCCCTTAACTCTGAAAGTTTCTCCAAGTGGTGCGGCATAAATGGCTGACCTTACACTCAGACCCTAAGCTTCACTCTAACCTGCATATCTTGTCTGTGTCTATTTCATAGGGGAGCAAGATGGGATATTTCAAAATTTAATTTCTGTGCTACCTGTACAATGACAATAAAGGCATTATTCATGTTAGCCAAGGATCCCAGGATTCCGGCCTTGGTGGTCTGTTCCCTTTGTAACTCTTTTAGCTCCTATCTTTTCCTTTTTAAAACTGTTGCTCATCACTCCATTTTCATGCCTGACACATACTGCTAATCCGCATTTGACTCCATTTGACTCTCCTTTGTAGATTCCTTTGTAATTGTGATGTGTTTGCTTCAAAGTTGAAGCCCTTTTTTATCTGATGTCTCCATGATTCTGTTCCCTCCCTGTATCTTGTACGCTATCACATATCAGATACGTGTCTCTTTAATCATGCTTAAAGTCCATAGTGGTCAAATTAATTAAAATTTATGGTCCTTCACAAGCATGAAGATGTAAGTGAACTTTGATTTTTTTTTTTTTTCTTTTTGCTGAAACACCATTTCTTGATTTACCTTTCAACCCCAAATCCTTATCAGTGATTTTTATATTTGTCTTTCATTAAAAAATAAAACAGGGAACGGCTGCTTGTAGTTATGCTCCATAATATTTAATCAGATTATCAGGAACATGAAAAACAGAGAATTTATTAATTTACCCTCATCCCAACCCCCCCCCCCCCCCACCTTTTTCCACTGGGCAGAATTCCAAAATGAGAGTTTTCCTCAAACTGCCTGCATTTTGTTCCTGTCCATAAAAGTTTCAAACACAGTTTAAACAATGCCAGACTTTTATCTGTAACCTGAGAATCAGTAACAGGCCTCATGTTTAACAGAGTAATTTAACCTTATCCACATAAGATATTAATTTTAATCACAGAAGAGTCCATTTGACTTTTGAAGCCATTTAGGCATCCCTAGTTTTGCCTGCTTAAAATAATAATGACAATATAAGGATGTTGATAAATGCATCCAGAAGAGCTGAAGTGTAACTCTTTATTGATGTCGGTTATGCCAAGCCTGCCCAGCATCACATATCTTAAAACAGATTCCTTTTTGAAAATGTATTTTCAAAGTCTGAGAGCAAATTTAACATTTAATAAGCAGGTTCCAGGGATCGTCCTCTTAAATTGCCTGAAAACCAGTTCAAATAGATCATTATCAAGGAGCTTAAAAAAATATACCCAGCTCAGAGAACTTTTCTTACAGTACTTTATTCATAAGACATATTTATATTGCTAATTAAAGCATGGGAGGTGGCTTAAATTTTATTAGGTCTTTAGCTCATGTGTGTAATTGATCCTCTAAAGATCAAATAGAGCTGAACATCAGAAAAACACATTTGGAAAAACATTGGAAATCAACATATGGATGAACACCCTCCCCCATCCCATAATACCCACTCTTGTCACCATGCCAGAGTACTAATCTGATGCATAGTGAATGTTAACTCTAGAAATGTAGATTTAATAATAACCTTTAAGAATATACCTCTCCTGGGATTTTTTAGCTGAGTGCACACGGCCTAATTCTTTACGTGCTGCATCAATGACACCATGGTTGTAAGGGTTTGGGGAAAAAATACTCTTGTCAGGATACCAGGGAATAATTATGTTTTCTGACAGAGGTGTTTCAGTAAGATGGTTGTTAAGACAATAGTTGATACTCGCAATAACACAGCTTATCTTTATGCAGGTTCTGCAGGTGAAGGTGGATGTTAAGGCTGCAGCGGGTATTTGTAGGTATGTGGTGTATTTTGACTGAGGTGTTTCATATGAAATGGCTGCAAGACTATAATGGGATTATTTAATTAGGTTTAAATATTACCAAAGTATCAATCTAAAACAAATGTAAGTCCTCTTATCTTTTATCCTGAAGCCTATTGAAGGCAGCACAGGGCACGAGGCAGGGGGACACCCTGGACGGGATGCCAGTCCATCACAGGGCACGAGGCAGGGGACACCCTGGACGGGATGCCAGTCCATCACAGGGCACGAGGCAGGGGGACACCCTGGACGGAATGCCAGTCCATCCCATTTCTTTTGTTAAAAGTCAAAATCTGCCCAAAGCTACAGGTGAAGTACAGTATTCACTGAACACTGCAGTGCACAAGAGAATTGTTTTTACAGCAATTTCTAATATGCACTGGTCTCTGGAAGATGAAACATGGGCAAGAGCCAATGAGGCAGCTGTCATCATGTGCTGATGTTACTCACGTTGAGAAGAGGAGCCAATCCATTTAAGAATGAGAATATTTTCTGTGGAGTTTTAGAGTCTAGCCATATGGTTTCATTATATTAACTCATTTATCAGACGTTCATCCAAAGTGAAGCACAGCGTTGGAGTAGTTAACAATTTGTTCATGATCTCAGGGATATGAACCTTTGCAGTGTTGGTGTGGTGTGTTGTCCTGGTCCAAAGATGGCCATGAGACCCCCCCCTCCTCTCAGAAAATAGAGCCCAAATCTTCAACAGAGACCCAGCTGTCCTTGAACCCTGTCCAAACATTATCACCACAGATTTCCTGAATGTGTGAGAAGTATGACACTGTATCTCTGCTTTGTCTGTCAGCGAATTACCCCGTGATACTGGAAGCAGGGAAATCCACCAGCAATCTTCTACAGTGTCACAGCAGCCCGTCCAGATTCTTTTAGGAGTTAAAGGAGAACTTAGCTAGGTGGAGGACTGGGTCACTGCAGTCACTACACTAAATATAAAATAAACACGCTCCTTATTTAGGAGGCACTGAAGCAGCATGTTCTGCTAACCAGCTAGCTAGCTATGATCTCCTGACTCTACTCACTAGATATTTATTTAGTTTCTGAAACCTCTGGGGGGATGGGGGGTGTTTCCTGGAGTGAAGTGATTTTTTTGTGTGGGCCCCCAGAAACAACAAACCCGCCCTTGGCCTTGCACCCTAGTTTGTGATCTTTTTTTCCACTAACAGACAGTTGCAGCTACAACTGGTTTTATTTTCTGCATAACTGACTCTTACTAACTGGACTTATATGGCTTCCTGGGGATGGAGGCTTGCCGTTTATTTATCAGAGGTGTTACTCTTTATTTTAAGTGAATCTTTATTTGCCATTTGCACAAGTACAGGTACATTAGAATGTGTTTTTATGACACATGTTTTTATCTCCTTTTGCTCCTCATTTTATTTAGAGAGACACATAAAGATGTTAGCATGAAGCTTTAGGTGCCCAATCTTACCCGCAAAGGGCCGGTGTGTGTGCTGGTTTTTGGGACAACCTGTAGGTCAGCTGTTCAAACCCTGATGTGAGGACTCTTCAGCCAATCAGTCCTCTAATTAGTAATCTAATTAGGGAGTTGCAGCGGAAACCCGCACACACAGCGGTCCTTTGTGGATAAGATTGGGCACCCCTGCTTTAGGGTCTGAGTGCAGGGTCAGCCATTTAGGGCCTTGCTGAAGGACCCAACATTGATTTGGTTACTCTGTCCAGGGACTCAAACCAACAGCCTTCCAATCCCCCTCCCCCTATGTGGAAAGGCCTGTTCCTGAACCACAAGCAGATGGGCTACCTGCCTTGTATTTGCGAGGTTTCATCACCTTGTTATGCCCAAAGTAGCTGGCTATCCCACAATAGCAAAACCTTCCCTGCATCACATGACACTTCCGTTCTCTAAATATGTCCCCCTAATTGTGTCGTTCATGGTCAACTTCATCCTGAGCATTAATTAAAGCTCCCCTCCCCTTTCCTCCTACATTTTGAATGCTAAATGAAGTAAGGGCTGTCATATTCCTATCTACTTAAAGAAACAGGCACCCAAAATCCCATGCGGGACGATTAAACTGGGGAAGGGGGTGGGGGGGGGTGTTAAGCTTAATTCCTTTTATCACCAACGGCAGACGTGTCACACATTATGTTCACGAGTGAATAAGTGCAATTTAACGTCATTGTGCAGGAGGAGATTGTTTGCCCTGTCTCACGTCCAAAACAAATACAAACTTCTCAGAAAACATGGTAGGAAGTAAAACACAAAAAAAAATTTACGTCCAACTGTGAACTTGTATGCAAGCAAATGTCGTGAAATGAATGTTACGGGGGGGAAAAAAGTGCCATTATGAAGAAGCACTGTTATGAAAAACGCTTTGTGCAAAATTGCTGCTAATTAAATTCGACAAAAAGGGCTTATCATGACAAAACAGACATGTGATAATTACAGTTACTCATTTCCATTGAAATCACTGAATGGAAACAAAAAAAGATGTTATTGAAAGTGTCTGCTTTGTGCAGGAACTGAAATGCTAGTTGACAATAGACAGTGAACACAGTTTCCTTTTAAAATCCATTTTAATTCTTGCTGCAGATGTTTATTGTTGGTCATTTAGCGGTTTTTTTATGAGGTGTCTTACATAATCTCACAGTTTTACACTGAACCCATTAAGATAACATGTATCCTGCTGTTTCTCAACTGGAGGGTCATGACCCATTTTTTTTCTGACGTTTACCTTTTTGTTTTGTAAAAGTGCATCAAGTGCATGAAAACAAAATAGGGTCTTAACAATAAAGAAAAAAAGGTGGATCTTGAGGCTAAGCCACTTGAGAACCCCTCAGTGAATTTAGATTAACTTTATTGATCCCAGAAGGAAATTATTGACTGGGCATCGAACCCAGGCCTCCTATGTGTCAAGTGAATATTGTAATATCGAACTACTGATGTCTAAACGATATGCACGTTACACAATGCAAAGAACTCACTGATTCATTGGACTTGGACTGAAAATTTTCGACCCCTAAATCGCTAATCTATCACCTCCTCTTACGTCGTTAAAATGTTCTTAAAACATCAGATATTAAACAGTGCTATCAGACTATCAGTAGCTGTGCCGAGAGCCGCCCGCCATGCTTCATCCCCGGGCATGGGGGTCATTACTCCTAAGTATTTAAACACTCCATTGAACTAATTACTCTACTCGTTAAGCTAATTCCGTCCTCTGTGGCATTCCTCGCAGCTGTTAGCGGCGTGGGTGAGCACAGCTGCGACAGCGGTTCTGCTAATCAGGGGATGCCCACTTCCGGGAAGCTACATGATGCAGCTCAGAACCGCTCCCTGTGCATCACCAAGCCCTCCCGTGCGGATCCGTGGCCCTAATGCTCACGGTTAAAGCAGAGCGACTGAATTACTGAGAACTCAGGGACCCCCGAAGGGGATTTTGGAACCTATATCATGTGAAGGGGGTGTGTAACTATTTATTTACCTGATGTTAGATTGCTGATCTATCAACGTCTCTCGCTTTTAAGAAGGCCGACAACGATAGATGCCCAACCCCTATAAATCTGCCAAAATCACACCCTGTGCTTAATAAAAAAAGAAACTCTCTTGCTTATTATCTATGAAACAGATGGAGCTTGTTACCATAATTTGATGTCTGTTCCTTGTATTTGTCAGGATGTTGTACAAAATACTGTAAGACGATACATATTATACATGTGCATCTCGTGAGCGTAATTTGCGACTGTGAGCTAGCTAGTGTTTTCGTAGCACTTAGCATTAAAAATCCCTTTTTAAATGAGTCTCTATATGTCTTAAAGAGGCATCCCTGAGGTCTGGGTGCACGGTCGTCTGTTTTGCAGAAACATCTCATAAACTATTCTGACAGACTAATAAACTATAAACAGCTATGCTAAAAACTGCCTCTGAATGTTATAGCCATACAAAATGGAAAATGCAGGAGAAAACATCCATCACTGGGATTATTATCACCGTTGCCATGGAAACGCCCGCCACAATAGCAATATTTCCCTTCTCCTTCTGTTTGTTATCATCTTTCTTGATTTTACATCATTGAAACTATAGTAATTACACTCCGCACATGAAAAATGCATGCTGTCATGGCAACAAAGTAAAATATTCTTAATCATTTCACCTCTTCAATCTGAAATGTAATTGTTTGTCTGCAAAGTAGGCCGCGGAGAATGTTTCTATAAAATTATAATTGCTTTCAGTGTTTTGCACAAAATGTACTGTGTGGTCCCACTGCGAGCATGAATCAATGAGAAATATTAATCATTCCGGGGGTCGGGGTGGGGGGGGGGGACGACAATGTTCTCCATCAATGAGGAAAATAACATTTTGAGGGAAAGTCACAAATAATGCCTCTGACAGGAAAAGCAGGCTGTCAGCCTGCACTGAATTCTATTACGACTAAAACAGAAAGCAAACAGGAACAGGGGGATGAGTTATGATAACAAGCTCTCTGTGCGTTTGCATGCGCGTGTCCCACGAAGAGACAGAAAGAGCACAGGTGCAGCTGACACTGGGTTCTGAAAACACTCATGTGCATCTGGAAGAATTCCTGAGATTCCCTTCGTTTTAAACGAGTTCCGAAATAGCACTGTGCTTTTACACCCATGCATATATAATCCATACATTGTCATAGTTACGCGTGCATGCATCAGTCATCCATCGCATGTATCCGGATGCTGTTCCAATCCCATGATGAAAACGGCTGGGTGATGATGAACGGCGATGTGAGTTTACCGTTAAAAGAACAATAACATTTATGTCTGCTGTGTAGGTTCAGCTTGTGGAATAATCTTTGACGGTTTACGTTTAGGTTCAGCTGTATGAGGTTTTAGTGGAGGGTGGGTGATAGTGGCTTATCTGGTTAGGAGGCTGAACCTGTGATCAGGTGGGCAGCGGTTCAAATCTCAAGGTCAGCAGAGTCATTTCAGTGTTGGGCCATTATACAAAGCCCTCAACCCCTATTGCTTAAGGGACTGGCTGTTCCTGCTTTTTCAATTGTGTGCCACTTTAGGTAAAATCACCTGCAGATATAGATGTACTGTATATATAAACAGTTCAGAAGAAAAAAAGATCTTCTCTCTGTATTATAGCATGGCCACTGCTTGAAACCACAAACTGTTGTTTGCAGTCACCCCAGCCGTATCACCCCCTCTTGGTCTGTAAACAGAACTGCCAAAGATGAAGGCATAGTGGTATGATTTGAACAGGGAAATTTAAAGGATCCTTTGTCTATTACGCAAATATATGCTGGTCGGGGGAGGAGCTGGTTACAGGCATATAAAATCAAAGGCTGGTGAGAAAATATGCAAGGAAATCTCAGAGGCTGCACTGGGGGCTTAAAACTGCAGTTAGTGATTGTGGATAACGTCAGTTACACATTAAAAGCAATAGCTGATTAGGACATGGGATTGGACGCACAGGAGCCTGTTCACAGCATACATGAGCACAAACTGTTCGATTTGTGTTTTTATCTACATATATTTCAGATTGTTAGCAATAAGGCGGCATTAACATGTGAAACATATTATAGCGATATTGTCAAGGCCCTCATATATGTATATGGAACTTACTGATAGAGCAAAGCATGCTGGGAGTAGAACAGTTAATATTATTTGGCAGAATTACTTGTGTTAACACTTATTTTTTTGCTTTGCTGTATTTCTCTTGTGTCTCTCGTGCTTATAGAAATGCAGAAAATTTACATAGTTGTTTCTTTTGTGGGGTGGTGAAATTTGAACACACCGTTGGTGAATGTGCTAGCAGGCCAGTAGTGTATGCTGGGTCTTGGCCAAGCAATGTGACTGTAGGTGTTTGTTACTAGGAAAAGTAGATTATTGTGTTAAAACTTACTGCTTTCTGTGCCAGCATCAATGTCCTTGCTTCACAAGTACCTCTGTCAAGTTATTTGCACGCAAGGAATTTCCAATACTGTACTTCCCCCCAAAAAACAAATTACTTGAAGCATTTAATAGTGAGTGCTGTATTTTATTGGCTGTTTCTTTATATTTTTAATAGTCAACTGCATGGGCTCTGACTGCATTTTAATATATATAATGTATATTTTAGCTAGCTGCTTAAATAATAAAAACATCCATCCATGACTGCCACAGTAAGCTGCATGGAAAACATGTCCCGTTTCAATATGAAAGAATGTGGATATTAGAACGGCGACGGATTTTTTGAGTGATAAAATTAAATATAGAAGCTTGGTCACTATCATCTGCCCACAATGAAAGTCAGAGAGTTTTGTTCCTGTGATAGATGTTATTGTTTCCATTTATGGCTCTTGTTTCAGTCCTGTTTTTCTCTCCTGATAGATTATAAGAGGGCCTCAATGTTGTCATCCAGAGATATTGGACATCCAGCTGCCTTCGCTTGTCCACTCCGGAGGCTGATAAATATTATACATAGCCAATGCCGTTTTTCAAAAATGAAACGAAGGAAATGAGCTTCCACATGTCCGTAACAGATGCTTGGTGTCCCCCCTATGAATGGCATGAGTATCAGTGGCCACTGAGCACTACAGACAGCCTTACCGAGGTCTGTCACCTCTCTAGACAGCACTATGGAGGTCTACAGACTGTTCCTCAAAGGTAAATCTACGTCTGTGTCCTGTCTAATTGCTTGGGTGTTTGAATTGATTCATTGACGGACTGTCTCAGTTTCATCATCAGATACCCCCCTCCCCTCAGAACTAGTGGGCCTCGCAGTGACTTTCATTCCCCTTCTCCAAACATTCATAATTCAGAGGTCGGCTAACAGGAACGCTAACGAGGGAATCTCCGAACAGCCGTCCCCTTTGAATCAACTACAGCGGTTTCCATGGAGATTTCACTTTGTCTTTTTTTTTTTTTCCCGTACAGGAGAAAATGAGCTACTCTGGAGCCAGCAGTCATTAGTGCGAAACAGAAGTGCACTTTGGGGCAAAAACATAGAGGAAATGGGACACTTAAGATGAACTGTTAATTTGTGTGTATTTATGACGTCTTACCCAAGATGTTCAGCAGGTAGACAAATACCCCCATCCCTCACCGGCTAAATTTCAATCCACATTTTTCATTTTTTTTCTGATTAACATTTGGACCAATTAATAAAAACCAGGGTAATGTAAAGATTGTGTTTATTATATGCTGGGTTTATAAAAACCAGGTGTCAGAGAACATGACATTAATCAGGAATGTCATTCAATGTATTGGAAACTGTGAATGGCCCTGTACTATTGAACTGAAGCCTGGCACAGCTGACCGAAATGCAGGCATCCTGTAAATACTGTATTTAAGGGCCTCATTATATATGTTTTTTATGCAAAACGTAGTTTCCATGCATGGATCATGCAAACATTTTTAGTGACTGGGATTCAAATGATGTTTGGAAACGTTTGGGTTTTTATAAAATAATCATGACATTCAAAATACTGCAGATTTTTTGTTTTGCATACATTCTTGTTTATCTTTACGATATGAAAGATACAGGAAAACACACACACACACACACACACACACACACACAAACATTTGTATTAATATCTTTGTGGGGATTTTCCTTTCATGTCTATGGGCAAAACCCTAATCCCAGTAATGATGACCCTAACCCCCACCCAACCCTAACCTTAAGCAAGCAAACGAAATACAAGACTTTTGGCATTTTTAATTTTTAAACTGCATTCACGAATTTTGTTTATAGAAAATAGAGTTTTATATTGTGGACCTGAAAAATGTCCCCACAAGCTAAGAAGCTTCACACACACAGATACATACAAATACATATATTTTATATTGCAATCTTCAGAACTGATTCTGCTCCATTTCTCCCTAGGATCAGGGTTGCTGTATTTGCTATTTTATATTGAAACATTCAAAACGCTTTCATTCTGTCACAATAGATGTCAAACTGCGATACTTAGGCTACTGGGCACACCTGCAGTTTATGTAACTTCGCCTCCATAACCATGCAGAAATCCGTTCAGTGGTCTAGTGGATCTTGAGAGCAGGCACTCTTTGTTTCTTGTTATCTCGCTCCATGTGGGCAAGCATCCATTATGTTTTATCTGATTGTTCTCCTTTCCTGGGGCTTGTGTGTGTGTTCCTGGGTTACTTTGGTTGGATCTTAGTAGCAGCTTATTCTCAGTTTGTGGGGGATTCAGTTAAACACAGGCCATCACAACACCAGTGTGTTGTACCAGAATACATGATAACCTGAAGTAATACGTCAAAGGAATGAACATACTGGCCTTAACATTTCATTTCTTTATTTTCCCGGGTATGATTAGACAAATCTGTGAGCAGGTGACACACCGTCTGTGGTCCTGTGACCCACGTCCTGCTGACAGAGGAATCGAAGCATTATGCACATCTGAATCTGTTCCTCGGAGACTTGCAGTCAGGGTGGATGATGGAATGGTCCTTACAGAGGACACTGCAGTTGTGACCCACTGGGCCGGCTACTTTGAGCAGCTGTTTAAAGCTGACCCTCCAGCTAGGATGTTGGATATCTCTGGGTCCACAGTTCTCGAAGCTGATCCTTCGATCAGCTGTGAACCACCCAATCTCACTGAAATTGCACCGGTGGTGAATCAGCTGAGGGTAGGGAATGCCACTGGGATCTGTGGTATTCGGGGTGAACTTCTCCTGGCTGGTGGTAAGGCTGTCCTCCTGGGATTGCAGGCAATCTTTGCTTCCATTTGGAAGTCAGGCGTCATCCCAACTGACTGGAAAACAGGACTTGTAGTCCCTATCTGGAAAGGGAAGGGTGATCGCCTGGATTGCCGCAACTACAGGGGGATAACACTGCTTTCAGTGGCAGGTAAGGTCCTTGCTAGGGTCATTCTTAACAGGATCCGTAATCACTTGCATGTCTGTCAGCAACTGGAGCAGTCTAACATCGACCGTATTGTTGCACTGAGGGTTCTCATTGAGCGCAAGCGTGAATATCGGCAGAGGTTCATTGCAGCCTTTGTCGATTTTCATAAAGCGTTCACCTCAGCTGATCATATTGCCCCGTGGGGCATCCTGAGACTTTGCTGGATCCCCCCCAAGTTGCTGGACGTCATGGCCGGCCTATACACTGGTACTGTGAGTGCTGTGCAGAGTGGAGAGAGAACCTCTGCGTTCTTCCCAGTTGATTCTGGAGTTTGCCAGATGTGTGTTCTTGCTCCAACTCTGTTCAATGCTTGTATGGACTGGGTGTTGGGCAGGGTCGTGGGGTCCAGCGGCTGTGGGGTGACCTTTGGCGAAGAAAGATTTACTGATCTTTACTGATCATTCATGTCTCTGGTGACTCTTCCTATGAAGTCTGCAGACGGATTGGAAGAGCATGGGGGGTCATGAGGTCACCAGAAAGGGGTGTGTGGCTCCCAATATCTTTGCAAGAGGACGAAGGACCAAGTCTCTAAAGTCCTGGTACTCCATGTCTTGCTGTATGGCTGTGATACTTGGACACTATCCAGTGAGCTGAGATGAAGACTGGACTCCTTCGGTACTGTGTCTCTTCAGAGAGTCCTTGGGTCCTGCTGGTTTGACTTTGTGTCGAATGAGCGGTTGATAGAGGAGTCCCAAATAAGGCACATTACCTGCATTGTGAGGGAGCGTCAGTTACGGCACTACGGCCATGTGGCGCGTTTCCCTGAGGGTGATCCGGCTCGCAGGATCCTCATTGCTGAGGACCCAAGTGGCTGGACCAGGCCAAGGGGACGCCCACGTAACACTAGGCTGCGGCAGATGGATGGCCATTTCCAGAGGGTGGGACTGGACCACATGTCTGCCTGCTGTATCGCCGGCCGGGATCACGAGGAGTTTCGCTGTGTGTTGGGAGCGGCAACGCGCTGCATCAGCGCATGCTCCCCAGCCTGATCTGACCTGATTCATTTAGTCGACAGATGTTTCTTTTCATTTTCTCATTATCAGTCATGTTTAGCTATCATTTTTAAGTGTTTGTTTCATTCCTCTTGAAGCGTTTTGCCATTCTATGCAATAAGGTTTCTACAGTGCCATACAAATGATATTTTAATGAGGCTATTTAAACCATATTTTGTACAAACCTGCTACATCTGCATGCTAAATGTATCTTGTTTTTCAGATTGTCTTGTATTTATTTCGGAGATATTTAACCCAGTATGCTACGTTACAGCACACTGCTTCGCTGCCGTCTGCTGGGAGGCTCTGCAATCTCAAAGCCAGGACACTGAGGCTTAAAAACAGCTTTTTTCCTCAGACTATTCGGGTCCAGAACAGTCTGGCCCCTCCCAGCCTAATACTGGGTTTGTTAAATGGACTAATAATTCTGGACTCATAACTCTGAATTTAAATCTATTTATTTATTGCACATTCTGCATCGTGTGCGATACTTCCCTACCAAATTTGCACACTTTCCCCACCAATCAGATGGTTGTGTCTGTTTGTTTGTCTTAATGTCCATGCACTAAAATGTCATGTTTACATTGTGTTTATATGTCTCAGTATTTATAATCTATGTATTACTCCTTACTTGCACTGTGGCTAACAGGAAAGATACTTTAGCTCAGTGTATGACTCCATGAATCATATATCTGAAGGCGACAATAAAAGGTGCTTTGAAGTCTGACATTCTCATTTACATCTGGAGCTGAACCTGTTTTATAATCTACGTAATAAATCTGAAAAATCAGATATGTCTAGCATAAGTTAACATGGCATATATTTTTTAGGAATCACTGAGTGCTTTTTCTTAATTACTAATAGGAAGAATAACAAGAATGATAATGCACGATATGACATAATATACACTCAGTACCAAAAAAAGTTAAGCATGCAGAAATAATGGTCCGATTTGGATGTAATTTGATACATGTGCAGACCAGCGATTGGTATGTAAATGTTTTGATTTGCATGGAGCTGGCATGACTAGTTACCAGATACAGAGCATGCCTCATAGACGCATTAGACAGCATTACCATCACTTACGGGGCACCAAGTGTCAAGCGTTCATTTTCGTGTACAAAATACATTACATATATACAATATATGTATAAAAAAGCATTATTTGATGATGAAATCAAGAAATGCTTCGCTGCATTCCATCCACAAAAGCAAAAGGACTTCACCTTCTGTCATGCACAGAAATCAAAAGGAATTTTTCATTTTGTGCACAGAATTGATATCAGGACTTTGCATTACGTGCACAGAAGAAAGTGGATGAAATGCATTTCGTAAATGATATACAGTAATTTCATGGACAAAATTGATTCTGTGGAACCACAAAATGCATTTCGTCTTTTGCTGAGTCACCGTGTGCAGATTCATTTCACTTCCACCACTCCGTCTGGGTGCTTAACTTTTTATGTCACTGAGTGTAAGTCACTTATGGTGAAGCACTGGGTTACAGTGTTGACCTTCTACTTTGGCTTCTACAATGTGTAGTTTGCATGTTCTCTCGGTGTTGTGTGGTATTCCTCCTGCAGTCTAAAGACATACAGTTCGGCTACAGTTCACCCCTATGTTGCCTGTAGTGTGCTCCCTGCAATGGACTGGCATCCCGTCCATAGTGTACCCCAGCCCTGTGCATTCTGGGATATGGTCCAGGTTCCTGAAACCATGAGCAGAATATGCAGTTAGAAGATGGATGTAATATGTCATTTGCATAAATTACATGAATTTTATTTTAATGAAGGCTCAATGCTAGCAGCTGAAACCTGGAAAACAGAAATGATGTTTGCAAAGGTGGTTACAGGTTTCTTTTTGGGTTTGATTAAGTTGTGGAAATTTGAGAGGTATTTTTAAAGCAGGAAACACCTTTAAAATGAGTTATTGAATGAATAGTTCTATAGTCATTTACTGTCATATTTCATAAAAATATGATATCTTTCAGAATATATGGTGTCTTGCTCATTATATATTTATATATATATATATATATATATATTGCATATTTCACATACTGTAACATTATTGTATACATGATGTTACTGTAACATGTTCTGTAGCACAAAAAAAAATTTATCTTTACAAAATCATTACAGATTTTCTACATGTAAGAACAATAACAGTTATTGAATAAATATTATGGGACTGCACTTCACTTTGCCGGCCAAATTGTCAGTGAGTCATTATTTTTCTAAATGCTGGTTTCCTGAGCTCCATCTGAACAGAAGAGCAAACAGTGATGAATTACGACAGATTTGGAGTGATTGCAGTTACGTAACACCATCATAAAGCCCGGCTTCGCCGGGCCAGTGTGATTTGGAATGGAACCAGTTTACATAAATCAATTTACTCGGGTAGAAAACCACATTGGGCTCTTTATTTCCCTCACTGGGGCAAAAACAACCCAAATGTTAGTGTGTGCGGCTCTGGGGCATCTGTGGTTCTGTTAGCCAAAAATATGGTGCCTGTCGGGGGGCTGGTTCTGAAAATTATCTGCACCCGTTCCTACCCATGCAAACCCCCACCACTGCCAGCACTGCATTCAGATGTCCACTCCTCTTCGCATTATCTGGACGATGCATTTACATTTTATTTATTTAGCACACTTTTTATAAAAGCGACGTGCAGTTGAGAAAGCGGGACCAGCCAGCGCGCAGAGTGCCTGGGGGCTACGGGCTTTGCACAAGGGACCAACAGTGAAATCATCCTGCTGACCCTGGGATTTGAACTGCCAACCTTCCGATCACAGGCCCCCATACATGGCAGACATTTGTATTAACACGGCATTCACAAACATTCACAAACACTGATAGCTTTTACCTCTCTGATATCTGATGTGGGCAGTGCTGCCTTAATGGTTAGGGAAGTGCACTTGTAATTGAAAGGTTGCTGGTTTGAATCCCTGACCAGCAAGGCACCACTGAGGTACCCAGAGCAAGGTACCGCCCCCAAGCACTGCTCCCCGGGCGCTGAATTAGCTGCCCCCTGCTATGTCACAATGTCACATATGTGTTAAATGCAGAGGACACGTTTCATTGTTGTGTGCTGTGATGTGTCAACAATCGATCACCTAATTCTAAATGTAGCCACACTGTTGCCTGTTCACTTGGAAAAACCATGATTCTCTGTGGACATCAGTTTCACATCATGCATTGAGGGTGTGAGATAGTAGCTCCATGGAAGTTTTCTCTTACGTTATTAATAGCTCAACAATAGTGGGCTCTAAGCTCTTTGGACTTAAACACAATTCATATAAAATGCTGTGTATACCATGACTACAATATATATATATAAAGTATTTACAATCCATTTGCCATAGCTGCATGACATGAATTCAGCTAGTAGTTGGATGTTAAAATGTTGTGCCCTATTTCTCAGGAAGAAAATTGGATTTTCCACTGAATTATTTGTGATTTAATACTCCCTGGTGCCCATCGGGTTTATGAGCTGTGTAAAAGGCCTTTTAACAATCACTAAATTAACAATCATTTAATTATGCAAACTTGTATCCCTCGGGGTTGCCCAAAGGAGGGGCTTCCTCTTGAGTCTGGTTCCCACAAGGTTTCTTCCCCTCTCTCTCAGGGAGTTTGTCCTTGTAACCGTTACCTCAGCTTGGTGATAATATTCTTTGTGAAATGTGCTATATGAATAAAATTGAAAATAAAATAGAAATTATATACCTTTAGATTTAGATGCTCACATCTTTGTTACCAGATTAAACACTGAAGCATCATAATTATAAAAAGTTACGTTTGGACACAATTTTCTATATTATCTAGTATTGCACCAAATAATATTGTTACCAAAATCCATTAATGCACTTTCCTATCTATTCAATTAATTGCCCATTTGCACAATAAAGATACCTTGACTTGACTTTAACTTGACAATATATAGACACCAATTTTACCATCTAAATCCTATATGCATTATAGAAACTGTAAAATTACTAATTTTGTAGTGTGGATGAAAGATTACTAGTTCACTCCAAATGAGAGCTGCTCTTGTGCCCCCTAGTGGTAAAGATGATAATTAATGTTCACCTCAATAATTAAAACCTAGTCTAGTTTGGACTCCAGGGGGTTGCTCTGGTCACTGCTGACCTGTCTTTTTTGGATGTAACATAGAAAACAGGTGATTGGCCACTATAGAAATCTGAGCTATGATCAGTAGAAGATGACCATAGAAATAACCTGAAAACTAGACTGCTTGTCTAGACTCCGGTGCCAGCCGGGACTGTTTACTGTCCTGGTCACTCTAGAAATTTTCCATGGATTATTTTGACTTTGAAAAATGTTTCTTTTCATGAATAACACAAACAAGCTGTATGTATTTTTAATGTATTCAAGCTGGCGTAATGATGTCCCATTTTCTTCTCTAATCTAATTAGAAACAGATTTGGTTCACTGGTTTTGTGTTTATTTCTACATGCCAAAGTCAGTCACTCCCCAAATAGTGAATAACATTGACATAGTCCTCAATATTGCTTCTTTTTCTTAGCTTAAAGCATATTTTCATGTTGAGATAAAAAGCCATTTCATCTTTTACCATAAAAACATAGTTTTCAGTATAAAAACATAAGAGATGGAAAAAAACACCAAAAGAAACAAATGGCAAAGCATTAAGTCACGGCATTGCCACAATGTTAACATAAATGTTTTAAAAAGGGAAAAAAGATCTGCAGCGTAATCAATAACACATGAATGAATCTGTTTAGAAATAACAGCTTTCGTGAAGCTTGTCATCTTAACAATCTTATGTGGCAATCTTCCAGTTTTCCTTCAGCTGTTGACCACAAAATTGGATTTGAGATGTTCACGAATGGCTGGTTCATTACTTCTGGAAGGTTTATTCTGGAAATGTTTAATGCCTCTATTTGTTTTTCTTCTGATGGGTATGGTGTGTATAACCATGAAATAGCTTTTCAGTGTGTAGGCCTTTTAATTTTCTCCCCTTTTAAAATATTGAGTGGTTTCTGTAGCTTCACTGTTTTATTACATCTCGCCTTTATCTAAGATGCTCGCTGTCGACGGGAGCCAAAGCAAATAAACGACATGGGGCCACGTGATGCGGTCAAAGTGCATAAATGAATGCTGGATGGGCGTTAGAGGAGAATTGGCCCTTAAAGGATCCAGGCTCACAGGACAAGAGAAGGTCACTGGTTTCAGTCACAAAGTGAGCATGAACAGCTTCTGCCATTAGAGCCTTGCTGTTCTACCAAATGACTCGTGGATCACAACACGGTCATTATGGTATGGTAGGACATGCCTCATTTACCCAGAATTCCCTCTTTTTTATATATGGCGGCTTTTAGCCTGCCGGGATGCAGGTGGTGTAGTGGTTAAGGTCACAGAGTCTGGAAGCTGAATTACTACTGTTAAAAAGCCAGCGGTGTATGGATTTGCATGGTGGCTCAGTAGGTAGCACTGAAGGCTGTGGGGTTGAATCCCACCCCTACCTCTGTGTGTGTGGAGGTGATCAACGACCCTCAAACCCCCCTCTTTCAAAACCCTAATCCTGCAATGGATAAATGCTTGGAATGAGGATGGATGGATGGTTGTTAATGCTTGCAGACACAACATAATTAACCAACATGCAACAATTGGAAAAAAAAACATAATTTATCTGTATCCAACCAGATATACAACTGAATGGGATAATGTATGCAATTTCTGATCTTTCATGAACTTAAAACTAATATACTGTTTCATTATGAAATGTTTTTCATTAATAATCCATAAGAAATTGTTTGATACCTATAGCGCTGATGAAAAATCTATTTTCCATGCACCACGCAGGGCCACAGATGATTTGGCCATTGTGCCAAGAAATACTACAAATTATTCAATACAAATCAATTGAACTAAGCTACAAGGCTGATCTTCATACTTTCATACTGTGGAGTGCTCATGAATCAAATACAAACTCCATCCCAAGCTCGGTTCAGGGTGCAAAGTCCCACCCACATACAAACTTCACCCACAGAACTAGGTTCAGGAATCAAAATCACACCCCAAATGCAAACCACTAGTAAAATTGGGTTCAGGAATAAAAGACACGCCCCACATGTAAACTACACCCCAAACTGGACTCAAGACTCGAAACCACGCCCCACATGCAAACTCCACCCACAGAGCCAGGATCAGGAATCAAAACCACGCCCCACATGCAAACTCCACCCACAGAGCCAGGATCAGGAATCAAAGCCACGCCCCACATGCAAATTCCACCCACAGAGCCAGGATCAGGAATCAAAGCCACGCCCCACATGCAAACTCCACCCACATAGCCAGGATCAGGAATCAAAGCCACGCCCCACATGCAAACTCCACGCACAGAGCCAGGATCAGGAATCAAAGCCACGCCCCACATGCAAACTCCACGCACAGAGCCAGGATCAGGAATCAAAACCACACCCCACATACAAACTGCACCCACAGAGCCAGGATCAGGAATCAAAACCACGCCACACATGCAAACTCCACCCACATAGCCAGGATCAGGAATCAAAGCCACACCCCACATGCACACTCCACCCACATAGCCAGGATCAGGAATGAAAGCCATGCCCCACATGCAAACTCCACGCACAGAGCCAAGGATCAGGAATCAAAACCACGCCCCACATGCAAACTCCACCCACATAGCCAGGATCAGAAATCAAAGCCATGCCCCACATGCAAACTCCACGCACAGAGCCAGGATCAGGAATCAAAACCACGCCCCACATGCAAATTCCACCCACATAGCCAGGATCAGGAATCAAAGCCATGCCCCACATGCAAACTCCACGCACATAGCCAGGATCAGGAATCAAAGCCACGCCCCACATGCAAACTCCACCCACAGGGCCAGGATCAGGAATCAAAGCCACGCCCCAAATGCAAACTCCACCCACAGGGCCAGGATCAGGAATCAAAGCCACGCCCCACATGCAAACTCCACCCACAGAGCCAGGATCAGGAATCAAAACCACGCCCCACATGCAAACTCCACCCACATAGCCAGGATCAGAAATCAAAGCCATGCCCCACATGCAAACTCCACGCACAGAGCCAGGATCAGGAATCAAAACCACGCCCCACATGCAAACTCCACCCACATAGCCAGGATCAGGAATCAAAGCCATGCCCACATGCAAACTCCACGCACATAGCCAGGATCAGGAATCAAAGCCACGCCCCACATGCAAACTCCACCCACAGGGCCAGGATCAGGAATCAAAGCCACGCCCCACATGCAAACTCCACCCACAGAGCCAGGATCAGGAATCAAAACCACGCCCCACATGCAAACTCCACCCACATAGCCAGGATCAGGAATCAAAGCCACGCCCCACATGCAAACTCCACCCAGAGAGCCAGGATCAGGAATCAAAGCCACGCCCCACATGCAAACTCCACCCACAGAGCCAGGATCAGGAATCAAAGCCACGCCCCACATGCAAACTCCACCCACATAGCCAGGATCAGGAATCAAAGCCACGCCCCACATGCAAACTCCACGCACAGAGCCAGGATCAGGAATCAAAACCACGCCCCACATGCAAACTCCACCCACAGAGCCAGGATCAGGAATCAAAGCCACGCCCCAAATGCAAACCCCACCCACAAAACTGGGTTCAGGAATCAAAGCCACGCCCCAAATGCAAACCCCACCCACAAAACTGGGTTCAGGAATCAAAGCCACATCATAACATACAATTAAAAAAATGCAAGCAAATTGTAATTTTTTTCCCAATAGATCTATTCATTTTGCTATTCCATTATCCATAAAATCTGGTCCAGTGAGTAAAAGGGAAAAATGACCTAAGAGCAACCTTTCAGCACAAACTACAGAATTGTGTTTGCAGGGGGACACCTGAGAGACCATGGGGGAGGCCTGCAGTCAGGAGGCTGAACTCAACAACCCACTGAGCCAGCAAGCACAGCAACAGCCACCAAAGTCTTTACCAAGGGTATAATTAGTTTTATGCTTTGTATATTGTGCAATCTAATTAGTTTTGCATATGATGTATTAGTTTTATTGATATTTCCAAATTATTTGGCACTGGAATTTAAAATGGAAGAAACACCCATGCTGTTAATTAGTGCTTCAGCAGACAGGCCAGTGATGGAGGCTGGGCCATTCTGCTAGGAGTCTCATGCATGCTAGGAATAGCAGTGTCATACATCATAGCTGACCCTGTGACCCTTAATTGGGTCTCTTTCCACTGCATGACCTTGATTCATACAGTGCTTAACCAGTTGAATTTTGGTGCAACGTGAAGAATTGACAGAGATGAGTTGAGTGGGGTTCGAGATCATTTTACGAGGTCCTTTTCCAACTGCATATAATGTTGATTTAAATGTTTACTGGTTTGCCTTGTTTTCATTGGCATTTGTTTTAGTTATAAACATAAATTGTAACACGAGCTCACCAAACAGAGTGGTTAAAATAGGATACCGGGAGTTAGCATGCGTTTGTCTATTTGACACTGGAATTTCCAGCTGGATCTCTGGTTCGAAGGTAACCGAGGCCGTGCGGCAGAGGGATTGCCAAGCAAACGTAGATGGAGTTACTCCACCAGAAAACCATGGTCGCGATGCGCTTGATTGGCTGCTGGTGGATCCCTCAGATATAAACAACCGCAACATACGAAAGGAAATATTTTATCCAAAGAGAGGGAATAGCTCGACTTTTATGACGCAATGTAATGCTGGAAAATGGTTTAATAAATAGTTGAATGCAATCACAGGAATAAGGATGAGCATTTGTAAAGCTCTCCTATCTCAGTAAGTACACACAATACTAATGAGTAGTATTATGAGTACACAAAACCACTTATCACCCATTCCTGTTTATTCAACTCTATTGCCAATTGGCATAACTGCATTTTTTAAATGTATTTTTAACTGTATTTTACTCTTCTATGTCCATGCCTAAATATGTCATGTTTCAATGTCTTTTATATTTATATTGTATTCTGTGTATTACTGTTTCTTTGCACTATGACCAAGGAGACTGAAAATCCATCTCAAGACTCGACCCTAACCCTAACCCTAACCCTAACCCAGGCAACATACAGACGAACATGACAATGATGATAGCCTAAGTTTTACTACTACGCTTCCTCCTTTCACATTGCCGTTAGCAACACCCATCGTCCCTTAAATATGAAATTCGCCTAACATCAAATTCTGTCTTTGTCCTTTCATCACACCCTGTTCCTGCTCCCACGTTCGGCGAAGTGCTGCCATCGGACTATCAAAGAATGACAGAACCACGGGCCCCGATCTGTAGGGGGAATTATAATAACGAGAATCTTTGAGTCGAGAGTCTTTTGGTGTCCAGACATATGTTTAGGATTAGAAAAATATGTTTACATGCCTATGGAACTGGAGTGGCTTATATGGAGAATGGTGTAAGACTCATTGTTGGATTATGAGGCTAACTTTCCCCTATTGAAACATACTTTTGTGTCAGTCAACCACAACCTCATTCATAATCATCGCCTGGAAGCAGAGAATTTTCCCTGTAGAATAAAAGACTCATGTTCGTAAAACACCATCTCTGAAACAGGAGGAGATGCCTTTAAGGAGGTAAGATATATGACAGACGGTAGCAAGTCCCTTTATCCAACCGGGAACCTCGCAAACATGGGCAAGCGTGTCGCTCAGGGCTTGCGCGCACATTAACGCTAACGTGTTTTAGTGTCATAGCTATAGCAGCACGGTGATCAAAACTAACGAATAAGCCCAGGCGTTGAAGTCGCTCCTGATTCTGCTGGACAGGAGCTACTTAGACTTAATCAGAATTGACAGGGAGGTGCTGATGAAACGCGTTTGCTTTCCAAAAAAGAGAAGAAACAAATGTAAATACGCCTGGCGCTAAAATTCAACTCAATATGTCAGCTAACGGATGCGCTGTCATTTGAGCATTTTCTACGCCTTTCTGTTAGCGTTCTGCTTGTTAGTCTCTTCTCAAACTTCAGTGTTCTTCGCTGGGAAAAAAAAGGTGAGACTTCCAATGAGGCGGGATGTCACGGTGCTCGTGTGGATCGGCGTGCAGCTGGACTAATTGACAGTCTGTTCAAGCATTCCCTTCTGCGGGGACAGGACGCGGAGACAGGACAACCGTTGCCATGGAACACATTTGTCTCGAATCGCCACGGAAACGGAATCTGACTGTAATACGAATTGACAACTGAGAGGCAAGTGAGGGGGGCAGATTTTAAACAGGAAAAGCTGGTAATAAACATTCAGTTTTCTTCTTTTAATTGGAATCTCAGCTTGTACAGCAAAGGGAAAGTGACATTCAGAGGGGACCAGGGTAGGAGGCGGCTGCGATATTATTTCATATTGAGTGGAAATACTGAGCAACTGAGCTGGGGTGACTTGTTGGGTCTGACCACAAAGTATACAGCCATTGCAGTGTTCAAAATGTACAAGACGGTGTTTTACTTCTTGTTGTAACTTGTCCAACATTTTTTCCTGTTTTAAATAAAATAGAGCATGTTGTTTCAAGTAACAAGAGAGGGTTCTTTTTAATATATATACTCCTGCTGTGAATTGAATAGACACACACACACACACGCACAGGTCTGTAATTACATCTTCGTGGGGACTCTCCATTCATTTCTGTGGAGGAAACTCTAATCCCAACATGACGACCTTAATCCCTACCCGGTCCTAACCTTAACCATAAGTAACCAAACTAAATATGAGACTTTTTGCATTTTTACATTTTTGATTGCATTCACAGATCTTTGTGGCGACCTGAAAAATGGTCCCCACAATAAACAGGTTTTGATTACATTGTGGGGGACACTTGATCCCCACAATGTAATATAAACCTAATCCACACACACACACACACACACTTCTGTCATGCATTCTTTGAGGTCTTCTTATCTGCTCGTCACTCTTGAAGGTGTGACGTCTAAATGTCACACATCATCATTTTGGACTTCATATTAACAGAGAATCTTTGAAGAGCTGGTAAACTGCTAAATTGCTGAAGCATTTAGCATGTCCATAACATTCTGTATGTACTCAAAAAACTTCGCCATATTTTGCCTGAGGTTCTCCCTTCTGCTCTAGAGACCTTCCCTGGAGATAGGAAGCCTGCTTTATGATTATTCTGACCCGTTTACAGTTAACATGCTGGGGGGGGGCAGCTTTTGTAAACCCCCTCCAACCCTCCCCCCCCCCCTCACTAAAAACTGATGAAGTACAATCTAATCACACTAATTTTCTAAATTTTAATAAAACAACAATTATATACATTATTTATCTGGAGGTCAGTATGCCCACATTCCTACATCTGTGGCAATTAAAGTCATACTTTTAATACTGGGAGCATTTTCATGGCAGCTTATACATCTGGGGGCAATTAAAACACGAGTTCACATCTGGGCCAATTTCAGGAGTTTTTACATTTGGGGTAATTAAACATCCGTCTTTACATTTGGAATAATTATGCACACAGACTTAAATCCTGGTATCAAGTCTCCAGATGCTTCTACATCTGGGGCAAACATCTGCTTTGGTGTCACAGGAAATTATATACATACATTTTACATCTGGGGCAATAAGCCATCTGCTATTACATCTGGGGTAGTTATGCATCTGATTTTACATTGGGGTGAATATACACCTGCTTTACATATGGGGCAGCTACCTGTCTGCTAATCAGTGGTATATAAAAATCTGCTTTTACATCTATGACAATTATACAACTGATTTTACACTGGGGTAAATATAAATCTACTCTTTGCATCTGGGGCAATTACCCATCTGCTAATACATCTGGGATACATATACATCTGCTTTTACATGTAGGGTAAATGTATAGATATGCTTTTACATGTAGGGTAAATGTATAGATATGCTTTTACATGTAGGGTAAATGTATAGATATGCTTTTACATGTAGGGTAAATGTATAGATATGCTTTTACATGTAGGGTAAATGTATAGATATGCTTTTACATGTAAGGTAAATATACATCTGTCATCTGCTTTTACATTTGGGGTAAATATTAACGTTTTTGCATGGCTTGAGTGCAAACATCACAGGGTAGGTCCATAGTAAAGGAAGAGGAACAACACTAAAGTGTTTATGTAGCATGTAGGTGTCATTCTGCAGAGTCACCCTGATCCTTCTCTTTAGATACAGTGGGGAGCGATTTCACTGAATTAGTCAGAATCCCAATTTTTGTTTTTCTTTATGCTGTATTTTTACCTCAAAGCATCCATACGGTTTCCTAAAACAGATCAAGTTACAGATCCAGTTTCAAGGCTATAGCACTTGAGATCAGAACCCATCACCTCCATGCTGAACGTGTTAGCTTGTTAGTTAGTTGTTGCTTGTTAGTTTTTTTCTCTTGTACTAGGTCAGAAATGACCACAGTCACAGCAGACCACAGAAACATCAGCCTTTACTCTTGTTGCTGTCATCCTAGCCCAACCTGCCTGAGTGTCATAAAACTGACCCCATGCTGTGTTGCTCCAGATAGAAGCTAGTGATGCATTATGGGAGTGAGAAGGCATGCAAGTGAGATGCCGTGAATTGCAAGGGCGCCGCTGGAATCCATCCCAGCCGCGGGCCCAGGTTTCTAGCACCCAAACTAGTGGCATCCTGACAACCAATCAGGGTCTCCAAGGTCCCCTTAAGTTGCAAATGGGTGAGGCCTGACAGCATTGCAGGCAAGCAACAGGAGATGAAATAGCTGACAGATGGGAATGGAGAATTCCACTCACACTTGTTAAATAATGAGCTGATAGAAGTCATGTTTGCATTAAGGTCATGTGACAGCAGCTGGTTTCCTGATACCCACATCTGTAAAAACAAGGAAGTGTTTTTATTTCAACCCAAACGAAAAAAATCTCAATTTCATCTAAGAAAAGAGGCATATCAGAACACATTATCTATTTCATCCACTTTCCCTTCTCTGAAATTGATGTTTGGTTTAAAATGTTTTTTTGCACATCTCTGCATATGTCGTGAATTTAGACTCTGGAGGGGTAAAGGTTGTAATAGGCAAAATAGATTTTAAATCCCGTGGGAGCCAAAATGAGGATCCCAGCTGCCAGAAGTCCATTTGGGCTCTTCTCGAGTCTGTAATTAAAGTCGGCTGGGACTGGATCAAAAATGTCTAAGAGCTGCCCGGTTTTTCTTCACTGTGTCCTGCAATTACATTTGGATGAACAGATGACTTCATCCACGTCTGCTGTTTTTTTTTGTAATTCTAGGAGAATCGCCAAACAGACAGATCCCCCGATCGTTCAAAGGCATCTTTGAGGCCCTGTTGAGATGCAAACAGGGGCCGCATTCACCTGAGGTACAGTCAACTCTCTGTGCCTTTTCATAAAACCATTCATGGGAAATTGCAGCTATACATCTTTTCCATACAATAGATCTTCACACTGGTGCAAGAAGAACAAATAGGTCACCTGATGTTCTGTTAACACATTTCCCAGAGGAAACAATCACAGAATTTGCCGGAAATCTGCTGAAGGTATTCTCCGAGGGTAAATTTCCCATTGCTTATATTGCATATCAAAGTTCTGAATGAGTCTGAAGGTAAGAAGCAAATTTAGCCGCACTGCAAGGGACACAGTTTAAGAACCAAACGTTTCATGACCAGTGGAATTGGTCAGTGGCTTGATGGGTTAGGATGTTTTGTTTGTGACCAGGAAGATTCCGGTTCAAATCAAATAATGTTAAGCTTGGAGCCTTAATCAAGGCCCTTAGCCCCCCAATGGCTCCAGGGACCCTCTGACCCTGCGTTCTCTCAACTTGCATGTTGCTTTGGAGAAAACTGCTAAAATAATAAAATACAAGCCATAATAAATGTTTTGTAGACAGAACGCACTCCAGAGATTAATCTGAATCTCAACTTGAGGAAATAATTTATTCAATCAATCATCACTCTATAAAATTTAAGAACAGCATTGGATTTATTTATTTATATGTTTGTTTCAGAAATTTTGATGCATATAGCAGCAAGGTGCATAAATAGTACAAGTATATAGTACAAAATTAAGACAAAGTGCAAAGATGGAACACATAGTGAAAACATGCAAACATAGTGAGAACATTTCTAGAATGTTCCATGGTCAAAGTGACTCCTGTGAAGCATATATTTACTTTTTTGCTTTAAGATAAAGCATATTTCATTGATCCCAGAGGGAAATTATGATGCATACAGCAGCAAGGTCTGTAAATAGTAAAAATATATAATGCAAAACAAAGACACAATGCAAACAAGTAAACATAGTTCAAACTAAATTTTATTATTTTTGGGATGTTGTGAAGGCACATCACTTCAGCACTTCATTTACCTATTTATTAGTTTGTTTTGAGATTAGATCTACTTCATTGATCCCAGGGGGAAATTCCGATGCATACAGAAGCAAGGTCTGTAAATTACAGATGCAAATAGTGCAAAACAAAGAAAATGTGCAAAGACGTGTAGGTATAGTGCAAACCAGCAAACACAGTGCGATTTTTCCGGGATGTTCCGAGGGCAGGGCGACTCCCGTGAATCCCCGCTGGAAAAGCCTCCCCAACGTGCCAATGTGGGACGGCTCAGGTGCCGACTTCCGTGTCACCTCTCTACGAGAAGAGCCCCTTCACCATGTCCTCAGACCTATTTCAAGAAGCGACTGACACCGTAGGAGCCTTCTGTAGCTAGCGGACGAAGTGATGCTGAACGATACTGATGGCCGCATTTCTTCTCCTCTTCTGGCATGCGCGGTTTCCTGTGCCGGGAGAGTGGTATAATGACTGAGGTTACGAGTGAGGTGGAGATGCGAGAATGACGGCCAGCTAGCTACTCCGAATGGCAGCTCCTCCCATTAAGCAGATGCGGTCGGTCCAGCTGTGGTTGGGCCCCTCAAACGCCGCTCCATCCTGACGGACGTGTCATTTCCTGTCCCGGTGCCACACGGAGAACCGCGAGGTGTCCATTCCCGCGAACCAAAAAAAAAAAAAAAAAGATCCGTTATCCTTCTTGCTCCTGTCTGTTTCTAATTCTGGGGATTTACAAACCCTATCATCTGTCATTCCAGATTACTGTCTTTGAGCTTGAATTAGAAAACGTGGAGAAATCAAAGGGTGTCACAGTGTTCTAGGGTGTGTGTGTGTATGTGTGTGGGTTTGTGTGTTATGTATATATGACATTGTGGGGACCATTTTTTCAGTCCCCACATGGAGAAACTCAATTTTATTAAAATCTGAGACTGCAAAAACTCAAAATTGTCAAAAGTCTTGTATTCTGTTTGGTTACTTATGGTTAAGGTTAGGGCTGGGTAGAGGTTAGGGTTGTTGTATGTTTGTGTGTATTTGTGTGTGTGTGAGCATGTGTGGCTGTTTGTGTGAGCGTGTGTGTACTGTATGTGTGCGTGCGTGTTTGTGTGAGCATGTATGGCTGTTTGTGTTAGGGTGTGTTTGTGCATGTGTGTGCGTGTGTGTGTGTGTGTGTGTGAGCGGGTTTACCTATCCTTATGAGGACATAATGTCCCCATAACGTGATAAATATCCATTTTTTTTCCCTTATGGGGACCGGTTTCCTGGTCCCCATAAGAGAAAACTCTATTTTATAAAAATCGGTGACTGCTATGAAAAAACTAAAAATGCAAAAACTCTTGTATTTTGTTAGGTTACTTATGGTTATGGTTAGGGCAGGGTAGGGGTTAAGGTTGTCATAGTTAGCGTTAGCATTTTTCCCATTGAAATGAATGAGGGGTCCCCATAAGGATATGTTTACCCTACATGTGCGTGTTTGTGTGTGTGCGTGTTTGTGTGAGCATGTGTGGCTGTTTGTGTGAGGGTGTGTGTATGCGTGCTTGTGTGTGTGTTTGCACGCGCGCTTCATGTTTCAGGGGAGCAGCTATTATGATTTCTGTTTGTCAGACAGAACACATTCTGTGTTTCTGCTCGTTGAAATGCTGGTCCTGCTAATTAGTAATGTTCACACAATCAGAACTTACAGGGAAATGTAAGCCACTAGCTGGATGGGTGACGGTAGAAGGAACGAAGGAAGAAAGGAAGGAAGGAAGGAAATTCATCTGTTAACTAACCAATCAGAACCAGTGTGATCTATGCAGTTCCTGATGATAAATGCTGGTAGCATTAACCCAGTTTATTAGCTGAGTACGATCACATACACACAGAGAATTTGTCTCCAGCTGCCAGTAGCTCGATTACAGTACATACAGCAGATACACACACAGTTAAGGCAAGATAATGCTCACATACAGTCCAGATGATACATATACATTGTGCATGTGCAGATGTGGAATGCGCAAGAAGTTCCAGAATGCATCTCAGGGCAAGGAATATTGAAATTGCTACAGTATGTACAACACAACAACTCCAGTCAGTTCTGTACAACAATGAGGTATTGTGTGGTAATCAGAATCAGAATAAGAAAGATCTTTATTGGCCAAGTGTGTTAAACATACACGGAATTTGTCCTTGGTATGTGAGTGTATCCTGATAACAAGTAAGACACTATTCAATTATGTACACCTGACATTCTACACATAATTATAACAGCAGACCGTCTACCCGCAGACAGAAGCTGCATGGGATGGAGGTAAAGGTGGAATAAATCAGTACAAAAAATGTATGTGAATATGGGGAAACTGGGGTAGAGTCATTGTGACTAGGGGGGGTTCAAGGTAAAATGTATCCATTTTATATGTGCAAGATAAAATATATCCATTTGAAATGCCATTTGCAAAAAAATGTGGACATCAAGGTGACTGCAGAGACTCTTCAGTGACAACCAGATTTATCCGGTACGAAAGCAGCTGCCGTTTCTGTGTAACGTAACATCTTCAGACTGGCAGTGTGTATTTTCCAAAACGGCACACTTTCTCCAAACAGCGAGAGTGGAAAGGGTAACACCTTAATCGACAATAGAATCTCACATTTACACTACAGTCACATGGAGAAAGCGGGATACATTCGGTATGACATCTGACAGAGGCATAAAACAGCGTCAGTTTGCACTTTAGAAACACTGGTTAATCTCAGTGTTACCATGGAAATAAAAAACCCGGTGTCACATCGTAACTTCTTGTCTTTTTTCCAAGGAAAAACCTAAATGATCTGAGTCTTTAATTTGACTCAGAATAGCGAAAACGAGTCATCTGGACAATTAAACTGTTAACTGAGAGGCACCTCCCATGTTTCATATGTTTTCAGCATATACCCATAAATAGATTATACTGATTTTTGTGATTTAATCATTTTTATCAGCTTATTAAAAGCAGGCAATGCCATCTGTTATGAGAAGATTTACATGTGTGCATACATGTAGAGATGAGAAATGTGAGATATATTATTGAACTTTAATGTTACATTTATACCGTATAGGTATTGTTTCTTGGTAAACAGTAGCTTTTCTAACAGTAAGGGAAAGGTACAGGTCATTAACTCTGGTTTTAGCTGATCTGTAGGTAATACAGCAGGGTCCGTTTGCTCAGTAACTGACTTTATATAGTGCCTGATTAACTGTCTTTATATAGATTTATTTTCATTATATTCACTGATATTGAATGTTGCATTACCCTGGTAATAATACAACTTTTCAAAAACCTCAAAAATGTACAATCTTACTAAAACAATATTTTTTATTAAATACTCATTTCCCAGCAGACCGAATGAAATAATAGCTTCCAGTCCCGATCCCCATTCCTGCTGGAAAACAAAGGCGACCTCAAACCATTGGTCTTTATTTAATATGAACCTGCGCATAAATAATGGTCAAATGATGTTATCATGCTTGAATTAAAAAAGCAACATATTACAGCGGATGATGTCATTGAAGTACATTGTAAAACGAAAAAAAAAAAAAAGAACTGATATTGTTGGTAATAATCCTGCATCAGGAAATGCCTTTGCAGTGAACAGAAGAGTCTGTTTTTCTGCTTACCACAAATATTTCCTGAAGGTCTGTCAACTGGAAAGTAACTTTGCTGTCTCTGTTCTCTGAATCTGAGAACTTGCGGCACTGAGGATGCCAACCCTCCACAGTCCTGGGTCCTGTAGGCAATCATAATTGTGTTTCTACTTGGATTTTATTCTTATAATTTGTTCATCTGTCGTCATCACATAAATGTACTAGACTTCCATCCAGCTGCATCTGAGAATCAAAATCGTCATCCATATGGCATTGTGGGCATGTATGCATATCGTATATAAGTATCATTTTTCTGCTGATTTGAATAGTTGTCTTATTAGGTTCTTGCCTTGTTTGGAAGACACTGTGTAGCTCTTGCTCCAGTACTGCTTACACTTGTTGTACCTGGACATTCACTGGAAGCTCATTCTTGCTGCACTTATGTCCAGTTGATACCTTGACATCTGTATATTTGTAATGTGCTACATGCATCAGTTTTGAGAGAAGCACAGCAACAGCCACCAGAGTCTTTACCAAGGGTAATGTAAATATCTGAACCTGACACGTTAGTGTTGAAGGTAATTGACATTCATTCTGCATCCCAAATCCTTATCTGTCTGTGGTAAACAGGTGATCAATTAATAAGTATAATCGTGTTCAGAGTTCTACTTTCATTGTGATGTCACCATCACCCTCAATTGCCATCAGGTTGCCACAGACATCCGTTGCTTAACGCTACTCTTTTACTCTAGCAAGGACGAAAGAAGAAAAGACATCGGGTTTCAGTCATAATCCTTGGTTTTCCATGAGTAAACATTGGGGTAATGACCTGCTCAGTGGGCGCGCCTTGTGAATTTCTTCATGGAAGACATTTGTGAGATGCTGGGGTACTAGAAGTTTCCGCCATTAATGTCATTATCCCATAATGCCATTTTCTCAAAAGGTTTAAAAAAATCTTGAACTATACAAATGTTGTCATTCTTCTCTATTTCAACAGGAATCTGTCCAGGGAGCCACTCTCTTTCATGTTCACGGTCTACTTTTTGTGGTCTTCAAATCCCAGGAGGGGAACTGTAGTTGTACCTTTTATTTGGCCATTTTGCCTAATTTGTTTCAACAAATGTCTATATAAGGAAAACAAAGAACCTTTTAAAAAACATGAAGTCAGCACATTTTTATTATTATTTTAAACACCACAGTTATAAAGCATTTAGAAAAAATAAATTAATTTGTTTTCTTTTCTTTAGTCTTTCTTACTGTGTGTTGAAGAAATTGGATGGCAAAATCATAAAATATTTGTATAGCTGAAATTCTGAAGCCTAATGACTAAATTCACATTTACTGCTAAATGTAGACTAGCTTTAGTCGATATTACACTTCTTTGAAATTATTATGTAAATCAATCATTCTGGCACAATGTACAGTTTAATATTCTACCTTTGATAACAGGTTTGCTGTCTGGGTAACATATTAAATGAGCAGGTGAAAGTTATTCATTTGATCTCCGTTGTTGGGCTGAATTCAAGCACAAAACTTCACTATGAAACCAAATCGTATATCATTTCCTGCATAATAAAAGTAGTTATGCTTCCCTTAAAATACACATCAGTGGGCCTGTAAATCACACTACAGTTACAAAAGCAGGCTAAACATTGATTTTGTAGTGAAAATGGCCCTAACACGGTGCATTTCATGTTCTAAAGCAAACTGTCCATACAGCCAAATTTAGGCTGCAAGCTTCCTCAGCCAGTCAGACAGACAAAAACACTGGTTTTCTTTTTCACCAGCCCAGAAATATTTCCGTGATGACAGTGAAGATGTAAACAGACGTAGATTGCCTCCACACTTTCTCATGCACCAACATGATCACGCCGAGTCTGATTCAATGCTAAGATGCAGTATAGAACTTCAGATATATTTATGCGTAATAATACAAAACAGATGAATGTTTACACATGGAATGTATTACATCTGTTTACTTGCATTGAAGGCATCGTGTCTATTGCAATAAAATGGGTATAACATGCTAAAGATTAGCCAGGTGACTGCTAGCTTTGTTAGTTTTTCATGGCATATTGCATCCTAAATTTATAAATAAAACTCTCCCAGACATCTTTGTTCTCCAGCCTTTTCTCATTTTCTTGTTGCTTATGTACAAGAAAACTCATATATCAGTTGTTCCAGTTGACTTTTGGCATCATTTATACAATAGTCAACATCTGCAAAAGATATTGCAGAAAGCAAACCTTGTTAATGCAGATCTGGAATGGTGCAGTCGGGGGGCGGATTGGTGGCTCTGAGGCTATGGATCTGCCCCAGGAATCATGCAGACTGGTGTGGTGCTGAGGTATGAGCCACTGCACGGCTGCACTCAGGAGCTCCTCCCTGAGGTGGTTGGTCATGTGGTGGGTGCAGCAATGCACTGCAGTCAACATGTGGTCTTTACCTCCTCTTCCAGTTGACTGACAACCTCACAAACATCACTCACCAATAACCATCATTAAACCGTAGTGGTTTTTACAAACTTAACACTGGTAACTTATTACTGTTTAGATAAACTAACAACAAGCTTGAATGAAGACTAAATGAACTTAAAGCTTTTGTAGTTATAGAAATTTAATAATAAGAATCAGAGAAGATGGGCACCTTCCGTCCAGGGCTCAGTTCATATTACTCGGGTCGCATAAATGAAGCCATTAATCTGAAGAAAACGCTGGGAAATCTGAAGCTATGAAATTTTCTATTTTAACCAAAATGCCTAATGCAGTTCTTCGTCTTTTTGGCATCATTTCTACAATAGTCAACAACATCTGCAAAAATATTGCAGAAAGCAAATTTTGTTAATGCAGATGTGGAATGGTACAGTCTGGCTTTTAGGACAGGGCGTTTTGAGGTCACCCTGGACAGACCTGTAGAGGTCAGGGCTTAGCAGCTGTGGTGTTTACCACTGCCCAAACACGCATTTGCATTTGCAGTGAGGCCCCCTGTTGGCCACAAACAGTCAATACACTCAATATTAAATAAATGGGTTCCTTATTTAGTAAATGTTAATGTAGCATGTTCTGCTAACCAACCAGCTAGCTAGCAAGGATCTTGTGCCCTACTTGCTAGCTATTCATTTTAGCTTTTGAAACATCCTGTAGCACAGCATTTCACTAACAACTCAAAGGTCATGGGTGTAATTTCAGGCAGGACAGACAAACTGTAGCCCTTCACTTTACTGTAAGTTGCTTTGGATAAAATTTTATTTTGAATATAATTCAATGTATTTTATTTATATAGCGCATTTAACAACAGTCATTGTCACAAAGCACTTTACATAAAACCGGCCCGAACCCCCACCAAGCAAGCCTGAGGCGACAGTGGCAAGGAAAACCTCCCTCTAGCAGGAAGAAACCTTAAGAGGAACCTAGACTTGGAAGGGGACCCCCATTCTCCTCTGGGCGACCGGGGAGCATGAAAATGTCTAAATGGGTGCATGAAAATGTGTAAAAGCATCATAAAAAAAAATATTAATGGGGGGGAAATGTGACTTTTCGAGTGGGGCTGCTGAAACAACACAACTGTGGACATGCCACTCAGGTTGTAATCACCATAACCCGGCCTCCACGGTCCTGCGACTCCAGCTAGGTGGCGCTCTATGGTGAGCTGGCAGTGTGGGTCAGGGCGCCCCCATTGCATCCCTTTATGCCAGGGCTCCAAGCCAGTTGAGACCCAAATGAAACAGCAGTTAAACTCAGAACACCACCCTAACTGTCCGCAGCTGAGCTAAAAATAACTCAGCTTGGGACCATGCACCAGCCCATAATAGTAATGCAAAGAAAATCTTTTTAAAAGAACTGCTACACATAATCCAGGCCCAACCATCCAAGAATTCTCTGAGGTTCCATGGAAAAATCCAGGCTTCCCCAGAATCAAAGAGTCCATGATTGTTCCCACAACAAGCCAAAAATGCATTCATTTACATCACATTTACATTTACAGAACTTTGTTTAGCATATAACTTTCTTCAAAGCAATGTGAGGCAAATAGCACATTACAAACACACAGCTGTGAAGGTGGCAACTGGGTATAAGTGCAGCCAGGCTGAGCTTCCAGTGAATGTCCAGGTACAAGTGAAAGCAGTACTGGAGCAAGAGCTACACAACAAGCTTTAACAAAACAAGAACCTACCAAGACTATTGCTCAAGGTGCAGCATTAAGAGCATTCAGGGAACCTGCAGTGGTGTAGACTAGTAGAGGTGTTCCTGGAACAGATGGGTCTTGAGTCATTCTTGAAGGTGGGGAGGGAGGCTGATGAATGGATGTGGTTCCGCATCTCATTCCACCACCGGGTAACCACAGGATACGCATGAACATACCCCAAAATTCTACCCCTTCCCTTTCTCTGTCTGTAAGGAATCTCTGTCTCAGGCTTTTTCAGAGTCACTGTCGGCTCCCTGTCAGCCCCTACCGACGACTCTGCGTGATGCCGGCTCTGGTGACAGGAACGCCGGGGCAGCGGCACCAGCAGGCCTCACGCCGGCGTCCTCCACACTCCTGTTCGGTGGAAGATTAATTGTGCAAATCGAGCGTGGCACATTTACGAATTTTACATTTACAAAGATGTGCGATGTGCTCAGATGAAAGGCCGGAGGGAGAGTCAAGGGAATGATTCATTGGCAGCAGCAGCAGCTGATGATCACTGTACGTCTGCAAAACAAACTCCATTTACTATGGGACAAACCAAGGCCTTATACACTACTTCTGTTTGTTCTCTGTGGGAAACCAACTTTATTAAGTGAAATGACGGAATTCATTCATTCAAGCAGATTTTAGAAGTTGGCAATGACTGTCTGTAATACTCAAACTGTCATTTTAAATAGTTACATCTCAATTTGGTAGAAGAAACTGCACATCAGGAACATCATAGCTGCTTAGCTCCTCAGACTGGACAAAATCAGGTGATGACTAAGTATTTTAAGTAAAAGCGTTAAAACAGTTGAGAAAGTTCGAGTTAATTATTCACAGGGATGCCTGGCCTTTTTAGTATTGTATTTCAGACTTGCAAAAAATACCAATAGCAATGATAAAGGTCAGAAGAGAATGACCAGACTTGTTAAAGCTGACAAGGCCACAAATGCAAAAACAACAATTCAGTACAACAGTGATGTGCAGAAAGCTCTTGCCCTACAGTCATCTAGCCTAGAAATGCTTCAGAAGGGTTACCTAATGTACGCTTCTCTTATATCTCTGCTTGACTCTCTTCATTGGCTCCCTATTGGCACGTACATCAAGATCAATTCCATGGTTCTGGCTTTCAGAGCCATAAATGGACTGGCACCAATCTGTCCCCTTAAGACCTCCTTATGTCCCTTCCCACCCCCTTTGGTCAGCAAGCCAACGTCGCTTGGAACTCCCTTCACCATGTGAGAAGCGTTTCTTATGTGTGCTTCCCCGACGATGGAATGAGCTGCTGCCTCACATCCAATCATCAGACTTTCTTCCCACCTTCAAGAAACACCCCAAAGACCCACCTATTCCAGGAACATCTCTACTAGATCACACCACTGCACCTTCCCAGTATGATCTCAGTGCTGCACTTTGTCTTATTAGGTTCTTACTTTTCTTTGGGAAATGTTGTGTAGCTCTTGTTCCAGTAGTGTTCACACGTGTTACTGGGCATTCGCTGGATGCTCAGCATGACTGGATTTATGCCTAGTGGATTCCTTGACAGCCAAACATCTGTAATGTGCTACTAGCCTCACATGTGCATCACTATGGATGGAACTGTCTGTTAAATAAAGTAAAATGCAAAATGCAAATGCAATAAAGTGGACCATGAGCCAATGACATTTAAACCTGTGGTCCGTTTATAATCATCGAATAATTATTATTTGATTGTTTAATCAGATATTTAACCTTTATTGGTTTTTTTTCTTGTCCACAAGGCATTAGCATTTTCAATGTCATAAAAGAGAAAAATACAATGACACATTTTTTTCTCCATTTAAAAGCAAAAATGCTTAAGTTGCAGTCATTGCAGATGCTTGAATAGTGGAAATCATGTGACCTGAGTCACCTGATCAGCATTTGTAGCATAGTTTTCAGGTGGTGGGATTCTGACCTAGTTCTGTAGCCCTAGGCCTGTTGTGATATTGACCAAAGCACTTAACTGGAGTTATTTCCTTAAATTATATGTCTCTATAACAGGGACTTAAAATATGATATGCTAGCCTTTTTGGATAAATACACCTGTCAAGAGGCCAGATTAAACTTGAGAGCTGTAAATCATGAGTGATGTTTACTGACAACTGAATTAATCTATTTCAGTATAACATGAGTCAGACATATTTCTGCAAAGAAAGTAATTGGAAAAAGCTGATGTTTCTGGTTGTTCCGCAACAAATACAAAACAGAGACATTTGGAACAGATCTGGTTTTAGCGAGTCTGAGTCATTCCCCAATTATGTCCTTTCAGTTCCAAAGACATGAGTGTCTTATGGTCTGGAATGCTTCTTTACTGCATTTGAAAATTGCATAAAGAAAACAAATACAGTGCTTTCCCAAGGTCTAATTAATGAATTCCGCTGGAAAGGAAATCAGGACATTGCATCTTTCTCAATGGAGGTCTTTACTAGTCATTGCATCCTTCATATATTGTAACTGACGATGGGAATTAGCATTTGGGAAACATTGTCTCAGATACCCTAAATAGTTACACTGGTGACAAGTCTGCAGAGAATCAGATGAGGGTTATTCTATGTTTTTGCTTCGGTGTTTTATATGTATATATATGGACATTTTCATTGGGGGGGGGGGGGGGGGGGAGTAAATTTAAACATGCACAAAGTGAAACAAAACAGGGACCAAAGCATGAAGTTTCACTTTCACAATTTTAATGCATGCAAATTGTATATAATCGCACAGCATTATGCATAATTGGACAGTAGTGTAATAATTGTCATTTGATAAATATGATACCCAATATTAAGGATGTTTCAATACATGACTTAATGAAATGGTATTTGCAGGCATTGAGAGACATATTAAATCATCTTCTGTGGGTGTTCTTTTTTTCTGGAAGTATATTGGTTTTTGTGCTTCGGGGCAGAGGTCACCTTATACCCCATATTCCAGCCACTTATCCAGTTCCAGAGCCTATTCCAGGCAGTACAAAGCACAGGGAGGGATAGGGATGGAGCATTTTGGGGCATTTACCCAAGTGCATGTATTTGGGCTGCAAGAGGAAATACATTCACCAGAGGGAAAGAGCACAAACTTCACACACAAGGTAGGGCTGGGATTCAAACCCACAACCCCAGATGCATAAGACTACACTTCTACCCACCCATCCACTGTGAGCCAAGTAACATGAAAGCCAATCCATACTTATTTCAACCATTTGTTTTTGAGTCAAAATTAAAAACAATGAAGAAATTAAAAATAAGGAAAATGTTCCTGCTCAACACACAAGCCAAAGTTTTGACTCTCAGAGACCCTAAACCCCAGAAGGCACAGACTGCCAAAATCATGGCTCGTGGTTCTTATACCTTCCAAAAAATTGCACCTCATTCCAGCTGATTCCGAAACAAGCTCAGGAAGGGCTACTACCACGAGTTACTGACAGGAGCGCCCTACAGACCGAGAGGCAAAATCGTGAATTACTACAAACCAAAAAACAATAGTGGAGATCATTTCAAACCACAATCTTCAAATAGTCATTCCATAAGACTTGTCTTTTTATACGGTTGTCCCCTGTGACTTACATAGTTCTGGCTGCTTTATGAAGATCCAGCATCTCTTTTCAAGGTTATTTAATCTCCATGCTGTCCTCCCCTCTCTCTCTGCAGAAGTGGTTATTAAAAAATGCCACTGTATGGGGGGCTATGTAGTTCAATGTATTCTAACAGAGGGACATGTGTAGCTGTATAATCACATAGGTAAGGAGAACATGCCGATTATAGTGCATTGCTGCATCCACCACACGAAGAACCACCTCAGGGATGAGATCCCAAGTGCAGCTGATACCTCAGCACCACACCAGTCCAAATGGACCAGTGGCTGGAGTGACAATCCTGCCACCAACCCCCAAGTTTCTCCCTGTAAGTTGGAGGACCTCCTTATAGGGCTGGATGTAGATTAATGTCACACCCAGGATGAAGCAATTGCAGGTCAAGGGCTCAACAGAGTAAGATCACTCCTGGCATTCATGGGATTCAAACCAGCAACCTTTCAATTGCGGGCACAGATCCAAAGCTAAAGAGCCACCACTCAAGCTGTGTATTTATGTAAATTAATTTGATGTCTTTTCTCTGAGCGATTCATGGCATCTCTTGTATTTGATCACACAATCATTGTATAAATTATGATGCATAGATGAGTAGGTGGAAATTACTGGAAAAGTGAGAGACACCCGTTGATGACATCAAGTATGATGACCGTTTCGTTTTTCAGTTCCAGACATTTCCATGTGTGTCCGGCATGTATGAATTTTAAAAGAGAAGATAAAGTGTAGCAACTTTCCTGATCAGACAAGCCTTGTGGATGTCATAGCAAATAACATAATAGCTGTAGCACTTTGTAGCCAAAAACCATTACATTACTTTTTGGCATAAAATAAAACATTTTCCCTCTAATGGTCTTTCATACCTGGTCCAGAGATGATTTCAGATCCAGCGTTGAGTGTTACATCAGTTCCATTCTATTAGGAAGAAAATTGTTTGTTTTTGTATAAAAGCACATTATTTTGAACAAATTATTTGCTGCAGTATGAGGAAAAATTATCGCAGAAACATATTTCAAATTAAGTGCTGCAAACCTCAAGAGAGGTTTTTTACGGGGAAAAAAATAGCCAGAAATGCATGGTGATTCTTACAGTTGGTAAATAATCTGGCATGAAGATAACATGACAGAGTTTAATAGCATTTATTTATCCTTTATTTTACTCCAGGTATTCTTCGTGTGATTATAGCGGCACAGGCCCAGAACTTTCCCAGAACAATGAGCAACACGATTCCATTGGAAAGACAAAACTTGTGTGCAATTACTGTTTCCATGTAAATGACCCTGAAGCAGCGCTGAATATTATTTTCTGAGAAATGTTTATTTTACTACCGCTGTCAAGGTCATCTATCATGCATTCGGATGGAATCGCTCGTGTTCAGAATGTTGATTTATAAATGGAACGGAAAGCAGCCCGATGAGGTAGTCGGCTGCTTTGGTGGGCACCCATCATTGTAAAATGAGCCCTGTGTAACGTATTATTCATGTAAGTGCAAGCGCATACACACACAAAGACACATAGATGGAAAAAACACTTATGTGTGGGACAGTGCTTTAAAAGCTGTATCTCCAGTTTCTAGGTACTGGGTGCTTGGTCGGTAGTTGTCATTGGCTGACACCCAGGCATCCTGATTATGTCAGGACCTAGCTATAGGTGTCCAAAGTGTGCCTGTCTGAAAGGCTGAGAGTCAGGACCCAAGAACAGAGCGGGGAGTGAAGAGCAGAGTCACATGAGTGCAGCTTATGTGGTCAGCGAAGTCATATTCAGGATTCATAAAAGTACCGACATTTCAGTTCTGGCCTATAAGAAAGATGCTTCCTCTGTTTAGATAGGGCCCTTCCATAAATGATATGCAAAAACTATAGAAAGTATTGTTGTTAAAAAACATTGCCCTCTAGTGGATCGGTGGACTCCTAATAGCAAGATAAAAGGTAGATGGATAATGTGTCACCTATGGCTTACTCACTGGGGGCTTTGGGTGGGGATGCTGTAAAGCGCTTTGGGACAATGTAATGTTGTGATAATGCGCTATACAAAAATAAATTTGTTGTTGTTGTTGTAATGTATAAAATTCTGTAAAATGCACTGTGAAATGATGTATGGGCATGAAAACATGGCTATTGTTTGCCAGTTCAAACTTAAAAGATAAGCTTTCATACCCACAACCAAAAATGTATGCTGGCCAATATAACATACATTCCTAAAATGAAAACAGATATCAGAATCCATAGGCAGGTGCTTATAAAGGTTCAAAGTATTGTACAATTTGCTGAAGCGTTCCATAAAATATCTATTTAAAGTAATAAAAAAATTACAAATCCGGGCTACACATGCAGGATGATGCTAGAAGTGATGTATGCCTCAGCGGGTTAGGGCTCTGTGCCCATGATAGGAAGTTTATTAGTTCACATCCCGTGGTTAGCAGAGTGATGTCACCATGGGGCCCCTGAGCAGGGCCCTTAACCCCAATCTCCTCAGGTCCTGACTGACCCTGCTCTCTCTTGGTTTTACATGACTTTGTGTAAGTGTCTGTTAAATGAGTATCCCTAAATGGATAGTAAGGCCGCTATCATAGAGCAGCTTCATGTTTGAGGCCCAGGATTGGACAATGAGCTCAGATACAGTGAATAGCAAACCATGTGGTCTTGTTTCAGTACAAAAACATTCGCAGCTTCAGTAGAAATAAAGACCAGCTCAGCCTTCCTGAAATGCGCTTATCATTCTCACACGGAATGAACGGCAGGAATTCTACATTCGGCTTTCGGTTAGAGTAACTCGGCCCATACTTCCTCCATATACGTATAACTTTGTATGGAGGAGAGGTATGTTGCAAGGAAAATTCATTCAGTTGTGAAGCTTAATGTCTAATTTCAAGCATGGTGTGTTGTGAGAACTCAGGGGGTGGGGGAGTAGAGAAGGGGAAGATTATACAAATTGTTGTACAGCTTAAAAAAAAAATAACTCTAATCTTTTACAAACAGAAAAGGCTGGAAAATCAGACCTAAACTGAAATCCCCAGATGCCCCTGTGCCTTTCTGTGCAGCTGAATTTTAAAACAGTCAATATAGTTTCTAAATAGGGCCCAGCTGTGCAGCATTGATCCTGTTCATTTTGATGCAAAGTGAGTCCTGTGACTCTTCTTAAAACTCTGCCCTCAATTCAAACAATTAACAGAAAGTAAATTTATTTATACAGCACTTTTCACAGATAAAGGTCACAAGGCACTGAATAACATGCATATATGACTATAAAACACAGAAATCCAAGCAACATAAATCAGAAATAAAACCACAGTCATATTACCCAAAAGCCTGCTTAAACAAAAATGTTTTGAGTTGCTTTTTAAATGTCAGTTGATGGAGCAGATCTTAGAGACACTGAAAGACTGTTCCATGACCTTGGGACCGCAGACTGAAATGCAACAGCCCAAGGGGTCTTTGGTCGGCTCTGCGGAACTGAAAGGAAACGGGAGTGAGTAGATCTCGGAGAGCAGGAACTATGCTGCAGAGGGGCCATCCCGAGCTCCTTCGGTAGCTCTGCTGGCAGAGTTTGAAGCTGAAGGGGCATAAGGTTGGGCATCCACAGGTGGCCAGTTTGAACCTGGCTTAGAGGAGCGTGAGTTTAACACTGTTTGGTGTGTGGCTCAGCAGGTTAGGATGCTACACCTGCGATCGGAATGTCGTTGGGTGAAATCACAAGGTTGGCACAGTGATGTCACTGTTGGGCCACGGAGCAAGACCCTTATTCCCAACTGCCCCAGGGCTCCGCTTTCTCAAAAATGTGCTTTGCTTTGGATGCTAGTGTTTGCTAAATAAATGTAAAGTGAAATTGCAATGGCTATTTCTATAGTGTCCTTCAATTTGAAATCACATGTTTTTGGGTGTTTGCTATCCTTCCCCTTATGTTATCAGGCAGTCATAGCTATGGAGTAGCTATTTCTCCCAGTAGATAGGCTACATTGTCAACGCTCCACTTGACATTCTGTCATCACAGTGGCACAGAGGCATGCTAATTAATTTGCCTTTATAAGTCAAGGAGAAGATGATTTTTACTAGAAGGACTCCACTTCAGCAGCCTTCAGAAGGTAATTGACTTGCCGAGAGACAAACCTTGGGAAATTCCAAAACTAAATCGAATCTTATGAGCGAATTACTATCGAAAGACACCAAAATGTGGACAAATGAGATTCCTTTGGCAAACCTGATGCTCAGCTCAACCTGTTTTCTGAGTCATAGCAAAGCTGTCCAGCTATACATCGACCTGCCATACGTCAAGAAGCATGTATCCTCTGTTAAGCAGAGGGTGGGTTGCAGTGGTTTCTGGCTCTGCAAGTGACGTCCCGTTGCTGGATTTGCAGAGTAAATTTGCTGTTGGGCCCCTGAGCGAGGCCCTTAACCCCTTATTGCCCCAGGCACTGTGTGACCCTGCTTTCACAATTGTGCGTCACTTTGGTTAAATGCATCTGCCAAATAACGTGGGTAGTGATTCAGATGGATGCTTCAGGCTGTTTAATAACTACTCCAAGGACATTTGCCTATTTAATATATTTGTGTCAGTCACCTCACTGCTTAAACTCATCCATTACACGGATATTTTTTAAAAGCTGAGAGGTCAAACTTAAGCGCAGAGGAGATGCCATATGAAGTGATTTACTTTTCTGCAAATGCAGAGATTTGCGTCTTCTTATGTCAGGTACGCTTCTGAGTGGGATGTGTCTTACAGATAGCCGAAGTGTACCGGCGATATCATTCTCCGATTGTCTCTCGAAAGATGCAAAGCGCGATGTTAAAGAATTATCACTCTGAAAGCTGCCAGTTGACTTTATCAGTAACGGCCCAGCAGATTATGTCTTGTCAAAAATGCAAAAATAAAATATCACGGGTTGGTAGGATAAAAAGATTATTTTTTATATAATAAAATGCATATATGGCAGATCTATAAAGACAGTCATAATTAGCGGATGCTATCAAAGTAGCACAAAATGATTGCATTGAGAGTGTTTCTGAATAACTTAATTTTTTCTGCTCCTTTGATCTTCTCTGGTGGAGTATCTTTGATCTGATCAAGCGCACACTGACAACTGATCTTTTTAAGGGGAAAAAGTGAAGTCTAGTTAAAGTATCCAGAAATCCATTTTAATTTAAACTTTAAAAACAACAAAGTGCAGCCCTGCAATATATATATAAAAAGCAATCCTGTTCGTTTGTACTGGAAAATTCTGGAAAATGATTTTTTTCTTCCATCACCAAGCAACATGTCAAGGAACAGTAGGAATTATGTGCTCTGAAGATTGCTTGGCAGATCACAGCAGCAACACCCACCACATGTGTTGCTGGTTATCTTCTGGACATGTACTGCTGTGGTATTTGTAAGAGACAGGCTATAGAACATCTCCTTATACTTCTCAAACTGACATTCCGGAGTTCCCCATGAGTCATCGTATGCTGCAGTACGGTGAAATCCCCCCTGGGAAGTGTAGAAGCACATTACGTAGGTGCAGTAATCTCATCCATTTAGCCATCCATACAGCCATCTTTTAACTATTCATACGGTACAAGGTCACAGGGGCACAGGACCCATAAGGCACGAGGCAGAGGGACACCCTGGACAGAATACCATGGCTTGTATCACAGCAAATCTGAGTAGGAACATGTGAACTGGCTTTTGACGTGCATTGTGGCTTTATGGCTTGGAGCACAATTCTCTCTCTTTTGCTAGGTGACGTCCCAGGTTCAAATCCTGGATGAGTGTCGTCTTTCTATGCCTACACCTTCTGGAATCCATTCGATAACTTCTGCCTCCAAATTTGGGGGAGTGGTTTGGGTGTCGTGCTTCTGATCAGAAGGTCAGTGCTTCATATCTCAGCAGAGTAACGTCACTATGGAGCTATTAAGGCCCCCAACTGGCAGTTTGCGCCATTCACCACCTGACCTTGCTTTTTTTTTTAAAGGGACAGCCTATCATATGATGTCCTGAAGGCATGTTTAGAAATAAGTACAATATAAATTGTGTTTCATCGTCCTCCCCGGGCCTGCTCCAGGTCCCCCCCCAAGATATTCTGTTTTCTGAGTCTAATGTACCTTTAGGATGCGATTGTTCTGTGTGAGCACATCTGGCAAAGAACTGACGTCCCATCCAGTGTACGACCCCCAGACCTAGATCCCATTCCTTCAAAAATGCAACAGAAACACATTTGACTGTATGGGACTTACGCCGTGTTTACCGAGAGGAATCTGACTAACATGGTACATTAAAATTTCCAGCAAGATTATTCTGACAGCCTATTTGGCAAAAAACACGAGGCTGGGCCAGGGGCGGAGCTACAAGGGCATTGGCCCCCGGGGTGCCCCCTCCCCTGACACTCATAATTCAAAACATATCACTGGATAATGATAAGCTTGCCCCCTTCTGTATGAATTATGGCCACTCTTATGCCCCTACCGTAAAAAGTCTGAGAATCACGCCTGGGAAAGGTGCTGAATTTATTTGCAGAGCAACGAGAGAAGAATTATTTTGCCTTCAGTTTTTGCATCATTGCAGAGTCGCTGTATCATTGAGGTGCTGTTGATGGTCACGTTACTTTTAGCGTGAAGTTGGGGGCATGAAACAGGCTAATGGCAAAAAGATATTTGTGAAATGTGGATTTTTTAAGAAATTACAGTCTCCTGTCACAGATGATGATGATGATGATCTTCATCATGATTATTGTAATGTTTTTGCTGTTACGGGCAGCTCTTCTCTAAATGATTCTCTCTCTTTTGGTAGGCGAGGTCCCAGGTTCAAATCCTGGATGTGCCCCCAAGTCATCCTGTCTGACCTGGGATTTGACCTGGCAGCCTTCCAATCACAGCATCCTAACCTGCTAAGCCACACATCTTCTACTGCCGTGCTGGCCTTAAACCCTTCTACTCCAAGCTGGAATTTTGCTGTGCTTGGCTTGAGCAGCATTCCAGAGACCCATGATAGCCTGGAGTCATTATGGTTCCAAGAGGTATGAAATTCTGGGCCCGTTTGGGTGTTTGTTACTGGCTGGCTAATGAAGCAGCCACATTGACTTACTGTGGGCCGTCTTGCTATCCCAGCCTCGGAGGTTGTCTTGTACCCAAAACAAACTAGAAGGTTTTCTTTTCCGACTTTACAATGCAGAATGTTATTTTGGGAACGAACAGCCCCTCAAGTGTATTAGGCTTTGAAAACATGCCCCTGTTTCTTGTTTTACAAACGGGAAGCTGCAGGCCCCTTTAAAGGACTGTTGCTCTGGCTTTTCAAACTCCAGGAAATTTGACCTCAGTAAAAACAAGACTGTAGTTCTAAAGTTGCCACTCCGCATTGCAGACACCTGTTAATGTTTTAGTGGCCTGCGGGTGGCGAGAGTCATTTGTTCTTAAAGGCACGCACCTTGCCTGAAGTTTTGCGTGCGTGATATGAATAAGAGAGTTAGTTAACTATGACTTGGCAGCTGGAAGCAGGGTCGGATGCGGTCCGCCAAGCCGCGAAACCGCCAGAAGAAGCCAGGAGGAGAGCTTGCTGAGTGGATTTCGACTTTGGAATTTGCGTCGGAATTCTAAGGTTGCATTATCAGGAGCTAATGAATAGGACATTGTCCTCGTCGGACGGGATCTCAATAACCAGACATTTTCCGGGTCCCTGCTTTCACACAATCAGGTATCGACTCCAATCTGTCCCCATAATGCTCTGCTGCCTAGCAGGAATGGCGATGGCTCTGGGGACTTTTCAGCACCAATCACATCACTTACAGCATGGGGGCTCAAGCAGGCGATCGTAAAGCATTTTCTTGAAATCAAACAGCAGGCCGATTTCCGCCACAAAAGCCTATGTTGGTGTGTGTCCCGTCTCACGAGGGTGTCCCCGACTTGTAAGCAGTGGCACTGTGCATTCTTATGCTTATCAGGTCAAGTTTCTGCAAAAACAACAGTGGCTAATGTTATTGCGCTATAGCAACGAGTGGCTCGGTTTTACATATCAATCACGGGGAGCGCACCATTATGTAAAAGGAGTGCATTACGGCCCCAAAGAAAACTTGCGGAAGCTGGTGGTCTTTGTTCCCGGGTAATGCCAGGCTGTCTAGTCCTCTCTTACATATTCATCGAGCTCCTTGGGCAATTATGCTCTTGTAAAGAAGAGAGATCAAATGGGAGCCCGGGAGAAGCGACAGAAAGGCCCAAGATGGCAGCATGCGAGTCACTGTGGTCCTCAGATTTACAGTCTCTTCTTCCTGAGCTTCTGACACCTTGTCACTGCAGTTGCTGTGATTGGTGCACACGCACATCAGGCTGTATGTGTGCAACCAGTGTGTTTTACTGTCTGTCTTGTGCAAAGCCCTCTACCTCTGCAACATGGTATAATGTAACAATTGGCAACATGCCTTTCGCCAAAGTACCTTGGAATGTTCACATATGCTGCTAGGGACTATTTCAGAAAGCCCCAGTGGGGGGGGGGGGGATTCAAACCAACAACCTTCTGACCACAAAGGACAGAGGCATAGCCCACTGAGCCAGACATCCCCCCTTGCTGTCTTAGCTCAGCCATCGGTATTTATTATGGGGGCAAACAAATTACAGCAGACAGAATCATGTTGTAAGTGGACAGGACACTTCATTTAGGAATGGGAACAAAAGTTTACAAATGCCGGGAGGAGGATCAAAAATGAAAGGGGTTCATGAGAAGAGACACAAACTATGCCCAGGGGGTGGGACCAGGCATCAGGTGCATTTACAGGGCAGCTCAGTCGTATACGGCAGCCAGTAATACGGTCCAGGTGAAGTCACCTGACTGCCTTCCACCCTGGCATGGCCACACCCACTTTACGCACATTGTGGGTTTAATTCCTCATCTGTAGCGATGAATTAAAAGAAGAAAAAAAACTTGCTTATATAAGTGAAACACAAATGAAATTTGATCAAACTGAAAGTAAATGATTACGTGTCGTTCTTTCAACTGTCCTGAGAGATTATGTACGGACGGTTTTGCATCAATGTGAATGAATTATTTCTGTTTGTCATCCGGACTAAGCTACCAATTTGTGGTGTAAAATAGAGGAAATCTGAGTTGTTTTCTGGGTGCTTCTTTGTCTAGCCTTTAATGAGCCGTGTGAAGTGTGTTTTCCTTTAATATCTTATTTCCTGTCTTGCCACTGGGGGCGCCCTGACTTCACAGCTGAGGCTTGCGCTCGATTATTTCTAAACAAACAGCGCCATGAGGGTGTGCACGTCATCCCAAGGACGGTTAATTTGTACGAACTCCTGTGTCCGTGTCTCCGCGGTGAACGGTGGCAGTCGTGAGTGTGGGAGACACGGGGAGCTAATAAATTAGCCTTTTAGCAGTTCTTTGATAGCAGTCTCAGGGAGTATTTTAAATGAATAGGAGAGGAAGCCGTGCTGATTTACACCTGCTCCCTGTCCCTTAGGAGCGGCGTTTACCACTCAAACCGTGCATTTGTGTGGCGCCCCCTGTTGGCTGCAAAACGGTCACTACACTAAATATCAAATAAACGCATTCCCTATTTTGGGGATGCCGAAGTAGTGTGTTCTGCTATCCAGATAGCTTGCTACAACCGACTGACTGTATTTGCTTGGGGTGAAGTGACTTTTTGAGTGAGCCCCTAGAAGCAACAAACCTGCCGGTTCTCCTGTCAGGTTCCTGACCTCCATGACCCTGTTCAGGCCAGGCACACTGGAGATACATCAAGCTCGCCCCATGAAAGACCAAAAGACCAGGGTCACTGTCCAGAGATGGATTCAGCCCAACCTGGACCTGCCCTGTACCCGAACAGCCAGGGACACTTACCGCATTTCTGTCATGCAACCGTATCGTCATGTGTACCTATAACCATTTAGATAGAAGTCCTACCCCTTATCACTAATCGCTGTTCAAGCACACCTACATTTTCATTTCACGTCAATTTTTTTAGCAGACGCCTTTGTCCAAAGAGATACACGAGTTAACGGATCACCTGTTGGCCACAGACAGGTAAGGACTTGTTGATGCAGAATGACTGTCAATGACTGTCTGAGTCACATGTTTACATTTTACTTTATTTGCAGATGCATTTGTCCAAGGAGACGTACAAGTGCGGCAAATAACACATTACAAACATACAGCTGTTGAGGAGTCGACTGGGCATAAGTGCAGCTTTGCTGAGCTTCCAGTGAATGTCCAGGTACAAGTGCAAGCAATACTGGAGCAAGAGCTACACAGTGTCTTCCAAACAAGGCAAGAACCTAATAAGACAACTATTCAAATCAACAGACACGCCCTTCCAGCATGATGAAATTACTAAAAATGTGAAAGAGGAAGGATCTTTCTAATTACACCTCATTTAATTCTTTTTAATTCGGGAGACAAAAGTATTAATCAAGGGTCGATGTAATATAAAATCATTAAAAAATTATAAGTAAACATTGACTGGGAGACAAAATATTTCAAAATTTAGCACATATTTGTGTCATATAAAATTGTTAAAATAACTAAAAGAAATCATTAACTGGTAGATAAATTCAAAATGTATAACGCTTATGTTATATAACGCTAATAAAATAACTCAAAGAAAACATTGACTTTCTCAAGGAGATTTGGCATTGCAGTCAGTAGAGAAATGAGCCAGTTAAAATTATTATTGTTTTATATATATTCTGCCAGAATAAAAAATGTTTTCTTTTTCTGCTTTTCTGAATTTGTGCCTTTTCACACAGTAAAATCTGCTGTATTAAAACATTAAGTCCTAATTCAAATACCTATGCTGCAAACCCAAAATGCCGAGAGATTAACTGGTCATAGTCCCCAAGCTGTAATCTGGTTATAATTTTTCTGTGATCTTAGTCCCTAAAATGATTTTCCAGGACGGTTGAGGTCTATTTCCTCCCTTCCATCTTTACATGATCAGGTCCACTGCTTTTACACTCACAGCGAGACATAAAATAAGCACAAGCACAGGTATCTGAAGAGCACCTCATCCAGTTATTAAGGAAACCTGAGGACCCATAGAAAGGCCAACACACCGTGCACCAAGCTGGGGCTGGATCTGAACCCAAACTAGTCCATATGGAATGGAGATGTTTCATTCTCCTGAAGGAAATTGTCTTCTCATATATCTTCTCCTCTCATATATTTTGTCTTCTTGTAAATCTTGGTCTCTGTGAGACATATTTACAGGTGAATGCAAGCTTGGGGTCATTTCATAGGGTCAGCTCCCCAGGAGTAAATAGGATTAAGGATCTTGGTCAAAGGCAACACCAGTCTAGCAGCTAAGGGATTCAAACCTGCAACCATCCGATTACAAGCCTGTAATTCACTGAGCCAAACACTGCCATTCACACCACCATAATCAATCACCTGACATTTGTATAACTAATGCTCACTGTCAATCTATTATTATTTATGCATAAATATGTGTCTATTGCTGGAGGTGGTCTCATTTATGAACCGAAGCTGTCTGTTTATTACTGTTTTAGCGTGGGCTGGCAGTGAAGCTAATTTACCAACGGCTATCAGCAAACTCTGGAATTCATGTAAATTAATTAATGATACCATGCTGAGTCTATTTAATTTTTGGCTATGGCAACAGATCAGTTTGTGATATTGCAGTTCATCAGGAGCAAATGGCATACAGGACCCTTGAACCCATTAGGAAATAAATGCCCGCACTGGACCTTTCAACTAAGAGGAAATTAACAGGGATACAACTGACATCTTTGGAAAAGCAGCTATGCTTATTTAGTGGCAATGATGTAAAATATCCAGTGGGGATATGAACACTCTTCCAACATTGGGACTTGAACCAGCAACCTTCTGATCACAACACAATCTTTCCTAACTCAAATTGCTGCCCACCGCCACTATTATGCAGTGGTGCACACTGTTGTCTTGAAGGTCTGCTGTGCTACTCCACACTGCTGTACTTGTGGAGCATTTTACATTTATTTAACACATGCTCTTATTCAAAGCCCACAAACATTTTGGACAATTTTGGGAATTGATTTGGCAACCTTCTGATCAGACACACTGATCCTAACCCACAGAGCCATACATCACGCACTGTTTCTGACCCAGGCTTATGAAAAACCTAGGCAGATGCTACACAGTAACAGTGATAAGGGCTGCTGTCATATTAGCGTGGCTTAAAAACACAAAGTGAAAGTGCATCGGGGCCAGTGTAAATCAGAACAAAAACATCTCACACAAAGATAGCCGCTCGCATAAAGGGTGCCTGAGTTGTATCAGACGCAGAGTACAGATTACTTCACTTCAACAGTGGGTCACATATAAGTGAAACATAGTAATCAAATAGCGATACAAGCAAGACAAGCTGCTAAGCTTGGGGGCTCATGTTGTGTGGTTCAGTGGTTTAGGCTGTTATGTGAGTGATTAGAAGGTTGTAGGTTCAAATCCCAGTATAAGTTGATTGATGTTATCATTGGGCCCTTGAGTAAGGTTTGTAACCCATAATTGCTCTATTGATATTGGCCCTGTTTTCAACAAAGGGAAAAAATGACTCTCACTTTAACTATGCAATTAATATGTCTAAAGCCTTACATCATACTAGAAGGTTTGGGGTTTTAGCCTGAAATGTATCCCTTATAAAACCTTGTTGGCCTTGACTAACATACCATCTTCCTCAGCAACTCTCTTTTCTCCACATTTAACCTCCACAGAGTTGGGCAATCATTTTCGGGTTCACCACCGGGGTGCTCAAACATATGTCATGAATTTCAGCAATGCAACTTGACAGGTAAATTATTCAGAAACGATTCAGCGGAATAGCATTTCAGCTGTGGTACAAGAGCCGTGTTACATCAACCACAGGGCAGAGACTGTGGAGTCAGGCTTTGGCTGAGCGCGTGTTTTGTATGTTTTTCGGGATAGGTTCGGTATTACACAAATTACTAAATCAAACAGGGCGTTTTTCTGAGGACAGTCTTTGTACCCGTTTAAACAAACACTAATCTAATCCAGCAAATCAAGGGAAAAATGCGATAATAGAAATGTCAACTGAGACAGGCTCTATTGTCACTGATATTTGCTTTTCACTTACGAACGGTTCTGGTTAATCCCAGAAAGAAGTTGCCCTGCGAGATGTGGCCTTTGTCTCACATGCGAGGCGCTGGGTGCATCCAGAGTGCCCCCTTGTGGGCAAACATGGAACTGTTCACTGGGAACATGCTCAAAATTGGGCCATGGGGGTAGTAATGCCTCTATCTCAGCCTTTCTTCCCTGGTACCATATTGTCAGCTTCACACTTTGCTGAAAGTTCTGGGAAAGAGGCTCGACTTTACACTGTAGAGAATATTTTGGACTTCGTGTCTCATATACAAATGGCTGTGAAACTGTTTTTGGCTTTTTACAAATGAGTCGAGAATTCAGGGCCCATGGGTATACTTCTAATAAGTCAGGAAGAATTCCGTTCATCGTGGCAACCACAGGAGAACGTCGAGGCTGTTTTTGGTCATGCCCATCCACTGAAGACTGAAAATTACTGAAAATACAATAAATTTAATGAAAATCATGTCACATGGTTTTTCACACTCGTGCCAAACTGATCTGTAATGATCATTGGCTGAACTTAAAGAACATGGTGCAGAGACAAAACCATATCATGTCTACTGTTGCTAATTAGTGATCATTGACAACACACCACAACAAATTGTGTCCTCTGCATTTAACCCATATATGTGACATAGCAGGGGGTAGCTAATTCAGCACACAGGGAGCAGTACCTTGCTCAGGGTACCTCAGTGGTGCCTTGCTGGTTGGGGATTCGAACCTGCAATCTTTCAATTACAAGTGCGCTTCCTTTACCATCAAGCCACCACTGCCCACCTTGTCTTCTGCCCTCTCCACAGATGACAGCGTTCAGGTTTAACCAAGCTACAAAAAGCTCTTTCAGTTTATGGGTTGCTTTGTTTCAAATTCTGGGGCACGACTCTTTGTGATGTGTGTGTAGGTAGGTAGGAGTTTGAAATCAATGGCGCCCCCTACTGACTGGTTATATGCCTACAAGGTAACAGCTGCTGTTTCTGCATCTGTCACCTGCTCTCCTGCTTTGTATCGTGTCACATCTCTGCGTGAAAAAAGCACCTCTGGGCCATCCCTGCTTTCCAAAAATCTGGCCTGGCATCAGGACGCAACTGAATGCCATTAAAGGAACATTCTAGAATTTCCTTGTCAGGAGAGTTAATAGTTTCTTTAGCTTCTAGTCTAGAGTTTTTGTTTATTGGGTTTAGGGGATTCAGAAAGCGTGTCTAATTTCATTGTTGTAGCAGAACTTGAACAGAAAGAGCAATTCATGATGACTGGGGCGGTTTGTGTGGATTATAGACCAGGGAAGTGTGTCTATCATAGACATAATCATTTCAGAGAAGCATATCAGTTTTCCAGAACATAGGCGCATGTTATGAGCGCGAGAGGACAGACTAAAGTAACCATACACCTTTGTGAACTGTACTGAAATCCATTTGGGCCCAGTAGCCAAGCTTTTACCTCTGAAACTGGAGTGATTTTTGTATACATGACAATAACTGCATGAGAGAAGAATGAGAATCGGGATCCCTGCCAGAGGAGGGAACAGACACTGTCTCGATGTCGTACAAAGCAGGCACGACGTCTCCTGTTACTGAAAACCACACATCTAGATGAGCCAAGTTGTTACTGAGTCCCATCCAAGCCCTGATCCCTTTTTAGCATAAGTTTTTTGCAGTTTCCTCCAGGAGTGCCCAATGTAAGTTCTGATACAGAAGCGAAGCGATGCCAACTATTTGCCATTTATATACATACGTTGGAATGTGCTAGTTTTCTCATATCCCATCATGCTCTCCTTTTTTAGACAAATACACACATAGAGGTGAGAGTGAAGCTTAGGGTCAGACATTCAACCGGCAGCCCTGGAGCATTTTTAGAAGGGTTATGAACCTCACTCAAGAGCCCGACAGAGATGTGGCTACTCAGCCGACCAGGGGATTCAACCCAGCAACATTTCTATTACAAGGCCTGACATGCGGAGCCATGCATCACCACAAAATATGCACTATATCCATGGGCTGAGGCATCATGCTGATAGGATAACAGTAATCAGCCTTTTTACCCCAACAAGGACACCAAGCACTGGCAGGCCTGAAAGAAAGGAATGTGTGTGATGGGCTTGTGGTGCCATCCTCTTCATTAGATTGTCTTGGTTCGCCCCCTACAGGTATGGCATTGGAAGGACATCAAGTCATTTAAAGAATAACAGCTTTCGTGTAAGTTAATCAGGCATAATTTACTAATATACAGTTAACTATTGATCTGTTGTGTGTGTGTCAGCACATTTGACTAGTAAATGGGTAACTTTTTGTGTCACGTTCTGTGTTTGTGTATGTCTGAGTTTGAGTTTTTCCACAGCTAGAGGAGAATCATATACAGTTTGCGTATAGTGTGTGTTGTGTGTGTTTGCAGTGTTCTGTATACACAGCAATAACCATTTACCTCTATTCAAGCCACACATTTGTGTGGGGCCCCTGAGGTTTGGGCCCCCTATTTGCCACAAACAGTCACTTATTTAGGAGACACTGAAGCAGCATGTTCTGCTAACCAACTAGCTACGATCTCCTGACTCTACTCACTAGCTATTGATTGAACTTTTGAAATATCTGGGGCGAGATGGACCAGGAACAATAAAGCCCCCCCCCTCCCGTATATAACAGGGGTGATAACCTACCCCTGTGTGTGTTGGAGAACTTTGCTCATGACCAAAGCCTTGAATCTTAATTGAAATTAGTAAAGCAATAAATGTCTTTGGAGTGAAGGATAGGACAGCTGAAATGGATGTGTTTTTGTTGTTGTGTGCTGTTAGTTTACTCGCGGCCATTGCCGCCTTTGCCGTTCTCCCCCAAATTCCCTCCTAATTTAGCGCTAATGATGATTAGGGAGGCGGGGCCTCCGCATCGACTGAACGAGGCACTTAATTTGGCACAACATGTGAGGTCCCATTAATGCGACAGGCCAATTAAGCACTCCGTTGGAAGTCGGGGTAATAAGAGCTTCTCATTAAACTCCCCGCATGCGGAAAAATGATGTTAAGATAATCTTGTTGTCGTTACGAGAGAGCAGCCATGAGGGAATTGTTCAAACAATCCTCTGAACATGTGCTGAGCATCAAATAAATAGAGACATTTTACATTTATATAATGTCATAAAGTATCTATCTATCTATCTATCGATCTATCGATCTATCTATCTATCTATCTATCTATCTATCTATCTATCTATATACTCCCCAGATGTTTCAAAAACTGAATGAATCACTAGATAAATATTGTGTGCAGTACAAAGATCCTAGCTAGCTGAATAAGTTTTCTACTTACAGGTATAAAACACGAATACAAAACTGTGTCTTCATATGTTTTCCTGGGGAGATGGCTCAGCAAGTTAGGTTTTGCTCTTAACTGGAAGGTTACCAGTTCATGTCCCATGATGAGCAGAGTGACCTCCATTAAGCCCCTGAGCAGGGCCCTTAACCCCCAATTGCTCCGGAGGGACTAGCTGACCCTGCTGACTCACCTGTATGTCACTCGATAAATGTGTGTGATGAATCAATGGATGAACCGATGATTAAACGTTTGGTGATCATTGTCCTTTAGCTACCGTTCGGAATTTGTGAGAAATAAGCTTTTGGTTATTAGAAGGAATGACAGCAATCTCAGTTGATCCCTTTCCATCATCTGTGTGTTAGTGGAGTCCTACGGTTTCTGTCATACCCAATCCTTTTATTGACTCTGGTTTATGTTGATGGTGGACAAATATGCCATCAAAAGAATTAAGGATGAAATTATAGGCCGCATTTTTTGCCTTGTGTCTGAAAAGAGTAGTTGTAGTAGATGTACAGGAAACGCATTTTAGTAATAGGGATCAAGAAGTAGGTAAGCTTGATGAAAGGTGCAAAAATTTGATTACTCGATGACCATTATGGGTAGTAGAAACAATCAAAATGTGTTTTGGAAACTAGTTAAATGTCTCCTGCTCACCCCATCACCAGGGTCGGCTGTCAATGAAGGGTAATTTGGAATCCTCCGGAAGCCGTGTTGTATATGCAGGAAACATGTCTGATCTTCAACTGAGGTAATGTTTTAGTCTCTTCAAGCTGACTGTTTTCTATTTGATATGTTTTTGATTTTGTCAAATTGTACAGCACTTTGGTCCGCTGCGGCTATTTTTAAATGTGCTAAACAAATAAATTATCACTTGACTAGACTAAAGAGTCCTAAAAGAATGAGATAAATAGCAGCACTCCTATTGGCTCATCTGTCATGTTTATTTTTAATGAGCTGTCAAATGCATTATGGGTATTTATGTGACGCCTTTGACCAGTGTTGATATATATGCAACTTCTGACAATTATTCATCATATTTGTAATTTAACTAATGATGCCCGAAAATGCCACTTCTCATTCTGCCATAAGCAGCAGGTGACTGATTGCCTTTAATTGCATTTCATCTGACTGGTAGGGGGTGCAATTGCACCCCTCCAGTAAAATCGCCTATGATCTAATACATTAAGGAACACAGGGCCACTGCAGGCAGCATGCAATTATGCTGGTCCTACTGACAAGGGTTAGCAACTGATGCTAATTTGCTGCTTCCTGGCATCTTCAGTCCCCCCAGCTCACACCCAGTGATCACAGGCTGGCACGTATCCCCACTCTTATCTTACACATCAATGGCATAAATATGTGCCCCCACCACCTCATACACCAAACCTAGACAGTCACCATTTCTCCTATTGGCAAGTAATTTATTTTCCATTATATGCACTACCTTAATTACACACTATTTCATCTATTTCAGTGCATATAAACACAAACAGCCGTGAAGGGAAACATCGGCAGTCCTTATTAATAGCCATGCGATGAGTGTCAGTTGAATGACTAAACTATTAGTTTTTCTCGATTGCTTTGGAGCATTTCTCAAATGACAACCAACATTTGCAAAGCAATGAGTTTAATCCCCACACTATAATGTCAGTTCTGCACAGCAGAACATCATTTCTCATTGCTTCACACAAGTTCCCAAATGTTTTACTCCTTATATGCAAATGGTTTTGTACAATTGTCATCATTTGGCATAATTTTCAGTTGCTTTAGTCTTGTGGGCCAAAAGAGACTATGTAGGATCCCGTAGTAATAAGTTTACACCCAAAACTATATATGTATGTGATCATCGTGTTATTCACCACATGCAAAACAGGTAATCAAGCTGTCAAAATGATTAAAAAATATATTCCATAAACTGCAGTAATCTGGCATTGTTGATGATTGTGTTGTTCTTGTTTTGCTGTTTTTGTGTTACACAGTGCTGTGACTTTTTTGTTTGCAATTGTACTGTGTCTTGAGATCTGAAGAAGTTACATGTGCTTGTGAGTGCTTTGTCCTGCCGAAGAACTGAATGTAGAGCCTTGTAATGTTGAAACTAGTGTCTTGGATATGAATAAGTAGCTAAAGAAAAATAATCAGTCAGTGACAATGAGAAAGGGAGAAACGACTACTATTCAGAATCGTGGCAATCTGGAGCATACTTACACTAACATTCTGACAGTATATCTAAGCATTTTGACTCTCATGGTTAAAACGATGCTGATTGTACTTTTCATTTTGGTTGCACTGACTAATTCATTGGTCGAATGATTTGCTTTTGAGACGTGAGTTAATTGTTTTGGGTAAGTTGCAGGCTTTTGCTGCTAAACCATAGTGTTCTAATGTGTATGAACTGTTTTGAGAAATGCCCTTATAGTCTTGAGAATGTTAAGTATTTTTCATAAATTTTACCAAAATTCATAAATCCTTGAAAAAAAAGCTGCCCTCTGGTGTTTGTAGCATAAATTTGCATGCAGGATTTTCAGTTTTAAAGTTAATGTGATAATAATTTTCACTGCGTTCCAATCACAGCGTCCTAACTCACTGCCTCCCAACCCAGTGTCCCAGCTCGCTGCATCCCAACCCACTGCTTCTTAACTCACTGTATCCCAGTCTACTGCACCCTGGTTCACTGCATCCTGGCCCACTGCATCATAACTCACTGTGTCCCAGCCCACTGTATCCCGGCCCTGCTTTTGGAAGACTTATAACAATATTATCCACCTGGCAAACTGACCACCTGACACCTGACTGGAACATTCTACAAAGCTGAGATCTGCCTGTTTGGAGAGACCTGGCACTTTAATACTGTAAGAAGGAACAAGATAATGCAGGGTGTAAATCAAACACAAACATAAGAGGCACAGACAGCAGTTCAGTTTGTCCTTTATTGCACACCGTATATGCCTGTGTTTCCTAACACGACTCAGGAATGAGTATGTCTGTTTGCTCATCTGCGTGGAAAACGGCAGCCCTGTGTAAACATAATGAACTTCCAGTATTTCACTCCATAGCCTCTCCCTGGTGGGGGGACGTTGTGTGAGACCACACAAGGAAAGTCACATGGCACTCTTTGTCACCCACTTCCTGTTCATAAAGACGGAGCCTCTGTGAGTCTCTGCCATTGGCCAGGCCTCCGTTCTTAATTCCGAGGAAGTGAGGTAAATATTAGGGGCATGAGCCAGCCAATAAGAATTCCTCACTCAATGGGCCCCACCTTGCGACTGGTCATCAGCGTGAGTCCTGTGATAATCTCGTGTTTAGTAGAATATATACACCCAAACAAAATGCCTGGTGCTTCACAGTGCCATGTGAGTGGGTTGTCATATAACTATACTTCTACAAAATTCAATCTAAGTTCAAATCTTGCGGAAAAAGCCATCTATATACGTCATACCAGGTACTCGTTGCTACCCTTAAAATGTATATTTTGCAACAGAATACTTACATGTTGAGCAGATACTACAAGACAACCTTAGGCAACAACAGAACAACAGAACGAATCACACCGTGTTATGGTCCTAGCTTCTTGTTAGCCTGCGACACTCTGTCTACATTATTGCTGTCTAGCTAAGTTACGTTGGTGCTGATTCCCTACAGTAGGAGTGCTTTCCAGTTCTAAAAGGCTGCTGAGGCATCTGGTGACCCCTACTGGCAGGTCTCAGAACAGCAGGTCACGGGAGCAGAGCCCCAAGAGCAGAGCTGGATGGGCGACTGTGAGCAATACGATGTTGCTGTTGTGAACCATGTTCGGAGGAGGTACACCCCGTGTCCACAGGGGGCACTGTGGTGCCGATGTTCCTCTCCCCCTCACTCTGCAGGAGAAGAGAGACAGAAAGACACTCTTATTTTGAATTCAAAGGTCAGCATTGTCATCAGAAGAGTAAGAGGTCCGGCCAGCATTCTTTATATGTGCTGGAGAGAGACCAGGCTCTGTTTCCATGTTCCTGGAAGATGCTTCTCTTGCCAGCGTCATAACTTCACTAGCTTTTTGTATCCAGTGTGAAAACAAACAACAGAAATCTTATGAAACCCACTGATTTTCATATTTAACAGACACTTTTATCCAAAGCAACATACAATTTGGAGAGCAGAGTCAGACGGTCCCTGAAGTGACCTCATGTGCCTGCGGTTGATAATTGTAAATTTAACATATGTTACAGGTTTATTATCAAGTAATATGTACTGTACATAACTGTACAGGCTATACTTTTATACGACTGGCAGCGAAGTAGGTTTGTTTACACCAGCAAACACATGAGTAATGCGTTGTGCTGTGACGTTGTGTTGGCTACGATGCGGCTAGGTGAGTTTTCAGGGAATTTTTCAGCTCCGTTATAATCTTATTTGACCACTGTCATATATGCGATCACCCGTTGATGGAAACGTCATTATACACCGTGTGACTATATATCTATAATTGGCTCCCTGATAAACAAATGCTAAATGCTATTCTTGCTTTCCTCCTTTTTTCATAAAAGCAAAATTCCTCTTCGGATTTCTTTCAGCCAGCGAAAACAGATGGTAATTAGGTCTCTCGTAAGAACGAAGCAGCATAAAGCAGACGTTCGTAAAGTGGGGGAAACCTGCACTCATCTGAATTATTTAACAGTTGTGCAGCATCCTTCCATGTCATAGTACAATTACATTTTAAATATTTAGAAGATACTTTTATCCAAAGCAATATACAATTGAGAAAGCAGGGACAGCCAGTCTCATTTGGTTTAAGGGCCAAACAGTGAGATTACTCTGCTGACCAAGGGATTTGAACCAGCAACCTTCTGATCCCATCCTAACCTGCGGACCCTCATCCCATCCCTATATTTTATATCTGGAGTTACACCCCATCACAAATCATCCAGGCTACAATTCAGACTGAAAGTGAAAGTGGGCCCGATTACTCAGGTTCATGTCCAGGTTCTGGCAGAGCAACATCCTGAGGAACTCAGAGAGCTGGATGCCTTAGCGACTGCACGCCCAATCTTATCTCCCCGGTGTCCCCCCAACCCAGGATGCATCTGTGTCTGCTTAGTATTCTTATCTCATTGCTACAAATAATCCCAGGCTTTCCTGCCCAAAAAGCAGCACAAATACACTGGAAGCTGTTGATAACCTTCGACTTTAGTATCTGAATTTGCAATTATTTTAACACTGAAAGCATAAACAGCCTCATGCTTAGCAGTGGATAATTGGGCAGGGCTTTGTCTTTATGTGCATGCTTCCAGAAATTTCTGAGAAAACAATGGCAGGAGGTAACGTAAGGTTAAGGATCATTCTTTTTCTTCTTGTGGGCCTGTAATGTGGACGATTAAAAAAGTCAACATATCAAGTGCAATTTAAGTTATTAAATCTATAAGTAAGACCCCTAATACTGTCCCATGTTAGTATATAATGTTTTGTAATGTTTTTGTACCCTTAATCATTTTCTGAACTGGTTGGCACAGATTAAATCAGTGGTTCTCAGTCCTGTTCCTGGCACCCCCCGCCAGAGTGTTTTCATTCCAACCCTACCTTAAGTGTTTTCATTCCAACCCTACCTTAGTCAGGATTATATGGTCCTTAATAGGCTAATAATGAATGTGGCAGGTTGAAATCAGTGTGGGTTAGAATGCATGGGGGGCAGCAGGAACAGGATTAAATGGTTCAACACTAAGTGTTACTACCACACCCCAAATAGGGGGTTTTCACAGACACTTTTATCTAAAGCTACATACAATTAAGAACACAGGGCCAGACCATGTCTGGGGCAATTGCAGGCTGAGGGCCTTGCTCGGGGGCCCAATGGTGACATCACTCTCAGTCATGGGACTCGAACCAGCAGCCATCCGATCACAGCTACAGCATCCTAACCTGCTAAGCCACACACATCCCTCTGTGCCTCAGTGTGCAGAATAGCACAGAAAGCATGTAGTGTCTAGGGGTCCTACCTAGTTCTCCCTTCTGACCAACCTCTACTATCCCCCTAAGGTTTTGGCAGAGCTAGGAGAGCGTTCTTTGAAGGTCTGACATCAATAGCAGGGGCTGAAATCATAGCCTGGATGGATCAGCAGAAAATCATATGGGCCAGTCCCATAATAATCCACTTGGGTACAAAATCACACTTTCTATCAGTTTTTAAATGACCCGTTGCATTACTAAGACCAAATGAACAAAAAGAAAGAAAAATCTATTTGAGTCTCAACAGCACTTTTCCTCTGATCGATCTAAACACGCAAACACATACCTGTCAGGTACAATAGTTTTATTTTATAGTGTGTTATAGTTTTTCGTGCTGTACCTCTGTCTGTGACGCTGACTTGGTGGGGTTGAGTTCTGTCAGAACCCCCCCCCCCCACCCACTCATGCCACCTGGTAGGTTGACATGTCCCTCACACAAATGAAACATTTTATTTGGGTCACACAGAACATTCCTGTCGCATTTTACAGCAGAGCAGATCTTACATGGAGTGTGTGTGTGTGTGTATATATATATATATATTTTTTTTTTTTTTTCTTTTTGTGGAGAATCAGTAGCTGGTTCCAAGTACTACATAAGACTGCTGATGCAATATATATTTTTAATCTAAATATGTTTTGAAAGAGTTTTCTTTATTATCCAACATAATGTAAGGAATGTTCCCCAAATTCCTGGGAACATTTGTTGTTTGCTGGTTAAAATCCCTTAAAGCAGCTTGGAGAAAGAAAAATCTAAAAAGTGTCCTTCTACATGTTAACTGGCTTATAGTTATAATCTTGTATTTGCAATGTCCCAACACCAGAGGGAGCATGTGCGTTTCAGACGTTCTGATTAAAGGCCTGTCATAACTGCGATTATGCGTAGGATGTGCCAAGTTTTCCACAGCCAACAGGGGGCAGTGTGCAGCTCAGTAGCTCAGCCTTCTCAGCTCATGTCTGGGAGGTCATGGGTTCGAATGACTTGGCTAATACGACTGGCGGGCCCTCCAGCATGGCCCCTAACCCTAAATGCTGGCTGACCCCTGACTCCTCAGTTGTGTGTTGCTCTGGACAAAAGCGTTCACCTTGTTCACGAATGATCAGAAATAGCAACCAATCAGCTCCGACCATTTCGCTCACCCAGCAAGAATCTGCAGCAGCGGTGCCAAGATACCGAAGGGGTAGGGGGGCAGTCTTTAAGTCGCAATGCCCCCCCCCCCCCCCACCTCATTATACACAAGCTTACTGTCCAAGCAGTGATTTCGATCGGAGGCTGAAGGAAAGCATAGAAATTCAGCATTCCCTCAAGGTCCAGATTTGCCCACCTCTGGTTTACTACAGAGTGTGTAAAACACCCTCCATTCCTGTGCCCTCGTTTTAGAGAAAATTACTTCTATTCTTAAAATGACGATTTAGCTCATAGCCTTCAGGTGCTCCCCTGTGCCCACTAAAATAGATAGGGCTACAAGATACATGAAACACAAGGCCTAGATTAAAGAGAAATGGGTTTTTTTTTTTTTTCCTCGCCGGGAGATTGGCCCTGTTACTTTGCTCAGCGGTGATGAATACCTGTGGGAGTTCTTGCCCTTATTTCGCGAAAGTGAGGCTTCCAGAACGACCCACGGCATTATTATTCTGCCACGGCAGCATGGCGTGTGGAGACGTATGTGAGTTGAGCGGCGAATAAAATGCCGTCATAGGGAAATATCGGAAAAAATTACTATCAAGTCAAATGTAGTTTGAGACATAATTCTGCTCAAAACATACAGCTTTTACAGAAAAAAGAAACATCAATCCCACATTTTCCTTGTATAACAGACATATGACTGCATGATCCATCCAGTGTTAGATTTAACCTAAAAATCGTATGATTTCCATTCAATACAGAAACAGCTATTTTAGTTATAATGTTCTCCTTTAAAATACACTGAACACGTAAGGTTTTAAATGCACGCGGGTACCCTTCCCCCTGTTGTAACAATGCCAGTGACGCAGCAACAGTCGGAAAAAAAAAGACGTCCCATATTTACCCATGGAGCATAGTGCCGGAGGTCCAGAGGGGGCGGCCTACTGAAAAGCGGCCCGCACCACCCTGTCGCTCAGGGGCTGCGTGGGTCGGAAGTTATCCCCCAGCATTCCGTCGTTGCCCTCGAGAAGCTCCGCCCCTTTGACGTGAGATCGCAGCCTCCGGAATTCCTCGATCTGTGGGGACTCATCCAGGTCAGGGTCAGAGTATAAGGGCTTACCGTCGCCATGGTTACCAGCCAGCGGGGACGAAGCACTTCACCTACATCAGACCTACATTTATCGGGCAGACGCTAATATCCAACGTGACGTACGATCGAGAAGGCAGGGTGAGCCAGTCTCTGGAGCAATTGGGGGATATAGGCCTAGGTCAGGGGCCTGACTGTGACATCACTCTGCCAGTCACAGGATTTCAGCTAGCGTCCTTCCGATTGCAGGCACAGCGTCCTAATCTGCTGAGCCACACAACGCCGCAGCTTCCAAACTGATGCATATAGATTTCGTGTTTAACACAGATTAAGTGCCAAATGTATCTTTGCCCAATCTTCAGATCGTAAACATTTAAGGGGATATTTTTATTGCTGAATTCATGCATCCATGACCAAGACAGACGAACCGATGTGTGAGGAATTTCCGTTTAAAAACAGACCGGCCTGTGTATTTTTATGTGTGCCGCACACCTGACATATGCAATATGCATCGATGGAGACAAAACGGTGACGTCATTTCCTGGCAATCATTCCATAATAGGAATGACAGGACCTTTCACCACAAAGGGTAATTCACTGCGACTTAATAAAAGCATGATAAGGAAGGGGGCTACGTGTGGAGCCTGTTGTCGGGGTGGGTATCTCAGCCAAACCTGCAGGTGGCCAGACTTTACCTTGGAAAGAGGCCACAGAAAAGCCCCCACCCCGAGAGGCCACGGAAAAGCCCCCACTCCGAGAGGCCACGGAAAAGCCCCCACTCCGAGAGATCATACATTCATTTCACAGCTTTGCTTTGTTCTTTCATCCAGGCCTCGAAAAGACAGACATGATCGTCTAACCAAAGTATCCAAAACAGGCGACTGTAGTTTCGTCTCGCCCTTTGGTGAGTGAAGCACAATTAGAGGGAATAGCATATAAATTAAAAAAAATTAATAATATGTTAAAAAAAAGGTACACATTACGAAAATGCAACGCTTTTTAGACAATGGACCCCAGCCAAAGAGTTCAGACAAAACAGCAATGCACCATGGGAGGGGAAACACCCTGGATTTCAGGTAAATAAACAGCAAGGCTTTACTGCATCGTGACTATTACTGGCAAAGTCTCAGCCCCGAGCCACAGCTAAACGGCAACCATCACTGCCACTGGGCGCTTCGGTGACATCATAGTCAAAGTTTATCAAAGCTGGGGCTCACGGTCCCATTCAAAGGGTTATAGCTTACTGACTTAGCCGCTAGCATCTAGCATGTATTATAAATTATAATTATAAAATGGGCAATCAGAGGCTGGTACCAACTGACAGCTAGCCAAGTGCATCCATTGTCCGCTCCCAGCAGCTGTGTCAATAAAGTCCACAGAGATCTCCCACACGGGCACTTTGTAAGTTCCAATGTGACAATGTCTGTCCACCTTACTTGTATTATTGCGGATATTCAGCAGCTATCTATGATAAGCTGGAAAAGTGAAAGTCAAAGGCAGGTTGTGCTATATACCTAAGGTACTGTGCAATAGTCTTAGGCAGCCAAAGAAAATACTTACATGATCTTTATGTTGGTGAAGCTATGCTATTATGTGACATAATACAGTAAAATCCCATTATAGTGGACTCGCTTATAACGGAATATTGTCTATAACGGACGAGGTCCGCTGGTCCCGGCCGTGCGCCTTTAAGAACATGCAGAGAAAGCATCGGATATAGCGGACTGACATATAACGGAATTTTGCTTATAATGGACAAACAATTTGGTCCCCAGGGCCGCTTTTAGCTGTAGTTCTGTTCGGCTATAACGGACATGCAGCTCCGCCTACAAGGCGCCTGGCGTGCTGGTGATATCCAGCGCAGATACGTAGTCGGGATTATTAATAGCCAGGTAAAGTTGGATTACTACATGTACAATATAATAATCTATACCACAAGTGTGTCTGCTGGGGTGTGGCATGAGTAAATGGGGTCCTGTAGTTGTTTTCTGGGCATACAACTCTGGATATAACGGACTGTTTTGCCAGGTCCCTTGACGTCCATTATAACTGGATTTTACTGTAGTGGGCAACTATTACAGCATTTAGCACCCAGACAGCAGTACCATATTCAGGGCATCCCAGTGGTACAGTCCTGCTCATGGATTCAAACCAGCAATTTGGTCACAAGCATGCTTCCATAACCATTAGGCTACCACTGCCCACTGCCTTCACTGCCCACTGCCTTCACTGCCCACTGCCTTCACTGCCCACTGCCTTCACTGCCCACTGCCTTCACTGCCCACTGCCTTGGTCATGGACACAAGCCCACAGTTGTTGGGTTGATGGTGAAATTCACCAAATACATGGAATGGCCGATGTGCCCCCGAGGAGAGGTTTGGGAACTGAAGCGGTGTTCATCTAGCCATCCAGCGAGATATCAGTGACTTTTTGGAGAACAGAAGAAACTCTTGTTACTTGTTAATGGGTTACTGTTCAGGTTCATATATTCTAATGATAAATTCTGCTGGTTTTTTTCCCGGAGCAAATATACACTTTGACTACCAAGATAAACAGCTTTAAGCATTTCCTTTGACGGCTTAAGACTTTCATACAGCACAGTATTAAAAATACTTTCGTTTTATTTGCCTTTGACTGATCACGATTGGAGGCTTTGCCAATAAGCTACTTCAAATGGATGTTAAGGGGTGGAGGGGAATAGCTCATGTTACAGAGGGAGGGGGGCGGCGTTGACTTCAAAGCGGCTTCTTGAACACAGGCAGTTGAAAGGGGAGGCCTCTCCCAGACTGACGGCTTAATAACCCAATAACCCCCCCCCCACACACACACACAGGGTCAGTGGCGTGGCTCATACCTGGATCTGTGAGACAGTCAATGGGTACCGGTACAGGATCCAGGTGACATGCTCGCTGCAGGGGGGCATCGTAAGCGAGCCCTCATACACCCAGTAGTCCCGCAAAAGGGGATCTGCAGACCGACATACAGCAGCCAATCAGAACGAGTTCAGCCGGTGGTCACATCCAATCAGTTCTGTTCGGGGGGCGGGGTTCAGGCCAGTGGCAGGATATAGGGTTAGGTTGAACAGGTTGTTGGTTTGTTCTACCTGCCCCTTATTCCTTTTTGATGTGCGAATTGGTGTTTTTTATTGGTTCTTGGTCTGGTCTTAATCCTGATGAAATCCTTGCAGAACAGCCTCACATCCGCATCCCACACGTACTTTTATTGTTTTTGTTTTTGTGTTTCTATTTTGGTGTCCAAGGGATTACTTACCAGGGAGCAACGTGTTGGGATTGAAGCACGGGATGATTTTTGTCTTCCCCTGGTGAAAGGAAAGAAATTAAATGGTTATAAATACCAATAAATTGTAAAATAAGATACTTCTTAAAAATATTTCTCTCTTGCAATCCAGAAGGTTTGGAAATACTTCAGAAATCAAACATGAAAGAAGCATCCAGGCAACTACTAACCAAGGCCAATTCAGTCTTCAGTCTGATCATAATTCCAGTGTGCTGTTACTCTCTGTAGAACGTTACCATCTATACAGTGCTGTATATCAGTTGTTATCAGAACACCAGGCTTTGTTAGAAGGTCTGTCTGTACCATAATGATGACCTCATTACATAAGGTGTGTGTGTGTTTTGTAGTTCTGAAAGTCCAGACAGGACTACAGAACACACTTAATATTTGCAGGTTTATTCCTGTCTTACCATTCAGGGTTAATATAACATCATAAGAGGTCAATTCACTTTGCTATACACTTTTTAGAATGATCAGAAGGTTTATAACAGTCTTCTAATAAGATTACAAGCCTGTCCTGGAGCTGTCAAGGGCGAATATTATATTCTGGCCCCAATACTGGAATCACCACGCTTAACGCCAACAGTCACACCATATTTAATACCACTTCTGGCGTCTCAGCCACTCCATGCTTAGTCGAGCCCCCTCATCCCGTCGGTATCCTGGATTCAGTAGCAGCTGCATGATTCTTTATTTGTGGGAGTCGACTGTTTGCATTAGCAAGCGGGGGAACCCAAGAAAGGTGCAATTTGATAGCACCTGCAGTCCTCAGGTAAACCCTCAAGGGTGACACCGCAAATATTCACACGGAAATCCCACTCTCTGCATCCATCCACTAAAATGTGGTGCAGATTCTCGGGTTGCCATGGCAGCATCCCCCATCACACGTCCTGGGTATTTGCCTTAGCGACATATGAATGGTAACACAAACAAAGTCACCTTGTACTGTAGGTCTTGCAGGACCTCGGTGATGGCCTTCAGCCCCAGGTGCTCCTTTCCGATCTGCGGGAAAAACAAACAAACCAACAGTCAGGAAAGTCACATGGTCTGCAAAAATAATAAAAGTTAACGGTCATGTGATCCATACCCATAATCACACCAAAGAAGGTTCCTTTTACATCTAATAGTAATATTAAGCTGTCTTTTTGCCTATGCCATCATGCCAGTGTCCATCACACCTGGAAGTTAAATGCTGGGCTCAAGGGCCTAAGAACAGCATCACTCTGCCAGGCCATGGGTTCTGAACTAACAACCTTCTGATCACAAGCACAGGCCTAAAACACAAAGCCACGCACTACCCCGTTATACCAGTCCCTATTTAATTATAATATTCTCAGTTCTTATAGGGCTCATATTAACAAATTGCATCTGGATTACGTGTTTTGAAAATAGATCTGGTAAGTTAAAGAGACAAATTACATAGACTTTATGTAAATTCTATTTCCATAGAATTTTTGTTTTCTTCTAAGACAAATCAGTAGTTTTTATTGAGGCTTCTGCTCGGACACCTTGTGTTTGCCGGGCAGTGGTTTCTTTCCAGGCGTATGATATGAGCTGAACGGGATTTGTGGCACTACCTGTACGAAGAGAGCGATTATCAGGATGCCGTTCTTCTTCCCCAGAGCCTCTTCAACGCTGTTGAACAGTTTGCTGTTCCAGTGAATCAGGTGCAGCTGCAGAAAAAAGACAGACGAATCCATTTCCAGCTGTGGCCACAGAAATGAAGGAGTTCTGGGTCACTGGGCCACCGGGAATTCTTGGTGTGCAAGCTAAGAAGGCGGCAGACTCCAAATAAACAGCTTTGTTAAGCGTGCTTATTCATTTATTATTAATTTTTCTGCGGGTTATTCATATCACAAATCTTTTGAACTTTTCAATTGAAGAGGAAAAATGTTAGGAATTCATAGAGACAGGCCACGGCGTAGGGGAGAGTTTGATACTGGTGGCAAAATTTTTAAATAATTTAAATACAAAGGTCTGTTCATTCGGGGGATGCATGAAGCCAAATTAAATATTGCAGGTGTAAATATTGTGGCAGATATAAAGCAGGATATTTCTTGGTAATCGGTCAAAGTTTAAAAATGACTATGTTAACTGTTTCTCCATTGTAAAGTATCAGGTTAATTTTGCATGTGCCAAAAAATATACTTTTTGCGTAAACAGACAGCATCCTCCGTAAAAAAAAAAAAACGTTAAATAATATAAATAAACGTTAAAATCACATCATAGATCTTAAAGTCTTTATACAAGGTCCGCTACAGCAAGGGGGCACCAGCACGCAGCCGCTGTCCTTATTCATAGTTTATTTATGTGGCTGTTTACATTGCGGACGGCGTGGAGCATTACGGATCACGCTGTTCCTGCCCTCTCCACAAACGGCAAACAAAGCATCGGGCCCCAAGGCCGCCTTCGGTACACACGCGCTTCAGGTGGCACCTGCTTTCACCAGCACCGTCAGCAGCTGAGCCGGGTTCAAGGGCCCTATTGTGTCCCAGTACACCTGCTGGAGACAGGTTATCGGATTGCACCCTCAACACCACCCCCCACCCCAAATAACCAAGCCTACTTATGATACCCAGCTGCTCTAATTCATCTGATATCTCACAGGCTGGCTTTTGGTACTAACATGGTATCAGATGCACTGTGAATCATGCTAAAGGAACAGCAGGATGTTGTGTTGCAGAAAGAGAGGGTTGTTTGTTACCAAGGTAAACAGCTTTAAGCATTTCCTTTGACGGCTTAAGACTTTCATACAGCACTGTATTAAAAATGCTGTAGTTTTATTTGCCTTTGACTGATCACTGGTTGTTTGTTAAAAAAAAATACACCTTAATACTCAGCTGGCTTGTATTTAAAGTAATTCGGAATTGCTTAAGACCGTTTTTCTTTTTGTGAAACCTTCCAAAATGTTACCTTCAGTAAAAACCAAACAGATACATAAACATTATTTTGTTACTTTAGGCCAAAACACCAAAATGAAGGCTGCTGGCTAGGATGGCTTCTCCTAAGCGGGGCGCTTGGGCAATATTTTAGTGCTGAAAGTCAAATGAGAGAGAATAAAAAATATGTAGCGACACCAGTCCACTAATCAGCCGCATGAGGGGGTGGTGGAGATTGCCAAGGTAGGGGGTGGGGGGGGCTCCATCAGTGTTGATTAGCAGACTGATGCTACGTCGTTTTTTTTGTTCTTTGTAGAAAGCCAAAGATTGATCTGCAGGCCAGATTTAATAATGAACTGAAAATATATTAAGAGCTGGATAAAACGTTCTGTTGAACTGGACCTTGAGACCACTGCTGTAAATTATATCTTGAGATAAGAGATGACTGAAGCACCATCTCCTCTCACATTTAAAGTCATCTGTAGTCATCTTTGGGTATCTGCCTCTCGGGTGTAGTGACTGATTTTGGCCAACAGGGGGTCCCACTTAAATGTGTAATTTGAATGGTGGGCGAACTGAAGCCTACACTGAGCCTCTTCGGAGCAGGAGAAGGATCTGCCTCTGACGGCTATGGAGTGTGGCTGAGAGCCTGGGGATGACAGTGGTGATGATGCCAGCGATCCGGCTCTGCTTGAGCGGCGTGAGGCTCACCTCCATGGGGAAGGCCTTGAAGTTGACAGTGTGCTCGGAGCCTCGCTGGTTCTCCTTTCCCCAGTGAAATCGCACCTCGTGCAGCTCGTACTCGTGCTCACTAGTCAGCGGCCCTCCAGTCACCACTGAAAGCGGGAAGATCAGCGTGAAGCAGCCAGTAGGGGGCACTAGGGGATACTAGTTAATCAGGGGCGATTCTAGGGTTTCGTTAAGATGGGGGGCATAAGAGGGGCCATAATTCATGCAGAGGGGCCAATCGTAACAATAGCCAATGATATGTTTTGAATCAGTGAGTGACAGGAGAAGGGGCACTCCAGGGGCCAATCAGCTCTCAGTTAGCGCCCCCGTGGCCCCACCCCTGCATACGCCTCTGTTAATCCGAGATTTTGAATATAATTCCGTTGTATTTTTATATGGAAGCTGGTAGCCTGCACTGAATTTCTAGAGCATCTCTTTGAGATCCACAGCTTGTAGACATCTTCCTGTCTCTGCCGATGCACCAAAATGATCATTTTCCCATGATGCCTCTCCTATGCCTTCAGGCCCATCCTAATTCGATCCACGTTGGCCCCATAAAGGACCCTAATTCCCAAATCGACATCACATTCCCTCCCCGGCTCTGGGACTGAATGTGGTTGTGTTGACTGTGCCAACTAGACTCATACTAGCCGACCCAAAAACCAACTTACTGCCTCGTTTGTTCAGCCAGGATGGCTTGGAATTAGAACATTTACTTTATAAATGGCATCAGTGGCAGTTGATATGTTGAGGACAAAAAGATTCTCTTCTATCAATCCGGCAGTCGACTTCTGGTTTGGGCTATCAGGTCCTGAACCCGCAGAATCCAACCACATATGTATCATGCAAAAGTCAGCACCCCCCAACCCCCCCCCAGCAATTATCATGTGATCAATAAATCACTATAAGTATATTCGCAACGTAAGCTGTCATTTTTACAGTGGTACATATAAATCCACATGAGTACTTCAGAGAATCAACTTTATCTGATTTATGGATTTATCAGTGTTTTTCATTTCCTGCTGTCTACTGTAAATCTCTCAATAAAATCTCGTTTAGAATGATCTTTTATGTATTTTCATAATTCATTTTCATGCACCATAGGCCTCCCTTTAAATGGCACAAGTTAAAGGCCTCTCAGGCAGCTTTCTCACAAAAGTAGAATAAGCCAGAAACAGGATGGATAAGATATAACTCTGTCATAAGCGAACCGCTGCAAATGGTAACTAGGCATTTCAAGTCAAATGTTTCGGTATCTACGCAGAATTCCTTGTTCTTGGGTTTGCACATGCTGCCATCCTGACTAAGCTGTCACCCATTCCCAGTACCCCAACAATCAATCCATCCATCCATCCATCCACTCATCAATTAGCCTGGTCAGAGTTGTGGGAGGGGCCTGAAGCCCATTTCAAGTAGGGCTGATCACCAGGCTGGAACACATCTGGATGGGCTGCCTTGAACAATCCAACCATCCATCCATCTTCTATTCAGTTTTCCTGGCCTAGGTCAGTGTTTCTAAACTGGTGGGTCCCAGTGGTGAGATGATTTTCAGGGGAGGTATGCTTAACAAAATATTTCATCATGCCCTGGTCAACAACTTTTATAGTGAATTTGGGTCATGACTTACTGACCAAGGAACAATGTGGGTCCTGAGGCTAAACCAACTAAGAATCACTGGGCTAGGTCACAGTGGGTCTGGATCCTATCTCAGGCAGCACAAGGCTGGAGTACGCCCTTGGGGGCATCTCCGTCTCCTAAGACCAGACCAGTTATCTAAAGGATCAGCTCACCCAATCACGAGGCGTTTATGGGTTAAGGAGTCGCCAGCTTTACCTGACTTGGACCTCAGCAAGATGCGCACGGTGTGCCCGTCGTTGATGACCTCGCAGTCGCGGCACACCACGTAGTTGTGCGAGAGTCGCCTCTCCAGGAGGGAGGGGTCGTAACGCGCCTCCCGGGAGTTCAGGTTGATGGGTGACTGACACTCACCATTGGCTTCCGGAAAGAGGAGGCCCCACTCGACGCCTAGAAGACAAACAGCAGAACGGTTCATTGGGATGGTGTGTGGCTCGCTGGGTTCAGCTGCTATGCAAGTCACCAGAAGGTCATTGGTTCAAGTCCTTTACCTGGCAGAGTGATTTGGCCCTTGAACAAGACTCTTCACCCCCAATTGGTCCAGAAACCAGCTGATCCTGCTGTTTCAATTGTGTGTTGCTTTGGATAATAGCATCTGCTAAATGAATACATACATTTCCTTCCCACACGTAAGAATAAACCTGAGCTGAGGGGAAAATGCCAGACATTCCTGTCATTGAACGCCTGAGCTGGATTGCAATGCTGCCACCCCTCTGACCATAATGTTTCCTCTGCCCGCTCTCAGGTTCACGGAGGCTTGCAAGGGCCAGAACTGTGTCTCCCCTCACCAGTGAGCTTCGACGCACAGGCCAGTCAGTGAATCATGAACTGAGCTGGTTAACCGTAAAGTATTGCTTTTCCGAACTTATACCCATACATCACTATTTTTCAGTCAGGTTTGTTTACCAGCTGGAGCCATGCCTGTTCGTTTTCATCAATCATCTCCTGAGGCGCTTCCAGCAAAGATAAATTAGAGCTATTTCTCACTTAAATAGTCTGAACAGACGTATCACCATGCGTCCAGGATAAATACATTTAGAGAACTGAGCCTTTCCGACGTTTGAGGGAAGTAGATTTGTTCATGTTGAATCATTAGCGGCATGAAAATCTGGTCAACTGTCATTTGTAGGTGGTGGAGGGAGGCTGAGTGACCTTGGACAAGTCTGACCCGGTTAGCTAGCAGCCAGAGGCTGTTCGAATTGCCTGCCTTCCCCACATGGATGTACCGTCTGCTATGACAGCATCCTTGGATAGCAGGAACATTCGATTTTACGGGAGATGCAAATACGTCCCACTGCTATTTTGTACGTAATATATGACTGAGGGTTGTTGATATTATTTTATAGTCAGAAATTTCTCATAGGTCTTTTTTATTTGTTTAAGAGAATAATGTGATTATAAAGACATAAATCTTGCAGATAGTATGAGGCAATAAAGTAATACAAATCCCCTGGTCAGCACCTACACTCGTGAGATTTTTATTTTCTTGATGGAAGCTTTCACCTAATTTACATTTAAAATGCATTTTAAAGTGCGTTGTAGTGTCTAGACATTCAGGTGGATAGTTACTCCCCTGAATACATAACATCCAATGTTAGTGTCGATAAAATTTGCTTTCATTATGAGGAAAATCATGTCTCGAGATATAAATTATGGGGATTCACGGCTGAGTATTGGCGAAGAGTAAAATTTATATATGTTTTTTTTTTAAGAAAAGCTAGCCCTTTGGAAGTTTTTCCTCAAAACATTAAGTCTTAAGCTCTTCCAGAAGATTCTAAACACAATCTCTCTCATCTATCCATTCATCCATTTCTCCCCAGTAATCTTGGTATTGGATGTTTAACATAACCATAAAATATTTGTATGAAAAAAATTCGACTTATTCTAGGCCAGTCACAAGGATAGAGGGCAAATAGAAGAATAGCTTAACTCACAAAACACATGGATTTTTTTAACATGATCATTATTCACGTGGATGACCATGCATGTTAATCCAATTATAACAAATGCTTGCACAGTTAGAACACAATGCAGACACGCAATCAAATCCATAGCCATGCAAGTGTAGAGCAACCGTGTGCGATGGAAATCAATAAAACTGTATCTCTGGCTTCGTTTGTTCATTCGTGTATTTATTTTGCCCCCCATCCTGGGTTGTTTCTGCCTTGCGTCCGTACCCACCGTGATAGGCTCCGGACCCCCCGCGGTTACACAAAATGTATATATGGATTTATTTATTTTGTCTATTTTTATGTTTCTTAACTGCAGACGGACTCTTGCAGTCATGCACACAGCTGATTCACGTTCGGTAAAACTTATACGATGCGTTTCCATCCCTGACCCGTGTGTCACCGCTCAGGGCCAGCGCCATATTCACATTCACAGGCAGTAATTTACGTTTGATAGGACGAACACCAACCAGATGTCTGGATAACAAAGTGCTTCCATTGAACGGTTCACGACTCACAGTAAGATGTCAATTTTGAACATATAGTTATAAAAATGTGATAAATCCCAAAGTGCTTTGCTTTGGAAATAAAAATGTAGGCCTAAAAATTTCACGTAATTTATTTGGATAGAAGACTTTAACCATTTAGAAAAAATACTGCTTCGATATTTCTTAAATAGCCTACCAGTCTGACAGAAAATAAAATGCAAAGTTTCAAATATAAAATTTTAATACAATTTTCTTATGGTTTAGAAGGACATGCAGGGCTTGCTAAAAATACTAATATTATTACTCTGTATAATTAAACTCCCGTAGTTTTCTATTTCAGCTGTCACTCAACAGTTTACACTTACGTTGTAATATTGCACATACTACTGGACTGCACTCATTATTACTTATTTATTGTTCTAGGTAAATGTTATGAGTCTGTGGGTCATCATGCAAGCCGGACTTTCACTGCACTCTGCACACGTAGAATAAAACCTTTAAATCCACGGTCTATAAAATTGCAGAAGATGCTTTGATCTTTGTTGAAAGCACCTGACAGTACAAGAGGCAAGATTAAGTAGTAAGTACTGACTGACAATATTAAGTATCGGGTGACAATAGAAAACGGACAAAATTTCAAAACAAAAATGAAAGAGCGGAAATTTTAATCCTGAAAGCCTGTTACGCTAAGAAGTTCTCGGGTTACAAGTAGGAGAAAGAATGGAGCTCTGATATTTCACGACCGCTGCATTTCTTACCTTCCTCGTACCCCCACTGCACATCATCCTTTTCAGTGTAGTGATCAGAATCTTCAATCATGTTGTCAGCCATCCGGGACAGGTGCTCAGCAATGCCGTTTGAGGAAGATGAGCATAAGATTCGTTCCGGACGACTCCCGGTCCCTGTTCCTCCCCCGATGGAGATGAAGAGGCGAGGCGCTGGGCGGTGGGAGGTCTGCGACGGCCCCCCTCCCTCGGTAAGCCGCGGGTCTTGATGTTGCCCCACTTTCTCAGACGTCGTGACGCGGCTTCGCAAAGTGAGGATGAAGGCTGAGGAACTGTCAGATTGGACACTCGCTCCCCTAATTTCCCCACCTCCGTCTTTTTGCCACCTTGTCAATACAACTCACTTTTCTGTCTACATCTGTTCGCGCTGCTTCTCTCTCTTTATTCCGTTCTCTTGTTCTCCCTCCCTCCCTCCCTCCCTCAGTAACTCCCTCCATGTCAGCGGAGTCCTGCAGTTTATAGAGATGACAGATGAACTCCCATTCCGCTGAGATCCCCGATCCCTCACAAGGACAATGGCTGGAGGACCCACACCCCAGGCTGGAGCGGACTTACTTGTGATTGGCTGCACCGAAGCGTCTACTCTACCCCATAGCTGAGCGGCGACTTAAAAATAGCATCGCAACATAGTTTAAACTTGAAAATGTCCTACATATCTCGCTGGAGGTTTGGTCAAAACAAAACAAAACAAACAAACAAACAAACAAACAAAAGAACAACAAAAACAGTTTGCATTCCTAAAATAATAAGTCTGTTGGGCTGGTGCAAAGGAGATGGATATATTTACACAACTGTCGCAAAAAGTCAAATTAGTCTGGAATAGATTAAATCAGTTGCCAGCTTCGGTTAGCTGGTTGGAGTGATATTTTCAAGTATGCACACGGATTTACATATATGTAAGAGTTTTATTACCTTGTAAATAGTCTGTAGCGTTTGCAAACTACCCCAACGTTTTTGATGTAGTTAATTTTAGGTTTGTAATGGAATAATATAAATTTGCCGTAGGATTTCTTGCGTGAGAGTCTGAAAACGTGAGTGTCACGCCAGATGCGTGAGAGTTGGCAACCCTAAATATGTGTATGTAAAATCTTTGTGAAAAGCAACACATACTGGCAACCACATCTTATTGTTCTACAACAAGGTCCATTATGACAAGGAAACCACTGATAAGAGAAGTGGAACCCAACAAAAAGATCCATGAAACAGAATTTATGGTCTGGCAGCGTGGGATAGGGAGAAGTAAAACTGGAACAATGATATGATTTATTTTCATGACATACTCACTAACAATAAAAAATAAAACGAAAGGTTTGTTTAAGCAATGCCGATGCATTAAAGCAGATAGTTTCCAGTAATTGGTGACGTCATATTAAACTGCAGCTTCGGAGCTGGAATGTAAATATGCAAATCGCGTATATTAATTATTTTAAATAGTTCAACGTGAGACACGTCACATGATCATAAAAAAGTTACACGAGGAAAGTCACGGGCGGAGATTGGACTTCCTTGGGAGGAGTTTTGTCATTTAAAAAAAAAAAAAATTCAGCTATAATGTGAAATTATAACGTGGCTGCCATTTGGAAACAATTCAAAAGCTCTCTGGTGTGCACTTAATGCATAATACCAGACTTCCGTTTGATCTATAGGCCAACAGGACTGCTTTGGTTTAGTAATCCATGTTGTAATTCATTGAAAGGTGAGTTTTACGTTAATAGGTATTTGAGGATGATAGGCTCTCTGGAAAACATTTTGGATACCACCCCTCCCCCACCCCCCAATTTAAGCTGTATGTTTAGTTTTTAGTCCTTAGGGCAAACAATCTGAATAGAGTAACCGTATATTCGAGATTCCCCATAGTTGGCCTTTATATTGTAATATAAACTAGGACCAGATCAAATCAATAAGTCTCTGCTGAAATATTCCTAATTAGGCTGTTCCATTTCTAACTCCCACTCCACTAAAAATAGAAATAATGTTAAAACAATTGCCTTAAAATTATAAGTCGGCCTTTGCTCTAAAAAAAAACTCCCGCTGTGAATAATATCAATTAAATGTATTTTTAGCTTGGACTACTTACAGGTTATTTATTTAATATTTTTACAACAGATTATGTATCTGGACATTGAATCGATCATGTACTCGCTCGTATAAAAGCATATATGAAGGACAAAGCATAATAATCTCAGTATTATGATTTGGGGGGGACTTTTAATTTGTTTTATTTCAGCTAATCAGTTATGTTACTGTGTGCAAGTGAACAACTGACAATTGGGTAACTGAAATAACTTCTTTATTGCATCACAGATGCATAGATTTTAGATTTTTTCACTATTTGTAAAAATATTACTACATTCTGCACATGCACAGTTTTAGAAAATAGGTTGACAGAGGTGTTTTACAATGCAGTCTGCCGCCTAGTGGCAAGGATGTCATCCTACGTCAAGTTTAACGCACAGTACGAAACAGGATTAAAGGAACATTTTGGGAATTTCTCATAAGATCTTTTTGTTCCAAATTCAGATTTTATATATTTTCAGATTTTAGCAGACAGAACACTTAAATACTGCTTGACAGAACTTTCAAATATTGATATTATTCATATTAATAAAAAAACAAAAATTAGAAAACTGAAAATGACCCCCTCACTCCTACAAAAAAGGCAGTCAAGTACTCCTGAAATATACTAATGTGATATCACGTATGGGGGGGGGGGGTCTGTGGCATTGTGCTGGTGACTGGTATGTTGCCAGTTTGAATGTGCTTGATGGAGTAGTGAAATTGCTGTTCTGCCTTGGGGTAAGATTCCCCGCTCCAAAATAAATAAACAAACAATTGAATGAATGAATAAACAAACAAACAGATAAATAAACAAAAAAATACTAAAAAGACAGTATGATGGGATATGTGAAAAGAAACATTCCATGGACCAGTATCCAATGCATCAGTACTCACACTTGTACAAATGGAAAATAAAACATCATACATTCATCCAGCTGCCATAATGAATGCTTAGAGTGTTATTGCGTCAGCTGAAACAATTCAGACTGAAGCATGACAGCCAGTGACTGCTGTATTGCAGGAGTTCAGCGAAAATCCTATATTTTCCCCTCCTTCAGTATTTCATTTGGTTTGACAGATAAACAGGGTTGTGTCTCGCTAGCATGGACATCATAAGCATAAGCATGCTTGAATAACATCCCCAGGGGCAGAATGTGAGAACAGCAGGCCCAAGAGCCCCTTCCTGACTCCGGGGTATTTCAACAAGATATGTGAAGATTACATTCATTCATTTAGCACATGCTTTTGTTCGATGTGACATACAAGTAAGGATCAGAGAGCAGGACAGACATTGTGCCCGGAGCAGTGGGGGGTTAAGGGCCTTGCTCATTGGCCCAACAGTGACATCACTCTGCCAGACACGGGATTTAAATCAATGACTATCTGACAGACAGACAGACAGACAGACAGACAGACAGACATATAGATAGATAGATAGATAGATAGATAGATAGATAGATAGATAGATCATTTATTCAAACAGAAAATAGACATGATTGACATCACTCTGCCAGCCACGGGATTTAAATCAATGACCATCTGACAGACAGACAGACATATAGATAGATAGATAGATAGATAGATAGATAGATAGATAGATAGATAGATAGATAGATAGATAGATCATTCAAACAGAAAATAGACATGATTGACATCACTCTGCCAGCCACGGGATTTAAATCAATGACCATCTGACAGACAGACAGACAGACAGACAGATAGACAGATAGATAGATAGATAATTTAAAAAATAAGACATGAAAATAGACATGATTGAATGATAAGAAGACAAAAAGCTGAAGATATCCTCCTAATATTTTTAATAAAATTGAGGGCTTCAGATGAGCCAGGCTGGACATAAGAGAGATGGATTATATGAATTCATATCAGGCCCCCTGAGTAAGGACCTGATTACAACTGTCTCAGGATGCACAGAAGATAAATACACATTTATAATCCCTAATGTGAAATGCCAGGTAATAAGTAGATGATTTAGGGCTGACAGAGCCGGTATTGCTGTTGGGTAACAAGAGCAAATGAACTGATCTAGAATGTCATTATGATTAGTAGAACCTGAAATGTTGGTGAACAAAGCAGACGGATTTAAGAACATTTAGAGAGCTGGACTTTATCTGTTGTGTTGCAATGTTTAAAGTCTTCTTTAATGCGAAGTACGCAGAAATATATGTTTGTGTACGACTTTAATCTTTTATTTGCTTTATTTCTCAATTATTAAACAAACAAACAAACAAATCAATGGATAATACAGAAATGTCATTAGGAAAAGTCTGTCTGTCTGTCTGTCTGTTTGTCAGAGGGGAAGATTTTAACTTGATCTCCACACCACCTCAGTCGTCATGTTACTCTGGATTTTCAGAATCAGAATCTTTATTGCCATAGGACTAAGGCCGGTGGAAATATGTGTTGGCACAGACACCTACAGTGTCTACACCATGGCAATAGACAATTAACAATTTAGCATAATGTGTACAAAGAATAAATACAAGACACGTAACAGAGAGACATAAATGCAAGGTAATAATAATAATAATAATACATTTTATTTATAAGGCACCTTTCAAGTCACCCAAGGATACTGTACAAGGTAAGTAATAAATACAGAGCTTTGGGCAAGTTTAAATAATGTAATGCTGGAGAGTGACATAGGAACAAACAGACATACACCTATACATTGTAGAGCCGGAGTTGCCAGTCAGGTGACATTGTACTTGGTAGATAAACAGCACGTGCGATGTGCATTTGTTAGGGGTCTGCTGTATGCTGATGAAAAAGTAAAAGTTGAAATGGTGCCAATGTTACATTGTTGTTGATTAAAAGCAGGGGAAATTGTTAAGGAGTCTAATGGCACTGGCTAAGAAGCTGTTCCTGAAGGGTGATTTTCTGGCGGTTGGTGATTTAGTCATGTGATAGTCATGTGCCTGAGGGAAGCAGCTGAAACATGATGTGAGGGGTCCAACATGACACTTTTGGTGTGTTCAGTGGTGCATTGACTGCTTGTTTGATTGATGCGTTGAGCTGAAGGTCATTGTCAGTGCACCGGGCAGCTGCTCTGATTATTCCCACCTATCTTGTGAAGTGCTGAGCACAGCCATATTTAAATTCCATTCCGATTCCTGTATAATGTCCAAAATGACCTCCACTCTTACCAATCAAAGAGCATCGTAGGTTGAATACATTGCAATAGGAGCTGACAGCATTTTCCACTCACCCGTCCATTCATTTTCCAGCCATAAAGGCGCTAGAGCCTATCTCAGCCAGTATAATGCACATGCTAGATCAGTGTTTTCTAGTCCGAACCTCTGGGACCCTGTTGTGGGAGGAAGCAAAAATGTGGACAGGCTGGGGGTCCCCAAAGACCAGATTGAGAAAGACCGCCCTAGATGGAACGCCAGCCCACGGGACACATAAAGGCACGTAAGATAAGAGGTTTTGGGAGATACAGGCATCCTGGATACACCAATAAGACTAACTTTGGTCTGCTGGAGGAAACCTACACAATGTAAGGAGAGCATTCACACTCCACACATGCAAACACACAACCGTGGAGAAGCCAAGCAACACTGCTGTCCACTGAGCCGCCATGACACCCCCTCCACGTGCTTCTCCACCTCAAAGACTCCAGGTACAGTTTAATACCAGCTTCTGTGTAAAAGCAGCTTTTAAAATCCATACTGAATGCAGACACCTCATTGGCTCCCATCTCTTTTGCAGTTTTATCGTCATATTTTGGACCATGTGTTAAATGCAGGCTTCCCTCTCAAGTGTATATATGTGTGTGTGTGCATGTCTCCAAGGAGAGAAGATGCAACATGCTAAACTAAAGAATTCTAATGTAACAGATTACAAGCTTTTAGTTTTATTCGTCACATGATTCACAGTAATACTGTGTAGTGCAGTGTTTTGCAACCAATTTGGGGACCACAGACAGTCCACATTTTTGCTCCCTCCCAGCTCCTAGCCAATCAAGAACCCCAAATACCTGGTACAGTAATATTTTCATACTTATTCACTATATGTAGTTAATTAAATTATTTTATTATTTGTTACTTATTAGTAAGTAATTGAGCATTTTGTAGTGACCAGGTTTTTAGACCCGGTAAGGCAAACCTGTACCTGTGTTTACTGGACATGTTTGTATCATAGAGGTTTATACGCATTAGTCCATTAATTCTATCTTTTGTGCTTTAAATAGACACTGTGCAGTTTTAATTGTTAAAAAAAAAATCGACTTTTTTTTCCCCCTCCAGGTCCCATCCGAGGTTCTGTAATTTTTATATCATGATAATGATTATTATTACTATTTATTGTCACATTAACACCTCTAGCGCAATAATTGCACTTTCCTAGCGAAGGTGGGGCAGAACACGCATTACGTACCACCGATTACGTGTGACGCTCGACGGATTACGTGTCTACGTGTTTACGTCGGGAACCGGAGCTCCGAGGTGTTTTGCTTCTTTGCGTCGCAGAGAAAGAGACCGGCAGAGCGGACGGCTTATTTTTTTACTGGCGTTTACGGGTTGTTTATTGAACGGGAGACCCACGGCACGAAGGCGAGGACTGCTGACCGCACCGGCTCGTTGCTATGGCCTACGCGTACCTTTTCAAATACATCATCATCGGTGACACGGGTGAGCGGCCTCCTATTTCCGCAGTGTTGGAGTGAATGACGTGGTGGGAGCAGAGACTCCGGGTGGGGGCCCGACCTAACGTCTCGGCGTCCCTGCCGGACTGACAACGCTCTTTCGGGACGGGCTTCGCCGTTTCGCTCGGTTGCGGTGTCTGCGAGGCTGGCTGATAGTCGGTGCAGTCGTTCGCGGTGTTTACACGGAGTGTCACGGCCCGTGGCAGGGCCGTCCGGAGCGGCGGCGTCGGTGCGCTTCTGCCCGGCATCTCCCTCCCTTCCTCCGTAGGGTTGGGAGGGTAATAAGAGTCGGCTTTGTGTTGGCCGCCGGGAAATGTCACCTAACTGGCGACTCCGGCTCGTTATTTTACCGGCTAGCGATAAACAAACGAGCGGCGGGCGGCGCCGCTGTCATTGGAGGGAGGGAGGGAGGCGGCTCTGCGGCCCGGCCTTCCGCCTACAGCCGCCGTCCTGTGATGCCCAATAATGACTGTGTAATACCTAATTTTCGCTCATTTTATTTCTCATTTTAAGAAGTTTTTTAGTAGTTCATACTCGCCCGGTATCACCTGACCGTTTTCTGTCCCGATAAGCATAAGTCATTTTTGTATCCGATCCTGGATAGTGGGACCTGGAGGATTTGACTTAATAAACTCCCGAAATACTAATTTGGCTGAAGAGATATTGTCCAGTTATCGTATTGTAAATTTTTTTACTTAAGTCCTTCATTTTTTAGACGTTTCCATAAATTGGCATGTTCTTTAGTACCGTGTCACTGAATATGATCAGAAATGACAGATGGTTCAAGGGTCTTCAGTCACTGAGCAGTAAAGATTAATCTTCTGAAATATGACGATGTTAGTATACCTGGAAGTATTGCGATGGCAGAATTTACACTTCACCTTTTAATCAAGCTTAAAAACATGCATGAGCATTGCTCTTTGGGGAAATTAGTGCAGCAGGGCTTCTGTAAGGGCCAAGGTGTATCTTTTGTCCTGGGGTTGACAGATGGAATGACAGTTCTCAAAATGCACAGAAAACCCTCAGTGCAGAGGGTTTGTGTATTTTGCCATACACTAACATACATACAAGGCAAACACCGTAACTGCATATTTAATCAATATTGAGTTACGACTAAAATTGAGTCTCTTAGGTTTTATCTCCTGACTAAATATCTTAGAATTTAGTGATTAGTTGTCATTGTTTACACACCACACCACGCACAATAACGAAATGTGTTCTCTGCATTGAACCCATGTGTGACATAGCGGGGGGCAGCTAATTCAGCGCCTGGGGAGCAGTGCTTGGGGGCGGTACCTTGCTCAGGGTACCTCAGTGGTGCCTTGCTGGTCGGGGATTCGAACCTGCAATCTTTCAATTACAAGTGCGCTTCCCTAACCATTAAGCCACCGCTGCCCACATCTTAGCTCGGCTGTGCTCGGTTTTGAAGGAAACACCATGATTTACCCACTACACATACAGGTGGACAGTCAAGAAACTCCGAAGTCGTTTTTCTCACTTTCAGTGTCAGGGTAATTACTGTATTTTGCCTGAGGCAGTATTGTTCCCTGAGGTGTCTGGGGTTATGTTTAATTAGTACTTGATGGCACACCCAGTCTTTCCTTAACCTGTGTCAGGAAGGCAGCGATTCACAAGGGGCTTCCCATTTCATTGCTGTCAACTTGCTGCTTAACCTGTGAAGACTATCTGTGGTATCAGTAATGCCTTGGTGTTTGTCAAAGATCTCAGAAAGACAGTGAGGGGTCTTATGTGTAGTCTGTGGCTTCAAAGTTTGACTGTATCTTTCCTGATGAAGAGTCTGATTTTGTCACTTTCAGGGTTTGGTGGTGGTGTCATCCCTTATGGTGCTCACACATTCTTATTGGAGGTGTTAGGTTTAAGGAAAATCTCAGCTGCACTCACCCAGACATGGAGCTGCTGTTGGTTGGGTCTCCTGTAACACCAGCTCCTATAGCTCCACTAGTCGAGCATTGAGCTATCAACGCAAAAGGTTGTGGGCTCAGATCCCAAGGAGCACACCCAATCTGTTACCCTTCCCTATGTTCTGCATCTCTTTGCGTACACGCGTAACATAAATATAATGAAATAACAACCTGCTCTTGCTGTTGCAGGCTGGGAGTGATGTTCTGTCCAGAGGGGTCTGTTTTTACTGCTTCACACCATGGTAAATATGGTAGATCTGCGGTAGGCCGCAGAACCACCAGTGCCTTAAGATGATTGCTATTAACGGCTTTTCAGATTGCCTGTATTATCACTGTAAATGCAACTGAATGTTCCGGGAGGGTTAAAAACCCGCATAATACCATTTTCTCTGGATCTGGCCCAGGGCAGAAGTAAGAACAAAGGTGAAAGCCTGCAAGCCAGGAGCCCATACAGCCCGTATGGTTTAAATATTCCAGCATTTAACATATTAGTGATTATGAGCTTCACTAATGCTCAAACGTTCAGTCTTCGTGGTCTGATCTGAACTGAGAGAGAGTTTTATAACGGTACTTGTATTGTTTATAATTAAATAATAAATGCCTGCATAATTTAATAATGCTGTCTCAGTTACAGTGAGCTATACTGCCCTACACAGGCAAAACACAGTAACTACACTGACACTGAAATTGAAAAAAAAGGACTTCAGAGTTTTTTTAAGATTGTCCCCTGATTGGGCGATATCATCGATTTACTGAAGATATAGTCATATCTGACAAGGAGTCCAGTGTCCATATCTGACAGTGACTAACCGGCGATTATTGTCTTTGTTGGGCTACATACAAAGCAGGATAACAGATTAATGATTCAGCTTTCAGTTCAGCCTTTCCGACGCAATTTAAAAAACGCACATGTGCACACCTCTCTGTCATCTTTTGAACTCCTTGCATGGTATGTGAAAGTGTCGCGATACTTAAACGTTGGTTATAATGGCGGTATGCTGCTAGGGCTGACCTTGGGTTTGTGAATCACTGCAGCACCACTAATAAGCACCAGCCCACCCCCCAGTTCACCAAGTCTTTTCACATTATTCTTTTTGCAAAAAAAAATTGAAGTGGCCCACTGGTGTGTGTGTGTGGGTTGGGGCTCATGTTGGACGACTCGATATTATTGCTTATCCCGATATTCTAGAACTAAAATATTGCATATTAAATTTTTTTAGATATTGTGCGCCAGTACAATAGTGCTCTAAGCAATTATAGATCCAGCTGAATGTGTGGAATTTCAGCGTAAAATAAGCCTAATCCCTTCAGTGAATTTGCTGTTTTTCCCTGTGGGGAGAGGTGCTTAACCATTTCCAGCAATAAAAATACATACAATTGAAAAGATCAGTGGAAGTCACTCTAGACAGCAGTTCCATCCTGATTTCATCCTAAAGTATTTGATAATCCAGGCCAAGCCGTCATCATCATCGCGTATTCACACACACATTTAGTCATTCTGCTGCTGTTCTGCTGATTCAAACGAAAGCTATGGTGGGGATTCCATAAAATATATTCTGTTTTTGAAGACGCAGGTATGCATCATTGCAAGCTACCATTTAACAATTTTATTTCCAGCATCAGAATAAAAAAAGGAAATGCTTGTGTCATTATTGCACCATTTAATAATAACAGGATTCTGCAGTTTTTCCCTGCCCTCCTTGACGAATAGTGATTTTGTGTGTAGGCTGCTGCAGAGTCCCCAAAGCACAGCTGGAAATTTCCCCAGTGTCTTGCTCATACTCCCCAAACTGAACCTCACACGCTGGTGCTGGACTGTGAGGTTCAGCTGTGAGATTGCAGTGTTGGTCGTTTGGAAGCACATGCTCAGTTCTGTTTGGCTTAATGCGAGTACAAGTTTTTTGGTGTAGGATTATATCATTAGAGTTGGCTTAGCAGCAGAAATGTGTCTCCTCTCAGCAGCCATGTGTCTGACCACCAGTCCTGGCAGACGCCGGAGAAGTACCTGGGGTATCACATTGCGCTGTCCTTGCCACTTCTCTGTCTGATTGCGGCGTCGCCTGATTGGACATAGCTCAGGCTCCGCACCCTCATTGGCTCCCTTGAAATGTGACCCCGTTCCAGAGCAGCCGCATCCCCTGAACGACCACCTCAGTACAGGTTCTGGGTCCCTGCGTGCCGGTGAACTCCCGTCAGCGAGTGCAGAAATCCATAGCCACAGAAGGAATTGGAAAATCGCTCACTTTTTTTCTGCATTTACCGTCGACTTGTGCCCAGTTAGTTGATGTGGAGAGAAGCAATTTTATTTGTAACGTCGCTTCCAACGAGGCTGCCCGAAACACGACTTTCGGGGACCCAAGCGAAGTCCCGTAGCACAGAAATTTGTGATGTGTGCCCCCTGATTATGTATTAAGGTATTAATGGTCTGTCCTGGCACATAGAGACGGGGTAGCAGGAAGATATTTCAGTCTGTCCCTGCCAATACTAATTTCTGTTGGAAGCCGAAAGTTAGCGATTATCTGTAAATGGGAGTGACCAGAAAGGCCTTGAGCACTAAAACTACCATTGGTGAGTGGTAGAGATGTTCGAGCTCCCCCTTCTGTACAAATAAGTAACACCAGTGTTTATGTACTTAGCTGTAGGCTTAGCCTGGAGATATGTGTTTATAAAATGGTGTGTTAGCAGCTCTGTATCCAGTCTCCTGTGGTTTGCGTGACCAGGCTGAAATGGCCTTTTAAATGGAAACTGGGCCTCCTGCTTATCGGCCTGTCAATCGCCAGGCTCATTTTTCAGTAGTTATCGCATGACTCATGTGCTGCACTCAAAGGTTTCTATTTGCTCGGTTTCTTTTGTGCGTTTGGTTGCATTTTTCTCACCTGATTTTTATTGGGGGGTTTTAAAAAGTAAATCAAATTACTTTTTGAATAAAAGTAGAACTATAATTTTTCGTATTTTACTTTGTGTCAGTATAGCAATAGGTGTTAACTTGATTAGTTTAATATCATTGCTCCTTTTTTGGACCCTCTTACACCTATTTGCTCATTTATTTTAAAAATATAAAAATAATTTTTAGAGCCATCGTTCTGGCTGTCCTAGAATCCCACTTGTGCACATAATCATTTTTTGCCCCGTGAGTTACCTGTCTTTCATATATTGATCGCACTTTATCATAAATATACCATTACAGTCATTTACTTCAGAGTAAAAATATTTACGGCGGAATTTAATGCACATAGCATGCAAATCATTTTCCTCATTAGTTATTCATAGCTGTTGCACATGGGATTTTTAGAATCCAATTTCTTTATAGAATAATGATAAGCTTAGGTAAGTCATCATTTACATAATGACTGTACTGACATGAACCTTTCGATGCGTTCTTGGTCAGTGATTTGTTTTTATGTTATTGAAGGGATCTAATTATCATCGCTTAGCAACAGCTGTTGCCCCGGGAAACATAGGTGTCCATTTTATGTCATAGGCAAATAGGAGATCCACATACATCAAAATAAATATTCCTGCTGTTTCGGGACAATTGATGTCTTCTGCTTAAGCTTAGAGCACAAACTTGTATTTAGGTTCACTAATAATGAATTGTTTCCGTATTGCATTAAATCAGCTTCCAGGTATCCCAGAATACCTTTCGTGTGCAATTGTCCAGCAGAAGAACTTAAGCCTCTTTTGTCCTTTGTTCCTGCGGGTCTCCCTGACTTTGGGCATGGGTTCGATGCTCCTCTGCACCTCGTATTTTGTCTGCTGATGGCACCTGCTTAGCTGAGATGTGTGTTGGTTGCGATTTCCGCCATTATCTCTAATTTGCAGTCTGTGTTGGTTTTCATTCTGAGAAAACGGCACTTCCTGATGGACCAGTGTTATCAGTCACGATGTAAGACTGCTGCCAGGTGCAATTCCCTGCAGCTGCCTCCCTCTGTCTAAACGTTAATGTTATGTTGTCATTCCTGCTTCTAAAGTTCCTGATTACTTACATTCTCATCACTATTGGATGGTTTATTTTACCCTACTCTCAAAGTACACACAGGGACACTTCCTGCTCGACATTTACATTTATCTACATTTATATTATCCAGCAGGTGTTTTTGTCCAAAGTGACGTACAAGTGAGGTAAATAACACATTACAAACTCATGACTATCAGTGCTGCCGGGCATATGTGCAGCTTTGCTGAGCTGCCAGTGAATACCCAGGTACAAGTGTAAGCAGTACTGGAGCAAGAGCTACACAGTGTCTTCCAAACAAGGCAAGAACCTAATAAGACAACTATTCAAGTCAGCAGAAGCTGCAGCCTTAAGAGCATTCAGGGAACCTGCAGTGGTGTAGGCTAGTAGAGGTGTTCCTGCAACAGATGGGTCTTGAGACTAGACCTTAAAACTGTGATTCAGTAAACGCCTACATCTGTGCTTCTGAGTTGGTGCGAAGACTCTCAGAAGTGCAGATTAAAGTGCTACAGGGTAGGGCAAGGCAGTTAATCGAAAATTAATCAAAACCGACATTAAGAACGTCCAGTCAAAAAGCCACCAAAGGTAATACCACTAATCGGTTTCAACACTAGCAATATTTAGAATAATATATTTTGTTTGCAAGAAATTCAAACTATTCTACTTTTTTAGGGAACTTGCTTTTTACATTAAAACTAAAATGTGACCTTTTTCACAAGACGTTTTCATTTCAAGTGATGTGTGCTTTGATTTCTGTTGTTCGAAATATTCAATAAATAACCATAAATGTTTAATCTGTGTGTGCTTCCTTCAATTATTTTAAATTCATACGGCAAAGATATAGACTTTCATTAGAAAAAATATCCCAGTTTTAATAGTTGAGCGTATTTACAGTACAAACCTTGTCAGTGAACTATGAAGGCAAAAAAACAAAGCTACACAAAAACTAATCATTCATTTATCGTAATCAAGGTAAAATATTCAATTAATCGTGATATTGGTTTGAGATCATGTGGCCTAGCCCTACTAGAGAGGTTAGAGGTCAGTATGACAAGGGTCTCTCACACTGACCAGGTGATGAAAATGATTGAAGGCCTGGTTTGGTCCTATAGAAACAAAACTGGTTGATATAGCCGCTCTGTGGAGGATAAAAGCCTGCTCTGTAGCTGCAGTAGACGGGTGGTTTGGCTTTAAGCTCACAGGACAGTGTGAGTAAACGCATATGTCCAATGGACAGCAACGCGCCTGGGGTGCAGGGCGGGAATGGAACACACTTCTGAGTTCAAAGGTTAACGCCAGGCAAAATGGAGAAGTGGTTGTGTGTTGCTTCATAGTTGTACTCTATCCCTACTCGACACGTCTTGCAAGATTTTTGTTTATATGTCTACATACCTTAGTACTTCTGATAAAATGTTTGTGTCTATGTATATACGAGTGTATGTGTGTGAGTATTCATATATGTGTGTTGTTTTTTTGATGGTGTTCACAATATGGGACATTATCCTCACTTGTTGAATCCCAATTAAGTGCGATCTTCAGAATGTTTTTTTACGAGTTGTTACATTGCATGAATGTCCATGAATGTTGGATGTTAAACCCATAAATTTCTGTTTAACTGCAAATGCAACCTTTCGGATGCATATTCTAATAACTGGTTCCTTCTTTTGCAGGAGTGGGGAAGTCATGTTTATTATTACAGTTCACAGATAAGCGGTTTCAGCCAGTGCATGACCTCACAATCGGTAAGACACCTGCGTTTTTATCTTCCTTTCGTTCTGTTCTTCATAATAGCATCTTCTCCAGCTCGGTAAACAGAGATGGAGGCAGAAATGTATCTCTTCTGTTCTCTGGTTAATTTCGATCTCAGCCTTTAACCTTGCTAAATTCTGACAGTGCCTTGAAGGAAAATAACTGAGATATGTAAAGATGTAAAACAATTATTTATCTGTGTCTATGGAAAGTGTGTGTCAGTGCATGTGTAAGTGTATCTCGGCACACGTCATGCGATGCTTGTTGGCCCTGCTAAAAAAAAATATTTTTTAGATGTAGGTTCAGAGTAGTGCTGTCCCAAACGATTATTCTTTAAACGATTAATCTAGTGATTTTTTTTTTGATTATTCGACTAATCTAACAACTAATTTCTTGATTGATCTGATGATAAATTTATTGATAAGCAATTATTTTCAAGTTAGTCATTTAATACAACAATTCACCCTCTCCCCCCCACACACAAATCTGAGATTCTCATTAACATTTCAATTTATTAAAATATTTCTTAAATATTAGAGCATTATTAACAAAAAAGGCAAATCATAAGAGATTCAATAGGATTTCTGTTAGACCGAAGTAATTTTTACTTAACTTTAATGTTTTTTTTACTTGACTTTAATGTTGAAATAGATGCTAAAACATGGGATGATTTCATAACTAGAGAAATGTTTTTAACAAACACTAGCAAAGGTAGCTTATAGTTAAGCTTACTTCAGTGAGCAAGGAACGATTTAGGCCAGTGTGTAAGAGTAGTCGTAAACGATAATTTGTGTCACTCTTACATGTCAGAATAAGTAAACAGAAAATATAAAACGACTGAAACAGCATCATTCACGTCAGCTAGAGTAGAGGTGCAGAAAAGGTGTCATGACTGAAGTATTCCCAAACTTTGGAAGACCGCGTGTGAGAGGCGGGCGCAAATTTCCTTTTTGTAGGGTGGTAGGTGATGTCTCATTAATATTTATGGAGAAGTGCTACATGATTGGCCAGTGCATGCCTTACAAAATAGTGTGGAACTGCTGGCACCGGTGATATTAGACAAAACTATATCGGAATTCAATCTATAATTGATATCGTTTTAACGGTGCCAGCAGTGAAACAACTAGCCAGCTTATTAGCGGAATAACTTTGTATTGTAAATGAAAAGCATGCCGCAGGTCCAATAAATAAAATATTGTAGCTCTCGAGTGGCGAAGGGATCATCAGGTGGACAGTAAACTTCAGTTATTAGCAGACTGCTTTATTGCGTGATTCTTAAAAGGACAACATTAACGTGCTCCTGAGGGGATGAAGTACTTTCTCGTACAATATGTTTAGCTTATCACTTAGTGCATTGCAGTTACAAAACATTTACGTGGTTTTACACAACACGTCAACACTAAAATTCATTTTTATAATCGACATCTTCGATTATGTCGAATAATCGTCCCAGCCCTATTTCGGAGGTAGAATTATTGTTGATTTCTGGCTTATGATCGTACCAATAAAGCCTTTTCTCTGTATTTGCTGTAGGAGTTATAGTGAATCAGCACTGTGGTGATTTGTTAATTACCTGGTGCACAGCGTAGCGTTAAATTCAACCGTGGCTGGGTCTCCTGCCCGTTGCAGGACACCCACACAGAAGTCGGTTCAGTCCCTGATTCGTCTGGAAAGTAAAATCTGGAAGCTCTGCCCCCAGAACCCTGTGGTTGCCAGCTCAGGCCTCGCACCCTTTCCCTGCTGTGCGTCTGGAGCCTGTATCATTAACCAAGATCTGTTGCCAGCTAATAACTAATTAAACTAACCAATAAAAATCCAGCTTCGTGATACAGGCCCCTGCTGTGTCTGGACTTTGAACCCTTAGCCAACATGTTCTGATGCCCCTTAACTGCTACAATGTGCCAATGTCTCTCTGGCCCCCTGATCCACACCTTTCTTTTATTTTTCCCCACAGGTGTAGAATTTGGTGCACGGATGATCACTATTGATGGCAAACAGATAAAACTGCAGATCTGGGATACAGTAAGTCTTGATGTAATACTACACCCCTCCCCTTTCAGATGGGCTGCTGCCCTTTGCTTATTTTCAATATGATCTTTGTTTTTCAGCTTGTTGAAAAGTCTTTTTCCTTTTGTGAGGCACCAGTATGACTGAAGTTCTTCTGTTGGCCTGAAGGTGGAGACAATGTGCCATTGATGTGCCTTTGTTGTTTCTGTGATGCAGACCCAAAATACAATATATTTATTGTCATTGTACAGGTATAAAAAAACTTTTTGAAACCTTTGTTGACATGCAGGTTAGAATTGATTGATTTAATAACATCTACGCAGACATTTTTTTTTTTGACTGTCAGCAATTTTTGAGTGCATATCAGTATGCCTGTATCTGAGTTGAAGTGCACTACTTACATTGAATTTTATTTTTTTTTATTTTTCTTCGACAATTGCCCTTGAACAGTCAGTCAAATAAAACCTTAGTGATCCAAGTTAATCAGGAAGACCAGTTATTGGGAAAAGTGTGTTGAAATATACCTGCAGCATGCCATTTTAAATAGCGCATAATCAATAGAGGCTGTAGGTTTCCAATAATAGTGCTGATAATGAGTAACATACAAGTCAAAATCAAATGTATCATTGACTAAAGGCATCATGTCTGAAGCTGACAGACACTGAGGTGAAATATTGTTCTCATTGGTGAAGTGCAAATGAGAAGTACATTTAACCACCTGATTAGTGGGGGGATAGATGGTGCAAATTGCCTCAGAAGTTTGGACTTTCATGAATCCAAAAGCTGTGAGCAAATGTCACTTTTCCGTATTTTGAATAGGTATTTTGTGTAGCCGTTTCAGGTCGGCACGTTCCGTCAAAGCACGGTTCCGTGTCACCCGTCTAAATCTCTCCTCTTACGGGGAGTAGTGTATGCACCAGTAATGCATGCAAAGAGTGGGGGTCCTCCCCCAATCCCAGCCTGCCCTGCTTCAGTGTCAGGAATTTGCTGGGATGTGCATGGGGCGGGGGGGATGTGCTGGTGATGCAACACGCTAATTCTGCATGGCTGGCCTTCCTCTGACCTTTCCACTGCCAGCTGGTGGGTATAAAAGTGCCATTCATCATTTATTTACAATGGGCCCTATTTATTCTAATGTCAACAGCTGCCCGGGGAGAGGCTTATTGAATTGAGATGCACGGCGGTGGTAGTGGTGGCGGCGGTGGCGGTGGTGCGGGGCCTTTCACCGGGGGCCCTCCGCCGCCCCGGTTGCTAGGAGTTTATTCTGCGCCGCGGTAATGATTCATGTATTGTGAGGCCATTCAGCCAAATTGGGTTTTCAAGGATTGTCCTGGAAGGGTTGAGAAGTCCTATTGTAGAGGGGGGAATGTGTGTGTGTGTGTGTGTGTGTGTGAGAGAGAGAGAGAGAGAGTTTGTGTGTTTATGCGTGAGTGTGTGTGTGGTGGGGGTGGGGGGGGGGACCAAAATCTGTTGCTTTTTAGCTTGTGGGCACATTTTTCAGGCCCCCAAATATAAATCTCAATGTAAAAAAAATTTGTGAATGCAATGAAAAAACAGCTAAAAATGCCACGTCTGGTCTTTTGTTTGGTTACTTGTGTTAAGGCTCAGGTTGGAGAGGTGTTAAGGTCGCCATGTTGGGATTAGGGTTATGCCCATAGAAATGAATGGCGAGTCCCCACAAAGACAGGAGTATATGAACTCTGTGTGTCTGTGCCTGTGTCTGTCTGCATGAGTGTGTCTGGCAGACCCCCTCCAGTCTCGGGTGCCCCCTCCCATCTGTGTGTGCTCGCTGTCAGGACAGCAGCTCCCAGCCTCTCTCTCTCTGTCCTCCGCGGCTGAGCTGTGTTACCCTGTGTCCTCGCCCCCAGGCCGGCCAGGAGTCCTTCCGATCCATAACCAGGTCCTACTACAGAGGGGCTGCAGGGGCACTCTTAGTCTATGACATCACCAGGTAAGGCACTGACACTGAGGGTGCGTCTGAAATCGCATACCTACATAGTACATACTGAATTTCATTAGAAACGTTAATGTAGTACATACTGTATGTATGCACGAAAACAGCCTGCATGCGGTCAGGCATATTGCGGTCACTGCCTTGCATGTTGCTGGACGTGGATGTTTACCAGTGATGTAGCTTGACCCTTGCGAAACTTAAAAACTGTTAAAAAATCATCAATGAAAAAAATACATATTTGAGTCAACTTTCTACTTAAATTCCTTCAGCATCTTCACAAAAATTTCTGAGAGAGCTTCAGTGTCCTTCTGAGATGATGTAGCGTCCATCGGTTGCAAGCTTCTAAGTTTCACAGAATATAGTATGTCATATGGGTACCGTTCACCTACTGTCTCATCCATACTGAGGATTCGGACAAACTGCTCACGTTGCATACTATATTCACATACTATATAGCAAACAAGTGTGCAACTTCTGATGCAACTCTCAGTCACGCCCGTGCTTTCTCTGGCCTTGTGTTTCTCTGTGACTCATTTACTCTCTGCTCGTCTGCTTGGGGTGACCGTCTTTCTGTAGTATTGTTATGTCACCTGCTGATGCGGTGTGGGTGGGCCCACTCAGAATGAAAGCTGAGCACTCTCGGTTTCTCTGCTTCACCCCTTCGGTCTCCCTGCTCTGCTCCCTCGCAGGAGAGACACCTTTAACCATTTGACGACCTGGTTAGAAGATGCCCGGCAACATTCCAACTCTAACATGGTCATCATGCTCATTGGGAACAAGAGGTGATTCTTCTTTTTTTCTCGCTGTACCCTCCCCCACTCAGAGTTAAAGCCATATCCGCAGTCTGACACATCTGAAAGACCTGCAAATTGTTTTTTTTCTGCTTGTTTTGATGTCTGTTTAAACAACAAATTAAAAAGTATGCAGGGACTTAAAGCCATACCTGCAGCCTGGCGTGTTTGAAACTCGAACATGCTTTTTTGCTGCCCATTATCAAAAAAAAAAGGACAGTGAATTAAATAGGAAAATGTACAGGTATTGAAGCCTGCAGTGAGATCTTGAGGTGTCCTGCTTTGCTTCCAGCGATTTGGAGTCACGGAGAGAGGTGAAGAAGGAGGAGGGCGAAGCCTTTGCCCGAGAACACGGGCTCATCTTCATGGAGACCTCAGCCAAGACGGCATCCAATGTAGAGGAGGTAACTTCTGCTTCGGGGTGGGGTGGTTTGAGGTGATTTTCGGGGGACGGAAACACGCTCACCTCCCCAGGTTTTCTAAAAGTGAATCTCTGGGTAATGTTGTAGTACTTTCTCTGGGTATTTTCTTGTTGTTCTTGACGCAAAGGGCAGTATACCACAGCCTCTTTCATTTCTCAGGAAGGAGCCTTAGCTGACATTCTTAACCACAGGCTCGCTCATTTTCTCCCTTACAGCCCAAGTGTGTGAACCCCGTAGGTTTGCCGAGGGCCAGCTTGGTCTGAAAAGCCATAGCGCGTTCCTGTGAACACAGCACCATAATGCACAGAGACAGCAAAGTGAAGTTTACAGGAAAGCGTTACCTAAATCACTTCCTGGAGTCTTTTTTTTTTTTTTTAAATACTTTATTTTTACTCGTAGCTGAGCTGTCGCGTGACTTTCCCAGTTGTTCAATAGCTAATCGAGAAGGCACCAAAGATGTTGACTTCTGTAATTGATAACAGCTACCACTCGATGGCAGCAGTGAGCCGCTCACCGATTTTTTTTGTCCCATTATCGTCAATTCAGTTTGGCACCAAAGTTAAAGCAAAAAATTGAAAACAAGGTGTGTATTTCCATACTGTAGAAAATCACAGGGTTTGGGGATCGACGTATCAAAGCTGATGTTGGACTCGAGCGTGAAGTAGAATGAGTGAAATGATCAATTACGATACCCGTAAATGAGGAAATTAACCTTAACCGGCTGGCTTTCTCCTTTGGTTAGACGTTGCACAGAAGGTATCGGAATGTTATTTTTCCCCTCCCTATACGCCCTTCCAGCAAATCAATAAGGTATAGGATTATCCACTGAGCTGTGTTGTTCCTTCGTAGGTTTCCTGCGGACGGTAAGAGGTTAAAGTGTTAATGATTTCTCCTGCGGAACGCGGCCGCTGGCAGCCGGGCCGCTAACCTCCCCGGCGCTTGGTCGCGATTACACCCGGCAGTGGCGCTCCATACAGCGGCGTCAACGGTGTCTGGCCTTGCGTGGGCGGGGTGGGAATTCCCCCGCAGAAAAAGGCAGTGGTGGAGGAATGCCAGTGGCACCACGACGGGGGCGGGGAGGGGGGGGGGGGGTTTGTGCACCACTCCCACGGTGGCAGGTGCGTCGTTTTGGGGAATCCCTCACTCTCGCGCGGCGCGGCGACGGTTTACCCAGCTCATGTTAGCGGACGGTAACGGATTCAATTTGCGGCTGGCCCCCATCCAGAGCCGGGCGCTTAAGATCAGAAGCGGCCCGGGGAAACGTGCCCCGCCCCCCAAACACACACCCCCCCTCCCCCACACACACACGATTAATTCGTCTCATTAGCTCTCCGCCGATCCTCCTGCCCCCGGACGACGTTTCGATCGCCCACTTAGACGCCATGCATATTCATTTCCTCCCATGCCTCTCGCTCGCTCGCTTCCTGGCCATCCCGGCCCCCCCTCCCGCACACCCGCCCGCCCGCACGCCGTAATTGAGCTGCAGCGGATTGATTACTCAGGGGAGCTACTCGGCCTTTATAGGTGAAAACGTCTCAGTGTCGTTAATTAGGAAACAAAGCTCCGCAGGCAAGGCGGCCGGTTAAACACTTCCAGGGCACTGCTGAGGCCACGCCCCCCCCTCACCCCCTCTTTCCTACTGGTGAACTGTGGTGGGGGAGGGGGTGCTTCACCCTGATCACAGGGAGGAGGCAGAGGGTGGATGGGGGTCACCTCTTCGCTGGGCTCACATTCCTCCTGAAGTTTATATCTGCTGTTCTCATTCGCTGGGGGCGACTGTGTGTTCAGTCCCGTTTTGATCTTTGAGTTTGGTCTTGTGCCCTCCCCCTCCCCTGCGCCCGCTGCTCCCGCCGGTTGCTCCTCCGTTCCCTGACCCTCCTCGCACCCATGCGTCGTGTATTTATTGCACATTTCTCACCTCATGTCATAGGCGTTCATCAACACGGCCAAGGAGATCTACGAGAAGATCCAGGAGGGCATCTTCGACATCAACAATGAGGTGGGTGTTGCCGTGCTTCTTAACCCAGCACGTGCTGGCTGACCGTTCTGTAATCTTTCATCAGGACTACACATGTTTCAGTGAATATACCCTATACGCCAGCCTTGGAATTGTCTCCCACTCTTGCGATGCATTCCACGGACCACACATGCATGATAATTCATATTGGTAGTGCTGTGAACCTGTTTGTGTCACAGACATTGGCCTGAATTCCATGTGAGTGCATTTGCAGTGTTTTCAACAACTCTTGTGTAGGAGCTTTTAATGTCCCAGGTGAGGCTGAAACAGAGACTGGTGCTGTGGCACGAGTGGTGCGGCTGTCTCACATCTGAAGGGCTAGAACATCCCCTCTGCTGGCGCACTGGCCGCTGCAGCTGGAGAGGCTATGACCTGCTTCGTTGCAGGGCCTCACAGGCCCGCAGGTTTCCAGCTGACAGCTCCGTTTCCTCCATCGGTGGGGGGGGGGGGTGTCCGGCTGAGAGCCCAGCCCCCGTGGGCGGTTTTCCCCCCACGCGGCACCACGGGGAACAGAAGAATCCGTCGGGAGACTCCGCCCGGCTCCGTGACATTTGTGGAACTCCGGCGTTGTTGCCGTTGACCTCGTACATCCGCAGACGGTCAGAGACGCTCGTGTAAACAAACGTCGTTGCCGCTCCGTTTTTGATCCGCTTTCTGTTATTACATTCCGTGAGCATCGCGGAGCGAGAGCGGATCACAGGGAGGCTTCTCACAGGGGGAATAGCCTTCCGGGGGGGGGGGATCTGTCGGACACCTGGAGTGGTGGGTGGGTTATTATAAGGATCACATCAGCAAAACACTTACAAGCTGGACTTGAGTTGAAAGTCTGCCAGATTCTGTCTCTGCTGGGGTTCTGGTCCACGATCGGCCCTCATTTTGTATTACCTTTTGCCAGTCGTGTTCTTCTTTGTAATTTTGAGTTGACGTTCCTCAAAGGGTTCTGAGGACACACACGAAGACGGTAGCCATTTAAACCAGAACCAGACCCCAAATGTTTCCAGGTGCCTTGGCAGGTTGTTCGACAGATGCGTCCGACCTCAAGCCCTCGGCACGACTTAAAGTTTACAGTACATGCAGCCTGGAGACCACAGCGAGAGCCCGTCCTAGATCTGGACTTCTGTACCTAAGCTGGCAGCCGGCAGCCTTGGGCTTGGGGCTTCAAAGAGCACCAAATACTTTTCCATCTTTTGGATGTTGCTAGATGAAATGTTCTGTGACTAAACTCTTCCTGGGAACTATATGAGAGTCCAGTTCAGTCCCATTCATGCAGAACTTATCAGTGGAAGTTGCTCATTGTTAATTCACACATTAATCCTTCCCGTGAAAGAAAATAAATGAAATGATAACTTGTTCTGATGGATCTTCCTAGTCCTAATCGGAAGGGAGTAAATAGCAGTGTCCTGAGTCTGTTTCTGCAGAAATCATTATGACCACTTTGGTTTTTTTTTTGGTGCAGAGTGAATCCAGATTGAAATTTTGCAGTGTCGTGCCTGTCTGGCTAGAGACCTGGCTCTCTTTCGTTCAGTGCCGTTATTTCTGTCTGTTCTTATCGGCCGGCCACTGAAGCCAAATGGTGTTGAAAGTGCAGCTCCTAGCTGTCTCCCTGCTGGCAGGACGCCAGGCTGTAACTGCTCCATAACGTCTTATAAGGTTACGGGGCTGCTTAGATGAGGTGGGACCCATTTAGCTATTGGGCATGCTTTTTGTTAGGGCCAATGAGGGGCTGGGGGCGGTGTGTGTGTGTGTGGGGGGGGGGTGCTCCGTAAGGAGGAAGTCGAGGCAGAGAGTCAAAACCGCATCAGCTGATGTCGATACAGCGGCCGTGCCAGAAACCCCAGGGCGACTCGGCGTAGCAAAGCCCTCTGCCAAGCACTATAAATCTGAGGTTTAGCGTGACGCAAAGTTTCCTTAAGAGCTTAATTTCAGAGACTACTGTGTAGCTGCTGTCAGGAAGGCGGCGTTTCTCAGCCGCGGTCCACTCGCAGGAGGGAGGGAGATTGGGGGGGTGGGGGAGATGAATGGGTACGGGGCCGGGGCACGGCACACGGGTGCGAGAGATGCTGGCGCTCTGCCATGTCTTTGGGTTATTGCAGAAATTATTGATGACACGGAGCACTCCTATGCCCTTTATCCCCGCGGCCCCTGGCCAAAAAGGCAAAATTTATCGGGGCCCGGGGGAGCTGCTCCACACCTCCTGTTTCTTTTTGTTAAATCTGACCCACCCCACCCACCAATTTCAAAACCAGACAAAAAAAATTCTGGAATAAACTAAGAGTGGGCAGTGTCTTGAAAGGGGAGTGCCATGCAGGGAACAGAACCTGTCGTGTACAGGTGAGTAATCCGCTTCTCTCTCGCTCTCTCTCTCTCTCCCTCCCCCCCCCCCACAGGCGAACGGCATTAAGATAGGACCTCAGCACGCCGCCACCAACGCCGCCCTGGGGGGAAATCAAGGAGGGCAGCAGGCTGGCGGGGGCTGCTGCTGAAGCCCCCGTGCTTCCACTTGACTGGTTGGGCATACTAACCGTTTTTTTCTTAACCTCCAACCCAACCCCTGACAGCCCCACCCCACCCCCCCGAATCGACTCATTTACTAGATGGCCGTCCGTCAAGAGCGAAGCCAAGTCCCTCACAATCCCTGTCTAGGTCTGCATCCCAGCCGGCGACCCGGTCAGCCTGAGCCGGAAACGGTCTGACGGGCAACATCTGGAGGATTGTGTCCGTAACCTACTTTCATTTAATTTGTCATCATTTTTGGTTATCTTTTTTTTTTTTTTTTTATATTACTGTTGGAATTATTCAACTGATTTTGTCCTTTAAGCCCTTGACTTCAAAACTGGTTTGTTTGAAACACTACGAAGGCCGTCTGAATATTTTAATCAGTTTATGTAGAGGAAGTCCTCAGCTATCTCTGGTTACCTAAAACAACATACACAAAATAATAATAAAGTATGCACTTCCTCAGAGCTGCCAGCCATTTTCCTTTTGGGGGGGCGGGAATGGAACAGGACTGTTTTAATCCTTTATCATCTTTTGTTTTGTATATAAGTTACCGTCTCTGTGTCCCTTGAGCAAGCTACACGCACTTTAGTTTGCCTAAGTCTGTGGAGCAGAAAAATGCCTCCTTCTTTCCGTAGTTGTAGTCCAGAGCCCGGTCTGACTCCCTCTTTTAAATCTCACCTATGTTTCTCCGCCAGCCCCGTCTCGTTCCTGCCATCTGCCTCTCCCCGTAATCCCGAAAGTGCTCAGCATACAGAAGCTGCAGGCTCCACGTTCCCCGTCTACCCTAATGCCAAACGTCGTGTTCCGTATTCACGTCTCCAGAGATGGGTCAGCTTCTTGTCTTAAACATGCGGATATTTTACTGTTCTCTTCTTATCCCGAAACTCCGGAGAGGCAGTGGCAGTCAGTTTTGAGGTTATTTGTGTCCATGCATCTGCATACCCTTCATTTTTTATCATTAGGGTTTGGTTTTTCAGGTTAATTTTCTACGGAATCTCACTGCGGATGGACATTAACTTAGATGAGCGATTGTGTAAAGACTTGCTTTACCTGGCAGTGTATGCTGTCTATTGTTATACAGTGAACATCTTGTCTATTGTGAGAAGGGTTTGATATAAAAAAAAAAAAACAGCCAAACCTGTATATTTGTGACCCTGAACTTTATTTGCTGTGTTGATACTTAAACTGTACACCAATAAATTAAAACAATCCCTGTGGTTAACGTAAGAGATAATTAGTAATCAATGAGTACCTTTAAATATGCACACATTATGTTTGATATGTATTGGTGTGAGTGAGAATTTATATCTGCATACATATATCCATGCGGTTGTAAATAAACACATGCACTCATTACTTGCAAAGAACTCAAGTCTTATAGCTCAACTCTATTACACGCTATCTAGTAAGTCTAAAGTTCCATCCTGTCATGGATTAAAATATAAGAATTAAAGAATGTATGCCTTTTTGTTAGAAGCCTGGGTCTGGATTCCACTGTTTAAAGTGAAAGATGATCTTGCTGAAGGTGGTCATGAGGCAGGGAAGACCCTCATTGAGCATTTTTGGTTCCATGTAATAAATGGCACAGTGATTATGAAACTTATGGGAGGGAAAAGCCCCAGTTTGCCCACCATTTATAGCCACCTCACGGGCGAGATTTCTTGCTTACTAAAAATCAGTTGCGGTGGGGGGGGGGGAAGAAACTTTTATGGTTTGGGTGTCAAGTGTGGATGGGTGGTGCCCTCTGGCAGTAGAGGTATAGATGACAGAATAGACGTGTCTGATCTTTATCTAGTCAGTGGGGGAGCGTGATTCATCACAGAGGAAGGTGGAGGTTTGTCTCATTTCTGCCACACAATATGAGGCAAAACAAAAGATGACATCATTGTGTATGTAGTATCATTTGTTTAGCTCTGTTGCCTCTCATTTTCCTCAGAGCCATCCGGTGTAATGTTCAGCACGATGCTCTGGCACGACATTGAGTATTAATTTAACTAAAACCCCCCAGGGGCTAAGTACTGTTGATTAAGATTTCACTTCTTGTAAATTCCTATTACTCTGTAATTATGAGAGAATATTGCAAATGTGAAGTATACGAATTAGAAAAAAATGGTACTTCATATTTTGGAACCGTGTTTAAAAAACACTATTATCCAAATACCTTGATAATATAGCAATAGTTTGTATGTGAAATATTATAGTCCAGTGCTCCCCACCCAAACCCTATTTCCTGGTGTTTGGGCACATTTGTTGGTTCCTACTTCCCCAAATTCAAGGAAATCCATTTCCTCTCTGTCCACCTAAAGACAAAAATGGTTCAATAAAGATTACATTTATTGAAAGCGAGGTACATTACGAGAATGAAGGATCAGACGGTCGCTGGAGCTACTGAGCAATAAGGGCCTCGCTCAAGAGACCCCAGAGGTGACATTGCTCTGCCGACCAAGGGATTTAAGCTAGCGGCTTTCTTTTCTTTCTTTTTTTATCAGACAGCATCCTAACCCAGTGAGCCACACACCACTCTCTACAAGGTAAGATAGGCTTGTAGATTGATTAAGATACTGTAGGGCTGCAGTGCTAAGGTGGCCGTATTTTGCTTTGCAAGCAAGAGAAGACCGGGGACAGGATGCCAACAGAGGCATCAAAGCAACGCAAATATGCACGCAGAAAGTACTCAGACTGTAGAAAGCAAACGACAACATGAAACAAAGTGAAATCCTGGACATTTCGGGGATATTTAGGTCCCAAAAAAGAGAATGTGTGGGGGAAAAGCTCACCCTATGCAGTGCATATTGATCTATCATTCTTAATTTATCAGTTACACGCTGTGGCAGGAATCCGTTTCATATTATCCAAACACCTCTTTGGTGTATATTTGAGAACATACACGGAACACATCTGGTGAGGTTTCGCTGCAGACATTTGACTTACTGAAAAGTCATCAGTTCACATTGTTTTTTATCATTTAAGAGGCCAATTAAGTGTGTCACATTGCAAAATGCGACAGAATGGACACCGGTGGCAAAGATTAATTTAGAAACCTGACTGGGTTTGTACTGGATTGACTCAGTAAGTATATATGCTGATAACCCCTTCAAATATGGGCATTGTTTTCATCCAAGGCAAAAAAAAAATGTATAACTTGACATTTAAAAGGCTAACAAACTTCCCGTTTTCAGTTTTGGCCAAAGAACATTTGGTAACTACAGCATGGATGTTTAGTGTATCCTCACACCTGTGTGCGTGTGTGTGCGCGTGTGTGTGAGCTCACATGCATTTGTGGTTTACATATTTTAATATCTGTACTGGTTTCTCTCACGTACATTTGTGGTTTAGTTCAGTGTTTTTTTTTTAAATTGCCCTTGTTGTGTGGTTGTATGAATATGTTCTCTGCAACACACTGACATCCTGTCCTATGCCCTATAACTGCTGGAACAGGCTCACTCTGTCCCTCTACTGCACATGGGGATGGGCATTTGGTAACTAATACAAGAAGGATACAGTTTTATTATTTTTCAGAAATAAGCAATAGGCTTAAAAATAAAAGATTATTTGTGCCAGGGTATTATACATCAGTGCTACACAGAGTGCATCAAGGAGATACCAACGTACTTTTAATAATGAATATATTCTTTTTTTGATATCTAGAATACGTCAAAGCTTTTCTATAGTGTTTTTCACACACATACGACTTCAGCAGATGAATAAGGAGGACGGCGAGGCTTACCGAAAAAAGAAACGCAAATGTAAGTAGTGCAATATATATGTGCCCGACAAAAAAAAACAACACCGTGGTATCTCTGGAATTCTTTACTTGTCTTTGACATCAATCGGACTACGTGAAAGCTACGCCTAACTCAAACCGGGTGTTCGGGGGGGAAAAAAAAGTTTAAAAACAAGTGAAAGGAAAAGAAAACCATTTTACGCGCAGAAGGCAATCTGACATCATCGCATGTTCTTGGAGGAATTGTCAATTAGTGCGTTTAATAATATTTTAAAACCAATATAAATAAGAAAGGTACTTAACAATAAGACAAACAGCTAAAGAGAAAAATGCATGAATTTTGTCGTACATATAATCACAAAATCATTCTTTAAAAGGTTTTGGGATTTATTCACGACGACGACAATCGCTAGAGCACCACCACGTCTTCCGAAGCGGCGGAGCGCGTCGCTCTTGAAGGTGCCTGTGTCTTTAAATAGTCCTGCGGGCCAGGTTATGATAAGCAACTAATGATGATGAAAGAGACATCCGGGTTACGGAGGAGGTGCGTGTTACGTGTAAACTGGATTGGCCCGAAGCCAGGAAGGGTAGCTTAAAAAAAATACTAAACAGATAAACCGCTTAAACATGTACTCGAATCAGGATTTTCCTGTAGTTTAATACACACCGAGTATGTTCGAAGTAGGCAGGCGCCGAAGCGAGTGTTTTATAGCACTTTTCCGGCGTGTTAGGTATTGAATAGCAAGCAGCATGCTCCATGCAGTCGCCCGCATCTCCGGGGAATTTCAGGGAGCTCGTGGCCGCGCATGCCGTGGGGGCGCGAAGGGAGCGCGCTCGCGTGGCGCTGAAATTCGAAAAGACTGGTCGCATGAGTTGGTGGTCGTCCGAAAATGCGTGCCCACCTTTGCATATTTGTCACATTTCATACGTATTTTGTTCTGTCCGAAGTGCTAAAACAGCTCCGACCTTCAATGATAAATAATTGGATTGGATGATATCGCCTTGAACAAGCTGCTTTCACGTTAAAAGTGAATTTCTCTATTGTTTTCTTAACTTTTATTTCTTTAGACGAAATGTAATCAAATGATAAAATACTTTTGGTACTTAAGAGGAATGCTTGTATACTGGCATAGTGGACAATTTTTTTTTCAGCACAGAATAAACCAAATAACGGCGTTTCTGTTAGATTTACCTCATTTAAGCAGAAAAGTCAAAAGATGGGTTTTGTGAGGACATTTACTTACTGCTGAACAAGAAATATCATTATTGATGTTGCTCATTTTATATCTCACAAGTTTTGGTAGCTGTTTGGATGCTTTTGTCATCTGCAGCCCTAAAATATAGTCCTGTTTGATAATGTCATCAAATCAACACCGTAAAATTTCTCGTCTTTTTTACTCACTGGGTAGAAGTAAGATGTAAAGTGTAATAAGAAAATAAAGCAGGGTTAAACTGTTAACAAAATCAGTTCGTTTAGCAAAATAATGGTATTATCCAGTACAATGTCTTGATACCTAGTCATCTCCTCTGAAGGTAATTGTCCCTTCAGTTGTGATATTAAGGACATGCCCACAACATCAGACCTCTGAGTTTGAGCAGTTATAAATGCATTTCAATGTTACAACCAGTGACAATTTAAGAGAAAAGATGTCACAATGTTGATTTGAAGGTGACGATGCCTCAGAAAAATAAAGAGAAGATGTTGCCTCTGGATCACAACTCAGGATAAGTAGTCATTGAAGATGGATGGATAGTAGGTGGGTGGGTAGATGGATATCAATGAAATGACAATGAAAGGTGAAAAAGTCACCCTTGAAAAGTAATAGAGGGAATTTGAGCACAGCGGGATGCAGTTGAGTTTATGGTACAAAGGACCCTAACCACACTTCCTAACCAGTACAGTTAGATACCAAGAATACTGTATGTGTGTGTGTGTGTTTACACACATACACATTTAACTGAGCACACTTCCTGACTCGGCCTAGTGGCACTGTGTGACACATCTTGCACCATCATTTTGGCAATCTAACATCTACATAGGCCTAGGTAATGACAGCATAAGGAATATGCTTGGATGTATTCTTGCCTTGGGTGCTGTAGTGTGTGTTTTTATAGCATGGGCAACATTACTGTATAATCACACTCCCATATAACATTTATGACTGAGATTCCTTGGATAGTGGTTTTTGCCTGCTTTAAATCAGCAGTAGCTTGTCCAGGTCCTTGCAGTAGAGAATGGGCATTGCGCATTTTTGCTATCATTAAATAATTTGTCTCTGTGTGTATGAAGTATGTCTATGTCTTTGGGCAGATGCAATCAGACTGTGGTAAACCAGAGCTTATTACAGCAAAGCATGATTATAATGAAGCTTATCAATAAAGTTGATCTTATTAAAGTCCATGTCACGGAACATCAGTCCTTTGCAGGTTTTAAACAATTTGCTCCCACATTTAGCTGAATAGTGTGCTTTCGGTTTGTAGGAAGAAACTCGTGTGGAAAACATGAGAATTCCAGCTACAGCCTAATCCAAACCCCCAACCATAAATCTCTGAATTAGATAGCACCTTGCTGTGGCTTCCAGTATGATGTAATCACACTTCACACTCAAAATGATTCTCCAGGCTACTTGTATAATGGTTACAAATAATGTGGAAATATTTAAAGAAAAATAATTACTTGAAAATACAGATTTAAAAAACTTTTTATGTACGACTCCTGCATGACCGAATACAGAACAACAGAAGTAATTTCAGTTAACCGTGCCTGTAACGCCGTTGTAAAGTGTAATGATATGTAATAACTGCGAGGTTTATTTTATCAAAAACAAACATTTTTAGCCCCTTATTGGGACTTGTCCCCCGTTCTCGGACTGCTTACAGCCGGATGGGTAGCACACTCCTTTTGTGGTCTGTGAGTACGTGCCTCTCATTACCGCGACAATTATAATAATGACAATAACGCCGTTGCGTCAGCACCCGCGCGAGGAGGGGGGTTGGTGTTGGTGGTGCTGCTGGTGTTGGTGTCGTCGTCCGCGCGCACGCACGTGACCGGGGCGAGACGCGAACGCGCTCCTCGCCTGTGGAAGGCAGGGAATCGAGAGCGCGGCCGCCGGGATCGATCGGATTAAACTTGAATCGGGTGAAATTAACACAAAGGAGCGAGAGAGAGAGTCAGCGAGGACGGGACGGGAGACGCTGCGGCTGACGCGCTTGCATGTCGGCGATTCGGCCGATTTTTGTCGCGCACAGGTGGAGGTACACGCTAAGAACACTTTATTTAACACAAGCCCGAAGTGACCTGGCCACTAAGCTACGCGGCTAATACTAGGTGAGTGACTTTTATCTGCTCGCCTCTTTCTCTCTACTCGCGCGCGGTGTCGCGCGGACCTCGCTGCGAGCCGAACTGAGGTGAGGACGGCAACCGCCGCTTTGATTTCACACATGTATATTTTAAAAATATATTTTAAATTGTAAAAGTTTCATTAACCTGCTGGCTAGCCGCTCGCCGGGGCTAACTAGCTAGTTTTCAGGGTGGTTATCGGTGAAAATGTGGCGAGTGCGCTCAGTTACTTTTGTTGAAGCGTGTGAAAAGTTGTGTAAGAAGCGGCTCACTTGTCTCAAACGCCGGCGGGGAAACGTGGCTACCGAGCGGTAACTTTTACACCAGCGATGCGGGGAGACTTTGGTTGCTGTCCCATTTTGGGAGCCCAGTTAGGGTTAACTTGCCGACCGACGAGCCCGGTTACCATAGTTTAGCCGGAGTGATGCGGAGGTCTGCCGCCGGGAAGGGAGCCGTCCGACTCGGACTGCCCGGATCACCCCCTCAGTACAGACGGATATCCGAGGAAAGACCAGCCGGCTGCCCAGTTTCAGGAGAGAACTCCGGTAGCTAGGTTTGGAGTCGACCGGACTGGGTCGGGGGGGGGGACACGCGGCTCGTTTGAAAGGGACCGGGAGTTTGTGGGAGCACCGCCGGGCTTGGGGAGGTGAAGCGGCACACGAGGTGGCTGGGTGTGCGGAGGTGGGTCGGGGCGCCCCGGGGACATCCCCAGTCACCCCCTCCATCTCCGTCAAGGAGAGAACGAAACGGGGGCCGGGACCTACTTTAAAATCCCTCACTGAAGAGTGCCAGCTGCCGGGTCGGAGAAAGTCCGTGCAAGTCGGAAAGAAAGAATGGGAAAGGTTGTCCGAGGCCAGGCGCTCCGTAGAAGTGGTTTTGCGGGTTAGATTCGGGTCAGAAGTATTAAGTTCGGTACCGGTGCTGTGCACGTTAACTAACCCCAACCCCCCTCCCCCCGAGTGGGGGTGTTTTTCTCCCGGGGGGTGGGGGAGAGGAGCCGGGCCTCCGTCCACAAACGTGCGCGATAGTAATTAGCAGGGGAGGCAGGCGGTCAGCCTGGGGGGAGGTGAGGGGACCGGGACGGGAATGAGTGAGCGCCGCGGGCCATCGACGGCCATCCGCGGCCCCCCGTCCAGTTCTCCAGACGGAATCGGAACGGGGAGGGCACGCCGCCTCGCCTCCGCACCTGCGGCCAGGTGGATTCGGAGCGCCTGCGCTATACCCCCCCCCCCTTCTACACGGGCCATGATTAGCGGGGCCGCCGTGTTAGCGCGGCTAGCTGGCTAGCAACTTTAAAACAATGGACGGGAGTCGCCGCACGAAAGGTGCTTCTTGTCGTTTTGACCAACTGGCCACAATCCTTAGTTGTCTCTTCCCCCGTCGCCTCGATTCTGGTACCCGTTTACTGTGAAATCACTTTAAAATAGCTGTCTATGTCCATATTTTTGAAAGTTTTGTCTAAGTTCTTGCCGGATCATTGAGGTTAAATTCACACCGTTTTCCTCCCGTGCTTGTGACTTGGGGTAACTTTAACCGCTTGCTTTTAAAGCGACATCTGTAAAAAGCACCAGTCGGGCTTTTTTTACGCCTTTCCTTTCGCTGTGGTCCCGTCGCCGGTCACACATTGGAGCGCTTTGCAATCTACATGTGGTACCCCACGCTCGCTTTTCGGGCGATCGGTTTTCCTATCTCGTTTAACTAGCCAAGTTTTTTTTCTTCAATTTCATTCATCTTTAAACTAAGTGAGAATGTTCTGCCTGCTCCGGGGTTCGGTGCAGCCGGCATCCCACGGCTATTGCGGTCAGCGCTCTTCCTCCTCGTCGATACACAAAGGGAAATGCTTTCAAGTCTTTAACCTAAGATGGCAGCTTTAATTTGACTCGGGCCACTCAGTGAATCAGGATAATGAAGAGTCCCCCGGCCTCACAGCCAGGCCGGGGGCTACTCGTGAGCTTTAACGCATCAACATTACCAGCACACCTAAGAGAAACGTTGAACTACCCTTTTTTACTTTTAGCACAAGAAAAATATTTTGTTCTGCTACCAGTCCAGTGCTTCTTACGCTTTGCGACGCTGATGATGAAATTCCCTCTAAACTGCGACGAAGTATTAACGTTAACGACTGTCCCTCAAAACACCTTTGCAAAACAATTTTCTCGACTTAAAAATTTGCCTTGCTGCTCTGAAGCGGGTGAGATCCAAGGTTCATGGGAGCTGGTGTTTGCTGGTTTTAGGCCTTGACGTGGGATCATAACTTACAGTGGTGGTGTGTGTGCAGGGTCGTAGTAGGCAACTTAATGAGCTGTCTTTTGTATGTGGAAGAATGACTATTAAAATATGTAAGGTATACTTGTGTTCAAGATTCTCATGAAATATATAGGTATCTGTTTGGAAACTGTTTACCAGCTAAAATAGTGATATACAGGCAGCGTTTTGTAGGGTATGTATTTCAACTGACTTTGGTCATTGTGGGTTTTTGACTAAAGTACATTACTGCTGCAGTAACTATGCAGTTTATATGTAAAATCTACTGTTGTGAATAGTGTAATATCAGATCTTCATTGGTTATTCCATTGGCTATTTCATTTCCCATGGTATGGGTGAATTGAAGGCCTGTATGGGAACAGTTGGGAAAATGTCTGATTGTTAAAATTGCATAGGCCTCTGCTGTTTTTGTTTGAGAAGCCACATAAAACCTGTCTGACAACACTGCATTAGACACAAATGCTTCATACATTTATAAACTTATTTTTCTCTGGTTATAAGTGTCTAGGCAAAGCACTCGATGATCAGTGTCAAAATGTTCCTGTTTTGATAAGCTAAATGGAGATTGTCCATGACCATGTTTCAGTAGATGACATTGGTCTGGTTTTGTATTGTATTTTGCTGCTTGCACTTCATTTTTACTCTACCGTACAGTTTAAAATGAAGTTTTGTCTGGAATGTCAAGCATACAAAAGCACAAGTTAAATAGTGCTGAGTGTTAAATGTTTTGGAGAGCTCTACTTTAAAGTCGCTTTGGAGTGCCATAATGTAAAATAGCACTTCTGTGTTGAATTTGTTCACCTTCTCTGTCCATATTCTCCGGTCATTTTTGGCTTCTCTTGCCTGGATGTGTCTGTGGAGAGGCATGATCTTGTTTGGAAAGGCATAGGAGTGTACAGTAGGTCGAAATGTGACCTAAGGTAGTAAAAGCACCTTTATATCCTGTTGTTCTATTTTTGGCAAACCAAAAAAAAAACTGGCAATAAGTATCAAAAACAAACACACATCCAGTTAGTGGAGCCAGGTCTTGTGCAGCCTTAATTTTGGGGGTGGGGAAAACATTTGGTGTGCGTCTATATGCTTTGAAACATAGTGATTGGACTGTCCAGTCAACTGAATAGATGTTTCAGCGTTTCACATTCCTGTTCTCTGCATATGATCGACTTATTTTATTGTGCCCATGTGGTAGAGCAGCACTGCATCAGTGGGAACAGTGTAAATGCCAATAAGACTGGCGGCATTCCTCTTCATTTGTTTTGTTAACATAACAAATGTGATAAATGATACATTACTGTCGGATAAATGTAGACTTGTACAGTAAGTCAAACAAGGTTATTGAATACTTAAAGTGATCGTCTTGTGTGGAGGCTAAATTACTGGACAGAATTGCAATTAAACAAGTCAGGGTATTCTCTTGGCACACAGGTGATGCATTATATTCTGCTCTTTGGGTCAGAGTAATTACTTTCCAACCTAATGGTACTATGAAACCTAGATATTTCGGTAGCCAGTTTGCAACTTAATCATTCTCTTGTTGATGGTTAGGAAGGTACTTGTTTGCTGGATGTAAAATTGTTGCCTTTGTTTTTATATTGACAAAATTTTGCCCCACTCCCTGGATGTTAGCTGGTGTGTCAAATGCATTTCCTCACCTTTTTTTTCCTCTTAAAGTGCACCTTATCTTATGTTTTTCCTCTTAATGTTGCCTGAGTACAGTGTACTGTTTAATTTGAGGAAAGTAAGAGATTTTGTCCATATCAGCGGGCATCTGCTTTTTGCTGTACCGGCTTTGCTGTTTTGTTAGTCTTAAGGCACACGCATACTCGTGCTTTTGACACCTGTTTGAATGCTTCCAGGGCAAGTTACCATGCTCTCTGCTGCTGAGGCATCCACGGGAAGCGTGCTGCCCTGTCATACATGTGGAAATGCATTATTTCTGTAACCCCCACCCAAGGGAGCGAACAAGTTGTAACATCCGAAGTTGGTTAATCTCCATGTAAATGGATTTCTAGCTTGCGGCTAATTAAGTACAAGCCACCATTGGCGTGTGTACAGGAAGTTTGATGTATTGAATTCCAGTAGTTTGTGTATATTTCCTTAATTTCTTACATGGCCCTCCACTTTTACCCATTTATTTCAATTAAATAATGTTGAATGCCCAAGAATACTGAAGCAGAACACCCAACGGCTTGCAAACCAACAACCTTCAGGTTTCAAGTCTGTGTTCTGCTATAATCTCAGTATACTCTATTTTACATCCGCAAGTTATTTCCTCAATTGTGTAAAGATTGACATCAGAATAACTCATCTAGTACATTAGGGTTTTTGTCCCATTTTTTTCTGAATGTAAATCTGAAATTTTGTTTGTGCTTTCAGATTTGTCTATTCTTTTTGTATGTTTGGTTAGCTTTCATTCTGGCATGTTGTGTAACTGACTTGGAATTGATGTGTGGGGGGGAAAGTGTGTTCATTCACACATCTGCTTAGTTGCTCAACTTTCATTTTGACTTAAATGCTATGAAAGTGTTTCATCTTCTGGTCACTGCTGGTGAGTGAGGAGGAAGCTGGAGCCCTGTGCTTCAGCATTAGATCTTTCAAAGTTGGGGGACTGCTTGTCTCTGACTTCTGGTAGCATGTGGCACTGGTGTAAGGAGTTTGGCCGGTGGCGTGATGTGAAGATTTCTCTGGGCTTCAGTGTCGCTTGGCCTGTGACTTCATCGAAGGGCTCTGTGCTGAAATAGGTCTATGGGGAGTCGTCTCCTTGGCCCCCGAACACTAAGCAGAAAACCTTTTCAGCACAAGTGCATTTGGCAAACACACACACACACACACACACACACACATTTATTATAAAACATGAAGTGGTTGCGAAACCGTCATTCAGCATCGCCACTGCAGTAAAGCAGTTTTTTTTCCTCTGGTGTATGCCATCAATATAGTCTGGGGTATAAACTGAGCTTGAGTTTTCAGATGGTTTTTAATCGGCCACATTATTTGATTTTTCCCTCGAGGTGAGCAATAAAGGCACATCCAGCGCGGAGATGGTTATGGCAGGCTTGCTGAGGAAAAGCCCTCTTCAGTCCTTCAGAATGAAACCGCAGATGTTGTTCCAAAGCTGTTTTTCACTGACCGCGAGTGGGCAGTACTTGCAGTACGCATTCATGTCAGTCAGTTCATGACCTACATATCAGACTAGTCGAACTCTTTCGTGTTTTTTCCATGGCACTTTTCAAAATTCAAGTAAGCATTTCTTAAACTGGTGATCTCAAAACAGGATCAGTAGTGGCATTATTACTGTACAGTAACACTGAGGAAATGCAATGCGATTACTTTTTATGCACACAGATAGCCATTAAGGTTCTGTTTCTGCATTTCATTTTCATTCAACTGTTTTGCAATTCTTCGCTGTACTTGTACAACCCAGGCAATGATTGCACTTAAAATCATGTCGATCTAATTTAGTCAGTCATTTATTTTGTGTAGTGAAAAGCTTTATTTCCAAGTAGGGAATATTGTTAAATGGTGTTAAATTGTTGGTGTTCAGCATGGTCCTCATGTATGGTCCTGGTCGATTCTCATTGAAACTCATTTCAGTTTTGAACTTGCTTGTCATCTGTGCATTACACACCAGTGCGCCTCAGATCCATCCTTGCAGTTACACCTGTTAAATGTTTGAAACGGCACCTCTCATCACTCGGGCATTTATTTAAACCTAAATCTAGTCTTGCCCTCAACTCGTCTAATGTAAAAGCATGCCAGTTGGATTATCTATATGTAGAAGATGAATGAAAACGTCTAAAGTTGAAAAGTTCAATTGGACAGTCTTTTCTGGTCTTTACAAACGGTGGATAAGGCACTATGCTCTTATTCACATTTAAGTCTGTGCAATTGGCTGACCAGTGCACATTGCGTTTACAAGTTTGCCTTAATCTGAATATTGAAGGGATGTTTTATGGACCTGCTAGTAGTAAGACTGCATCTTTGAATGACAATCTGCATCTCGTGCTTACTGGGGTGTAGTACTGTTCAGGTATAAGGAACATGCTGGTTTCATCTCATTGTTTTTCCCAACCACACTGTTGTCATACCAAAATATTCTTTATTTTTGATTTTTCTTTTTCAGTTGAATATCCAGCCTCATTGCAGATATCGAAACAGCTGTTGTGGGACAATAAATTATAAAATTCCATTTCAGTTGTATGTGAAATTTTACATTTTTTTTTTTCAAGTTGATTTGTCACCAAACAAGTATTCTGCACCTCTTTCCTGACACCTTTCTGGATTTGGGTACAATGGACCTGTTTAAAAGGTTGTAACATTGTTACCCAAGGTGCCTCCTACCCTAGTGCCACTTTGTCCCACTCTGGCCTTTCTGGAACTGAATGTCAGTTGTCCGGTATTTCAGCCATTGTCTTGCTGTGATTGGACAGGGCTGCTCGCCTGTAAATGTACAGCTGCCATTTTTATTTTATCTCAACTTGCTTTTCAGTTGAAGCCAAGCATGGTGATAGCCCCCTCCCCCTCCGCAGTTGTGGCTAGCGGGAGGGCTGCAGTGGCCTGTTTTGCAGCAAAACAAGCAGACTTCTCCACCTTCCCCCTCCTTCCTCACGCGATGACGGACTCATGGAAAACCCTACTAGAAGGCAAAGACATGCTATGCCTGGTGTAATTATATCAGGTGGAGAGCCACATGCTTCTCCTCTTCCTTGCTGCAAAAATTCAGGAAGGGTGTGGAATTGAACATAATCAGTGTATTTGGAGTGTAGAATAAAAGCTGGACCTTTTTTAATTGCTAGGAAGTATGGGCTCATATCTTGAAGTCTTGATGGTAAGTTGCCTTCGTGTGAATTATTGTGGATTGTTCTCAAGTAATAAACTCTGTCGGTTTTAATCATGCGCACCTTGCCATTTAAATTTAAATCTATTGACAATTCAGACATGTCACAGGAGTGCTGTGATGTCTCCTGTCTCTAATTCAGACGGTAAGCAGCAGAATGACCTTGTCAGAGTTCTGCCTCTTTTTTTTTCTTGGCTCTTGTTTGTGCAGTGGAAGGCAAAAGATTGGATGAGGTCTTATAGCAGTATGTATTTGTGACATGCACATAGACCTGGTGTTTAAATGGCAACATAGTGCTGGCAACGGCCCTGTTTTGTTTCTGCTCTGGGGGTATTCTCCGGCATGTGAGGAGGCCTGGCCAGGCCATCACAGATAGCTGTAAGTGCGGCTTCTGAGGTTTGTCCTCCTCCCTCCAGAAACCTGTCGATTCCATTGAGATCATGTAAACAGGGACTTGCATCAGGTGTTGTCTTCCTCCCCATACCTGTTTATGGACGGGGTCACTATATCCCAGCAAAACCCCTCCATGTCCTGTTAGCTCCGCCATGACCTCTGCCCTCTCCGCATCCTGTGACACCCGGCCCCCGTCTTTGTGCTCCTGTTCATTCATGATGGATAAGTCCCCCCCTTTGCCACACCCACTGCCCCCAAGAGTCACACATGCTGCGCTCGCAGCAAGGAGCAGATATAAATTATTTTCAGCTGCAGTGGAAGCCTCTGGAAGGGGAAAAAAAGGAATGCTGGTGGTGAGCTTTAGAAGGGCCTCTTTGAAGAGGGGCCCCTCTGTGGGAGCGAGGGCAGGATGCAGGCCTTGTAGCCGGCTGAGGGGGGAGGAAAACAAGTCCTGTGGATGCTTGGGCCTCCCCCCCCCAATTATACAACGTCTAAATGCCCTTTAAAGTGCAAAGACGACAGAGGTGATTGCAGGCTTTAGTTAATCAGTGACGGCCACAGCTGAAGTGCATATACAAAGCCCGCTGTGTGTCAGTTTTATGTGTATGTGGCATTGCACCTGAAATGCATGACCGATAGATGTCAGTTCCCATGTTGTCAATTTAGGCCCCACCCCTCAGATCCTTCAGTAACGGAGTCTGCTTTAGAGAGCATAATTGCCACAAGATCACTTGATGGTTAATAGGAATAATATAATTTCCTTCCCGCCCTTGTCTCCTGTCCTACCCCTCCCCCCTTTGTCACCATCTCTCTCCATTATTTTTTCCCCGTTAGTTTGTCCTTAGCCGTGCCTGTGTCTTCGCCCCGTCATTAGCCTTAGCGCACAAAGCCCGTATTGTTGGCATGCATGCGGAGAATGCCGGCTTTGTGCCGCTGCTTCCCAGGGAGACGAAGGGAAGCTCTGTTTGGCCAGATCTCCATCATGTACGTATGTGCGGCTGCTAGACGCCACTTCCTGTTGGCTAAGCTGTGATGGAATGGGTCGCCCACCTCTCTGTCTTATGAGCATCTGACTGCACTATGGCACCCAAGCTTGGTCTGTTTATTCTGATCTTGATGGCCTTTATCATCCTTGCGACAGCTTGTGGGACGGTTTGTCCACCCTGATTTGGGATGCCGAGTACAATTGTCCCTTATTTGTTTAGGTTGGTTTGCTGTAAGACATTGCAGGGCTGACTGTTAGGCCTCTGTTAGCCTGCCCACTAATTTGAAATCCCAAAACAGGGATTCCTTATTATTCTGATACCAGGTTTTTTGGTATTGGGTAGCAATAGCCGGAATCTTGACTGGCATTTTTGTGCGGCATTCTGCTTTTAGGCTGATGCCTCTTGCGTTGCGGTGATGTCATTCACTCTATTAGGGCATTGAGACCTCATTTGCCTCTGTATCCCACTCCTGGACAGCATCAGCCTCTGACTGCTTGGAACCGCCCATCCCTTTCAGGTGCCAGACACCAACTTCTGTCGGCCGCGGCAAGACTCTGCACACGTTCACCTCACGTCTGTGCTTTCGTTCTACCTTCGGTAGTCTTCCAGCCCTAGTATATGACAGCATTGAAGTGGTGCTAGGCTAATTTGCTACCTCTTTCAGGTATCAACAGCCTTGGTGTAAACTTCCAAGGCTTGCGCTTGAACCTCCAAATGGCACAGCAACCTTCCATGCGAGCCAGAGGCAGCAGTTTTTGCACCTTGTGCTCCTCTGAATATGCCTTCCTCAGAGTGTGTTGGCTTACACAGGGGAATGGTGTGTTTCGGCACTGAGCGCCACTGGATTTATGTGCCACCTGAATGCAAGGTTGACTGAGAACTCAATACAGGTTGGCTGAGAACTTGGAGCAGGAAGACCCTTGGCCGGGCCCTACATGTTCCAGTTGTTCTCTGCTTCTGCTGTCTCTGCTACCTTCTGTGGCTTTGCAGGTACTTTGTACTTCAATGTTTTGGCACCATGTAGGAGAAACAGTGGAAGGCCAGCTAACCCCCAGCCCCCACTAATGTAAGTTGGATGCAGGAAATGCCTGCTATTTACTTTTTGGTTATTTCCTTTGCTATTTCCTGAACAAAAGTCCATTCAGCTGCTGAAGGGGTTTTGTGTGTGTTCTTTGTTTCTTTGTTCTCTGTTGGTGAACCTTTTTTTTCTTTTATCCCCCCACCCCACCCAATCCTTAATTGCAAGTTGCCCTGTCTGCTGTTGTAGGCTCAAAACATTTCTTCACTGCCGTAACTATTTGCCTGTCTGTACCAGCTAACACATATGAAAGAAAAGTCCTTGATTTGTTTTTCCTGGTAGAAAATTTAGCTCTGGCTGTGGCGTTTTGGGGGGGGCTGAAATGGACAGACAGGAGGGCAGCTTAATTATTCCTGTGTGGCTGGCTAAGTGTTTTAGCGAGAGCTGCTGTTGCTCCTGTGCTGGCCGTTGGGCCATGTGGCGTCCAGCAAATGGCCCGGGCTGCTTGGCAACGGGCGGCGGCCACAAATGGCCTTCCCGTGGTTTCCGCTTTGTGCGGCTGGCCCGGCGACGTCAGCCCCACTAACTGACCTGCCGGCCCCTCTCCCAAGTGTGTGGGGGAGGGGCCAGGGATAGTGGAGGGGGTTTGTGAGCCAAGCGAGTGTGGTGTTATGGACAGGCCCTCCAAGTGAACCTTTTTTCTAAGCAACCAAGTAGGCCTGGCGTGCCTCATAGCAAGTCCAGGGATGTCTGTCACCCCTAACCAGGAGCTGGGAGGCCTGAGCTGGGAGGTGGACTGAATGGGCGTGTGTTGCATTTCTCAGCTTTCTCTGGGCCTTTTGGAAGTCTGTCCGATCTACCTGCCAGGACCGGTGGTTCATTTTGAAAGTGACCCTTGTTTGATTGTAAGATCAGCAACGTGCTGATGATTTATTGTAGTGCTTTCCTCTTATGATCTAATGTGTACGGGTCCTTGGCACACGTGCCATATACCTGTGGCCGTTTCCTTGTCTGCCTTCAGCAGCTGGCTCCTTTGTTTCGATTTCTTTCTACATGGCCAACCAGCCACTTTTTGTCCATGTTGGATAATTCTATTCTTTACAAGAAGAGATTCTTTCAGGAGGCTGAACTGCAGTGCCTCCGTTGCAGTTGTTAAGGAGCGTTAATCTCTGCGGTGTTTTATTTTGGTATCTGGGGAAAGCTGACACATCGAGTCACGTTACGCTGGCAGTTTGTCCTTTTGTAAAATTACAAAACCCTTCGTCATGTTCTTCTGACTGGCATTTGCTTGGACTGGGGAGGGGGGACTCTTAATGAAAATGTTCCATTTTGGCATTGGATACCTGTGTCTGAGAAGTCCCTTCAGATCGATTTGTTTTGGCAACATGCAAAAGGGGACTTTGTGGAGGAGTTTCAGTCCCTTTTCCGTGCGCACCTACGTCTGTTTTAAGAAGCTTTTATTTTTAAAGGAAATAACTTTCCTCAGTGAGTTGAGGACAGGGACGTTCTTGATTTGAATTCTTTTGAGCTGCCTTGTTTGGAAGCAAAAAAAAAAAAAAACAGGAGGGGGTAGGGTGTTGGAGGTGGGGGGAGGGGTGCACTCCTCACACTTTGTTAGACAGGCTGAAATGTGAGTGCAGAGAGGCCACACATTCCTCAGTCCCCTGGCGGCAGAGGTTCTGTAGGACACCCCCATGTGCCCTCAACCCCCCTTCCCCCCCTTAGTCCTTAGGCCCACCAGCTTTTATCTCCGTTTATCTCGGGCATAGATAATGCTGCCTGCTCATCTTATTACACCGGCCAGGCACTTTGGGGTTAAGGACGCGCCGGTGGTAACCGGAGCGTTCCTCGGGTGGTGGTGGTGAGGGGGGAGCAGGGGGGTTAGACTCGGCAGATGGGCGGCCTGCCCCCGTGCTCCTGCATCTGCCTGCCTGGTGTGGCAGCTGCTGCTTCTGCTGCTCTCTGCCTTCCTTTGTTCTGCCTCGACCAGGGATTGTAAAGAATGAATTAATTTGGGGTTGGTGCCTGTGTGTTGTGAGTGACCTATTGTTTGAAAGCAAAGGGAGGGAGGGAGGGTGGGTGGCGCTGGTGGTTGGGGGGGGGGGGGGTTTCTGCGGTGCAGGGGCCTTGGGGGTTGGGGCACAGAGGCGAGAGGCAAATGGGGGGGGGGGAGAGTTGAATTAACTGCAGTAATGTGCTTTATTGCGATGCTGGAAGCTGGGTTTGCTAGCAACAGTAAGGTGAAGGTGAGTGTGAGCTTCTCTTCCCCTTTATTTTAACCTTTTTTTTTCCCCTCCCCCCCCCCAGGTCCCGTAACCTGATTTCGCCTGACACCGCCTTGTCTGAACACATTAAGGAAATATGGAGTGACATGCGGGAGATTAGCTAAGGGATTAAAGGCTTTGAGGACACACACCTCTGTGGCGGCCCCCGAGTCGCCTGTCACTTGTCGCCGGAGCCCCACGGGAGGCGGTGCTCATGGCCGACCCCGGCATGATGAGTCTCTTTGGGGAGGACGCGACCCTCTTCTCAGAGGGCCTGGACAGCCTGGGTGGGTGCGGCTACCCCGAGAGCCAGGTGAATGCACTGGGCCAGCCTATGACTCTGGAGCAGGGCTACATGCACCATGCGGCGGCGGCAGCGGCACCACCAGGAGCTCCCAGCCAGCCGCAGCCCAAGCTCAGCCACTTTGACCCCTTTGGTCAGTTTGAGCAACAGAAGATCCACCTGCTGGAGCAGCCGCCACCGCCGGGGGGGCGCATGCTGAGTGCCGGCCCAGGCAACGGTATGTCGTCGCCACACTCACAGTACCACGGCGCGCCTGTGCCAGTCTCCCACGGTGGCGGCAGTGGCGGAGGCCCAGGCCATGGAGTCTACACAGGGCTACAGGCGGAGCGACATGGCCAGCCTTACATGGACGGCTCCATGTGGGGCCCACGGGCTGAGCCGGCCAGGCCCAACTTCCAGCAGCAGCAACCACAGCAGCAGACGGCCCCTTCAGGCCACATGCAGCCCATGGGGCCCTACATGGTGCGTGGCGACTACCCCATGCAGGCCCACGCCCAGATGCCCACCCCGCCTCGGATCAACCACTTCGGCCAGGCCCTGCCGCAGGAAGGGGGCCGCAATGCTGCCACCAACCACTTCATGGGCCACATGGGCCCACAGCCGGGCAGTGGCATGGCCGGCACCCCCATGCGGCACCCTGTGCAGCAGCAGCAGCAGCCACCGCAGCAGCAACAGCAGCCGCAGCCGTCTCAAGCGCAGCAGTTCCACCACAGGCCGGCCCCGGCCCCCCCCCTGCACCCTGACACTGTGGTCCACAGCCCCCGCTTCTCACCCAGTCCCTCACAGCCCTCACCCCAGCAGCAGCAGCAGCAGCAACAGCAACAGGCTCCAGGGCGCCCCCCGCAGGCTATGGGCTTTAACGCCTGCAACCCAGCAGCGGTGGCACCCTCGGCGGCCGTGAACAGCTCAGGGCAGTACGCGCCCTACCCCCCATATGGCGCCGTTGGTCAGGGACTGGTGGGTGGTGGCTCCGGCGGTGCAATGAGCACCGGTATGGGCAGCCCTATGCCACAAGTGCCCCGATACCCCGGCGCTGGTTTTGGGCCTAGTGGGCCGCAGGGCCTAATGCACCAGCAGCCCCTGCATGTGGCACAGATGAACTCTCAAGCTATGCACCCGGCGCAGCAGCAGTCGCCGGCCAAGCAGCCGCCGCAGCAGCCGCCTCCTCCTGGCCCTCAGGGCCCCTACGGCTCACCCTCGCCAATGTCCCCCCTGAAGGCGATGGGAAACCCGGCGGGCACCCCCCCACCGCCCCCGCAGACAGCTCGCCCTGCCAGTGCTGGCATGACGATGGAGGTGGGCGGCTACCCCGCCATGCCCCACCAACCTGCAGGGGCAATGGGGCTGTCCCAGAGGAGCCTGGGGCCCCGTGGCATGGCCCAGCAGCAGCAGCCAGCCCCCCAGCCCTACATGGGCCTGTCCCCCAGTCAGCGGGAACTGGGTGGGCCACTTAGGGCCCCCAGTGGACTTGGCCAAAACTGCGTGGACCCCCAGGCCTTGCCGGACCAGCGGATGCTCTCCGGCGTCCCTCAGCACCCGGGGCAGCCCCTGGCGCACCAGCTGCCCTTTGCAAAGCAGCAGCTGCAGGCCTGCTCACCCATGCAGCACCCCCCACAGCCAGCACCCGCGCACCTCTCCATTCACCACCAGAGCTCCCCACCCCCACACCACCAGCCGTGGGTACCGCAGCATACGTCTCCACCCACCACCCAGAAAGTGCCTCTACAACAGGTAATGCTTGCAGATGTTGTCCTAGCTGTCTTTGTGATGCTGAGTGCTGTGATGGGATGTGGATGACTGAGAGTCCCCCTCTCGAAGGGAGGGGGGCTTTTATGGCATCCCAGTTAGTATCTGTGCCCCCCCCCCCCCCCCCCAGGCCATCTCCATTCCTACTCTCTGTCATTCTGTGCCTCTGCCATTCTGTGCTGGTTAATAGCGTAAATCATGATGTTTTTCCATTGGGAGTGGGCATTACAGCAGAATCTTGCCATAGTCTGGCTTGTCATGTGGCCGAAAGTCACCTCAGTTCGTGCTGAAGCTCCTTCTGCTGACATGGTGTCTGTCCCTGTCCCCTCCTGGCAGCTCATTTAGTGTTTGAGAAGAGTCCACATGGGGTCTCCGCCTGCTGACCCCTCCAGCTCATATGCTGCCCATGATCGGCCACCGTCTGCTGGCTGAATGGGTGGATGTTCTATGGGCCTTGACCACGTGCCTTGGGCATCCTGCCCACCGTCCAGAAGATTTTGGGAGCCATGTGACTTTTGTCCCGTTCAGGAACATGTGTGCAAATCCTCTTAAACCTCACAGGATGTACACAGCCACCCAGCCAGATAATTGCTACTTTCAAAGCAGCTGAGCACAGTTTCTGTGATTCACTTTGTTTTTTTTCTCTTTTTGAAGAAGTTTATAGGATATGTCCATGGCAGCCAACATTGTCGTTTAATTTATCCATGGGTCGAGTCTCTCCTTTACCCCCCAGATGTTCTGTGCTCTCTTTCTGAGCCCAAACATAAAGGGGCCTAATTAGAACGTGAGGGCGCGCACGCTGATTAAGGTCCCCACATAAACAGGCACTTCCTGCAGAGATGCTGTGATTGTTCTCAACTGGCTCTCGATTTGTATGTTTATATTAAGCAGGGGTTCTGGGAAGCATGGTCAGGCTGTGAGCGTCTCCCCGGCAGAATCTGCAGGGTATTGCCTTGTTAAAAATAAACATGGCTTCTTCCCCCGTTTTTATGTAATATCGTGTGTGTGTGTGTGTGTGTGTGTGTGTGTGTGTGTGTGTGTGTGTGTGTGTGTGTGTGTGTGTGTGTGTGTGTGCGCGCTATGGATCCATCTTCCAGCCACGTTTGCCTGTCTTGGCCCTGGGTTATGTATACAGAACGTCTGTATGCCAGCATTCCCTTAATGGCAGGGCTGCTATATGTTGCCCTGAGCTGCTCCAGTGATGGTGTGACTTTGCAGAGCTATGAGACCAAGACTTAATCAGATGTCCAGATTGTTCAGGACTCGCTTCATGTCCTCTTGGGAGTTGGTGCAGTGCTGCGTTTAGGTGTATAGGTGTAAGCAGACTCGCTTCTGTGTGTTAAGGGGTGAGGGGTGCCAAAGCCTCCTGGCCTCACTGGGGTTGGGGCTTTTCATTTTTAATAGCCCCCCCACTTTAAAAAAGGGAGAGAAACAAAAGCAAGAGAGCTGGGGCGTAGTACAAGCTGTCCACAAGTGTGGCCAAGACCCATGCTGAGTGCCAGGCGAGTGTGAGTCCCGGCTAAGCCCCCCCACCATGGGCCCCCTCCTTGCTCGTCTGCTGGGCCGGGCCTAGCCCTGGGACAAGGTCCAGAGGACGGGGCGGGTGGGGGTGACCGGGTGAATGGTGCCCTGTTTCCGTGCTGTTTGGGATGTGGTGGCCTCCAGTCTTGCGGTCGCTCAGGACAGCTTCGTTTAGCTGCACCCTTGATGTGTCCATCTCCCTGCCGCTCTCACTTGGTGCTATTCCATTCTTTGCTTCTATCATTGGCAGTTTTACACTTGAATGTTGAACATGCATTTGGACTAGGTAGGTTCTGGGGGAGGGTGGGGGCTGGCTTGCCTTGTCCCTGGACTGTTGTTATAACCTCAGGGGACTGATTCAGCCGCATTCCCCTCCTCCACCCACCTCCTCTCCGTCCACAAGCAGCAGAAAAACGAAAGAACTGTATGGCCTCCGCACAAGGAGATTATGAGAGAGTCTCTTGAGCCTTCATGCCCCTCAGCCAACAAGTAGCTTTGCTTGTGAAGATGGATTGGAGGTGGTGTCGCTGCCGTGCGTCGACATTCCTGCACCTCAGGTGTTGATTTGTTGGTGTGAGAGGTAGTAGTGGTGGGGGCAGGGGTGTCGGTAGGCCTGTGGTATTTATGACATTCATTTGTCTTTCTCCTTGGGGCTGGTTGCAGCTAGTTCACACTGCTTTGCATAAAAATACAAGGGGTATTAGCGGTGTGCTGCTCCAGAGGAGCAGAGCTCCCCCCCACCCCACACTGACGCTCAGGCACTGTTGCGTTTAAACGGCCAGCCACCCCCACGTGCCGTTTAGCCCCTAAACTAGTTGAATGAAATTTTGCTGCATTTCGTTGTTTTTAACTAATCTTGAGGGACTTATTACCTTCCTTACTCTTACTCGCCTGTTTATACACATGGGTGTTTGCTAAAGCCTTTCCTTTGTGTGTTTCCTCAGTTTTTTCTAACCAGTTAGTTGATCGTAGATTCCGATGTCACTTTTATAAACTTATTTAACATGCCTAGCAGTGTCAAACGGAATACAGGAGATGGTATTCATTAGCTGATAATAGATTTGCTCTGCAAAATGCTAATTAACATAAATGTGAAAATGCACACAGTTGGTATTTAGCCGCTCAGCCACGTGTTTCTGCACCTTGTCCTCATCAGTCGCAGTTAATATCCAGTGTTGCCTTATTTTAGTCATTAGCCGCTTTGTTTCTCAAGATTTGTCGCATATCACGTATTCCACCCGTTTTTTAATGATCTGATTGGTGGGGGTAGGACTCTGGGAATTAAAAAAAAAAAAAAAAAAAAAAAAAAGGTTTCAGGATGTTTGGGCCCACCTGTCCATCAGAGCATGCATTCAGTGGGGGTGTGTGGGGGGGGGGGTGATTCAGCGAGCCCTGACCTTATGCTTTTAGGGTCTCATTCTCCCTGACGCCGTTTAGAGGTGACTTCAAAGACGATCTTTCGGTCATCCTGCCCATCCCCCCAACCCCCATCCCCCCACCCCCTTCTGCACGTGTGTTGATTTGGAAACGGACCTCTCCTCACGGTCTGGACAGTAGGCACTTTGTGGAAACCGGAAACCATTGACCGGGATCATCTGCTGCTGCTTAGTCACAGCTGCGTGCCCTCCTGAATGCACCCGGCTATCCAGGGTGCTTGTTGCACCCCTCGTCGGGGGTGGGGTGGGATCTTTTGTCCGAATGGTACACGAAGGGAAGGAGAGGAGTTTAAAGTTGTATGTACAAGCTTATGCAAGCCATGCACCACTTCCAGGGTGGGTCATTGTCAGTGTTGGGAATTACTGGAGGTAAACCTTTGGCTCTATTTATGCCATTTACAGCATGTTTTACCTTATTTTTGGTTTCTTTTTAACAGCTGTGGATAAGTCAGTTGGTTTTCTTACCAATTGGGTTGGGTGGTTAGGGAGAGGCCTTATGAAAAGACGTCAGTGGTGGCTGCTGTGTTTCGCCTGGTCCCCAGCCATCAGATTGGGCTGCAATGGCTCCATTCCCCGTCTCCATGACAGCTTGAGTGTCAAGTTGCTATTCGCCCACCTGTGCCTGATCACAGGCAGCTGCGCACAGTCAGAGCTTACCGAAAGCACCTTCCCATCGCTGCTCTGTAGGTCTGACAGTGCAGACAAGGCAGCAGACGGATTTTTTTTCTCCGAGGCCGAACGAACCCGAGCAATATGTTTGTACTTTATTCCACAATTTCCTTATCACATTATACCACGCAGATGTAATGCTGCTCTTATCTGAAGCGGGGAGCAACTAGCTGAGGAAGTCCAAAATGAATCCTAATTAGCCTTGCAGACCACACCCATGGAGAAACGTAAGCAGCCGCCATGAGAGGGGAGTGGAACAGCTTGTACGGATGTGTCCCATTAGAGGTGCCCTTCCTTGGGAATGCCCCCCCTTTCCTTTCCCTGCTGGAGTGCAAGTAAATTTTCTGTAATGCATTAGTGGGCCCTGCTATGGGCTGGGGGGGTGGTGGGTCGAGCCAGTGATGCTGCAGAGCATGGGCTCGGCCTCGGTCCCCTGCGAGCCAGCCTGGCGCTCCCCACAAACCCATCCGCCACATGGCAGCCTGACTCCCCGCTCGCACCCTGTGCCATCTTTGTTCCCCTCTACCAGCTTGGGTTGTGTTTCTTGGCACCAGAGGAGTTTCGGGGGGTATGGAGGGGAATACGCTGAATAAACAGCGAGCTGTCTGTGCCGGTGACCAATGGTGGCACCCGCCATCTCTTCCTTTCCAAACCACCGCCCGGCCATGTGCCTCTGGACACCTGGTGCGGAGGGGGCCTGGTTGCCAGGCGCGCTGACATTTCCATGCCTGGGTGTCATTTGCATGGAGTGCCGAGTGCGGCAGTGCCGCGTTTTTTCATGAATGTTATCATGGCTCTGCGAGGAGCACACTGGGGGCGGGGCTCCGCTCATGGCTAGGAGGAGGAGTCCAGAGCAGGCCACGGGCGCCAGCTGCCACTCTGCTTTGGCGGAAGGGCTTTGGGGGAGGGGTGGGGGTTGGCGCAGGGTCCTGCCCATCCTGCTCACCTGCAACATATGGTGATAGCGGTAGCGTCTCTCCACCGCTCAGCGTCCAGCGTGCGTGTCCCGTTGTGGGCGTGGCCAGCGCAGGTGTCACCTTCGTCTCGTTACGGACTGTCCAAGGCAGAGAGGTATCCAAAAGCAACGGTGGCATTGAATGGCTGCAATACTACACCTGCCACCCAGCCCCCCCCCTACCCGGTTCAGGCCGTAGAGATGAGCAGCCAGGGAAGGTTCTGGGCCCAATATCAGCTGCAGCTCAGGCCTATGTGAAACCAACGCGTGTGTCACGTGATGGGCCGAGCCCCTCGTGGCACCAGGTCGATGGTCGCAGTAAGATTCCAGATCACGCCGGAAGTTGGCCGTGATTCCGAGACCAAATTGATTGCTGTGGAGCCGTCTTGGAAGATGTGAACCTGCCGATCCATCGTCAGAGCCGGCCAGGTCCTCTGGGAATGGGGACATTGGGGAGATGTAGAGGCCCTGGTGTCTGGCCCTACCGGGCAGCCCCTCCATCTGCTGCCTGAGCTTGCAGGGGGCTCCCGCTGCCGAAGGCCTCCTTGGAGAGCAGTGCTTCGCTAATTGGAATATTTAGGAGATTACAGGATGAATATTTTGCCTGTTAAGTAGCACGTCAAGTCCCAGCCCCCCGCTCCTCCCCGTCAGTCCCCCAGAGGAGCAGAACCTTAACTAGCTCCTCAATTGCTTTAGTGGTACTGTCAAATTAGGGATGCAGGGGGTGTCTCGCGGCGAGCGCGATGCCAGCGGATGGCGACTCTCTTTTCTGTCCAGTCTCATTCCTTGGGCCCTGGCACATGCGCTCCCTCAACCATGGCTTGAACCGACTTCCTGTTGCTCGCTTGCTTGTACCTCCCGCTCGCGTCTCTGCCGCCTTTCGTTTCAGAGCGGGCCGTGTGCCCTGAGAGCTCGGAGGCCCTCGCAGTGACAGGCGGTTTCGCTTTCCCGGCGTACTGTGCATTGTCTTGTGTGCTTCAAAGGACACCCAGTTTGTCTAAATAGCTGTTTACAGGAAATATGCATAATGTACCACAGTGATGTGGTTTGTGAAAAGGTTACGTTTAAAGTTGGCACCCACCAATGAGGAGTAAGGTTACTCCTAAGTGAAGATCAGACCGTAGTTTTTAAATTTTCTGCACGCACTTCCTTTTCATTTTTTGCCATTTTTGATGGGTGGGTGGGGGGTCTTCTGCAAATTTGTTAGCCTGGATTTACTATGGATATCAGTGCTCTGTGTGTGTGTGTTTTTTTTCCCCCCTTTCTGAAGTACAGATATAATTTATTAGTGTCATAATGCCCCATTCCCATCTGCTGCTGGGATTGGGGGCAGCTGGCTGGGTGTCACATCTGCCAACACAGTTCCTGGCATTTTGTCAACGTTGTCTATCCGCTGTGGTATGGCCAGATATAAGGCCAGCATTGCCAACGAGATTAATACTCCGCTTCCAGAGCTCCTGAGTACAGCAGAACGGTCCACTCTCATCACCGGAAGAACCCAAATCCGTGACCTTCCGTATTTACCGGAATAAATTGGGAAGCGCAGCTCAAAGTGTCTTGGCCTCTCCTTCTTGAATCGTTAATATTTCCACGTATTTCCTGTGTCTGTGCCGATGAGCACAGTATTCAGTTACGCGATCCGACCCGCTGTCCAGATCTGTCTCAGAACATCGCAGGTAGTGCTGCATGTATGCTGCTGCTGCTGCTGTGGCATCCTGTGTGACTTGTTGCAAGTCTCACAGGGGTGGCACATGTCTGGTTGTCCTCCGCTTCCGTTACGCATGAGAAGCCTTTCTGGAAGGCCTGGGTCACGTAGAACTGGGCGTGTTACGGCTGATGTAACCTCTGTGCCACAATTTAACGGCCTTGGTGCTCCGCGTCACATTTATTCACATTTTATTTCAGGACCAAAGGTCACATTTTTACTCTCCACAAAATGAGTGCCATTCAGTTTAAGTTCACCAGAGAGCATGGTGTGGTGCTATTTTTCTGTGATGTATCCATTATATCCTGCATAAGCAGAGAGTTTTAATTATCAAGATTTGTTTGTCTTACGAGAAAGCCTTGAGTTTGAGTCTTATTGAAAGTAGTGTGGTTTTTTTCCCCCCCCTCTTCCAGGCAGATTTTGTAAGAGATACTTGCTGCATGTGGCGGTTTGGTTCTTGTATGAATGTTTGCCATAATAAAGCTCAATTGCCTGCTCTCTCTGCTCCCCCCCCACCCCTCGGATACAGAGAGCCATCATGTGATCTTGTGACCAGCCTCTACAGTGGGTTGGGGGCATCCGTCACATTTCGGCTGGGCCGCCAGTGGCTCCTCCGGCTGTCGCCCATCCACCATGAGCTCAGATACTGCTGTGAGCGTCACCTGCAATGTCGCAGGCATCTGCGGGCTGTTGGGTACTGTTGCAGGGACAGCTGCTGTTTGTGAGGCTGTTTCATAGAACCTTGCGGTTTATCGTATTGTAGGTGTTTGAGGTGGGGGTGGGGGGTGTAGGCTCTGACTGAGCAGCTTTTCACTGCTCCCCCCACCCCCAGACTACAGTGTGTGTCAGCTTTTACTCCCCGTTGAGCTTGGCTCGCGGGCACGCTCTCCGTTGCCCTGCTGCTTCTCCAGTGTCTCTGTGGGGAATGCCGTGTCGCTGCCGCCGCCAGCCCTCAGACACTTCTGGGTCCTCTTACCCTCCCAGTTCCGCTCCACATTGCCTCCTGCCCTTTGCCTGTCAGTCTGGTTTGCCATCCAGACCATCTGGATTAGAGGGAACATGCAGCGGTTCAGTTAGTGCCCCTATAAACGTGTATGATGTGGGCTTACCCTGCTACGCTGCAGAGCCCAGGGGGATGAGATTCTGGCTCTTGCTCCCGGCATGATGTCAGCCACATCCAGCCATTACAGCTACCCGGTGTTCTGCTACGAGCACCGTTGCAACCTCTGATTGTAAAGCCACCCAGGTCCCATTCGCTGCTGCTCTCATTCGTACCTGATTGAATGCTTTGACGTGACCCGGAGTCCTTGAACATGCAGTCTCCTCTTCGGCCCATAGTTTCTAAGGTGCATTTTGGCAACTTGACTCAGTCTCTGCACCCCCCCCCCCCCCACAGCATGCAAGCACGTTTGGCATGTCTGCTCTGTCATCGTCATGTTTCTGTAGCCCCCAGCTGAACTGTAACGTGGAATGTCTACCTCAGGTGTGACTGATGGGTCTGTGGGTAGCTATGGTGCTCATTAGCATGTGGAAAGTTATGCATAGGAGCTACTGTTAAGTCTGAGTTGCATATCTTGTCCTTAGATCTGAGTTTGTAGGGTGTATGGCCCCTGCTACTCTGCCTGCTGCTACTCTTGGCGGTGCTGCTCTCTGCAGGGTGTCTGTCTCCACGTTGCCTTTTTTGGTGTCAGAGTGCATGTAACACTCATTTTGCTGTGGATGTGTAGGTTTTCTTCAACGCCCGGCATGGTCCATCTCACACCAAGCCCATGATTGATCACGTAACATGAGTCCGGAGCATTGTGAAAGGGATTAGCGCTTGATAAATTACCGTTAGCCTGTTAGAGTAAAAACAATATCTGCGTTCTCCCCCCCACCCCTGCAGCCCTCTGCGTCAGATCCATCAATCGAGGTCCTGGGCTCTGACAAGATGCAAGCTGCCGCCGGTCCTGCCTCCCAGCCTCCGGGTGGTGCTGGGCTCTTGGCCGAGGGTGAGCAGAAGCCAAAAAAGAAGAAGAAGAAGAAGGCCAAGGTTGGTTCCGAGGAGGAGGAGGGCCGGGCCGAGGCGGGTGAGGAGCGTGCCGCCGACTGCCTGGAGGCCCTGGGCAGCCCTGGTACAGACCCATCTGCCGAGGAGGGCAAGAAGAAGAAGAAGCCCAAAGAGAAGAAGGAGCCCAAAGCGCCCAAAACCCCCAAGACCCCCAAGACCCCCAAGGAACCCAAGGAGAAGAAGCCCAAG